>NC_140931.1:176667250-177267250 GCF_014529385.1 Adiantum capillus-veneris
CTCTCTCTCTGACTGTAGTTCGACTGTTCCTCTTTCTTGTCATCAACCACCCCCCCTCTCGTCGTCATTGGCGGCCATCACTGATGCCCACAACCGACTCTTGGTTTGCTTTCGCATGCAGCTGGTGTTGCTCATGCCATGCATAACCTGCAGCCGACCTTGGCCACACAGCCAACTCTCCTACACTCCTCACATTCGACTTTGCATGCAACTACTGGCAGGTCTGCAGTAGGCACGTACCCCCCACCCTCCTACGACAAGTGGCCAACCAACTCACACACCCATGCAGCTCGGCACACTCACTTCTGATGATGTTGATCACGTATGGCTGCAACTCTCATCCATGAGCACACCGCCATGCACTCAACTCCCCTCGTTTCCATACCTGCCTTACACCCACACTAATCACCATTATTGCGGCATCACACAAATTTGTCTTGACTTTCAAGCCAAGTGGCAAGTATAAGCTCTCGCACCACAGGTTCCACCCCAAAGAAGCCTCAACAGACCCTGCAGTACTTGATTTTTCTCATTCCCTGACTCATGCAACCTAGTTGCCACCAGTACCACGAGTATGAGGATTTTCTAGTAGGCGTCGACAACAAACGAGTTTGGAGGGCTGTGCCAACAATAACAATGGTAGCATTGAATAGCGGATAGGGAAGAGAAGTGGTGTAGCACATGGTGTTAGAGCGCTCGACATTGGCGCTTGCAAGTTGTTGGCGGTGTCAACAACAGGAAGTGACAACAACAGGGCAACAAACGGTAGACATTGAGGAAGGTCTTTCGCGACCACTGCCATACTTTGACAGACAATGGCCGCTGCAGGTATCCGCGGGACGACGACGGTAATCATGATTTCAGTTTGACAATTTTAATCGTTTAGCTCTAGTCCTTTAATTTAATCTTTCGCTTTACTTCATTTCATTTTGTACCCAGACATTGTAGTAGATCCATAAGGATTGTATCAATTTCGTCCCATAGGCCTTTGGAACACGAATAATATCACATTTTTTTTAAATTTCGCTCTCTCTCTTCCCTCTCCTTATAGCAACAGACATAGACGAAGCTCTTCAGCGAACTGATGTGATAGCTTTTCGGACAACACCTGCTGTTGAGCATCCTCGGGCATTCACGATGATGATGTTGCATTTTCTTGTGATGATTTCAGACTTTTAGTCTTAGTCTTTCATTGTAATTCATTTTATTCTTGTACCCAGGTATTGGATTAGATCCACAAGGATCTTCTCACTTTATTTTCGTAGGCAATTTTGGCATTTTAAAGACAGCTATCATCCCGTTACTATAAAAATTCATTTCATTTCATTCTCTTCACAATCCCCCGCCACCCCCTCTATTGTTATGTTCTGATAATTGACGTCAATCATGTTATATTTTTCACAATTATGCAATGTATAAAAATCCCCAATTGTATTAAAATATATATATATACATAAATTTATTAATGATAATAATAATAATAATACATTAGAGAACACACATCTACCTGGTACTTGAACAATGCAACAGGCAGGAGTGTCATACACTAACCACCCTCAGAATTGCATATATCCCAAGAAATTTTGTTCATTCTAGTTCAACATTGTTAGTGAGTTGGAAAGCAGTTTTTTTAATGAAACTTTCAACCACAATTAAGTGCTTTAAAATTGTCTAAGCACAAGTTGCCCTGCAACTACTCATACACTCGATACGTTCTTGCTATTGTTATTACAATGTTCATAATTGTGTTCTATGTTTATCTAGCACTCTTTTCAAATGACTTTACCTAAATTTTAAATACACACACTCTTTGTGCATTATATTTTCACTTTTAATGCCAATGGTAAATATATCACACATTCATGTCGACTTCGCCCTATTGACATGACATGTCCCCTGTACGTCTATCACTATGATGGTTCCCATTTTGCACAACCTCTCTCTCAAATTATCAGTTTTAAAATCAATAGACTCAAGATATTCCACCTTTGGCCACGTAAATTTAGGGTATGATTCGCTTGTTGTTGAATTTAACACAAAGTCGTTTTTAGTGCTTTGTTTTTTTAGAAACTTTTGCAGATAAATCTAAATACAATGTTCTCATATCAAGTTCCAGGTATGAAATTCCCATCTCTTCTCTTATCTTGGCCCCTCAAAATTCCCCGACTCTTCACCACATATCCTTATGTACAAATCCTATAGTTTAATCATGGTTTAAAAAACTTTTAAATTTGATTTCTTTTAAGTGAGACTTGTTTTTTTATATTCTCACACCCCTATAGATACCCAGGCACCATGGTAGCATGCCAAAAAAAAAAATCCAGATACTTTAAGACGTCAGAACTTCCTTACTTGTTTACATTATGTTTCTAACATCCATTGTTTCTAATGTCAGGACTTCTATTTTTTTGATTAGACTCTTTCCTGAGATGACTTGTCATACCACTACTTACATGAACTCAGTTGGTATGCAATGATCAATAAGATTTGATACATGCTTCCACATTCCACTCTATTCCAATTTCATATCAAACACGTCATTTATTTTTCACTTTTATGCCTAGCCTAGTCCATTGGACACACAGATTCGCCGATTTAGGCAATGTATAGATACTCATCTTGGTGCAAATTCACCGATTTAGACAGCACATTGATAAAACGGAAGATTCATGATTTTTAAACAATATCCACTGTAGATTTGCCGATTTAGGCAGCACGTCGGGTGTAGATTCGTCGTTTTAGGCAACACCGATCACAAAATCATGCTGCAGTGGCTGGCCACCACTCTAACTGGTATGATCTTGTTACCCGGGTATAGAAAATGAAAGATATTTTGGATTTGGAATTGGTATATGATGATTTTTTGTCGCGACGGTATTTATGAAAGTGAACTTAAGATTGATGAGAATTGGTTTATACAATGATGAGTGTGACCAATGATATCCTGATTCATCAGGATATGACATATACTGCTCATTCTAGTGGTATGGGACACTAGAATAGGTAGTATGTGGATGACGGCAGACATAACCAATGTGTCTAATTTTATGGATTTTTCTTTTACTATTTGATACAGATTTCTAATCATTGTTTTTGACAAGTATTGTTTGCAGATTTTTATCTTCGCAACTGAGGACAGTTGCTTTCCAACGGAGAGGTATGTTATAGGATTGATATTTTATGATTTATTGCGGCTGACAGGTGGAAAAGACTAGACCAAGCTAGGCCTATGTGAATGGAAATATATATATTGTACATTTTATTATTCAAGTGCTCTTTATGAGCTTTGGCCATTTATGACCGGCCGGCCAGTTTGTAACCAATTTGACCAAGAAATCTATAAAACAAATACGTGCAAGAGGGAAATGGTCACTCTTGCACGGGAGAAATGGTCACTCTTGTCTGTGTATTCTTCTCTCCTCTCCTCTCGCCGTGTTGGCGTAGCAATCCACTTTAGGAGGTGCACCTACACGTGCTCTTTTGCTCTGTCTTGCTCTCAGTCTCTCTCTGTTCGCATACTTCGTGGTTTATGTGCTATGGGAATTGCCAGGTATGCAGATTTGTCAGTTTATGCTAGATATTCTGTCATCTTGGGTATTATGAAGGGCAGTCACGCTCCCGTCTGTAGCAGTAATTTTGTTAGGCTGAGATCATCATCATCAAGTCGTCATCATCGTCATTGCCGACAGATGCTCGACAGTGGGTGTATGTCGCTGAAGAGATTCGTCAAGGTCTACCTCTGCAAGAGCTTCATCAAGGTTTGCCGACCGCTGCAGAGCTTTGTCAATGTCCGCTTGGGTAGGTAGGTGTACAAGAACAGAGTGAAGAAGAAGAATAATAACCAGTTGGTGTGGGAAACAATCCCCGGAGATTGTTTGAGGGAAAAGTATTGTCGTGCAGATGCAGCACCACTAGGAGAAGAAGTGGTTTTTCTAGGTGGGGTGAGTTGTGACTGCTATGGTGGCTATTGAGCCAAGCCCGCATGCACCAGTTGTGAGACGTGTGAGTGTTCCTCAGTCTACGGGTGAAAGGAAAACAAATTGACGGCTGGTGGATGACACCAGTTTGGGTTCGAATTGCATGGCGGCTGGTGTCTTGTGAGAATGAGGATGGCTGAAGTGGTCACCGTTGCGAGACCCCATGTATTCCAAGTGGTTAATGAGAAAAAGAGCAATCGCACAGCTAGAAACTGTAAGAGGACTGCATGGTGGCTAGAACGAGTGGGAGGAGTGGAAGAGATATAGAGAGATTGGATTGGGTGCTGGCGCCAATAGAAAAACGAGAGAGAGAGAGAGAGAATCTGGCAGCTACAAACAGACGGACTTGTGCTCCTTTCAGTCTGCATGGACACTATTGTCCACTCAAATGAAAGGTGATTGCTTGCATGAGGCTTACAGATGCACGGAAAGCAAGAACCAACAAGGGGAAGAGAAAGAAGGTAGGTGTGGGCGAGTGGCTAAGAGAGAGAGATTGTTCATGCAGGGAGGAGACAACTGGTTGATCTGCAGCCACTGTGAGCACGTGCGGCACTAGGTAGGATACTTGCATGGCAGGTAGCTGAGAGCAACCGGTTGCAAGCCTACTGCTTTTGCAAGTGGACGAGACTCGAGAGCTGAGAGATAATGAGGGGCTACATGTCGAGTGAGTGCGCGCCACTGGTTGCACGCCATGCACGTAGCTGTGAGAGAGAGAGCAACTAACTGTGTGATCTGTGGTTGGCAAGAGAGAGAGTCTAACTTCCTCTTGACGTTGCAACGTTAGTGGTCGTACAACCACAACTGTAAAGCGATGAGTCCTGCGATGCACCTGAAAATTTACCGCCGCTTTTGTATGCTGCTAAGGGCACCAATGTCGAGAACCACCACGCTCATGGAGGGCGATGGAAGATGATATATGTTGCCGCCCACTGTCGTGCACTGCCGGCTTCAACTTTGATGGCCACCCTTAATTGGAGCTCATCGAAAATTCAGACAGTATTATTTATTAAAAATAAACTACAGTGGTAGTGCACTTGAGGAGCCAAAAAAAGTTTGGGTGGCAATTGGGATGTTTAGTGGCAGCTCACAGCTTAACGTAAACCCAAGACAGTAATCTTTATTACCATGCAATAGCTAATATTATGTATCAACATCTCTCAAGTGTCATAAATCTATTTATGTATATAACACCCCCTCTTCTGCTTCGCAATCATGGGAAGAACGTCAGTCATCCCATTGTAACAAGTCTCGAGTTCATATCTCATCAAAAAGATCTTTGATGATGTCTCTTTTGGGCGGGTTCTTACGACATTAAAAATGACTTGATTCTTCTTTGTCTCCCTTGAATTTCATGCATAGCTCGATATACATGGTTAAAATAGCTCTCGTCGGATAATATAACACACGTGATTAGGAAAATCAGGCAAGCTAAGCAGGTAAGTCATACATATGCAACTCGTATTCAAATGTGAATATGAAGAAGGAATATTAAGGAGAAACATGACTTAGCTTTGATTTCTCTAGGAAAACTCCTCTGTAGTCATGGTGGTTGCAAATCCAAGAATGTAGTCTGGCTCTGATACCACTGCTACAGACGGGAGCGCAGAGAGCCCTGCAAAATATTCAAAATAGCACATAGCAAGACATAAACGAATAAATCTACGTACCTGTCGACTCGCACAAATCCATAATCGAGCACAATACAAACAGAGAGAGATAGAGAGCGGGAGAGAGCGAGAGGGCACGTGCGGACGCACCTCCTAGAGTGGAGTGCTACGCAAGCACGGCGAGAGAGAAGAGAGAAGAGGAGAGAAGAATACACAGACACTGGGTGCAATCTCCCTCGTGCAAGAGTGGCCATTTCCCTCTTGCACGTATTTGTTTTATAGATTTCTTGAATGGTCGAATTGGTTACAAACTGGCCGGTCGGTCATATATGGCCAAAGCTCATAAAGAGCTAGCACTTGAATAATAGAATGTGTATAAAATATGATATCCTTTTGCAATAGCCTAGCTTGGTCAAGTATTTTCCACCTGTCAGCTGTAATAAATAATAAAATATCAATTCTAACATACCTCTCCGTTGAAAAGCAACTGTCCTCAGTTGCGAAGATAAAAATCTGCAAACAATACTTCTCAAAAATAGTGATTAATTAGTATTCTGTTTTAGAAACATGTCGTAATAAAAGAAAGAAAGTATTAGACTAAATAACATAGTTTATGCTTGTCGTCATCCACATACTACCTATTGTAGTGTCGCATACCACTAGAATAAGCAGTATATGTCATACCCTGATGAATCAGGATATCATTGGTCACACTCATCATCATCATAATCAATTCTCATCAATCTCAGATCCAATTTCATAAATAGTGTCGTGACAACCCACAAAAAAAATCCGAGTGCAAATATCTGCCAACATATATCCATTTCCAACCCAAAATCCAAAATCCAAAATCCCTGGGTAACAAATTAATCATACCATTACAGTGGTGGCCAGCGACTGCAGGATGATTTTGTGATCGGTGTTGCCTCAACCGGTGAATCTACACCAATAAGAAGTGCTGCCTAAACCGGCGAATCTACACTAATTCTACCTAAATCGGTGAATCTATATTTGATATTGTTTAAAAATCATGAATCTGCAATTTATCAATATGCTGCCTAAATCGGCAAATCTGCACCAAGATGACTATCTACACACTGCCTAAATCGGCGAATCTGTGTGTCTGTGACCAATGGATCGGACTAGGCGAGGCATAAAAAATATAACATATATCACATGTGTAAGACCAAACTGTTGTTTACTATCGTAGAGCATGAGTAGCTGTATAGCTTAATGACAAATGATCTTAATGAAAAAGCCTTTAAATCAATGAGACAATTGTGCAAAACCTAATAAAGGTAATGGTGTTGACCCGTGATATGTAATTAGCAACTAGTAAAATATAACCATGAGCCATTTGAAGAGGACAAAAGCAAGAAAATAATCATTGTCTTAGAAGTGCAACAAATTGTAAGACAAGTTATGAATGCATGACAATTGAGAAGCTGAATCGATGAACGAAATCACATAGAAGATCATATGGTATAGCCTAGCTATAATTGGATGAATTTTCAAAAGAGACTCAGCATTACATTTGTTGATTCTGATGAACTGTAAATCAGCAGACAATAATATATATATTTTTTGGTACTAGCCTGTGCTAATTAAAGGCATTCACCAACTGAAAATATAATGAGAATGAGATGGCTAGAAAGTGTAAAGGATGCGAGAATCATATGCATGTGCTATGAGAGGTACTGACAATTGACATTAATCTAAGATACGAGTTATGAATCACAAGGGATCAAAGACGGTAGAAAGAGCTTACTGGAGTATATTATTGAAATGCAACGAAAAAATTTCATACCTGAAGGTTCTTTGATATGATACCATTGTAGTGGGCTTCATCTGAAAAAGGGCTTCTCAAGGACAAAGCACTAAAGATGATTTTGTATTAGATTCAACAACAATCTAATCATACAGCCAAAAGGCAGAATATCTTGAGTCATATCAATTTCAAAACTGATAATGCGGGAGAGAATTTGTACAAAATGGGAACAATCATAGTGATAGATATGCACGGGCCATGCCATGTTAACAGTGAGAAGTCGACATGAATGTGTGATATATCTACTTACGAGTGGCATAAAAAGTGGAAACATAATGCACAAAGAGTTTGTGTAATTAAAATTCAGGTAGATTCATTTGAAAAGAATGCTAAATAAACATAGAACACAATGATGCACATTTGAATACCAATAAATAGTTTTGAAGCACTTAATTTTGATTGAAAGTGTCATCGAACACTGCTATCAACTCAGTGACCATGTTCAACTAGAATGAGCAAAGCTACTCAGGATAAGCTGTAATCTGGAGCGTGGTTAGTGTATGACACTTGGCTTTTGCATTGTTCAGGTACCAGGTAGATGATTAGCATAACAATAGGGATAGGCCGGGGGGGGGGGGGGGGGGGGGGGGGTTGTGAAAGGAGAGAGAGAAATAAAATGAAATGTTATCGTAACCGTCTTGAAAATGCAAAAATTACCTACGAAAATAAAGTGAGACAATCCTTGTGGATCTAATACGATGTCTAGGGACAAAAAATAGACTAAAAATCATCGTCGTTGCGTCAAGTCCTGTGGATGCCCGACATTGGGCGTCGTCGCAAAAAGTATTCCAAGTGGTCTTCTTTTCGCGTAAAATTATGATAGGCCTTATATACATAGTCTTAGTTACCCAAATATGTAGTATCTGTCACATTTGAAGCGATTAGGTGCCACTTTGACTGGTAAAGAGGATGAAGTTGGTGATCATGTCGAGTTCGAGCAGGGTCTCCATTGTTGATGTAGCTGTACACACACATACACAACGAGCAAGATAACCATGGGCTATCATGCTTGCGGGGCTTTGTTGGATATGTACAACAATGCTTGGGCACTCTCTCTATTCTTTGTCCTTTTTGGTCTATCAACAATCTATGGATTGCAATCACCGATGTTCATTGTTATTAAGTTGTTACTTTTTAGGCTTTAGAATCTACTACTATATTAACAATCAACTAGATGTCTACAACCCTGGAGGAAGAGTTATTTAAAAATAAACCAACAAATAAATAAATGAATCAATAAATAAAATGATTCTTTCCCACGTTGATGGTATAAATTGTTATTATAACAATTTTACAATAATTTGCTTCTCATGGGTCCTGTTGGCTCTTAGTTATTTTGATACTTTCCTACATTTTCAACGCTGTGAATAATCATAATGTGCTAGGGTCAACTTCTCACCCTCCAAATACATAAGGCCTTAATATTCTAGCTATGATGAGCTTAGGAGAATTTTGACTACGTACACTTTTAGCTACTTTCACCCAAATTTAATCACTACAAGAGGTTGTGTGCTCTTGTGACGCTGTTAGCGACGGAAATACATTGGGTTTTTATAACCCCCGGCGTCGCTAATAGCGTCGCTATATGCGTCGCTATATAGCGACGCTCATAGCGACGGTCATAGCGACAGTTATAGCGACGTTTACACAGAAGTCTATAGCGACGCTTATAGCGACACTCCAGAGCCATAAATAGCGACGGTTATAGCGACGCCCGAGAGAAATTTTTTTTGGTGACAGGGCATTGAATGCCCTGCCACCAATCAACCATATTGTACTTGATTCACTTTTTTAAAAAAGTGCAAGGGTAGATAATAGACCCAAAATAGTCACCCACAAGACGCCTTGTTTGCAAAATTGACAAGCGTAAAATTGACAGTTGTACACATCATAGGCAAAATGAATTGATTGGCAAATGTAATAATGACAATTGTACAACATCATAGGCATAAAGAATTGATTGGCAAAATGAACTGCGGTGACAAATGTAATAATATACATGGTTCAAAAAGACGTATAAAATCCGTCTCATGATACATAAGCTATGAGAAACCCTAAACTAATGCTATCTAGCTACGGCTAAACTGACGTCGTCTAGTCAGACGTCTCATCGCGTCCAAGCGGCGTATCTGTCGGATTCTGCAAAAAAAGACAATAAGACAGCTTTCAGTAAGTATAAACATATAACGACATTTATAAAACAATACAAAAAATAGAAAAGAGTAAACCCTAATACTAACCATGCCGCCGCGAGAACTGAGAATGTCCATCAGGGCGTTTAAGCCCTTCCTGCCTGCGTACTCGCGCTCGTACGGTGTGGGATCACGTCCTGTCATCGACCACTGTCAAAACATACAAAGATTTCATTATGTTAGAATTAAAAAACTCATAAACCCTAAACTATCGAACATAAAGAGCAATGCGAAAACACTTACAAAATCGGCCTCAAATGATGCCCATCCACCGCTCCCCAAGTGGTGTGAGCTCCCTGCCTCTACTCGCGCTCTGGCTGCATCCTTTTGTTGCTTCCACTTGTCGGGATTCTCGCGCGCTGCTTTCTTCGCATTCTTCCAATCTTCTTTGGCCAGCCAATCTGGCATGTTCCACCCATGCTTGATTGTTTTTTGCACTTCGGAACGCTTGTGTTTGCAGTATTCGCGCATTCGAATCTTCATCAGGTCTTCATTGAAGCGCTGATCCCGTGTTGGAACGGGAAACTCATCATGAAGTATGCTGATGACTCTGTTTTTTAAATCACTTGGTACTTCACTCCATTTGTTTAGTATGTAGTGTCTAAACAACTGAGAGCAAAGACCACGCATGCGCGAGATCACCTTCTTGCCGTCATCATCCATGATGATGCCGCCGCTGAAGTCGACGGAGTAAGGCAAGCCCTCTGGCCGGTGACGCGTGAACCTGGGTGTCCCGACAGGGGTCTCTAGCAGCTTGTCGATGGGGGTACGGACGTCAGGTGTCTCCACCGGCGTCTGGCCCCCGAAGCGAGGAGTGTCAAGTGGGGTGGCTCCTGGCGGAGTAGGTAGAGGTGTGTAGCTGCTAGGAACAGTCAGCCGCGCAAAACCTGGCGTAGATGGCGATGTTGTGGCTGGTGTGGGGGCGGGCAAAGAAGGGGAGGGTAAAGAGCCTCGTCGAACACGAGGCGGTGTGGAGGCATCGGCGGCGGAATCCCCACAACAACCGCCACCGCCACCACTAGAGCGCCGGTGTCTAGACGAGTGTGAAGATCGTCTCGTCGACGCCGAAGCTTCGGAGCGCGCCGAATGCTCCGAAAGAGAGGGAGATGCGGATGGAGTAGGAACGCGCGATGATGCGCCAAAGCGATGACGCTCCACGTACCACTGTCTCTGCTGCGGTGACAAAGAAGAAAGAAACTCCTCATCATCCATACCTGCATTAAACACACGAATATTTAAACTTAATATTGAATGAATAGAGTAGACAATGACGCAAAGACCATTAAATACAATGACGTAATGACGCATATAAATACAATGACGCAATGAATTGAGTGAAGCATGCAAAATCGGTTGATTTTAGCCTCTAGATCTTCCGTCATCTTCTTCTCAACACCGAGATTGCACATGACAATCCCAGATATGCGCTCATCATCTATGGTTCGCCATAGCGTGTCCCGGGCTTTATCAAATCCGTCTAGCCACTCTCCAATGTACACTAGGGACTCTGATACCAACCAACCTTCTGCCATGCTACCCTCCGGACGTGCCTTTTGACGCACATATCCCTTAAGCGTTTTCATGAAACGTTCTAAGAAGAACATCCATCTGGAATGAACTGTGCCAGCTATTTCCACCTCATCAACTATGTGAACAAGAAGATGCACCTGAATGGTTAGCATGGTAGTAGGAAAATGTTTCTCAAACATGCACACAAGCTCCGCAGCATTTAGTTTGGCGAATGGTATGGAGTCTACGTTGATCTCCTTTTGTGAGATCCATTGCACCAGCTTTGCAAGTTTGTAGATTGTGTTACGGATGTCGAGAGACAAACATCCCTCAATGTGACACATGCTCTGTATCCACTTGTTTGAAGCCCTGCATGTATACACATGATAATAGATCAACTATGGGAAAAAACAAGATTTACAGTGTCTGAGTGAGGAGTGTCAATAGATCACCTGAGCATTCTATTAGCCCGGGATAGTCATGCATGGTCCACATTAGAATGCCTCTGATCAAAGCATTCCGTCGTCTTGTGTGTCGGCTCATATCCACCACCTCTATGCCAATCCACAATTGTTGTAGCTCTTCCAATAGTGGATGAAGATACACATCCATATTCTCCACTTTATATCGCCCTGGCACAATCAAGCTTAGCCATAGGTGCCCCTTCTTCGTAGTCAACCACGGGGGAATGTTGTAGTTGACGATGACAACGGGCCATACACTGTAAGATGTTGATCTTTGACCAAATGGATTTACGCCATCCATAGCCAGGCCTAAGCGCAAATTTCGAGCTTCCCTGGCAAAATCCGACCATGTTCCATCTATATGTTTCCAGGCTGCGCAATCTGCAGGAATTCGTAGCACACCATCCGAAGATTTATTCTCCTCGTGCCATGATGCTAGGGCGGCCATGGACTTACATTCGAAGAAATGCTTGGTGCGAGGAAGCAGAGGAAAATGTCGCAAAACCTTTTGTGGAATTTTTGTCCCGTGGAGATCTACTCGATATCTTTCGGAATCACATTTCGGACACTTCTCCATGTCTATGTATTCCCCTTTGAAAAGAATGCAGTCATTAGGACAAGCTAAAGCGTGGATAGAATTGTAATCCATCCCCAAGTTTCGCAAAATCTTTCTTGCTTCATCTCGGGAATCTGGCATCGCATTGTCAGATGGTAGTATGTGCTCTTTAAGCAATCTACACAACATAAAAATACGATACAGTCATGTAAAAATCTATCAGATCATTATACATTTAGAGTTTTATTAAAGTAAACTAATTGTAATAGATCACCTGAAAAGCGCTGTGACGCTAGTGTCACTCCATCCAAACTTTGCCTCCATGTTGAGAAGAACCAGGAGTGCTTTCAATCTAGACATACGTGCTCCATCATACAATGGCGTATCGGCTTCACTTTTCATATCATCATAGATAAGCCTTTCTGAATCCATGATCGTCTCGATCATTTCATCAATCTTGGGCTCAAACATTGCCTCGTTGGGAATGTGCTCTACATGATCATCCCCCCAGTTGTCAGAGGCTACATCTTGTGGCCTCACATATGCTGCTTGACCAAAGCGCCTGCGAACACGTCTATTGGGTTGCAAGATTGCTGCTTGTTGGCCAGTGTCAGAGTCCGACGAGTTATAATTGGCAACAACTCGATCTATAATAGATGGATCGAACTCGCCAAATTCGCGAACGTGCTGCAATGAAACATGTCTTGTCTGTTGCAGAGCATGCTTGCATTGATTACAAGGACATAAGACCCTCGTTGAGAGATAGGTGTTTCGGTTGGACGGTCCCACATCCTCGTCACTACTCATAATGAGGATAAAAATCTTATAACCTGGACAACAAATTTAATATTCTATTGGCATTCTTCGTCTTATCTCTCTCTCTCTCTCTCTCTCTCTCTCTCTCTCTCTCTCTCTCTCTCTCTCTCTCTCTACCTCACATTCTCTAGTCATGTCCAATCCCCGCACACCTCGGTCTAGAGGTGCACGGAGATCAGAACCACCGGGTTATAATCTCGTCTTTATTGGTCAATACCTATATTTGTGGGTACAAGAAATCTACAGACCCACGTCTACATGATACTGCATGTAGTGGACAAAACCCCTTTGCCTCTTCTCTAGCTGTAGCACTTCACAGCATCTTAACATCTTTTCACAATAGATCTTTTCACTGTTCGTCTAACTCTAAACCCTAAACCGTAAATAATTCTTGCGTGGACTCGATCTAACGTAAATAAGCGTAAATCTAACTAAAAATAAACCTAAATCTAATTTAACGTAAGTCTACATCTAACCTAATCTTTAACGTCTTTTGGGATAGTTTCCTACGACGTTAAAACTCTCTTCTTCTTGTGTGTGTGTGTGTGTGTGTGTGGGTAAACCTAAATAAACCTAAGTCTAATCTAATATAACATAAATCTAAATCTAACGTAAATTATGTTATATTAAAAACAAAGAACTAAACTAACAGGGATTATAAGAACCTTAAAACTGATTTAACACATAATTTTTCACATAACTCGGCAAGAGTTGGCATTCTCATCACTAAAGATGTGAGAGTTAACTTCCGGCGGTGACGCTGCCTCATCTCCATCCACATCTGACGACAGCAATTGGCCCTTTGGACCGTTCTTGCTCTTGTTACTAACTTTGAAGTTGTTGTTGAATGACTAGAGGTTGTCTAGATGGTCATTGTCGGGGATGTAGTGACTCTTGCCGCCCTGAAGATCCACCTTCTTCCCTATCTTCTGAAGACATTTCACCATTACTTTTGGATCGACGGAGCCCACCATGAGTGAAGGCAGCAATACCCTATATTCCATTGAGGGCTTTCTTCACCCGCTTCATGCAGGCATCGCAATCTATGGAGACCTAAATCTAATCTAATATAATGTAAATCTAAATCTAGCGTAAATAAACGTAAATCTAACTAAAAATAAACCTAAATCTAATCTAATTTAACTTAAATAAACCTAAATCTAATTTAACGTAAGTCTACATCTAACATAATCTTTAACGTCTTTTAGGATAGTTTCCTACGACGTTATAACTCTCTTCTTCTTGTGTGTGTGCGCGTGTGTGGATGTGTGTGCCAATAAAAAGAGATAAATGGTATAACCTTTCTATCACCCATGCCAAGTATGATAGATTGGTTATGCCATTTCCCTCTTGAATAATAGGTCTTGAGTTCAACTCCTCGTCGGCTAGATCTTTAGGTCTTTTAATTTTAATTAGTTTCCTACGACGTTAAATTAGTTTCTCTCTCTTTCTCTCTCAATGTGTGTGTGTTTTTTTGTTTATGCATGTTTTCTCTCTCTTTTCCTCTCTCAATGTGTGCGTTTTTTGTTTATGCATGTTCTCTCTCTCTCTCTCTCTCTTTTCCTCTCTCAATGTGTGCGTTTTTTGTTTATGCATGCTCTCTCTCTCTTTTCCTCTCTCAATGTGTGTGTGCATTCTTTGTTTATGTATGTGTGTGTGCGTTTTTGTTTATGTTTGTACTCTTTCTCTATCTCTCTCTCTCTCTCTCTCTCTCTCTCTCTCTCTCTCTCTCAAAAACACTATGTGTGTGTGTGTGTGTGTGTGTGTGTGAGAGAGAGAGAGAGAGGGAGAGAGAAAGAGGGGAAGGGAACATGAGAGTGAGGAGAGGGAAGGAGCATACCTGGCTCTCCTTCCTCTCCTCGTGTGTGTGTGTGTGTGTGTGTGTGGAGAAGAAAGAGAGAGAGAGAGAGAGGGAGAGCGTTACCTGCTCCTTGCTTGAGGGCGTCGAAAAACTCAGATCTGAGATCTGAGTTTTTGGGCGCTCTCTGTTATTTTTTTTAGCCCAGCCGGCGTCGCTATGAGCGTCGCAAATTTACAAGTAAATTTGCGACGCTCATAGCGACGCCGGGATTTTTTTTTTGAGCGTCGCTGTGTGAGCGTCGCTAATATGAATAACCTCTTGTAGTGAATGTTACCTGGATTATTCACCAATTATCAAGTATAAACACGAAAATCTCTCTCATCTTTATTTGTAGAAGCCATTATTTCCATAATGTAAGTTTATCCCCATTAGTACTGATGTAATGTAATTTGATTTTTGCTTTACTTGCTCTACAAATTGTCTTAAGGGTTCCCTCATATGCCAGCCAAATTGTTGTTTCATATTCCTCAATACTGTTTCATTTATTTGCTTCTGTATCACATCCCTGCCAATGTTTTCAATACTCCTTCTCACAGGCCTATATTTATTGAAGGATATTTCATTTTATGCCAACTACTTTGGGAGACCTGCTTTTGCCCTATCCGAACATCTATACATTGTGTGTGGCATCACTCTCTCGAAAGACCGCTATCCACTGGTTATCCCACTATTGCAAACCACCCTATCAATTTTGATAACACCCCTCTCTTATCCGCCTCTGTACTTCCCGTTGTCTACTTTAATTATATTTTCTTAGTAACCAGACTTTGCATCCATTTTGTTCCTCATGTATTTTAAATTGTTAATGCATTTGATGTGCGATTACACTATTCTTAAATTTAACAAGAACTTGTTTTTAGTGCTTTGTTATTTAAGAAATACTTTTGCAGGTACAACTATGTACAATGCTCTCCGATCAATGAATCTTCTGGTATGAAATTTTTTAATACATTTTGATACAATCTGTCTATCAAAATCATTTCAAATTGCACTTGGTTCGTACACTCTTTTTATGTAATATTAGCAGGCTAACTTGTGTGCTTACTCTCCTTACTAACTCTCATTATCATCTGCACTTTGTATTAACCAGATTTATACATGATCAAAACTATTTTCATATTAGCGATTTGAAAATTATCCCAGCACCCTAGTTGAGACAATGTTATGGCAACGATCTTATTGGCTAGACCGATTGGGAATGGCAAAATTTCTACACATGTATTAGAGCTCCTACGCCTGAAGAGGGCAGGACTCTCCACTCCACAATTATGGAAACTTATGGTTATTGACACATGTCTTAGAGTGCCTACGCCTTGTGAGGCAGGACTCTCCGCTTTGCAATATTTTCATGGAAATTTATGGATGTCGATACATGTGTATTAAAGTGCCTATGCCTGGTACGGCAAGACTCTCCGTCGTGGTTACATTAAATGTGGAACTGGCCCACCACATTCAGTAAGGATTGATATGAACGGATATGATGCACTGGTATGGACAGTTGAAAAAGTGACAGATGGTGGTTTATTTGGAACAAATTACTGACCAACGTTGCACTCCACACCTCTGTACATTTACTTCATGCACTCCCATCACACGATACACATGTTACACATTTTTGCACTTTTCAATTGCTTCTTACTAATCATTGTTCCTCTTTTTGTTTTTGGTTACTCATTGTGCTATGCAAGAATGTCCTCAAAGTTTTGTACCTCGCACTCGACTCCACCACTTACGTACCTTGCAACTGAGGGCAATTGCTTTTTCAACCCCAGAGTATGTTATGGATATGGGATTTGTACATTTATTACTCAAGTGTTCATTAGGAGCTATGATCATTTGTGTCGGCCGGCCAATGTGTATTCATTTTTGAGCATTCAAGAATCTATAAATGAAATACGTGCAAGAAGGAAATGCTCACTCTTGCACGGGGGGAGATTACACACAATGTTTGTGTTGTTCTTCTCTCCTCTTCTCTTATCTCTTGCCATGCTGGCATAGCACTCCGCTTTAGGAGGTGCGTTGCAGGCTTCTTTTCTCTCTCTACTGCTCTATATCTCTCTCTGTTCGAGTACGGCGTTTCATATGCGCTATGCGTTTGTGCCAAGTATGCCGATTTGTGTTTTTCATGGATATCATGATTGGGTTGATGTGATGATGTCATATGATATGTGCAACCCCATGAATGGATATGGATTTCATGTATATGTGTATACTGCTTTCCACCCTTCTAGGTCAAAACGAATGACAGGCCTTCTCTACTCCCCAGCATCACTTAGCACAAAAAAAAAGTGTATGAATGTCCTTCCTACACATAATTGATGTATTTCTCTGCTACACTACATGGGGGAGGGGAGGGAAGGGACAATAAATATCTTAACATGCGTGAGTTCAACATAAAGGGTTTTTAGATCATAAATTTTACCTTTATTTAGCATACAGAAAGCTACTAAACAAAAGACATTTACACTTTAAATAGGAAAAGGGTATGTTTTTATTCATGAAAAATCCACATGTAAGAAATTTAATAAATAATCTTTGAGCCACGTAATACACGGAAGGTTTACATATAGAGACCCCTTCCTCCCTCGCCCCCATGCTACTCACTCTTCACCCTTCTCAAGACTCCGCGTCAAGTACCAAGGTTTTACTTGACTCTGACCCACAATGCACTCAAATCGAGGCCCCTCCCAATCATCATTATCTGAAATCATGCCTCTTTTGACATCCCCTCCACATGGCCGATCAAAATTGTCAAGTCGGCTACCCTCAACCAACATCAAAATTGTCACGTCGGCGCTCCTCAATTGCATGTTTTTTTGCTTGGGTTTATGTTTGGCGTAAACCTTGACTATCGAACCTTTGTCACATGGACGATTGCGATATCTTTTCTATTCGCGGCCCACTTCCGCACCAATTTTGAGAGAAATCATTTTTCCAAACATACAAAATTCCTTTCCTTGAATTGCCAAGACGAAATTTTAGAAAATTAGGTTTATTTGTGGAGTTTTACACTATTTTTCTCTATTTTGGGGCGGAATTTATCCCTTCCCCCTTGCCCTCACACATTTTTCCGGAACACTGTTCCGCACGGTAAATGCCATCAAATGAAGCCATACGTTCTGAGACCAAACCCTCAGTGTCCGGAAAAGTTTTTGTTCGTGCTTCCTCTCTTTCTCAGGAAGTTGGAGTCGAATCCTGCTGGCTGCAGGATTCAGGAAGCACACATGACAAGTTGACAGGCAAAAATTTAAGGTCGCCACGCGTTGGTGGTTGGTCTCATGCACGGTCACATTCAATGTTGACGTAAACGGGTCACAAAATTTTAATCGAATGTTTGAAATAAATTCACGGTTCACCAATACACAAGAAACGTTTACTGCTTTCCTTCCGTTCTGGTCTGCATAAATTCTTCGGCTTCTCGATAAAACGACTCCCCACGTAGGTAGTGCCATTTTCCGCAACCCTAATTCAGAGGGAAATTCGGGCTTAATATACTCTCGGTCTCTCAACATGGCAGAGCAGAGCAGCCCTGATCATGAAGAGCTGCCCGAATGGGTGAAGAGGCTGCGACATGGGGGACCCATTCCACTCTCAGACAGCAGCTCCCGCCAAGGCGCGGCGGCTGAATGCAGCTGGGCTTGTCTGCCCGGGAAACTGTTCCACGTGCGCGGCGCTGATTATGAGAGGAGCAAGATGAAGGTGGCAGGAGGGGCGTGTCTTCTGCAGCCACTAGCGGTTGATTTCTTTCAAGGTCCCTGCAAAATAGCGAGCGTGATGGAGCGGCCCGATTGCCGAGTGCGGGCAGCGCTGGCCGATATTGCCGCCGCAGAAGCGGGTGGAGTGCCGCCTTTTGTGTGGGTATTCAACTACCAGCTGTCCACCAGCGCCAATCACAGCCTGGTGTTGTACTTTGTGAGCTCGGAACCCCCCCCGGAAGGCTCTATGCTCCAGAAGTTCTTGGATGGGGACGACGCTTTCAGAAAGGCGCGCCTCAAGACTCTGGTACGGATGCCAGAGGCGCCACGGGTTGTGCAAGCGTTGGTGGGCGCCAGGTGGCCGGCGTGCGTGGTGGGCAATTTCCTGAAATGCAGCTACACGCGAACGGAGAAGTACCTGGAGGTGGATGTGGACCTTGGGTCTTCCCCTCTCATAGGCGCTGCGGTGCACTGCACCTTTGGACTGGCGCGTCTCGTGGTAGTGGATCTGGCCTTCGTCTTGGAGGGCATCTACTCGGATGAGCTCCCAGAGGAAATTCTGGGCGCTTTCAGGCTCCACAAGCTGGACCCCTCCTCCGCTCTCTACATCGACGACCGCTGCACGTCGTCGTCCACCAGCTTGCCCTCCTCAGCTGCTTCCAATGTACCGCCATTACCGTCTGTGTGCGTTACATCTGCAGCAGACAAGCCAGCATCGCAATGTCTTGGAGGCACTGGATTGAAAGGTGGCCTCTTACGCCTGCTAGGCAAGAAGGGTAAGGCTTTCTGATGTCTGTTATCGGCGTAGGTGCACGCCCCAGGTTGTAAATAATGAATGGAACTCATGCCTGCATGTTCATGATTTCTCGCGCTATCAAGGTATCAATGGAGTCATGGACTAGTTTTCTTGATGAAGTTTTGTCTTGTATTTTTCAACGTAAAATTTCAATTTCCACTGGCTTAGGGCAAGGGGGCCGATAAAAAGCCAGGTCCAGAACAAGGACCCACCACCTACCCCCAAAATAAAAGCCCATTTTGCTCGAGTTCAATAGCATGGAAGCGTGAGGGGTTGGGTGGTTAGCAACACCCCAAGCTAAATCACATGCATCGGATTTTGGGTTCAAGCCCTCAGGACGCAAAGAATCATTACTGATCCAACATTGTGTTGAATTGAACCCTCGTTTTTGTTACACAGAAAATCTTTTTTGCCATCGCTTCGTATCTATATTTGTCTGTTTGCGCTCAAATCTCAGTTTCATAAAGAGCTCACACATGGCTTTCGGACGTGTCTCTGTGCTCAAAGCCGTGCAGCAAACTGTGTGTGGCAAGGAGATCCGCTTAGGTGGCCCCTTTACCCTACAGGACCTTTTGCTCCGAAGAACTCACCTTGTATCGCATGGGTATCAATCTTCGAAAAATGAAAACCTTCAAAGGCTCTTTTATACTTTGGGAGGGTTCAAGCCCTCATGACGCAAAGAATCATTATTGATCCAACATTGTGTTGAATTGAACCCTCGTTTTTGTTACACAGAAAATCTTTTTTGCCATCGCTTCGTATCTATATTTGTCTGTTTGCGCTCAAATCTCAGTTTCATAAAGAGCTCACACATGGCTTTCGAACGTGTCTCTGTGCTCAAAGCCGTGCAGCAAACTGTGTGTGGCAAGGAGATCCGCTTAGGTGGCCCCTTTACCCTACAGGACCTTTTGCTCCGAAGAACTCACCTTGTATCGCATGGGTATCAATCTTCGAAAAATGAAAACCTTCAAAGGCTCTTTTATACTTTGGGAGTGGGATGCCCTTGTGAGTTTTATGTGAAAACCTTCAAAGGCTCTTTTATACTCCACAGAGTGGAGGTTTCACAAGTTTCCATCGTCTCGTCGGCACGGTTGTCATTAGATACAAATTCACTTCTCTCTTGAAATTTAAAGATGGTGGCAAGTGCAAAATCTTTCCTTAAAGAAAAATATACTTTGAATGTCATAGAGGAAAATGTATGATCTCTTATCAAATTTGAACTCTGTATCTATGTGGCTTGCTTCTCATTAAAGTCGGAGACATCTAAAGGTAGTTTGATGTCGGATGTTTTAATTGTAAGTATTTTCTTTCGTTGCACCTCTTTAGCCTTTACGTCAAGATTAATATCCTCCTCAATTTCGAGAATCTCATTGGACTCCATACCCTTATCATCTTGTTCATCGGGTAGTAGAACCTCCTCATCCATTACCTTTGATGGATCTTTCAATAGACTAGCAAATAGAAAATTTAATAATAGAAGGAACCCAAAGGATTTAGATTTGATTAGCTTGCAATCTCGTTTACGCATAGGGTACCATGAAGGTCTATAGATGATAGGCAGTTGATGGTACTTCTTGTACGACCGTCTTGTGAAATCACAATCTTTCAAGTGCACGACCACCATGTCAACAAGAACCACCTTGTCCATGTGGACCTCAAGCTCAAACTTGTAACTTTTAGACTTCACGAAATCGTAAATCATTGTGCTGAGCTATATGCTCATCCAAAATGAATGGGGCATTGAAGATAGAAGAGACCTCGTCGAACATTTCAACAAATATTGTAGATATTGCAAAATCAAACAGTCTTTCATCCACACATGTAAGATTTTCAACCCCATCCACCACCTCCTTTCATTTTGTAGCTGGCTCACAGATAGAAGAAAGATCAATGTTTTTCCTTTTGGTGTTAGTCACTTGAAGCTTCTGGCTTACAGACAATTCTTCCTACTCAGCAATTGAGGTGGTCTCCTTTCTGCTTCCTGTTCACCCAAGACAATTTCTGGATCGACCCTCTATCTCTTCATTCTGTGAGATTTTAATCCTAAGAAAAACATAATACATAAAATAATAGGTAAGTATTGAGACACACCAACACTTGACTTTTTTATTAAATATTATGATACATTTCTTCTAAATTGCGAGATGTTGGTCTCTCTCTCTCTCTCTCTCTCTCTCTCTCTCTCTCTCTCGCGGATTGGTCTCATAGGTCATGTTGGCATTTTACAAAGGTTACTAGGGCAACTCATTTTATTTGAGTTTCAACTCCTCTCTCTCTTTATTTTGCTACCCTTTATATGTCCCATGGAGCGTGAGGAACAATCGATAGATTGATACTACATATATGCGTACCATAGGACAACAAATAAAGTTTCTTCTCTCTCTCTCTCTCTCTCTCTCTCTCTCTCTCTCTTTGTGACAAATTGGTCTCATAAATCATGTTGGCATTTTAAAGAGGTTAGTAGAGCATCTCCTCTTATTTGAGTGCCTACCTCCCTACATACCCATTGTGTGCTCTACGTTGCACGAACGACAATCGATAGACCAGCAACCCCGTCCGTGTGCCATAAGACAAGTGAAAGTATTGTCCCTCTCTCTCTCTCTCTCTCTCTCTCTCTCTCTCTCTCTCTAAATTTACATTAAACCGCGCCTATAAGATATAAACAACAGTAGGTGTTACCTTTTCTTGGGCTTGACATGGCAATCTTTCAGAGATGAGAACCTCATTGGACCTTGGACACACTTCAAGCCTTCACTCTCTACTTTGTGTACCTGTGTGTGTGTGTGTGTACGAGCTCTACCTAACTCTCTCTCTCTCTCTCTCTCTCTCTCTCTCTCTCTCTCTCTCTCTCTCTCATAATCTAATCGTTCATGGTAGCGTTGCCGTCATGCACGAAAAATAACTACATGTTTTACACGTCAGACGGCTAAAATTAATCAGTGGACATTTATTACATCGTATAATTTTGATTGAGAGGTCACTTTCACACTTATTGGGTTGTACAATATTTGTTGGCATGCTTATTGTAACACCTGAGAGAGAGAGAGAGAGAGAGAGAGAGAGAGAGAGAAGAGAGAGAAGAAGAAGATACAGCCTGCATACTTGAGAGAGAGAGAGAGAGAGAGAGAGAGAGAGAGTGTGAGAGAGAGGGAAAGAAAGCACATCTCACAAGAGCATCGCACAAGGTGACAACACTGAAGGTCTTGATGTCCATTAGAGAAACCTAAATTCTATATATACTTGCAGGTATGAGAGAGAGACATAGAGAGGGAAGTAGATTAAGAACAGGGAAAGGGGAGACAGAGAGTAGTGTTGTGTGTGTGTGTGTGCGCGCTAAATTGGAAATGGTATGTTATTGGAACTACTACATAAGCCAAAATGACAACTACCCATAATTTTGTCGAGATTGCACAATGGCGCACGGAGACGATTCTATTATTAGCTAAACGTCATGCGTGCGCCATAATGCCACTTTGTCGCACATAGAGAGTTAGAAATGGGAATGAAACCACCGAGAAGAAGTAGAGCCATGGTACAAAAAAGAAAGAGAGAGAGAGATAGAGAGAGTGGTGTGTGTGTCCCTATGTGTAATAAAAATGAATTTTAATGTTATGGCACAATGACTCAATGACTAGTGTGCACAATGGTGCAAAGATATCAATCTATCTTTTGCTAAATCACCCCCATGTGCCATAATGCCACTTTCACACACACACACACACACACACACACACACACACACACACACACACAGAGATATTGTCTTACAGGTAAATGGCAAGAACAAAGATGTCTGCAAGAAAGGCAGGCAAAGGATTAGGTTTGGCTGCTATAGCAGGAGGAAGATTTTGTACTAGTAAAAAGAAGAGACCAGAAAAGCCCATGAAAATCTTGAAATCTCGCCAAAGAAGAGACCAGACTACAAAAACACATCAAGTTGTTCAAGGAAATCAGGAAGGCTCAGAAATGTATCGAGCTTCTAGTACCAAAGCTTCCATTCCAAAGACTAATCAGGTCAATATGTGAGGAAGCATGTTTTGTGACCATGAGGTGGAAACTTGTTGCACTGCTGGCACTACAAGAGGCAGCAAAAGATTTTTTGCTAGAATATTTCAATGACATATGTTGCAGCACATGCACACAGGGTAACGATTATGGACAAGGACAGTGAAACTTTGAAAAGAGTAAGGTGGAGATATGATAAGCTGCTCTAGCCCAAAGAATTTATAGACAATAAAATGAAGGAAATTTTGCTTATTCCTCCATCAAAGCCAGAGGCGGTGAAGATTGTAGAAGTCACCCACGATGTAAATACTAGGGTTAGGACTGACAAGGAAAATTGACGTGCAGAGGAGATGAACAAACTAAAAGAGAAGGAAAAGGCAGGAAATGTTATAAAAGAAGAGATTAATAGCTACCACATTATTACACACAAAATTGATGTTTGCAACAACAAAATTTTATCATCTATGGAGGAGGGATTAATAATAGATATACAGCTAGAAGATGGTATAAGAAGACTTGCATTAGATTGTATGGATAAATTGTATATATCTTACTAAAGTATGATGCTTTCACCAGCTTCAACATATTTTTATTTAGCCTTGAGGTTAGAGACTAACAATTAGTAATTGTCTTGTAGTTTGATCAAGAGCCAGCTATGTGCAAAAAGCCATGCAGAAATATAGATCTTGGATTCCCAGATTTCTAGCTTGCTTAGAATGAAAAACATCCCTATCGATACATTCCAGAAGTGGCTTGCCCATTTTCCAATGCTGCAAGTAACAACCATAATTTTTCCATATGAGAGCAACCGCCACTGGAGCCTCGTTTGCACTGAACTTGACAAGCCAGCTGTCTTGACACTAAACTCAATTGAGGAACGCATTTAGAATTAAGACTGTGAGTATTGAAAATTATAAATTGGTTTTTTTTGGGATAAAGTATGGAGACAATTATTGTGTTGGGTTTATACCAACTCCTCCTGCTTGCAGATGCATTAAAAAACTGTTGCACGTATATGGAAGGCTATGCAAAAATCTAGAGATGTACATGTCAGAAATTAAGAAAGTCACGGTGCCTTTACAGATAGATGGCAACTTGTGTGGATGGAGGTGCCTCCTCCATGCTGAGTATATACTGCAGAGCTTTTTTGCACTAAATCCATTCATGTCAAAGGTATACATTTTGTACAACATTACTATAACATTGTGACAGTTTGGACAGAAGTGTGTCTCAATTCCTTTTTGTTTTTCTTTTGTCTTTTGCAGAGTGCATTGGAGAAGTACACTATAGAGTATTTGCATCGATATCGTGCCACCCTAATCAAGCATCTACTTGCAGTTTCACATCCCGTGAGCATGGATGCAGAACATACCCTATTGGATGACCACATTGTAGAGTTATCAGATTTCATAAGGACAGCTAAGAAATGATAGGAGCAAGAGGAGGGAGGAACTTCTGAGAAGAGAAATGCTGCAAAGGAAGAGTTTGACAATGAGAAAATTCCAAATGAGGGGAAGCCCACACAGGAGCAAGATCACACAGATTGAAGGGCTGACAAAGTAATAAATGTTGAAACTCCCTCTGCACTTGGAGGGTTTCAGAAGGAAGAAGTTTATGCAAAGGGAGGGGCTGAGAAAGAACACTCTAAACCTCAAGTAGAGCAAACCTCTTCCACAATTCCACCTATTGAGCTTAAAAATCAAGAGTCATTTATGCCTGACAAAAAAAATAAAAATCATAGTACATTAGAAGCTAATTCAGGTGCAATGGAGCCCTCATCACTGGAGACACAAGAGTCTTGAACAACAAAAGAACAAGAGAAGCTCGAGTCAACATTGGACAGACAACCTCGATGGCAGGCAAACCCAACAGTATGGACCTTTGCTACACATTGGCATGATTGTTCCGATAATAAACAATGTAAAAGAATATGAAAGTCAACCTATTGTCTAACTACTTATTTGTTTTACAAAATGTTTGCAAAGACTAATTATTTTGGACATCAACGGATTGTTGTTGTTTTGGGAGCCGTATGATCCCCAGACAGAACTTGTTAACCTGCACACATTCAGGATAGGCGATCAAAAAGCCATTGTGCGTCCGAGAACCAAGGAGTTTATACAGTTTCTACTTCAAGGTTCCAAGTTGCGATATGGTCCTATATGCTGCAAAGAAACCTCAATCCCCTTGTAAATATGGTTTGCAACGTAGTGGGAATTGAACGTTTGCAATTTGATTTTTTGTATTCGTAGAAGGAGTGTGTTTACATTGACGACCACTACCACCCTACCAAACCAAATGTATTCCTGTACTATAAAACTTTTTTTCAAATTCACATCCCATACGATGATATCAACATAGGTGACACACCCCATAAGGACTTGCTAAATCCATCGGGTACCACTCTCTCTCCACCCTCATTTGAAGGTTATGAGCATGACTTTTATCTAGAGAACATTTTGATCCCTTATCTCCAGAATTTCTATTTCATCCCATTGACTCTTTCATAATTTGTATCTACAAATACTCTCCAAAATGCTAACTATCTACATTAATATGATTCTTTGTATTTCTCAATGTGGTGCCATGGAAATGTGTGTGTGTGTGTGTGTGTGTGTGTGTGTGTATGTTTGAGAGAGAGAGAGAGAGAGAGAGAGAGAGAGAGAGATTATATATCAAGCTCTGCATATGTTGTTCAAAGTATACAATAATTACACTTCCAGGTAACAAAGGGATAGAGGTAGTGAGACAATTTCATCTTAAAATTGAAATAAAGATATAACCAAATTGTGGGAATCTTCTCACAATTGAAACAAAAGATTTAAATTGCGAGAAACATTGGAATGGAAGTCATGAATATAGATTCATTCAAGTTACATTGGCACAATTTGGACTCGGCCAGTTAGTTCTTTACAGACAATCTCTTTTTTCCTTTGTTGCATTACTTTGCGTCCACCAGTTAAGAAAAAGAACTGCGAGGGCTTGTTCTCCATGGTCTCGTCCACGATGTCATGCCGAAGTTACAGAAGGTTGCATTGCCCTCTTATCGTGACCACTGTCACACGGTTGAGCTCTTTGTCTAATACCTTTACATCTATGATACCATTGTTCTCAAGGCATGCCGACTCTTGATCAATAGGAATAAACTTAGAGTAGCGTGCAACAATTTAAGAGCGGTCGTACCAGATGGAGATGAGAAGGGATTGTGTGCCGATCATGTACTTGACCACCAAAGTGTCCAGTGCAACCTCGCAATGTATGTCGTCCACCTCTTTAACATACCATCCTCTATCAAGAAGCTTATCATAGAAGTAAGCATCTAGAGATTTACATACCAACATTGTTTTTACGACATGTATGTGGCAGGTGTGAAATAGTTCCACGAATAAACTGATAGGAAAAAAATTTAGCTATCTTTACCAATTTAGTGGGCACTGAATTTTGTAGGGACCTCTGCACATCCCTAAACAGCTTGCTTCTAAGAGCTTCACACACTGTGGTGTTTGGGACTAGCCAATCAATACAACTCCAAGTGGTAGGGAGAGGGAGTTTAACCAGAGTACATTTTTTATTTTTCTGGTTGAGCTGGTAGAAATGCTCATAGAAGAAAATTACCTCATCTGCAAAACTCTTGCTAATTCTTCCATCATACTGTAAAACACCAATGTCAGCGTGGATTATAGTGATGAGACCTATAATACACTTCAGTGGCTCCCATTCCCCGTATAATGAAGGATAGACATCTGCAATTGCAACAACAAAATGTAATAGACCACCTAGTCTAATTAGTGAATAGAATTTAGAAATTATGAGAACTTGATCTACCTCTATTAATATTGTTCTACCTCCTCAAAAAGAAAAAAGAAATAAGAGAACATTAAGGTATGAAAGAAAGAACATTAGGAAGAGGATGGGGTCTAGGAGGACCTCTTTATTTGCCGTGAGATTATGGAGGTGATTAACATTTGGACGAATAGATACATGCCATGTGTGCAAGAATGGTGGGTGTGTAAGAGAGATGTAAGAGTGGTCAAAGGATGCACTTTTCCCCCAAAAAAGGGGGAGGACAAATTTATGATTTCCGTCCTTCCATAACTCCTACATATGATCTCCGATTTGAGCGGAGATTATAGATCTAGAATCTACACGCCAACCTGTTTCCATAGATATGTTACATAATATACTTTTGCCCGCTAGATTTTAAATTTCATTTTGGGGGGAAATTTGAATTCAAATAAACTAGCTGTTTTACCTGTTTGAATTCAAAAGTTTTCCTTTGATTGCTTTCTTAACACTACAGGTTTGACTCCCTTAAACTTCCAAATAAAGAGGTCCTCCTAGACTCCATTCTCTTCCTAATGTAGAGATGGAAGGCTATTACAGCTGCATCGAGGATGATAAGCAAATAAGACATCTTCGCCATTAGCAATCACATCAGAGTGACTATAGACATGCTGTACCAAAACCTCCTTAACAATTTTCTTGCCCACCTTCACTTTGAAATCTAGCACTCGTGCTTTCCATGCTGAACAAAATAGATTTGTTGTTGAGGATCTTTTCCTCCTTCTTGGTTGCATAAGAACCCAAGAACCTTTGTATATTGTCTGTTGTTGCCATTGAATATCTATATTGATGGAGTTTGAGATAGTGATAGAGCTTATGGTGCTACTTGGCCTCCTTGGGAGACTAATGGCGAGGTTGGTTGGGGACAGGGCACAACAACCCCTAGAGCTATTAGGGCGGGAAGAAGAAGAAGAAGAAGAAACCATGGCTCTTTCTGAGTGGTAGAAGAAAGCATGAACTTGCTTCCAATGGAGGGAATTCAGTTTTGAATGCTTAGTTAATGGAGCAAGAGCTTTTGGTGGCGGGAGTATGATACCTTAACTACATTCAGACCCTCGCCCCACATATACATACCTCAACCGTCGTAAAAATGAGGTCTTTGCTGTCTTTTAGTACCTTAACTACATTCAGACCCTCGGCCCACATATACATACCTCAAACGTCATAAAAATGAGGTTTTACCTCATGTTTCTCCTATTTCTTTTGCATTTTTTCATTTAATTCTTCCTATTTCTATGTTATGTTGGCTTGTTGTTCATTGGATGCACCTCCTTTTCTCTCTCCTCAATAAGGCTCTCTAAATTACCTCCCAAATCCCCTGATGGGTAGGTCTTACTATATACATGATGTATGGGCAATGTCTAAACCCGTGCATGAATACAATTAGAAAATCATCTCCATAAATGTAGATTACGATATACATTGTAAAAGATGTTGTGCTTGGTTGCAAGATTTTATATGAAGAGTTTAACTTGAGAGAGAGAGAGAGAGAGAGAGAGAGAGAGAGAGAGAGAGAGAGAGAGAGTTCAACTTAAGTCAACAACACATCTTGTTGTTACACCAACTAAATTCCCAATCATACATAGGTTTAAGAAAAGCTTCAATATATTGGGCCATATGTATCTTTGTAGCATCTCATCTCTTCTTGTTCACATACTGCTCAAGGTGATGTGAGTGAGGGTCGAGTTCCGAAATCGATGCTTCAACTCAGTTGTTTGCAAAAATAGATGTTGAAGCCAATCATAAAAAATTGGTTCTTGGTTGTTAAAGGACTTAAAATTTTTTATCCCAAAGATTAAATCCTTATTATGTGCCACAACATAGTAGAAAGTCCAAAATCTACCAAAGTGGGAAAGCCCACAAAATCTATCAAAACAATATGTTGCCATTTAAAATACGAGCATTTAATAGCCACCATTTCTTCAAAATTTTCAATTCATTTTTGTTATCTTTATATAACTAAATAATATTCTCATATAGCTTGGCATTTTAAAGTATTAAATAAAGTTACATGTTTTTACATTGGAGGTGACCGCCCAAGTTGGGCTTTATCCCCAACAAGTACCCCCTTAATCCAAACTTGGGAAAAATCGTGACAATCACTCGATACTTCTACGCTTTACAAGATGGGCTCTCTTGGATACATCGTGGTGGTTCTCTCTAGATTTAACACATTACGGTTTGATAAGATATATCATGGCGGTTCTCAAAGGATTCAACTTGTCATGGTTCACTTGGATACATCCATCATGTTAGGTTTAATGGCCATGTGGCCGACCGCCCATCACTAACTGCCGCTAACCCTAAGTGTACAGCTATACACTTGTGTGAGCCACTAGCACTAAGTACAATGTGTATTGTGCCTTGTGCATATGATAAGAGAAGAAAGAAAGGGGGCATACAGTACGTTGGCTCTCCCCCTTCAACCTGTGTGTGGCTATGGTGGTGTGTGTGTGAGTGTGTGCGTGTGTATTCTTCTTCCGTTGTGCTCCCAGCTTCTCCCCATCATCTGGTATCAGAGCGGTTTCATTCTCAAAATCGTTTCCTCGCGCGCGCACTTTCAAGACTGCAAACAGGATTCCGATTTCACCATTGGCAAGTTCAGCTTCCCTAGAGCATTTCCACCGGGCGCATAAACAGTCTATGGTCAGTTTGACTGTTTATGCGCCTCAGTTGTTCTCTATACAGTGTGGTTTTGAGAGGCATTGCTCTCTTTTATGCTTTGTGGGTGACATACTTGGTCATTTTGTCTCGTATTTTGGTTGACATAGTCCCAAATACAAAGGAGACTCTGCCGAAATTTTCACAGAATCTTTTGGTAGTTTTGTCACCATGTCTACTAGCACAGACCGTGACATTTATGACATAAAGAAGTTTGATGGCACTAATTTTCAGCTTTGGAAGAACCAAATGCATGATGTGCTTGTCCAAAAGAAGCAAAAGTTGCCTATTACCTATGCGGCTAGAACTAAAGATATGCACATGACTCAGTTTCAGTGGGAGGATCTTGATGAGCTATGCAGGTCTACGATTAGATTGCACCTTGGAGAGTCGAAGTACTTTTCAGTGTTAGAATGCGAGACTGCTCATGCTTTATGGCAGAAATTATGCGACACCTATGAAAGGGATACGGCTAGCAATAAGGTTTTCCTGATGCGAAAACTTTTCAACCTTCGTATGAAAGAGTCAACTAGCATTGCCAGCCATATCAATGATTTTGATTCTCTTTTTGCCCAGATTCGTGCACAGCGCATGACCATTGATGATGACATGAAAGCAATCTTTTTGCTTTGTTCGTTGCCACCCTCTTGGGATATCTTTTGCACAGCTGTTAGTAACTCTGCTCCTAATGGTACGCTAAAGTACGATGATGTTACTAGTGCACTTTTGTCAGAGGAGATGCGTCGAAAGACCATGACTAGCTCGCATCATGGCGAAGCTCATTATGTGCAAAGGGATGATAAGCAACGTAAGGGCCGTTCTTTGCAACGTGAGTCCAAGAAAGAGGGCAATAGAGATGCATCAAAAGATAGATCAAAGTCTCGTGGTCGCCGTAATGTTCAATGCCATTATTGTGATAAGTTTGGTCACATAAAGAAGGATTGTTATGCTTGGAAGCGTGACAAAGGTAAAGGCAAAGGCAAAGACAATGATGATAAAGAGGAGAACCAAAGAGTTCGGTTAAGATTGAAGAACTGAACATAGTGCAAGATGATTGTGATGCACAAGACATCAATATGTTGACTAAAAATAATGATGTATTTTATGATGCACAAGAAACTCTATCTTTGCAGAGTTCTATGCCAACAGAGCTACTTGTTAGTGGTGAAGTGTCCCATACATGGATTCTTGATTCGGGTGCTTCGTTGCATGTCATACCTCATAGGGATTGGTTTACTACATACGAGGAAACCATTGGCTATGTTACACTTGGTGACAGCTACTCTTGTGACATTGTTGGCATAGGTGATATTGCCATGGTTATGGCAAATGGGGTGAAGTTTATCATCCATAATGTGCATCATGTTCCAGCCTTGACACGCAATCTGATTTCTGTTGGAGGTCTTGATGACTTGGGTTACAAAGTCACTTTTCATCAGCAGTCTTCTTATATTGCGAAGGGTCATCTTATTATAGCCCATGGTTCTAAAGTTGGTTCACTTTATCCTCTTTATGTATATGATAAAAACAGTGTTCTTTTGGTAACCGAGCTACTGTTGCTTTGTGGCATAGCCGGTTAGGACATATGTCAAAGAAGGGAATGGAGACACTCTCTCGTTTGGGCTACTTACCGTCTTTGTCATTTTCAGATTTTCCCTTTTGTGAGCACTGTCAATATGGTAAGCAAACACGAGCACATCGTACACAGTCTTTTGACAAAGAAAGAAAACCCTTAGAGCTTGTGCATAGTGATTTATGTGGGCCTATGCCTTCTAAATCCCATGGTGGTGCGTCCTATTATGTTACATTCATTGATGATGCAACATGGCATGTTTGGGTCTATGCCATGAAGTCTAAAGATGAGACCTTTTCTTGTTTCAAAAAGTTCTTATCTAGTGTGGAAACTCAGTCTGAACATAAGTTGAAAGCTTTACGCTTAGATAATGGTGGAGAATATGTCTCCAAAGAGTTTGCAGACTTCTGTTCAAGTAGGGGAATTAAGCACGAGTTTACAGCTCCTTATACCCCTGCACAAAATGGTGTTGCCGAACGAATGAATGGGACCATGCAAGAAAGGATTATGTCTATGCTATCACAGGCTAATTTAGCGCAAGCGTTTTGGGCTGAAGCATTATACACAGCCGTGTATTTGATCAATAGATCACCACATGCTTCATTACAGTTTCGTGTACCTTTGGAGTTATGGTCAGGACATAAGTTGTCTTATGAAAAACTCCGTACATTTGGCTGCGAAGCTTATGCACATGTACCCAAGGAGTTGCGTGCTAAGCTTGACCCTAAGTCCAGGAAATGCATCTTTATTGGCTATGGTGTAGATGGTCAATTTGGGTATCGTTTATGGGATCCGAAAAGTCGATCAGTAATCCGTAGCAGTGATGTTGTCTTCAATGAGACCAAAATGCATAGGCAGCCAACGAAAGAGGTTGAATTCCGAAAAGTGACGTTTTCCGATGTATCACCTCCTGCACAGATAGGTCCAGAGCCAATTACTACACAGGCTAGTACAAGCTCTGATCATCCGAGGAGATCTCAAAGAGTCTCACATCCTCCAGAACGGTCTGTTCGAGGCGTGGACTTTGTGTTGCTGACAGATAGTGGTGAGCCTTCTTGTTATAAAGAGGCTATGCTAGCCAATGATAAGGTTCAGTGGGAACATGCTATGAAGAGGGAGCTATCCAGTATTGCAAAGAACAACACATGGGAACTTGTTTCATTGCTAAAAGCTAGGAAAGCTTTGCCTTGTAAATGGGTTTACAAGAAGAAGATTGCATCCAATGTTGAGAATTACAAAGCTTGTTTAGTGGCTAAAGGTTTCAAGCAAGAATATGGTGTAGATTTCTAGGAAATCTTTTCTCCAATGGTCAAGATGACGACACTAATAATGTTGCTTGCTTTGGCTGCCACTGAAGATATGGAGCTTGATCAAATCGATGTCATTACAGCTTTCTTACATGGTGATCTCGAGGAAGAGATTTATATGCAACAACCTGAAGGGTTTGTGCTAAAGGGCAAGGAACATTTGGTCTGTAAGCTTCTGAAAAGTCTCTATGGCTTGAAGCAATCATCCAGACAATGGTATCAAAAGTTTGATGCATTTATGCATTCCCTAGGCTATAAGCGCAGTAATGAGGATCCATGTCTTTACATGAAAAGACAACCAAATGGACAACTTATTATGCTTATCCTTTATGTAGATGACATGCTTATTGCTGGTCATTCTAAGAAGGACATTGCTGACTTGAAAACCAAGCTGAAAAGTCAATTCGACATGAAAGATTTGGGTGAAGCCAATCACATTTTGGGTATGCGCATTACTTGTGATCGTAAGAAGAGGTTGTTGTACCTTTCTCAAAAAGAGTATGTGCACAAGGTTCTTGATCGTTTCAACATGCAGAAGGGGAAGGCCTTGAGTACTCCATTGCCTGCATATTTGAAAATTAGCAAGAAAGATTGTCCCAAATCTGCTGAGGAAAAAGCTGCGATGGCTAAAATTCCTTATGCTTTAGCTTGTGGTAGTCTCATGTATGCCATGGTGGCTACAAGACCTGACATTGCACATGCAGTGGGAGTTGTCAGCAGATTTATGTCTAACCCTGGTAAAAAGCATTGGGATGCTGTCAAGTCGATTCTCAGATACTTGAGTGGCACTGCAGATAGACAGTTATGCTATGGTCGTGGAGAGTCATCCATTCAGGGATTTGTAGACAGTGACTATGCAGGCTGTGTTGACAGTAGTAAATCAACAACAGGTTGGATTTACACATTTGCTGGTTCTGCTATTTCTGTTCTTCAAGACTGTACATCCATTTCTACCACCACAGAGGCAGAGTATGTTGCATTGAGTGAAGCATGCAAAGAAGCTATTTGGCTTGCTCGCCTAGTGAAAGATCTTGGATTGGAGCAGTGTACACAAGTTCTTCATTGTGACAGTCAAAGTGCTATTGCCTGGGCTAACAATCCAGTGTTTCATTCCAGAACGAAACACATTGATGTGCACTATCACTTAAGTCGTGAATGCCTGGCAAACAAGAGCCTTGATTTAGTGAAGATTCCTACGTCAGAGAACACAGCGGATGCACTCACTAAGAGTCTCTCCAGCCCCATCAGTTTCAACACTGTCGTGAGTTGATAGGCATTGGGTGAAGAGTGGTGCTCTTCCATTTTTATAGTTTCCCACATTGGCCATCAAGTGGGAGAATGTTAGGTTTAATGGCCATGTGGCCGACCGCCCATCACTAACTGCCGCTAACCCTAAGTGTACAGTTATACACTTGTGTGAGCCACTAACACTAAGTACAATGTGTATTGTGCCTTAGTGCATAAGATAAGAGAAGAAAAAAAGGGGGCAAACAGTACGTTGGCTCTCCCCCTTCAACCTATGTGTGGCTATGGTGGTGTGTGTGTGAGTGTGTGCGTGTGTATTCTTCTTCCGTTGTGCTCCCAGCTCCTCCCCATCACATCACACAAACAAGTGGACAAATGAGTGTAGGGAAGGTCTTACCTCAGGTTTTCACTTCTTTTGTCAGGCATTAAGAGAAATTTGGACTCACTTTTGGGCCCTGTAAGAAGTTCCACATCAGCTTAGAGAGAGAGATGAAAATGTCAACACAATAGCACCCTCTCTCTCTTCTACTCCAATCTGCTCCAATTCTCCCTCCCTCCCACGTTCTCTATGTCTCATTTGGCGTTGACAGTGGCCTCTCTCTCTCTCTCTCTCTCTCTCTCTCTCTCTCTCTCTCTCTCTCTCTCTCTCTCTCTCTCTCTCTCTCTCTCTCTCTCTCTCTCTCTCTCTCTCTCTCTCTATGTGTGTGTGTGTGTGTGTGTGTGTGTGTGTGTGCGCACGCGCGCATGGGCCAGGGTGCTGCCTTCACCCTCTCTCTTCCCCTGCTCCTCTACGTGCCCTTGGTATCCGGCCCACCTTCGACGCCATCAGTGCTGCTTTGAAGTCGCCATCAAGTTGCCAGGTAATAAAAGGTAAGGGTTTTTTTATTAATTTAACTAAATTTTTATTTATTTTACTTTGTGTTTATTTATTTCAAAAAAACATAAAAAAGATTGGAAAAATGAATAAAATTCTTTAACCAAATAAGAATCCCCAAAAAAGAAGAGAATAATTCAAACTTTCAATTAAAAAACATTAAAAAGTTTTAAAAATTAAAACATAAGAGAAAAGAAAATTTATTGAAAAAACATAGAAAGATACTAAAACAAAACAAGTAGGAAAAATCCAAAAAAAATCACACAAATACACAAAAAAAAGAAAAATAAGAAAAACTCACACAAAAAATTAGAAAAATTCACATAAAATCACTAAAATATTTAAAAACACAAAAAAACAATAAAAGGTCATAAAAATTTAGAAAAAGAGCTTTAAAATTCACAAAAAAGTCAAAAAAGCCACCATAAATCACCAAAAGATCAAAAAATTCATAAAAACTCTCAAACAAAATCTTTTTAAAAAAATCTTGAAAAAGTATAAAAATAAAAAAATAACAAAATTTTTATAAAAGTAAAAAATTCCATTAAAATAATAAAAAGAAAAAAGAGAGGTGCCAAAAAAAGGAAAAAAAACAGAAACTTTACAGAGGTGATCACACCGTGAGCGAGCTGAGCAAAAAAAGATAGAAAGAAAGAAAACGCGAGAAAACAGTCGAACCAAGGCAAAGCAAGACGAAGCCAAGTCGTGAGCAATAAGAAAAAATTCAAAATTTGTCAAAAAAGAGCAAAAAACAAAACCTTGAAAACCGGGAAATCAAAATTGTGTTGAGAGCTGACCGGCCAAAAAATGACCACCTAAAAAGTCAATTCAAAGCAGATTTTCATTAAAATCCAGTCCTTGGGTAGAGTTCAGAAGTTAAAATTATAAATCAGGGTTGAGATTTTGAACTTGTTTTGGAAAATTTGACAAAATCCGAGGTGTACAACTCGCCAGAGCTCAATCAGTGTTCTAGCCAAATTTGAAAAAGTGATCCCACAGTTCATTCAAAGAACGCCAAAAGCTAAAAGTCGTTATGCAAGCTAAAAGTCATTGTGTAAGCCATAAATTGGCTAGTGTAAGCAATCGCATTGCAAATTGGTCTTAATATCGGACGCAGAGGAGCACACTTTACATTGGATTGCAAATTAGTCTATTTAGAGCCCAAGTATTCATTGCTTTAATGGATTATAGTCCATCCTAACACATTCAAGCTAGAGTTACCTAACTCTTGTGAGTTTGAAGAGCATCCAATTGTCAAAATTGCTTTGGCATAAGTAGTCTTTTTAACTTGTGAAGGAGAAATTTGACGCTGCAAGTGGAAGCCAGTCAATAGCAGCACAGACACAAGTGCAACAGAGCGAGTTTTACAGCTATATGGCTACATTGGAGATAAGGTTTTATATGCAAATTTAAAAAGCCCTAGATACCTTATGAGCAGTAAAACCAGTGCAGGAGCCAAGATCTTATTGATAAGAGTAAAGCCAGATCGAGAGAACTCCCATATGTTTACAAATTTCAATGGAGCCATGTATTTTTGGTGATGTTAAACATTGTGTGTGTGCGCGCATGTGTGTGTTTGTCCTTATTTAAGCTATGCAACATGACCACTTCTTGAAAGCAGTGTTTGTAGAAGGTTTACCTAAGCTTAGGGGTTGAGAGTCTAGATTAACCGGTCTCCGTGTTAATAGGGAATAAAGCAAGTAAAAAAGTCTAAATGCTCTAAAATTGTAAATTTTAGGGATTATTAGTACTTTTGGTGTGCATCTTAATGGAAAGGAGATGTGCACTGAAGATACATAAACAAAGTGAAGTCCATTTCGGCTACAAAAGGGAAGGTGCTAAAAGGTTCTCGAGGGCTTTGGGGGGGGGGGGGCAGGGGCACATTGCCTAGTCAAGGGAGACACGCATGGGTCCACCGCTATTTATTGATACACTGGGCTACGAGCATCTCTCTCGTCAACACTATGCAAGGGCAGAGAGGGAGGGTTATGTGTGGAGAAGTCAAGAGTTTAAAAAACTTTTCATATCAATAAACAACTTATACAATATTCTAACATCATTAAAAAAAATCTCAAATTATTTCAAAGATTTGAACCATCTGATAAATTGAATTGATACAGAGATGACTCACATAAGTTAAGCGCTATATATATATATATATATATATATATATATATATATATATATATATATATATATATATATATATATATATATATATATATATATATATATATATATATATACACACACACACACACACACACATATATATATGTAAATATAAATATATATATGTATGTATTATGTGTGTATATATATACAAACATATACACATAAACACACATATATATGGGGGTCTATGTGTGTGTGTGTGTGTATGTTATATATACACACACACATATGTATATGTATATTTATATATACATATATATGTGTGTGCATGTGTGTGTGTATGGATGTATGTATACATATATATCTATATATGTATATATGCTCAAAGTTAAGATTTGTCACATAGATCTTGAGGCATCTTGCTATTGTTCCAAATATAAGATTCAAAATTTCTATGCTCCCCTCGTTCTCTTCCCCCCCCCCCCCCAACACCCTCTAGTTGAAGTGACGATCCCAGGTGGACATTTAAAGAGGAGATGAGAACGCCTTTTTCTCATTTAAAAAAAAGAAAAGTATAGATGGCTATGATTACACTCTCTCTCTCTCTCTCTCTCTCTCTCTCTCTCTCTCTCTCTCCTTCTCCTCCTCCTCGTCCCCATAGATATTCACTTTTATTAAAGACTTGTCTTGTAACTTTTAAAGTCTTTAGATTGTTCCTACACCCGAACATTTTGTTCTCTCTTTCTCTCTTCCTGCGTCATTTGTTGGACTCTGCATTTCAAGACATTAAATACGATACTAAAAAAATTTCCTCTCTCCCTCTCCCTCTCTCTCAAGTTGATTTTTATTGGCACCCTTGCCTGCCAAAATTTAAGAAATTTATAGATTTTTAAGCATGGCCCACAAGTTAACTCTTGAAAAGAAAAAGAACAAAATATCCAAGAATTGATAAAAGGTCCATCAATTGGGCAATCTCTCTACCCATTTGGGGTGCTAATGTGAAGGTTGGTCTTTATCGGGCATTTAATCTATTTTTTACGGGGTGAAAAACTTTAGCTATCCTTTTAAAAATACACTAACGCCAAAAAATAATATCTTGAAAATTTGAAGTGTGCGTGAGCTCAACGGTAGAATCTTTCTATCTCTCTCTTACCCTCATGCATATGCATGTGTACGTACACACAGGCAATGTGATGCTCTCTCTCTCTCTCTCTCTCTCTCTCTCTCTCTCTCTCACACACACACACACACACACACACACACACACACACACACACACCGGCAATGTGGTGCTCTCTCTCTCTCTCTCTCTCTCTCTCTCTCTCTCTCTCTCTCTCTCTCTCTCTGTCTCTCATACACACACACACACACACACACACACGGTCAACAATATGGATAACAACCCCTACATTTGCATGTACTCAAAGCGAAACAACTCCAAGTCAACATTAGGCGAGTTTTTTTCTTTTATTTTAGCTCTTTAAAGAAAGTCATACCTCCAAAATTTTCTTAAACATATCAATATTGGTCTTGAAAAAATCCCCTTGAAAAAATAAAGTCAAATATATCTTTAAAAAGTATATTTTTATTTAAAAAAATCAATAAAATTTTTTTTTTTTGTTATATCTTCAAAAAGTAAATTCGCATTAAGTAACAAAACCTCCACTAAAGTTATTCCTTTTTTCTTATGTGCAATCAAACTTGAACATTTACTTTATTTAGAATAGAATGTCTTTTGACTCTACATTTGAAAAGGCTTGTCACTAATATAATATCATAGCTGTCATTCCTTACAATCTTACCCTTCACTTTTGCATTTTAGATTAGTTCTTACATCATCATAGCTTTATTTAGAATAGAATGTCTTTTGACTCTACATTTGAAAAGGCTTGTCACTGATATAATATCGAGCTGTCATTCCTTACAATCTTACCCTTCACTTTTGCATTTTAGATTAGTTCTTACATCATCATAGCTTTCATTTCTTACAATCTTATTCTTCACTTTTGCATTTTAGATTAGATGTTTTGTAAGGTGTTTTTTGAAATGAATAGAGAGTGACACATTGGAGGCCCTCTCCTTCCTTGAAAATTTTAAGCTTTGAAAATTTTAACCTGCTTCATATATAGTATAGATTCACACAAAAATTCTTTTGACTTTTCACCTCCATGGTCTTTTCATTTCCTAAACTCACTCTTTTCTTATGCACTCGAGATGTTTTGAAATGATTTTTACTTCTTTTAGATTAGGGAGACATAATGGCTTTAAAAAAATTGAAAGGTATTCCCAATTTAAAGCTCTCAATAACAACAAAGATGATGCGCTAGTCTATAGCACGCATCAACGGGCAATGATGAACCACATAGATTTGCAACAGTATCAGTTGATGTGAGAAGGACGGATACAACTTTGTGTGTGTGTATGTGGAGAGAGAGAGACAGAAAGAGAAAGAGAGAGAGACTTTAAAGAAAAGAAAATGCTTTTAAAAAAGGGAGAAGAGAAACACAACTATACAATGTGAAGTCGACCTCCTCTTTATATGGACACACAAGGTCTTCTGACTTTCCACCTTCCTCTGTCTTTTTATTTTCCACCTTTCCTAAACTCACCCTTGGGCTTTCATTTACGCACTTAATATGTTTTAAAAGACTTTTTATTTTGTCAAGATTGGGAAGACCTACTTGGAGAGAGTACTATTTTTAAAAAAATTCTTTCTTTTTTAAAGTTTTTCAATGTGTCCCTTTCTTTAAGATCCTTTTTGGTCTGCCCAAAGGGCAAAAGCTATAGAGATGCCTTCTCTTTTTAGTGACTAAAATAGAAAAGAGGTTGAGTTGTATTTTCAAGCATTTTTTGATAGGCCAAAAATGTTGATTAGTTGAAATAAGATAGTGGATACTCATTTCAATGAAGAGATTGTAAATCTAATGACGTGCATCTCTTGAGTTTTAAATGTGAAATGAATTCTCATTTATCAAATAAAAGATTTTGGGATGTCCTTGAAAGCATGAAACGTTGAAAGCTTTAGAGGTTAAATGATAAAAACTGAGCTATTGGGTAGCTCCAAAAGTAGTGTCATCTTTTTAGTTTTGAAGTTCTTTCGCCCTTTGAAACTTCAGGTGAGGTACTAAAGTTGCCATTTTTGCTTGTTTAAACTTTAAGGAAGGGATATATCCTTTGGAGTCTTAATATCTATAGATGTTTTATTTTTATTTTTAGAGATTTTAAAGCTAGGTTTGAACTTAAGGATGCATAACTTTTAAAGTAAGGTCTCTAACGAGACCTAGAGTTTTTTTTTTAAAAGAATGTAAAAAGTTGAATTAAAGAAAGTGAAAAGGTTACATAGACTCACAGATAAGGGGAGAGTCACCCCAAAGTGCTAGAGTTTTAGGGCTTCGAATCTTAGAGTTTTTAAAGTGGGATTTACAACTTAGGGATCTAGAGTTTTAAATTTGTAAATGGGGCTCTAGAGCTTAAAGATATAGAATTTTTAAAGTGGGGTCTAGAGCATAGGGCTTTAAAGCTTAGAGGTGCTATTTTAATTCAATTCTTTGTGCTTATGTTTGTTTTTTTTAATTAAAATCTTAGATATGTAGAGATTTTAAAGTGGGATCTAGACTCACATCAAGGCCTAAAAATGACACCTTTTTTTTGTCAAGGACTATTTTGCCTATCAAAACAAGTGCTTAAAAAAAACCTCATGTCATTTGCCTGTCAGAATCTCAAAATTGTCTATCATTTTTTGTATTTATATCCTTGAGTTAACGTTATATATGGCAAATTATACAAGTTGATTGCATTACACAAAGCATATGAAAGGAGGTTTGAAAAATTGCATGTCAAAAAGAAATTTCTAATATGCTTAGCAGGCCTGGTGATTTTATCACTTGTTAGACTTTACTTCTTTTTCATTATACTAGTATGTGATCCGCGCGTTGCTGCGGTCATATAATCTTAAAAGAAGAGTCGCAAAACTGTGAGTTCTCCGAGGGCTTTAGTGCTCGAGGAGTTCTCAAGTTCAATAAAGAAGTAGTATAGATATCAAAGATATAGGATTTTTAAAGTGGGGTCTAGAGTATAGGGCTCTAAAGCTTAGGGATGCTATTTTAATTCGATTCTCTGTGCTTATGTTTGTTTTTTTTATTTAGAAGCTTAGATATGTATAGATTTTAAAGTGGGATCTAGACTCACATCAAGGCCTAAAAATGACACCTTTCTTTTTGTCAAGGGCTATTTTGTCTATCAAAACAAGTGCTTAAAAAAAACCTCATGTCATTTGATTGCCAGAATCTCAAAATTGCCTATTTTTTGTGTTTATATCCTTGAGTTAACGTTATATATGGCAAATTATACAAGTTGATCGCATTACACAAGCATATGAAAGGGGGCTTGAAAAATTGCATGTCAAAAAGAAATTTCTAATATGCTTGGTAGGCCTAGTGATTTTATCACTTGTTAGACTTTACTTCTTTTTCATTATACTAGTATGTGACCCGCGTGTTGCTGCGGTCATAAAATCTTAAACGAAGAGTCGCAAAACTGTGAGTTCTCCGAGGGCTTTAGTGCTCGAGGAGTTCTCAAGTTCAATAAAGAAGTAGTATAGATATCAAAGTATTAAATTTGAGGGTTGGAGTTTCTTTATGGCCTTCAAAAGTAAAAGTAGAGTAACCCTTTAAGTGACACATGGATGACTCTCTCTCTCTCTCTCTCTCTCTCTCACACACACACACACACACACACACACATACACACACACACCAGTGCCCCATGCAAGGGTGTAGCAGATTTTCAATAGGTGTGATCGGGGTGGTGAGAGAGTGATCATGGATATATTGGACATTCAACTTTTCTACGTCTATCATGCTCTTCTATTTTGGGACTATTTGAGATTCTCGATGTTTGAAATAAGCCATATTCAGTGTATTTTTGCCACTAAAATTATAATTTTTTAATATTTTTGGCAGGCCCTATTCAAGAACCCCCCTGTGTGTGTGCGCGCATGCATACACACTCATGTTGTCCCACATAAGGTGTAGGTAGCGCCAATTGACTCCAAGATCATTCGACTTTGACCCTTTGTGCAAAGCTACAACATGCAATGTGCACATTCTCAGAGCTAGAAGAAAAATTATACATGAAGGTACCAAGTGCGAGATTTTAGCTCAACATTATACAATGCGTGAAATATTTGAAAGTTCTACATTTTTTGAAGCTCAAGTATAAATTTTAAGGTTAGAAAGGAAAAGGGAGTTCTTTATGCTCCGCACAATCTAGCTCGGGCAAATTTCAATGGGATCGACATTGGGGGTCATTCGGACTGTCGAATTTGGATTGTCGAGTAAATTCAGGACGAAAAAGTAAATTCGGGCCAGCAAGTAAATTTGAGCTAGTCAAAATTGTCTCGTACCTTGCACATCAAAGCCACGACCTGCTCTATTCAAGGCATGACCTCTAACCACCACGCTCACATGCTTTCATTGAAGATCATGGTACTCCTATGCATTACATTGTAAGTGCAGACTGATTTATAAATTTGGGTGCCGATCACATGGTCTACAATGCATGCATGTCATGATTTGTCACCTCCACCCTTGATCTCAATTAACCACGCCCATGCCATATAGTGCTTGGTGTTCTTTACAGCCTTCAAAATGCGAAGTAGAGCCACCTTTTACAAAAACAAAAGTAATTATCCTTCAAAATTGAAGGCGGGAGTGAAACTCCATGGCCTTGCTAAAAAGTTTAAATAATATAAATATATATATAGTACTAAGTATTGCGACGACTTTTTGAGAGAACTCAGAAGTCAAAACTAAGTCTTTTCATTTTCGACCTTAGAGTACTTACTACTTACCCTTCACTTTTACATTTCAAACCAAATGACTTGTTACTTTCCCTTCACTTTTACATTTCAAACCATATGTTTCTTAAGGTTTTTGAAAATGAATGAGAGAGTGACACATGAATGCCCTCTCCTTCCTTGAAAATTTTAAGCTCAAAATTATATGGTATAGATTGTTTAAGAACAAGTAGCGTCCACAATCTCAAAAAAATAACAAAGTGAAAATCTCAAAAAAATAACAAAGTGAAAATTCACTCTGACCTACATAAGGCTATTAAGAAGAATTTCATAATAAGAGGCTTCTTTGTGATAGAGAGAAATAGAAAGTGACACTAGTATTTTAAAACATATATTATCACAATTAATATTTATTAATTTTTTTTTAAAAAAGATGTAACAATGAACTATTTAGATTACAATATATTCCAAAAGCATAAGAAATAATGTTGGACACAATACCAATGCCCCTCTTTAAAGAGAGATGTACACAAATGTCAATACCCTCTCATAAGGGCATATATATATATATATATATATATATAAAATCATTCGCTTGCCATGTGACACTAATCTACAACGGTCCACAGATGCACCCAAAACGATGGAAATGGAAAGTCAAAAGATTATTGATGATGTGGCTCTAAAAGAGGGCTTTCAATGTAACTTTTCTTTATTCTGTAATATATGGAAATGAAAAGTCAAAAGATTATTGATGATGTGGCTCGAAAAGAGGGCTTTCAATGTAACTTTTTTTTATTATGTAATATATTTATACGATCGCTATCGTGAGTTTGGGGGAAAAAAAACTCAAAAGACCGTGGAAATGGAAAGTCAAAAGACTTTTCATCTCCATATACCGTATAAAAGAGTGGTCTAATATCCATAGTGGAGTATCCATTTCTTCTTCTAATTAAATGTCAAGATTCTTTGTGACACTAACACGAAAACCATAAGGTCTCTTTCCTTGCCCATTCTCGTGCAGACAGACATGCCGTTCCGCCCATGCCTCTTCAGTGCCATGTTGGATGAGTTGTAGGTCTTCCATGTCTTGCCCACGAATAACACATCCTCATGGTTCAATGCCCGATCATAGCTCTGCCTGCTCACACTCACAAGAGTCATCGAACATGTTTCTCTTTCTCTCCTGCGTTCCCTAGCTCCTCTGTGATGCAACCCTTTCTCCGCACCTGCCCCAGTCTTTGCCTCATCACGGTCAGCTCCAACAGCTCGCAGACTCTCTATTAGCCCACAAACGAAACACACACACACATAGATAGAGAGAATGGTTGCTTGCTCTCTAGGCCATGGAAACTGTGCGCTATTGACCTGCAGCAAGGACCACACGTTGCTACCCTTGGGGTTGCAACAGCTCCACTTCCACAAAAAATGCTCATTGTTATGCTTTGCAAAACCCCCAACCATGAGCATCATCGTCAAAGCTCCATGTCTTGCAAATCGCAATTCCTACTCTCCTCCTACCACCAAAATATCTTCCTCTGAGCTTGTTCGGGTAGGCTTTGCGCTGCCACCGACTCTCTCTCTCTCTCTCTCTCTCTCCCAAATTACCCCAAATATTTTGTCATAAATTCCCAAAATTCCCTTCAAATTTTTCAAATTTCTAATTTCTCGAAAGATACAAAAAACTGTAGCTTTTCATAAGAAGACCGATTGTCTATCAATACAAGATGTTAAAGCAAGAATTTGAGCTGGTTGTAGGCTTTGGAGACGAACTACTTCATTATTGCCCTTTTTCACGAGGCACTAAACAAAGGATCTCGATTGTCAAAAAGGAACAAAGATTAGAAATTCCAACTTTGAGGGGTATTTAGAGAATTTCCACAAATTAGAGGGGTATTTTGGTAATTTTCCTTTTCCAAGATTCTCTCTACTGGAGAGGACAGGTGGAAAGCAAAAAGCTTCGGGGCAAGAAGTTTGTCGTGCATCACAACCCCCTTCCACTTTCCCCCTTTTGCTCCCAGTTTAGCTACATCAAGCATTTCCTTTGTCATCATAGCCCAAGTTTGGTTCTGTTTAGCCAAGCATCTCCTCTGATTCCTATAAAAAAAATGAAAAAATTGTTTGAACAACATATATTTTTTCACACTGGCACACTAAAAAGAAAATCGAGTTACTTATAAAATACTCTCCCTCCCCTTCCCCCTTTCTGCCGAGTTGCTCTCTCTGCCTGCCATATGTCTCCATCCCACCTCTGATGCCACCCCAATTATGGAACCTCCACCCCGCAGAAGCTTCAACGAACATAGAGAAGCGCAACATACATATGAGCGGGGACAAGTCGGCAACCGCCCACCCACCATCTTGCCAGAGCTTTCAAGAGAACCACTGTCGGGAAATACGTCGATGGCGCGCACGCCCACGCCCACGCACGCACACACACACACACACACACACACACACACACAGAGAGAGAGAGAGAGAGAGAGAGAGAGAGAGAGAGAGAGAGAGAGAGAGAGAGAGAGAGAGAGAGAGAGAGAGAGAGCGCTTCAAATGCCACCGGCATTTTTCCTACCCCTTCAATGTCCGCCACCTTAACCTAAAGCCACAAAATCCCCTCAACATTCCACTCAATTCCTCTTTTTTCCAAACTTGACCACACATACTAAATTCTGCAGGTGCATACTGGTTCAACTTGACCACACATACTAAATTCTGTAGGTGCATATATTTACCTACTCGTTCTACTCCTGGCTTTCGCTTTAAAAAAAGCATTAATAAGAAGATTCCCTTTAAAAAAGACCCTTCGTCATCTGCGCCTTCGCCTGCAAAAGCTTGCGCCTCAGCCCGCCTTCGCCATCTTGCGCCCTCGCCTGCACCGCCCACCTTCTCCATCCCCCCCATCTCCTTTGGGCTGAGAGGCCTACTCCCCTGCACCTTGCCCACCTTCTCCCTCTCCATGTCTCTACGCAAAGACGTCTCCTCCGCCCATCTCCATTGGTCTGCGCAACCTCCTCCCCTGCACCTCACCCACCTTGTACCTCTCTGCACGAAGATGGCACATACCATACTTTGCATTTATCAAAACGAGATGTCCCCCTCTCTCTCTCTCTCTCTCTCTCTCTCTCTCTCTCTCTCTCTCTCTCTCTCTCTCTCTCTCGTCCCTTCATAGGAAGTACTCATGCACGGACCTCAGTTCTACTCAAAGCTAAGTTGAGAGCATCTTTGAAGATTCTCTCTCCCATTTGTTTTTCAAAATGTGTAAGACCTACTACTGGTTCAACTTTTATTTTATTTGCTAGAATCTCCGGAGATTCTTCCCTTGCACCTCGTCACAGCAACACACACTATAGCGTACAAAACCGTTACAAGATTCGAACTCTGGCAGTCGCGTGCGCTTTCAATGCCTTTAGAGCTAAGCCAACCCGCATGAGCGATGTTACTGCTCATGCAGCGACTCTTTACTTTAAAAAAAAAGGAACCACGGTTGCCAACGAAGACGCTTCGCCTATGTTACTCTTCTTCCGACAGGTGGTCATCTCTTGTCGCGCAGAGCTTCCTCGCCGCTTGGATTGCAACTCACTTCCATCCTGACTCTCGCCTACTGCCACCTGCTTGCCTCACATGGCTGCCCCTACCCCACCCAAAACCGCCCGCCAAAAAGCGAGCCTCTCTTTGAGTCCCTCGTGTACGCATCTCCAACAAATTCTCGTTTTTTGACGAATTTTTGAAATTGGTACGACATACTACTACCACATGGCACATACTAAAAGAAAAGCCAATTGTTTTGGGGATACCTCCGGAGACCACCCACCCCCCCACCCCCCCCCCCCCCCCCCCCCAAAAAAAAAAAAAACCTTGTTCCTCCCTCCCTCCCTCCCTCAGCCCTCGCAATTGGCTCCAACAAGAGGCCTCCTAGGCAGCAGCCATAGCAGACAGTGTTGGGCTCACCTGAGCTCCCTCTACTTGGCCTGAGAGAGAGAGAGAGAGAGAGAGAGAGAGAGGCCTCGGCCACGCATTTGAGACCCCCCCCCCCCCCCCCCCCCCCCCCCCCCCCGCCTGCTTTGTGGACTGCAGCAACAACAGAAGCACTGCGGTTGCCTCTAACTCTGCATGAGAAGGACACTGCAGACGCTTGTAGCCTGCTTCAAAGCTCCTTCTTCTTAGCCCCGACACAGACACACACACACACACACACACACACACAGACCACGCTCTTGCCTGCTCTCTGGTCCTCCTACGGCTGTTCAGGAAAAGGCGCCCAGGAAGCTGCCAGCTATATCGCCGCCTAAAAGAGAGAGGCGAGCCGTCACCTGCTACTGCTGCTGCGCATTCTTCCCCCGTCACCTCAACGGCTTCACCCTTTCAGAGCCGCATGGCACCCAAACGTAGAGAGAGAGAGAGAGAGAGAGAGAGAGAGAGAGAGAGAGAACACGCGGCAAAGAGAGAACACCTACGTAAATTAGATTGCTACATGTCGAATATGAACAAGATGCTAGCTTTGTGCGAATTTTAAAAGAAATCGGTCAAACATACTTACCTTTTCTGTAGCATTTAGATTCCTTGGACTATAGGTTTAGATTCCTTCGACTATAGGTTTAGGATAGTGAGTTTTTTTTTTAAAGCCACTAGGAAATGTTCATAAATTGTTTAAGAACGAGGTAGGTGGCCAAAATGGTATTTTTAGGGCTCATTAAGTAGCATCTGGGGAGATCCTTTGTTGGTTTAATATCAAAAGGAAATATTTGGGTAGGTTGGAGGCCCGAGGGCACGCGGTGGAGAGAGATGAAGAGAGAGAGTAGATTCTTTAATCTGGGAAGCGGGGTACGCGGAGTTGCAGGGGAGCCGGTATAGCATAGCTTTTGATCTCTCTGTGTCTTTCACTGTCTCTCACTCGCCGCAGGGGACAATAGTCCAGGCCAAGGAGATCTTGCGGGGCGGGGGGCAGTGGTTGTTTGGAGGCGGAGAGTTTCATAATCTCTCTCTCTCTCTCTCTCTCTCTCTCTCTCTCTCTCTCTCTCTCTCTCAGGTTGCAGCAGCGACATGGTGTACAGCTTTGCACTGAGCAGGAGGAGGTCTGTTCGTAGCAGGTTTGGGGGGGCAGTGCTCGTTTGGAGGCGGAGACTCTCTCTCTCTCTCTCTCTCTCTCTCTCTCTCTCTCTCTCTCTCTCTCTCTATGTCTTGAGCTCTGGCCGCAGGAGTGCATGGTGTACAGCTTTGCACCCGAGCAGGAGGAGGAGATGTTGGGAAGGAGATATTATGTTGTGTTCGTTGCAGGCTGTGTAGCGTAGACCGGAAGCATATCGAGGCAACACCCTGCTCGTATGCAGAGAACTGCTAGTTATGGGAGTTTTTGGGGAGGAGGCAAAGACCAGAGAGTCCAGAAGGGTGCAACTTTCGAGTTGCCGAGCATGCATCAAAAGACCAGCTCCACTAGGGGGGATTGAAGGGGTGGGCGGGATAGAGTGTATCGAGAGAGAAACGGAGCGTGCATGGGAGCGTCCGGCACATGGACTGAGCAGTTGCAAATGAGTAGTAGCGAACCGGTGCTCGTTGAGGTCGAGCGACAGAGATGAGCACGAGAAGGCGAAGAGATGGATGCTGCGTGAGAACGGGAGCAGAGGGACTTTTGCATTTGAAATTGTTAAGAGATATGGAATCTTGCTACTTAATTAATTAATGTTAAGTGAAAGTAGACCCATTAGCGAAATATGCTAATAGGCCACTTGTAGAGGTTACGAGTAGGTCCTCCTCCTAACCTCCCAATTTTGGAAGGAGGTGAATTAAGGAGAATGTAGAAAGATCCTCCCAAGGCTGAAGGGGAAGCTTAAGGGGAAAAGTTGATAAAGGCAAAGCTCTGGAGAGATGGCAGGTGGATGGAGAGAGAGAGAGAGAGAGAGAGAGAGAGAAAATTGATGTAGGTGGAGTGTGCGCGATTACCCAAAATACCCCTCAAATTTCAAAAATTCTCAAAATTCTCTTGTTCGAGATTCTTTTTGACAAAAATCCCTTGTCGGTGTTGCCAAGCCGCACGAGAGCCAGACCGCACGAGAGAGATTGCAGGACGAGTATATATACTGGTCCTAATCTTTGTAAGCAGGTCAAAATATAGCGTATCTCATGAGATACCCTCCAAAAAGATAAATAAAAGGAAAGTGGAGTGACGTGGAGAGAGAGAGAGGGGGCGAGTGTCAGCAGGTGTTGAGAGAGAGGGAGCTACGATTTTTTTTTGTGTGTCGTGGAGTGCAGCCAGGCAGAAGCAGCGTAGCGGACGCAAGGAGAATATCTCTCTGCATCTCTCTCTCTCTCTCTCTCTCTCTCTCTCTCTCTCTCTCTCTCTCTCTCTCTCTCTCTCTCTCTCTCTCTCGTTCGTGATCTGGCCGGGGACGCCATGAGCAAGGGCAAAGGGGCTGACAGAGAACATCTGTCTCCATCTCTCTCTCTCTCTCTCTCTCTCTCTCTCTCTCTCTCTCTCTCTCTCTCTCTCTCGTTCGTGACCTGCAGGGGAGTCCACGGGTGAGTGCGAAGGCGGTGACATAGATATGTTGCGGGCAGGTGGATGAATGGCATGACCTTCATGGTTGTGTGTGTGTGTGTGTGTGTGTGTGTGAGCTCGTCATGAACCAGGGCAAGGCAGGCGAGGGAAGCGCATTGTGTGAGCGAGGGAAGTGGATTGTGTACTGAGCCGTCGTGAGTTTTCTTGAGAATGGCGACACCTTGTGAGCAAGGGGGGACAGTTAGCAAAGCTAGCTAGGAGATGGTGCAGGCTCTACATTTGGGCGTCCTAAAGGAGGGGAATGGCGCACGTGCATCGGCTCCAACTTTTAGGCTCAGTGGAATCTTCGCCGCTAATTAATTAATGAAGAGGCACTTTTGACCCAAATAAATATGTTAACATAGTGAGAGCCGTTCACATTGTTTCCTTGGAGTTTCCCTTTTTTTCTGAAACTCACAATACTTAGTGGATGTATTGTATCCTTCAAAATAAATGTGCAAGGGAACTGCAAACTCTCCATTAATTAATCAACATTGAAGATTCCTTCGGCCCTAAAAGCTAATAGATTTCAATACTCAGATCTGAGCTAGAAGTGATCCACGCGTGTGATTCCCCCTCCTCCTTTGCTTGGTCTCACCGCTTGCAATCCCATCGCCCTATGCCTTGGTGACGGATCCCTTTCTCTGCACCTTCACTGGATCTCACTCCCCAGGAGTGCTACATCAGCACAAGCCTTTATGACTAAGCTCGACAAGCCGCAAGCACCATAGCCTGGCCATTAGCATGCGAGCAAAAGGCAGACCGATCAGCAACCGCCACAACCTGGCCTACGCACATCATCCCTCAGAGAGAAACGAAAGGGTCAGAGACACATGTTGCGCGTCCACCTAGGGACTGCCTAAAGAGAAACAAGAGCGGAGGAGAGACAGATGGTCCGAGAGGGAGAAAATTTATGCGCACAAGAGAGAGAGAGAGAGAGAGAGAGAGAGAGAGAGAGAGAGAGAGAGAGAGAGAGAGAGAGAGAGAGAGAGAGAGAGAGAGAGAGAAACTATCGCTCTCGCAGTGAGGCCATTATCTACCCTTTCTGCCCTCTCTGAAGCCCCGCATCTCTTTCTCCCTTGCAGATCGACTATAGCATCTGTGTATCTCGCTGTCTTTCTCTCTTTGTGCTCGTAATGGAGATAACCATCTATGGCAAATCGGACAGCATTAGATCCACCCGGCGTTGCAGACAAACGACAAACGACACACACGCACACACACACTGTTAGCGGATATGCCGCGATGGACGTCAGCACAGCGAGAACTCACCTAACAAGAATTTTCAGCTAAGGACGAAGCTCGACCTGCAGGCGCGTGGAAGCAAGCATAGGGTGTCAACCTACACTTGACCGACTATTGACTACTTCCTACAGAGGTCTCTACCCAATGTCTAAGTTACAACCTACTATTGTGCACAGGAGGAGATTCAACACTTCCATGAGCCAAATACCCATTAGACGTTCTCGAAACGCTACAAAACTTGAGGGATATCCTATTAACACCAATAGGCCACTCTCCCTAAGGCCCGTGACACAAAACCCTACCCATAAACACCCAGTGCAGAATCACGTAGGACGTCTAATAGGTTTTTGCAGGTCGACGTTTCTGAAAACTAAGGTGCCTAATTTGTAGCTCTACTCAATACGAACATGTGGATATGCTGAAATGAAAAAACAAACACCGTTTGCTTACCGAATTTCTAAAAATAGCTCGCGGGTCAATCTCGGGGGAAGCCGGGCTATACACGCACAGTGTGGGTATTGGCGCGTAGCTCTCTCAAGGGGCCGTACACGCATAGTGTGGGTATTGGCGCGTAGCTCTCTCCAGGGGCAACACGCTGTACTTCTTCGTACTCGATTCTGACCACCAATGTGCGTGTAGCGTCAAGATAAGCTCTCACTCTCTCTCGTACACAGAATACGCTTCTCAGAGACACTTCATAAAATGAACAAAGGGGGGGGGTTATTAAGGTTAGAATTTGGTATATATACCTTCCAAATACAAAACCTCATATTCCAAATGAAATACTACTTAGTCTAATGGCAAAAATAATATACAAAATTGGAAACTCTTGCAAGCCCCAAGTATTTACAAGTGAAATTAAGGGTTTTCTTAATCAGGGAATGACTACATAGGATTTCCTTCTTTTATCATTTCGTCAGTCTTCAGTTGAGTGTGGCTGCCCGTCTTCAGCTAACACTCCCTCCCTCCTAGCTCATGTCATCCCCGACATGACAGTAGAGCCGCTGCTTCAGTGGAGGATGTCGCGCATCTTCAAAACGAACTCATACCGTGTATGCTGGGCCACTAATGTTGAGCCGAATATATCTGTGTTGATGGTGAAGAAGCCGGTGTAGAAGGCTTCTTCAAAGGCGCATGTATCACCTCATGTGAAGGTTGAGCAGACAGGTCATAAGCACATCTATAAGTGTCTTGGAAGAAGAATATGTTGTTTGTTGCTTGTCCAGGTTTGAAGACCTCAAAGACTGGCAGAAGTGTTTTACATATCTTTCTAAGCATAATGCAAGAGAGGTCAGGCGAGCCAATGAACAATTTAATGGCGCCCGTTAGAGTTTTCACCATGTATTGCTCACTCATTCTCTCGCCTGCCTTCAAACCTGGCAGCTTCGGGTAGTTGAGCCACGTGGGGTGGCTTCTCTTCATCAGTTCATGTTCCTTCCATGTCTGCATACTTGGTAGAGGACAAAAGCTAAAGTCATCTCTGATCATTTTAGGCGCCTCTACCAAATGTACTAAATACTGTGGGTATTTAGTGAGCCATGCCTTCCTCCATTTTGGTTGAGAGTCCACAATGATCTTAACACCTTCTGATTTGGTGATGTCTTCATGGTACAACAGCACTATAGGCTCCTCTTTAATCCTCTTGTTGAGTGTAGCAGCCTCGTATTTTAGAAGAGGATAGTGGTGAGAGGGTTGTAGCCATTCATGTCGAACGACATTTGCATCTAATCTTTGAATGTTCATGGACTTCAATACCCTCTGCTCCCACAACATTGCTTCTTTGGCGGTGTCTTTTATGGCTGCTTCTATTGCTTTCTGTAGATTGTCTTATTCTTCTTGTGTCAGATCTCGAGGCTCTTGTAAGGGTCCCACAGGAATGTCCTCTTGTATTGTTGTGTCCACCAAATCTGACACATTCTCTATATCAATTCCTTCCATAGCAGCCGGCCCATGACTTTGTTGAGGTTCTTCACTTGGTTGGCTCTTAAGTTCATCCAGCTGCTTCTGTAAGTCATCTTTTTCTAACTGAGCTTGTTCTGTCACAACTACTAATAGGTCATTAAGTTCTGCATCGACTCTATCAGCTTTCTCTAGCTTCTGCCTTACCTCATCATTCTCTGTCTGCAGCGTCTTTGTGTCATCTTCTAGTCTTTTCTGAAGCCTATCCAATTCCACTTTCAATGATTTGTTATCATCTTCTAACCTGCCTTGTACCACCATTGATCCCTCTGCTAGCATTACTCTCTGCCTCTTTTCAAGCGTCAGCTCTTTTTGAAGTTCTATCATTTGTTCTTCAAACACATCTTTATCTTGGCTTGTACTAGTTGTATCTGCTGCAGCTATTGCTCTGCCCGGAGACACTCTCAACCTCTGAATCGTTTGATCTTTCACTTTGATTTGATCCTTAAGTTCGATCACGTCATCTTGGCTAGCCTCATGTGATATTTCAGCTTTGTCTTTGGCCTCCCTCAAGCTCTCAACCTCTTTTGACTCTTCCGCCAGCTGTAGGGTGAACCCATCCCTTTCCTTTTCGGCTTCAGTTAGAGAATTGCTAATTTTTTGGTACTCTTCTTCAGAGTTCATTAGCTTCTGAGTGGTTTCTCGGTTTTGACTTTCTAACTCTTGACATTTCTTCAGTGCTGCTTCTAGTTCAGCTTGCAGCTGTGCTTGGCTATGCATTTTCTCTTGACTTTGCTTCTGAAGTGTTTCCACTTTAGCTTTCTCCTTTACTTCACTCAACTTCCGCCCTTCATACTGAATCTCTTTGGCCACTGATCTGGCTCTTAATCCTTGCAGTCTCCGCATCACTTCTTCCCAATCTTCAGCTTGTGGTTGCAAATCCGTTGTATCTGTTGCAATCTCCTTTAGCTCCACCAAACGAGGGCTCAGCGTGTATTCTTGTGGTTTAGGGGTGGACAGTTGAAAAGCTATATGAGCTACCTCTTCTTGGGTGTATCCAACAGCTAGTAGATCCAGGACTATTCTATAGTGTTTTGCTTTTGGATCTTGCTTTTCATGCTTTGGTTCAAACTCTTCCTTCTGCTCTTTCTCTTTGTCCTCTTCTTTCTTGGAGTCTTGTGGCTTCTCAGATTTAATCAACTCCTCAGTCTGTAGAGGTTGAGGAGGACTAGGAGGAGTTGGTGATGGTGGAGGACTCGACTCGCGGCTTGATGGTGGGGTTGCTTGCTTCTTTTTGAAGTTCTGATCACCCTTTGTTTTCCTCTCTCGCTCTTCACTTTCCTGCTCTTCTAACAGCTGCCGCCTCACATCATCAACTTCTTCTTCGGTAAAAGGTATAATTAGAATATTCTCGGCTGTTGCATCTAGGATCTTGAAATTCTTTATATAATCTTCGAAGCGATCCCTATTAGTCCTTCGAGAAGATCCAGACATGGCCTCAAGTGAGGGCTTCCATAATTCGTTTAGATCTCCTTTAAGCATTCATTCAGCTCTTAAACTCTCCATCAGCCTCTCTAGCCGAGCGGCCTTCTAGGATTTAGTCTCTTTTGCTGGCATCTGAATGGTAGCTTTCTTTCCTTTCTTTGGCTGAGGTGGTTCTTCCTCTACTGTCTCTAACCTTCTTTTCAGTTTGGTGGCCACCCTGGGAGCTGTAGGTTGCTCCTCTTCCTTGTCTTCTGTCAGCTTCAACCACTCATTCTGTGATGGATGAAGAGGCCACTGGCCTTTAGCATTTAGAGCTTCATATATTACCTTGGTGAGCATCTCCCCTGCTGCAATATATGTGGGATTCTTGGTTCCCATCCTCACAATGTGGTACTGCAGGTATGCCGCATAATCTATCTCTCTTGGGCGGCTTGTCTTCATTGCCCATGTGAATGTTGTTCCAATTGCTGCAGGTGGCACAATGTACTTTTGAGGCCTCTTGGTGCATATATGGAAATATTGGTTGTATAGTTGGCACATGGTTGCCACCATTGAATCCGCAATATCCTCGAAGGTGTAGTTCTTCTTGGTTCCCTTGTATACCTTCACCTCATCTTGCCTCTTGTTGACATTGTCTCCTGCATTAGAGAGGTTCAAGGCACTTGCAACCACCTATGGAGTGATCACAATCATTCTGTTCTTTCCTTGCAGATCTATCACCTTGGCTATGCCATTCTCCTTTATTGTTGTGACGAATTCCCAGACTCTCTGAATGTCAATTCTTGCTGGCAAAGGCTCAAAATAATTGTGTAAGTCTAAATTTTCCAAGATAGACACTATCTCTGGCCTTCCCCTGAACTCATTGAGTTCCTGTGGTATCATTGGCAGCTCTATGGCATTGCCCTCTGGGTCTTTGAACATGCTTTGGTATATTCTAAGGTCGTTTGCTTAAAGTAAGTTGATTTGTACCCAGGTGGTAGTGGACTTTATGGTTCTTGTTGGTATTATAAATGTCTCCACCTCATCCAGGTAATCCTTGTTGGTCATTCTTTTCATCTTTGCAGGCGACTTAGCCGCTGCCATGGATCCTGTTGCACTCGGTAGTCCAAAGTTAGCGTTTTTTTTTTTAACAAATTAGCTGATAAACTGAGTTTTAACTATCCAATTGACTTGAAAATTGAAACATGAGCTCAAGAGGGACTAAGGATGCTCTGCAAGTGAAAACAGTAGGATTTGTGCTGCAAAATAAGCCTAAAGACATTCTACGCGTAATATGTGTTTTTGCTCAGAATTGCATGAAACTTGTCAGTATGATAGGGCATAGCCTGTGGACCATCACCATGGTCTTAGATTTGAATTTGGATAAGTTTTGAGGGTAGGAAGACCATTTCTGGTGTTTCAGAGTCTGAAAAGTCCATCTATGGAGCTATGAGGCCAAAAAGTGATATGTTTGGCTTGAAACTTGGTGGGTAGGCTTGTATGAATGTGATAAAGATGTATGAAGATCAAAAAATCCACCTGGAGGTCATTTCAAGCTTGTAGACATACTTTTTTCATGATTTTGAAGATGTGACCTCACAATTAGCTTTGACATGTTATGAAGAGTGTGTGGTTCACTTGATTTGGATCATTTCTGATAGGTCTATGACCATTTCTTGCCTCTATGCTCTGACTTTGTGTATTTTGATGCATAAGAGGTCAAACTTGGTCCAAATGGAGTGAAACTTGAGGGATAAGATGTAAATGACATGTAGAGGCTGTGTGTATGGCTGAATGATGAGTTGGGTGCCCAAAAGTGGACTTGAGACATCCTACGCATAGGATGTCTCCTGTGCATTTTTTAGGAGCAAGTCCTACTACTATGTGCATATGACCTCCCTAAGTCCCCTTTGTGCCTTATTTCAATTAAAAAATAAAATGGTTAGTTAGAAACTCCCTTCTTGGCTTTCAGAGCCTCAGAGGCAATTTCTGACTCTTGGAGCGCTTTTCCGCGATGAAATTTCTTGATAATGACCAGCATAGCTTCATGAACTCTTGGGGAACCTTGTCATGTGGTTCTTGTTGGCTTTGGCTTCACCTGAGCTTCATTTGGCAATTTGTCGCTCTGGAAGTGCCCATGATTGTGTTTGCATGCCCCCAATGATTTGTAGTGGTCTACCACCATAGGACTTGGTTGTTGAAGGCCTTGGTAAGCCGCTTGTGAAGTTTGGTGGCAAACGGACGTGTCGCTTGGCTGTGAGAGCCAAGTGACGCTTTGCGTTTCCGATGCCGTTTCTGAAGCTTAAGCTTGCTTTGGGTCGCCTTATGGCCATGTGGCCTATGTAGCCTTGTAGAGCTCGTCGAGAAGCTCCTACCCATGAGTTTTGGTATCATTTGGGCCACTTTTTGCTGGATGTTCCTCTTTGTGGCCTCTTGCACGGCTTGAGGTGCCAGGGTTTTCTCCGTTGCTTTTTTGCCTCCTTTGGGCATCCAAGATTGGTCTCCTAGGCTAGGGTAAAACCCCTATGAAGTCTTGTTGGTATTGGATTAGCCGTTAGATGGCTACCTATGCTCACAGGCCTCTACCCTACAAACCCCGTTGGAGTTCTATGCTAGTCTTGGCGACAAAACATTAAATTACACAAAGAGCATAAGGTGTTGAGCCTACCTCTCATATCTGGTGGCCGTCGGGTGCCTGTGCATGACGTATCAGTTGTGCTAGAAGTCCTGTGCGCTCTAGGTGGCTAGAGCTCTCTCTCACAAGTGAAATAGTAGAAAGTAGCTCTAAGTGGAGCGAAAAAAATCTTATAATGGGGGCCCTCGAACCATTTTTCATGAAATTTGACATGTGCTCCTAACTTTTTGCCAAACACGGTTTAGACTCGAAAAGTTCCCCATTTGGACTCCGTTTGCCTAGTTTTCTAAGAATTTTGACGATTCGGTCAAAATCTGGCCACAACACGTCTCCCGCTTCATTCTCATAATTGCACCCACACTATACCCTGGGTTGTCTTATAGTCATTGATCATCCCCATCTTTTTTTTTTTCATTAGATTCGCATTTCACCTGCTTTTTGTATTTTTGAAGTTTTTTTGTCAATAATTAGTAAAATTAAAAGGAAAATAGCAAAGTCAACCCAGAAAAACCCCAAAAATCAAAATAAATCAAAAACTTCACCCTAACACACTATGTACACTCACATGTAATTTTTATGTCCGGACTTCTCTGTTTTACCAATATTTTCTCCGAAAACTGGCTATTCTTACATATATACACACACCTATAGGTCTCACTTTGGCATTTTGGCCTCATATATCTGTAGATTAATGCTATATAAGGGTATATGTACATAGGTTAGTCCAGAAAATTTCACAATCAAACGTAAACCCTAAAAAATAGTCAAAACATGCCCTTTTTGCTGCTTTTTACGGTCATCGGATTCGCATTGAGAATGCCTCCCCCCCTCCTAATCGGAGTCCTCCCGAACGACAAGGTATCGGCACGGGTATGTGCAGTGAATGGGTTAAAATCGTGCTAATGCACGGCCTTGTAACGTGGCCCTACCTGATGCATACTCAGTCAATGCATGGTAAAATTAATGCGGTGCGAGAGGAGGGAATAAGCAAGATGCTTATTGGCATTCGACATCGAGGTTTCCTGTTTGTTCCTGGTTTGGTTGGCAGATTTTCTTTGCAATTAAAAGTTGTATTTTTGCCGCTCGTTGTTTGATCGTCTTCTTTGCGAAAGTGGCTTGGTTTGCCGCTACTGTAGATATGGCCGTTGTGGTCTCCGTAGATGGGAGTGTCGTGTCCGATGTGGCCATAATCTTTTTCTCTTTTGATTGCCATTTGTAGCTTTGATTTGGAGGCGTTTGTAGGTTTATGGCCACTTTTTTGGTTGTTATGATGTTCTTTTGATCTGCACCCACATAGATCGGTTTACCGATGTTGGATTTAGTGATTGTCTGGCTGCTGGTGTTGCTTGTACTGAAGGGAGTTCCTGTAGCGTCGCTTTGGGTATCCAAATGCGTGTCTCATGTAGTTGGCAATTGAGCATGTTTTTCGGTATCCATATCTGTTTTATGACCCTATTCGGTGTTTGTTTAACATTGTTTTTCGGAGGTCGTCTGCTATTGCATTGTGGTTTGTAGCCTCGTTCACTTCCATCCTTCCGTACCCATACCTATTTTTTGCATATTGCTTACCTTGATCTATTCATTGTCGCATGTGGTGTCTCATTTTTTGATTGAATACGGTGGGTGGTTTCCTGGTTATCCTTCGTAGGTATCTTTTGCTAGTTAAGTGGCACCCATCTTTTTTGCTCTTTATCAAGTGATTGTGGCACCATTATCTTGTTCTTCCAGGTTGTCTGAGCAAAGGCTACTACCTGGTGTTCTTGTGCTTGTTGAATTTTGACTGTATTCAAACTCCAACCTATCTGCACATTATTCTCTTTCTGCCATGGTTGTCCCAACAACATTGGATGTAGTGTGCTCGCATCCTCAACCACATAAAACTTGTGGGGATAAACATATTGATGTATTTGTACATGAAATATCGTCCAACCCAACATGCTTAATGAATGTGATGTACTACTTTCCAGCGCTTGTTGAGTAGGATCGAGTTGTTTTTCAAGCTTGAGTTGTTTATATAATTTGCAAGAAATCAGATTTGCTTGAGCTGCTGAATCAAGCAATGCCGTTGAGTCAACTTGGTTGCTACCCACTTTGACTGCAATTATTGGATTCACTGTGTCTTCATTAAAATCCGTTAATCGAATAGCATTTATTCGCAATGGCGATCCAATTTGTTGTTGTTGTCGTAGAAGCCTTCTTTTTGCAATGCGTTCTTTTGCTTCTTCTTGTGCTTCTTCTCTTACCCTCCGTTTCTCCTTTGTCCGTTATTTTTCATGATGGATTTGTTGAAGCATATCCTGTGTTAGTGGTAAATGCTACTTTTTTAACCGACACCCACTAATCCAATTTGGCATTTCTTCACCTTCCAATGTCGCAAGTTTGACGGCTCCGCTTTGTGATAAGTCACTAATCACAAAGGGTCCCATCCCTTGCTTTTTAAGTTTTTTGGCATGTTGCTTCAAAGTGTAAACAAGTACATAATCACCTGTTTTAAAATCTTTCGTGCGCACATGCTTGTCCAAAAACTCCTTTTGTCTTCTCTTTTGAGCATAGATCAAAGCTACAACTCTCAGTCGAAGTTCATCTAGCTTTTCAAGATCATCTATTCTTGAAGAGAGTTCATGGCCTGTCCATTCTAAGCATTTCACCACTCATAGAGTTGGAATCAAAAACTCTATGGGTAATATAGTGTTTGGACCAAACACCATGTTGTACGATGTTGTTCCAATCAATGTTTTATAAGCTACTCTGTATGACCATAGTGTTGAGTGTAATTGTTGATCCCAGTCTGCCCTTGATTCTGATACAATTTTAATCAAAAACAGTGCATAGGGTTTTCTTTGTGGCCTCAGCTTGTCCATTTTCTTGTGGATGATATGGAGCAGATTTTTTTATGTATGACCATGAATTTCTCTAGCAGGTATTCAATGACTTCATTAAGAAAATGTGTTCCTCAATCACTGACAATTTCTATTGGTAATCCGTATCTTACAAAGACATTGTCATACAAAAATTGTGCACTGGTCCTTGCATCTGCTTTTTGTGTTGCTTTGGCTTTAGCCCATTTTGTGAGATAGTCCGTAGCCACGATGATATATTGGGTATGGGTGCAATACGCAGGGGGTGAAATAGGCCCCACAAAATCAATTCCCCATTTTGCAAATGCCCGTGCTCCTATCATTGGCCATAGTGGTATCTCATCTCTTTTTATCGGCACTTTAGTGCGCTGACATGCGTCACAACGCTTTAAAAATTCCTCAGCATCCATGTGCAATGTAGGCCATCATATGCCTGCGAGTTAAGACAATTTTTGCCATCTTATCACCTGAAAAATGGCCTCCACTTATTCCTCCATGTGCATGTTCTAGAATCAACAGGTATTCACTTTCACTTGCACAGATTCTAAGTTGATTGTCCTTTCCTCGCTTGTAGAGTTGATTTTCAATTAAATTAAAGTCTCGAGCCTCCAGCTCTATAGCCCTTTATCGTGCTTTTGTTATGTTTTCAGGAAATTTCCTTGTTGTTAAGAAATCAATGATATATTGACTCCATGCAGGTGCAATGGTTACCTGAAACAATGTCGCGTGATCCATCGGTCGTTTGGCACTACATATAATACATTTATTAACATAAGCATGTGTGTCAGCATACATAGTTGGCCACTATACTCCTAAGTGTTTCAATCTTTGGTATGTTTTCATTGTTGAACATTGAAATGCACAGTCTTGGATGTGTGCTTCCTCAAGATAACACTCGAATTCCTCTGGATTTATGCATAATCGTGAATTTTGTCCGAGCCTAGATGGTATAGCCGTCTCGCAATCAATTGAAAGATTTTTGTTTTGTCGAAATGTTTGTTGTTTGGATCCCTCTTCTTTTTTATCAAATCTACCTCCAAAGGAAAGAATGCTAATAATTTTCTGAGACCATTTGGGTATCATTTCAATATTGAAAAGATAAGCATCAGGTATGTCATCATCGACTCCTTCAAGAGCTTCCCTGTTTTGTAGCCTTGAAAGATGATCCACTTGTAGATGCATTTTACCTTTTTTTACTACCACTGTGAAGTCAAACTCTAGCAATATAATAAACTAGTGTACAATTCTCCCAGTATTGCATGGTTTATTTACTAAATACAGAAGAGCTTGGTGATCTGTGAAGAACACAAATCTGTTTGCAAGGAGATAATGCCGAAATTTCTTTACAGCATATATCATTCCTAATCCCTCTCTTTTAGTGGTGGTATAGTTATTTTCTACACTATTTAGCTATCGGATCGCATAACAAACTGGGAAATCCATTGCTAGGTTGAGCCAGAATACTCCCAATTGCGTATGCAGAGGCATCAATGTGAACATGGAATATCTTTTCCCAATATGGTGCTTTAAGTACAGGTGCTGATTCAAGGATTTTCTTAAGCTTTTTGAATGAAGTTTCACACTCCTCAGCCCAGTTGAAACAACTGACTATTAAGTGATATAGTGATCGTGCAATGACCGCATACACATATATGAATCTTCGATAATATCCGCAGTGTCCCATGAAAGATTGTACTTGTTTGGCATTAGTAGGCCTGGGCAAGTCTGCTATGACTCTAATTTTGTCAAGGTCAGTGGTTATGCCATTTCTTGAGACAATATGTCCTAAGATGTGGCCTTGTCTTACCATAAAAATGCACTTTTTCAGGTTGAGACGGATTCGATATGTTCTGCACTTCTCAAATACCTTTTGTAAATGGTCAATGTGTTCTTCCCAAATAAGAGAGTGGACACAGAGATCATCCATACATATTTCTAAGAATATTCTTAGGTATTCTTTGAATGCATGAGTCATTAACCTTTGGAAGGTGGCTGGGGTATTAGTTAGGCCAAAAGGCATAACTCTATACGCATATATTCCCCATTCTGTGGCAAATGCGGTTTTGTGTTGATCCTCTATTGCAATTTCCAATTGGTTGTACCCCGAAAACTCATCCAGAAATGAATATGTCTGTTTTTTTTCTATCCTCTCAAGCACATGTTCTGTGATTGGCAAGGGATAATTATCCCTTATTGTTGCTGCGTTTATCTTTTTGAGGTTCACACACACACGCGCAACTTTCCGTCTTTTTGGGAACAACCACAATGGGTGACACCCAATCAGTACGCTCAATTTCATAGATGAATTCGGCATCCTTCAGTTTGTGAATCTCTTATTTGATTCATTTAACAAATGTGTCATTATATGTGTAAGGACATTGTTTGCTTGATTTGGCATCTGATTTTAACGGAATTGTATGTTGGCATATCGATGGATCAACTCCCTTGAGGTCTTTGTAACACCATGCAAACACATCTTTGTACTTCTTGAGAATTTGTGTTAGCATTTCTTCTTCTTCAGGCCCTAAATCGGTTGCTATATAGACAGACTGAGCCTCTTCGCCTGGTGCAACGAGGTCAATTCGTTTTGCATTTTCCGGCCAATCGTAAGATTCCTAGTTTATTCTTTCCCTTATTGGTGGTGTCATAATGGTTTTTTTGTCTTGGATGGTGAATTTTTTATAGTGGGACGGTACATCCATGTTTTCTTTTTCTGAATCCTCCTTACCTTCACTTTCTACCTCAGTAGTCCATACCTCTCGTAACGTTCGTGTAAGTTCTTGGTATTTCTTTTTATGCTCCATTTTGGTCCACTTTGAATCTTTTGTCTTTCCACGTTTTGAATGTTGAGCTTTTCTTGAATTTGTTTCCGTTTTAGTTTTTCGTGCTTGTTTATCGCCTCATGTGTCCTTATCCCTTGAACTCTTGAGAATCTCCCTGATATTTTGTCTTTTACATAATCCTCTGCCTTGACTAGCATTAGATAGTATGTTTTTTCTTTTATCCTAGGCATCCAGTTTTCTCTAATCTTGTTTTCTGCTCTTTTTTTTCTATAGTGTTCCTGGCGTCTAGGGTGTTGATTTGCAAAATCATAAAACTTGATATCTGCGGTTGTTTCCCTAGTCTCGCTTGAGCTGTCTGAACACTCGTTATCTGCATCGTTACTTAATTCCAGATGCTCAGAGGAGTCATAAAACTCTTCTTGTTCTGGTGAGTTTACATTCTCATCTCCTACTGGTACAAGGTTTACCATGTAATAGGGTAGCACATCATAGCCGTCCTTATCACAAAATTTTGTCGTTGGACTATCTATAATGGTACAGACGTCCAACGTTGCTAGTATGTGTTCCCATTCCATAGGTTCTAATGCATCTTCGAGAAAAGGTTTCGGAATATAATCCTTGTCTTCAATAGCTCTTTCTAAGATGCATTCCTCTCTTTTCAAGCTCCCACAATGTGAAGCTCCACACATCCATAGCTCTTTTTTCTTTCCTAACCATGCTGGGAGTTTGGACCCTGCCAATGTAGTCGAATCAAACTCTTCCACTGGTGTCTGGTTCACATCTTTGTAACTATGGTCTTTTAAGTATATTTTGGTTGTAGTCTCCCCACGCCTAAGGTATATGTGGTTATAACCCCAATCTTGTACCATCTTTAATTGTCTCATGAACGATCTTCCCAAAATGATCTCGTAATTGTTCTTTTTACCAAAATCAATTATTGCAAATGTATGCTCATACTCGATGCCGCAAGAGGTGACAATTACTTTTTCTAAAAGTCCTAGAGGCTTTTCCATGAACCCATCTGCCAGTTGTAATTTCATTCTGGTTGCTCTCAAAGCCGGTTTTCCCCATTTTTTCCAGATTTCTTTGGTGGCGATAGCGACTCCCACTACACTGTCAAGAATAGCCTTGGATACTACTCCCTGGAATTCTATTGGTAGTGTGGTATTTCCATCTTCTCCCTCACAATATTCTCCAACCTTGTTTAAAGGTACAGGCCTAGTGTTCAGTTGAGGCTTGCCCAATTCTCTGATCCCTTCTTGAATCCTCAAGGTAGGGCCTTTTACTTTAAATTTTTCTAACCATTTTCCTATGGTGGTCCACATGTTTGGTTGTAACCTCAGGAGTTTGGCTAACGTGATTGTGCATGCCACAGGGGTGGACAATAACTCAATCAACCCTTGTGAATCCATTACTCTATTGGGAGAAAGTTTTTAAGATGGTATTGCTCTCACTTCAGACTTAGCTTCATACTCTCCTAGGTAAGAGGGTAGAGTTTTTAGCAAGTCAGGTTCGCTGTGCCCCGAGCTAATTGACCCTTGGTCCCCCCCTTGTGAATGCATATCAAAGTTCATTTGTGATCTTGCCTCAAATTATTCAATGGGAGGTAAGATCTCATTTTTCTCCTTCTCAGTGCGATTTAGTTGGTAATTTAACCTATTAGCTTCATTTGCTTCCCGGATTTGCTTCCACAGGTCATCTAGACTGTCACACTCTTTACACATCCCCGCCAATGTTTTGGGTTGGAAACCATCAAATATCTCATCTGTTGTATTTGACACTATGATAGGTTCCCGCTTAGACTCTGAGGCAGTCGTGAGTCCCTCCTTGTGTCTGCTTGTTTCTCTGGAGTTGGTGTAGGGTTTGGAGCTGGCACCTCAAATCAACTTGCAGGTTTACTAGGTGGGTTTTCTATCAAGGATTGGGCTGTTTCAATCATCTTTCGACACATTTCCAACCTCTGTTTTTCTAGTTCTGCATATGGATAATTCATCTATCTTTGCTCTTGGTTTTGGTTGTTTTTGAGTCTGGCTTCGTATGCTTTTAAAAGTGCGTCAAGCTGCTAATTTACTTTTTCTACCAGTACTAATCCTTTCGATCCTGCACTTTTGGGCTCCACTATTTCCTTGGGCCCTATGGTTGCAGCACTGTGTGAACTTAAACTAGTTAGATCCTCTAATCGCTCCAATCTATCCTTTGTGTGTTTTAGCTCCTCGAATAGAGCCGTTTGCTCTCGTTCCTTCTTGGCTTTCATACGAGCCTTTCTAGCCTTCCAAGTGCTTCGTTGATTTTTCATTTCTGCACTAGGGGCATCGGTCTTTCGCTCTTCAATTATGGGTTCATTTGTCCTTCTTTGAACTTGTGCCCGTGTGACTACCTGATGGGTATTACTGTTCCAGCATGTTTGAAGTAGTTTTTTCTCCTTTGCTCAATTTCTTAGGGCATTCAAGAATCAAGTGAGTAATTCCACATTCGGTGCAATACGCATTGACTCTAATGATTTCATCGTGAGGACAGTCCCTTAGCCAGTGATCTCCACCACACTTGTAGCAGGGTCCCTTAGGCTGTTGAGGTGCTCCTTGAGCTCCTCTCTGTTGGTAAGCATGTCTCTGTCCGCCCATACCTCCGTTGGCTATGAACAACAGTGTTCGTTCATCCAAGTTGTATCTTCCTTCTCCTACAGCCTGGGCAGCTGTTGGTGGTCTCGTACTTCCAATCATTCTCCAAGGTTCTTGCGTCTTAGGTTCTTCAGGTGGATAATAGACAGGATTTTCTGCATGTCCATTGGGATCTTTGTAATATGCATGCATGGGTACCAAAGCCTTCTCTTCTTGTTCCTTTACCGTCGATGCATACCTTATGCCGAACGTTCTTACTCCTGGTAGGGTGGTTGTTGCCCCAATACTGGTTGTGGTCTTTCAACTCCTACAGGTCCTGGTAGGTTACCTGCTTGATACCTAGGCATCGGTGGGATTTGAGGAGATGCTACTTGAGCTTGGGGAGCATAAGGTCGCTCTCTCACATATCCCTTGTTATAATAACATTTCTCCATCACATGGTTTGTCCATTTTTGTTCAATTGCACACCACTTCGGCTGCTTAGCCTGAGGCTTGGCATACATATCAGCACTTCTTCCACCAACTGCTCTTGGCTTACAGCTACTTCTCCTTTCTGTGCTGACTTAGTGGACTTGCTTCCACTTTGTTGTGAGGATGAATCGTCATCAAGACCCTTGAATTCACCCTCCTTGTAGACCGCACAATTGTCTACAAGGTAAAGAGCTTCCTTAGTTAACTCATTCAACGTTGTGCTCCTCTTCATATGTAAGTCCTTCTGGAGATCTGCGTTTCTCAGTCCTTTGATAAATATAAGCATAAGTCTAGACTGGGTTGGTAGTTCTTCCGCAGGGCAGAACTTCACATATCTCTTTAGTCATAGGGCTGCCTTTCGCACAGATTCCCCTTTCTTCTATTTGAATTTATGGATTTCTGAGACTGTATTATGAGCTATCCCCCTTTGTGAGAATTCCTCAATAAACTCGTCAAAAACCTCCTCCGTAGACTCAAAATCTCTATGCTCCATAGAATCAAACCAAGTGGCTGCATCCTCTTCTAGGGTAAGTCCAAACCCTGCAAATTGAGTAGGAAAATCCAAAACTTCTTCAGCTCTAATTACACGCACGAAGGCTGCTACATGATCCCTAGGATCTCTGTTTCCCGTTCTTGTTTACCCATTTTTGCACCTAAGAAGGTCTAATTCTACGATGGTCTTCAATGTCATCATTGGTTCTCCTCGTCCTCCTCAATATGCCTCTTCTGGCCTTTGGTAGTGGGAGGGTTCCTCTCCCAGAGGTGCTCCTAAGCCATAATTTTTGACAGTTCTTGCAAGAGGTGGTTCATCTCTCCGAACTCGTTCTCTTTGTTCTCGTTTATGGGTTATCTTTCAGGCTCTGTCGACTCTTGAGTTTTCGGCTTACTCTTGCCTTGGTAATGTGAATGGAGTGGTGGTTCTTGTAAATCTCTTAGCCCTCGTGCAACTGGATAACCACCTTTGTTTAGGTCTTGTTCGAATGTTGCATTTTGTTGAAGCCATGCCTGCAATGATGGTTGGGTTGCCTGCTGGTTCTGATAGTTGAAAGTCTGTTGCCGGTTAGAACGTGATTTTGCATCGTACTCTTCTGAAAATGGATTTGTAGACTTGCTAGGGGTATAGGTGGACCTTGGTACTTCTTCGGGGGCATATGTTGATGTTTCTAGGACTGTTGCCTTATCTACCTCCTCTGGCAGAATTTGTTTGTATTCTCACCCGTACCTGTCAACAAAATTGATATCCTTCCCAATAGCAATTTCATAAGAGAACAAGAAAAGAACCTTGTCATCGTTTAATTCATTTGGGTAGGGTTCCTTGCATCGAAAATAAGAGACTAATACCTCGCTCTCATGCTTGTAAATTCCCACATTCTCATTATAGGTAGAGACTCTGGTTGTTTTTTTATCATACATAAAAAGAGCTCCAGGTCGATCAATTTTAGGAGGTGGCTCTTGAGTTTCTGAGACCATTTTTTCTTTTGCCACATTATCTCCATACCTGTTGTAATCCTCAAGGTTCCTGACTATCAGATAGTGGTTCCCCTTTTCATATCGGAATCTATCTCCATCATCATAGACTTGAATTATCTCCAGTCTCTGAGAAGGCTGTTCCTCTATACAAATACACTTGCGTCCCAGATAGTCAGAATAAACTAGGGCTCCCCGAGAGTTTGTTCCTTCTAAGAAGATTATAGTGAACTTGGCCTTGTTCAAAGGGTTTTGGGAGATACTTCCTCCTAGCATTGGTCCTTCACCGGAGAGGCCTCCTGGCTGTTGACTAGCCATCATGAAGAAGGACTTGTCTGATGAAGTGTCAGTATCACTACCTTCCTCAATGATTGGGGCTAATGGATCTAGCCTTGCATGAGTTACACTCTCCTCACTAAATACTAAGCTATCCTGATCACATGCCACTTTTTGGTCTCTCGGAAGTGTCTTCCTAATCTTAAATTCATCAAACTTAGCAATGCAATTTATCACAAATCCAACCACTCACTTGGCAAGAGATCAGTTTCTGCACAACTTCTTGCTTTGCTGCTGAATATACATGTACACAAGTGTTTAATTTCAGCAATCGAATCAAAATTTAACCGCTAAAGGTGGTCTTAGTAATGATTGGTATAACTGGAGGGTTAATCCCAACCACTACTGTACTCTATACACTTCTGATGTTCTTGATTAGGTCAACTAATCTTGAACTGTACACCACCTACGTGTTTGTCAGTCTAGAGGTAACGTCTTAATTCTTGTCTTTGCTCCATAAATAGGTCAAACAAAGTCCAATTTCATTTCACTGCTAAAAGAAGTTCTAGAACCCTTAAGTCAACTAGAACCTCCTTGTATGTCCACAGTATAATATTGTCCTAAAAATGATCTTGTAGACATCCTACGCGTAGGATGTCTAGTTGCTCTGTTTCAGATAAAATTTGCAATGTAGATTTCCCTTGATGTGCTGAGCTCACAGCTGTTCTCACTTTTTGGTTTGGACACCTATAAGCTGGTCAACTGATCAAAAATCTGTTCCAGAAGCCTAATGTCCGTTCTGATGAATTTACCAGTCAAATCAGCTCCAAATTGGACCAAACTTGACTAGGAGGTTTATCTAAGGCTATATGAGAGCCTGGTATGTCTTAAATATAATTTTGGCCTTTTAATTATGCATTAGACATCCTACACATAGGATGTCTTTTGCATCAGAATTTAACTCAACTTGGCCCACAGCTTTTCCTTGATGTGTTGATCACCCTGGTGTGTTTAGATTTGTGTTTGAATGTCAAAAGATCCCAAACTTAGCTATTCTGGCCTTTTTTCCATCAAAAGAAAAACGCTAAAGTCTACTTAAACCCTAATTTTCTCACCCAATTGAGATGAAACCTTTCACATGCACTCAATAAATCATGTAGATCATGCACATGAAGACATCCTATGGTTTTGGTCTCAAAATTATGCCTTGGCACAATTTGGGTAGGATGTCTGGCAATTCCTGTCTTTTGGCCACAATCTGTCAAGATATGGTCAATCTTCCACTTTCCAGGTGAAAATAGGGTAAAAACCTACCTTCTAAACACTCTGGTCAACTCAGATTCTCAAAATTCCTGCCAGATCACCCTGTAGACATCCTACGTGTAGGATGTCTATTGTCTTAGAATTTAATTGTTTTTCTGCCAGTGGACTTCCCTATGCTCTGTAGACCTCTCAGCAATAATCACAGAAACTTTTGGACTTCAATTCAGCTTCTAAACACAATTTACCGTCTTTTATATTTCTCCAATGAGCCTAACAACAAATATAACATGCATGAAGTGCTCCAGATCATAAATCATGATGTCCTACTTACCCTACTCCTACTCATGATGTGAGATGGTGATTTTGGTGCCTCGTTTGCTTCCTGGCCTCACATGGACTCTCAAGCTATCTTCTCATTGCATCTACCACTCCAACTCCTACTCTCCACACCACAACCTAACTCCTATCTAACACTACCTAAGACGGATGATCCAAGCCAGCCATACGCTCCCTAGACTCCTCCTAAGACCTAGAGAGTCCACCATCCTCTGATCCTATCTAACTGTAAAATAAGACTCTGGCAAGCCAGAGAATCCCTATCCTCAAGCCCTAGTCTCGGTCACCTACCTAAGGTTTTCGTCCCCAGCAGCGGCGCCAATGTTGGAGGATATGCCGCGACGAACGTCAGCACAGCAAGAACTCACCTAACAAGAATTGTCAGCTAAGGACGAAGCTCGATCCGCAGGCCCGTGTAAGCAAGCATAGGGTGTCAACTTACACTCGACCAACTATTGACTACTTCCTACAGAGATCTCTACCCAATGTCTAAGTTACAGCCTACTATTGTGCACAGGAGGAGATTTCCTACAATGCTTCCATGAGCCAAATACCCATTAGACGTTCTCGAAACGCTACAAAACTTGGGGGATCTCCTATTAACGCCAATAGGCCACTCTCCCTAAGGTCCGTGACCCAAAACCCTACCCATAAACACCCAGTGCAGAACCACATAGGATGTCTGACAGGTTTTTGCAGGTCAACATTTTTGAAAACTAAGGTGCCTAATGTGTAGCTCTACTCAATACGAACGCGTGGATATGCTGAAATGAAAAAACAGACACCGTTTGCTTACCGAATCCCTAGAAATAGCTCGCGGGTCAATCTCGCGAGGCCGGGCCATACACGTATAGTGTGGGTATTGGCGCGTAGCTCTCTCCGGGGGCAATACGTTGCACTTCTTCGTACTCGATTCTGACCACCAGTGTGCGCGTAGCGTCAAGATAAGCTCTCAATCTCTCTCGTACACAGAATACGCTTCTCACAAACACTTCATAGAATGAACAAAGAGGGGGGGGGGGGGTTTATTAAGGTTAGAATTTGGTATATATACCTTCCAAATACAAAACCTCATGTTCCAAAGTGAAATCCTACTTAATCTAATGGCAAAAATAATATACAAAATTGGAAACTTTTTCAAGCCCCAAGTATTTACAAGGGAAATTACGGGTTTTCTTAATCAAGGAATGACTACATAGGATTTCCTTCTTTTATCATTTCGTCAGTCTTCAGTTGAGTGTGGCCGCCCGTCTTTAGCTAACACACACACACACCTTTGCCTGTCGTGTAGCGAGAGAAAGCAAGATACTTCTTCCTTGTCTCTCCTGTCACCTATAAACAACACCCCCCCCCCCCCCCCCCCCCCCCAAAATATACTCTCAATATTTTGTTCTTCAAAATTTTCAAAATTCCCCTCCAATTTCAAAAATTCCTAATATACTCTCAATATTTTTTCCTTTTATTTTCCAAAACTGCCAGAATACCCTTGGTTCTGAGAAGATTGATTGTCTATCAATACAAGATACTAAAACTAGAATTTGAGCTGGTTTTGTAGGTTGTGGAGAAGAATTGCTTCATTATTTTAAAACATATTTGCCTTCTTTGCTAGGTGTTTTGTGACAAGTTACATCCTAAGCACTCAAAAACGGATCTTGATTGTCAAAAAGGAATAAAGATTAGAAAAATAGATACAAAGGACTTTTAGAAATAATTGGCCCTCCCTTACTCACAAACATACACGTGGAGGGCTACTTGATTTTCTATTCAAACTAAAAGACTTAGATTTACTCTTAGCTTTACTTTTACATCCTTGAAACAAAGGTATCTCCACAGATTCCTATCAAAACAAATGGAAAAAAGATTAGAGGGACATATTGGCAAGCCGTATTGAGCTTTAAAGGATTTCATATTACATTGATAAGTTACCAGGCCTCACCAAGAGGTAATCAACTATCCATATTTTGGTCAGCCCTCATCTGCAAGTACGGCGTTGATAGCCTTATACCACTTGTCTAAGTCCTTTCTTTTAACAATGGAAACAATAAATTCCCTACTTTCTTGAATAATATATGTAAAGCTATCAATTGACAGATTATCCTCAAACACTCAACAGTTCTTGCCCTTCCAGATTTCCTTGAAGTAGCAAAATCTAACAATTTGTGTGAATACAAGTAGAGCTTGCTTTTCATCACCATCCCTCTAAGGAACAAGCTATCCTTGAAGAGCTCCATTTTTGAGGTCTTTTGTACCCATTTGCAAGTCTTCCCTGTTAGGCCACTTATAGTCGGGTACTCCTTCAAAAGGCGACGGAAGTCCTCTCACAAGCCATTTTGCATCCCGAACATCTATCAGAGCCAATCCCTCTTGTAAGCATTTCTACTCCCATATATAGCTTTCAATGATCCACTGCTGAAGCTCAACAAATTCAATTGGAAAGAGTTCCTTAAACTGGTAAAAAAAAACCTATGGAAGAACAACGCCAAATACTCGACACCCTAGCAATGGGCTAGATGGGATACAGTTGTGAGATTGATTGAGCAAGGCGGTCTTGGTATTCTCAACCCCAGTATCCATACGGAGGCCTATTGTGCTAAGTTTGCGGTCTCACTTGCAAAGGAAGACCAATCGTGGTCTACCATGGCCAAGGCTCTACTCGCAATGTGGTCAATAGAAAGGGCTCAAGATGCACGGCAAACTACTCCTCCCTCAATGGGATAGCCTGAAGCTCGAGGGCGTGACAGGCGAGCTCGTTAGGAAATGCAAAAGAGCAGCGGAGACTTTGGGGTGGGGAGTACAACCTCGATGGGACTAAAAGACTGTTGATAAGTGAAGCCCTAGAACAGATGGACAATTGGTGCCTACCTAGTTGTGAGTCTGAGTCTGAGTTTGAGTGGAAAGCCTAGCAATGGCCTAAGGATGGACACTTTGTTAAGTCCCAAACAAAGAAGTATACAACACACTTATGGCTTTGGTGGATTGGTTCTTCCCATTGAACAAACAGTGGGGCATGAATTGGCCAGAGTGAAAATGGGAGGAAGCCACTAAGAACATCTAGTGCCCACAATGGACACTCAATATGAAGGTCTTTCTCTGGAAGGTATTGTGGGGAGCCTTACTGATTAGGGTGAAGCCTATGCTCCCTAGTTGCAATGGCCAGCTTTGTTTGCCACAATCAACCTCCCTTGAATATTAGGCCTACCCAGCACCGAGAGCATGCCTTGCAACTCTTCCTCTCAATGAAAACCTCATAAGTAATGTGTGTGAGAAGATCTCAAGCTTTATATCAACGGAAAATTAGAAACCTCTTTCAAATATACATGTTTGTGAGAATCCATCAAGTATGTCTTACACATTTTGAAAAGGAAATAGTAGAAGAATCTTGAGAAATCCTTTTTAATAACGAGGATTTTAAGTCAGTTTGTTTGTCTGCATGGAAGTTCTCTCTCTCTCTCTCTCTCTCTCTCTCTCTCTCTCTCTCTCTCTCTCTCTCTCTCTCTCTCTCTCTCTCTCTCTCTCTCTCTCTCTCTCTCTCTCTCTCTCTCTCTCTCTCTCTCTCAGCTCCTCAGTTCATGCCCTTTTTGGGTCGCTTCTCACAAATAGAGGTAGAGATTGTGGTGCTCGCTTCAGCTTGTTCAAGGATGAAGTTTCTAACATGATAATTTTCATGTTAGAATCTTGTATCTGTTGAAGGTGGGTGTTGGGGGCACGGTCGAGAGCTCCATCTTAATATAGGGGACCGTAGGGGTAGCAAGGTGAGTGGGGGAATATTCCATACTAATTGATTTTCTTAGCATAGAGCTAGTAGGCTCAAGTAGGTGATACCCATCTTGAAAATCAAAAATACATAGAATATGCGAATATACGATGCGCTGAGGTGAATTTGAGGTGCAAGTCTCCTTTAGAGAAGAGGTGGATAGGTCAAGTGGAGGACATGGAAGACTTTTTTTTTATTCTCTCTCTCTCTCTCTCTCTCTCTCTCTCTCTCTCTCTCTCTCTCTCTCTCACTTGCCACAAATATCTCTGTCAAGGACACAGCCACAAGAGGCCTCTACCTTTTGATGTCATTCTCTCATAGCCATGGAAAGCCGTTTGCAATAAAGAATTGCAAAATCTGCAAGTAGCTAGAGAAGGGGGATGTCTGTTAGTGGTAGAAGCAATGGGGAAGTCAGAGGAGAGAACGCAAGCAGTGTGAGAGAGTGGAATGTAGGATAAAAGGAGCTAAAGGCAGGCTATCCAAGGACGGGGGAGGTTACAAGGCCCATGGAGAAAGGGGGGTGATGATGGAATATTCCCAAGTATTGATGTCCATCAACTTTAGAACTGCAATAGAGAGTTTATTTTTGTGCCTTGAAGGGAGATAACACTATAAGAATAGAGGCTAGGCCCACTCCTAAAGATAGCCAAATGCAAATGGAAAGAATTCTTGAAACCAATGAATATATCTTGTGGAAAAAGAGCACCAAAGACTCATTACCTTGGCACTGGAAGTCGATCACTAGGCCAGTGGAGCAAGAAGGTATTGAGATTCACAACCCTGATGTTCATGCAAAAGCCCAATGTGCCAAATTTGTGGTATCAATCGCAAAGCAAGACTAGGCATGGGCATTTATGAAAAATCATATGATGGTCAAGGCTAAGATGTTATCTCAAGGGGGGCGGTGGAAAGAGCTAGTAGTTCATGACAAATTAATGGTTCCTAGATGGTCTAGCTTGAAGCTAGGTGTTACAGCAAGTAAGTTGGTGCTGAAGTGTACCAAAGCAGTGGAGGCTCTGGAGTGGGGAAAGTTAACTGGATATTTCCAAAACTTCAAAGCACGTTGGTCCTTGTGGCTCTCCAAAGCAGGAGGAGTGCTCTTCAACTCCTTTTGGAGAGAAATAGCCAAAAAGGTGAATAACAAAGATCTCCAATGGTTGGCCCATTTTTGGGGCAACAATAGTAAGAGATACAAAGAAATAGACAAACTAGCTACCCAGTTTCACCTAAGTGGCACTAAAAGACTGCTAATAAATAGGACTATTGAAGGGCGGAAAAAGTGCGTGATGCATATCTGTGAGTCAAACCTTGAGTGAAAAGCCTGACGATGGCCCAAGCATAGACAGTTTTGTAATTCAAAAACCAGGATTATATACCACATGCTAATGTTCAAGACTAATTGGTTCTCCCCCCTAAACAAACAATGGGGGTTGGATGGCCAAAAGCAAACTGAAAGGTGAAATAACATTATCCATTTAATATTTTTAAACTTAAATAACATTAAAGGTAAATCTCAATCATCACTGAAAACATTGAAAGTATGCCTAACTCAACTCTCCTGTAAGGCTTCTTTTAGAAAGCCAACAAAGGAAACATTTAATTGAGTGCATAAGAGAAACGGTAGGTCTACAATAATAGAAAATAATAAGATAATTTAATGAATTAGATCTTTATGAGGCCCTTAAATGATTTAGGCACTCTTTTGCAAATAAAGAAAATTCATTGAAATCCTTCACATCAATATTTGGGATTCAGAGGATCAAACTCCTTTGAACGCACTTCTTAATTTCTTGTTCTTTAAATTTTTGAGCACAAAAAAGACCCATTTATTATAGTAAATCCAAAAGGACATTCAAGGTACGCCCCAACCATCAATGAAAACATTGAAAGTATGTGTAACTCAACTCTCCTCTAAGGATTCTTATAAAAGGACAAAAATACAGGGACAAATATATGTAGCGAATTGAGCTACATCTAGGAGACCCCACCCGAGTCCAACCCCAGCATGAGAGGCCACTTGCCAGTGCCACTTCCCTCATGATGGCACGTTGAAGCAAGTAGACATCGCTCCTGGCATCACCGAAGGCCAACATTGCCCACCTTAGGACCTTTGCAAATCCTAGTGTGTGAAAGACTTATATTTTAATATATAAAAAACAAGATTTTAAAGCTCAATATAAAAAAGTAGGTCCAATAAGCTTATAAAACAACAATATATATATATATATATGATCCTAGTTTTTGGGTCTCTTAAAAAATTAAGAAATATTGATTTCAATGTTCACTTCTTGAATTTTTTGGTTTTGAATGCTTGTTTGGTAGTGTTATAAGGTTTTAAAATGAAAAGCAATGTCATTTTCATGTTTCGGTAGGTCAAAGGGACGTTTGGTTCAGTTTTTTTAAAAAAATATTTTCTTAGTTTTTTTTTGCATTTTGTGCTTTTCGGTGTTTTTTTGTGAAAAGAAAAGCCGGATCCTTAATCTACAAATCTCGGGGAAGCTATGGTTCAATTTTGCAAAAATCTATTTTTTGAACGTTTTTCACGCTATTTTAGGTTTTTCATAAATTTCAGTGAAAGCGGGTTCGCTTTCTTGTTCGGGTGGACAAGAGAAACCCCGCGTGGTTCAAATTTTATTTTTCTTTTAAACTTTTTAATGCTATTTTTAGCTTTTCGTGCTTTTGTTACCATATACATGTGGTAGTGATGTGTGTGAACACACTAGGACCACCGGGGCATTTTTCCCCTCTTTACGAGGTTTTTTCTCCCGTACATTGTATACACACCCATCACTCTAGGGCTATCTATCTTTCCATTGCACACTAAGTGATACACTCTCTGTTGTGTGCCTTGAGCTTCCTTCATCTTCTCCAAGCTGTGTGTGTTTCCCTGCATCGCTAATTCCAACAATTGGTATCAGAGCAAGTCACGTCCTCTCGGGCTTAGTCGCCAGCATCGCCGGAACACCCCTGCTTGTTTTCTCAAATTTTAACGAGATTTGGCGAGCATTAGCAGGTCGACAAAAAATTTGGGTAGGCTCGTTGAGCTCGGTTTGCTCCGAATTTCATTTCGGACTCATTTCGACCTCCGTTTCCACTACAACCATGTCTGCACATGCAATTTTGTCATTTTGTGCAAATTTTTTGTCAATGCCAATTACTGCATAATAGGTCCCATACAGTCTACTGCAGGTTGTGCTATATATCACGTGCTGGTCTCACTCAGTTTCTCGTCATTTTGGGCAGTTTTCACATCAGGTGCCATGGTTGACAACAACACAGATGTGTTCAAGATGTTTGCTGCTGAGGACAGATTGGATGGAGACCATCACCATATGTAGGCTTACATGATGCAACATGTACTTGTATCAAAGGGAGTTTGGAACATTGTGCAAGGCATTGATGTACGTCCTGGTACTGTGGATGCAGGCGATGTTGAGGATGCTCCAGATTTTGCTGCCAGGACTGATGTTGTTAGAGTTGTTTTGCCTACGGCTGAGAAGGCTCGTTGAGATGCAAGAGATGCACAGGCTCATGCATTGATTGCATTGTCTGTGAAGCGCACTATCACTCCTCACATCCATTCAATAAAATCTGCAAAAGGCGCTTGGTATATTCTAGCGAGTCTTTATACAAGTCGCAATGAGGCTAAAATAGATTTGCTATGAAAAGAGCTAGAATTGAAGATTATGCATGAGGAAGATGAAATGGACGCTTTCCTTGCTGGTGTCAAGGATGTTAATGAGCAACTAATTTCTGCAGGAGAAGTCATTTCTGACTGTTCACTTGTGCAGACTGTTCTTGATGCTTTTTCAGATTCTTACCGGACTTTTGCTAGTACTTGGAGACTTATGACCCAAGGAAATCCTTAAGTTGTTAAGTTTGATGCATTATACACATTGTTGTTGCAAGAGTCACTTTCCAAAAAAAACAAGACTAGGCAGCGTGCAGTTGAATAGGCTTTTATTGCAGCTCAAAGAAAAGGTGGGAACAACAATGTAACCACTTCTTATGGTTCTGCTGTGAGTGGCAAAACTTATGTTCCTAATGCTTCTGCTGGCAGCACTTCGTCTGGCAGTTCTGGTGATAAGGAAAAAAAGAAGATGCGTTGCCATTATTGTAAAGTTAATGATCACTTGATCAAGCAGTGTCCGAAATTGAAGGCAAAAGAGGATAAGAAGAAAGAGGTTGGATCCACTACATGGTCCAATACAAGTGCAGCGATTATAGAGTCTTCTGTCAAAGGAGATTGTGATGTTGATATTGATGTAGAATGGGTATTAGTGCAGAGTGCACTTATGATCATATTGTCCATGATGCATGTATGTCAGCTGCTGTAGATTCACATGTGTGGTATTTTGACAGCTGTGCTACAAAGCACATTACCTCGCATCGTGATTTGTTTACCTCTATTGAGTCTGTCCCTCATGGGAATGCGGTGACTTGTGCCAACAATGCCTCTTATTCTATTCAAGGAGCTGGAAAGATCGTGCTTACTACTGCAAATGGCAGTTCTTTCACACTTGTTGATGCATTGTATTTACCTGGTTTCAAAAAGAACCTTTTGTCTGTATCTGCACTTGCTAGACTTGGTCTTGTAGTCAAATTTGTGGATGACAGATGTACAGTTCATGATCTCAATTTTGGTGATGAAATTGTTGCATCTAACCTTTTGTGTCATGGGCTATATAAGCTCACTTTGTATGACAAGTGTGGACAAAATTTTGCAAATGCAGTTGTAGATTCAAGGGTGTTTCAGATACAAAAATGTGGCATGCATGTCTTGGGCATCTGAATTTTGCCAGTTTGCTGGATTTGCAGAAATATGATATGGTTGCTTATTTGCCGCCTCTTGAAGCACTTGTCAAACATGTTTGTGAAGGCTATATATTGGGTAAAATGCAGTGTCCTAAGTTTCCAAAGGATGGGTCAAGTTGTGCTATATGCCGATTGCAACTTGTGCATAGTGATGTTTGTGGGCCTATGCAAACTCCATCCTTGGGAAATTGCTTATACTTCATGACGTTCATTGATGACTACTCCAGGCATGCATGGGTATATTCGTTGAAAGCTAAGTTTGAAGTGTTGATGTGCTTCAAGAAATTTCTTGCTATGGCTAAAAATTGATGCCATATACATGTGGTAGTGATGTGTGTGAGCACACTAGGACCGCCAGGGCATTTTTTCCCTCTTTAGGAGGTTTTTTTCCTCCAAGCATTGTATATACTCCCATCACTCTAGGGCTATCTATCTTTCCATTGCATACTAAGTAACACACTCTCTATTGTGTGCCTTGAGCTTCCTTCGTCTTCTCCAAGCTACGTGTGTTTCTCTACAACCCTAATTCCAACAATTGGTATCATAGCAGGTTGCGTCCTCCTGGGCTTAGTCGCCAGCTACTCCAGCACAAGCCTACTCACTTTCTTCGATTTCAGTGAGCTTTGGAAAGCGTTCGTAGAGCTCAGTCTGCTCAGATTTCTGATTCAGGCTCATTTCGGCCTCCGTTTCCACTACAAGCAGTACTGCACAGGCTATTTCGTCATTTTGTGTAGAATTTTTGTTAGTGCAATAGGTGCCTCATAGTCTTCTACGGTTTGTGCTATATAGCACGTGTTGTTCTCGCTCCGTTTCTCCTATTTTCGGGCAATTTTCACATCAGGTGCAGCATTTACCATGGCTGACAACAACACAAATGTGTTCAAGATGTTTGCTGCTGAGGACAGGTTGGATGGGGACAACTACCCTATTTATGACACTTTGTTGCCTCTTTTCAGTGGTGGAAATATGAATGTAATTTCCAATGAGGCAAATGTATAGCCTATGGGGGTTTCTGAAAATGTTATAGATCAGTCTATTACTGATGCAGATGTACATGATGTACTTGATGAGAAAAGGGTTGAAAATGAGCAGGCTAGAGGTATGCCAAAATGGTTGGTGCACACTTTGCGTGACAGTAAATTGGATGCACCTTTGTCTAGTCGTACTCGTCCAGGCTCTCGCCATGCATCTTATGCATCAGATTGTTATGCTTTGGCTGTGTCTAGCTTACATGATGTTGAGGAGCCTTTGTCTTTTGATGAAGCACAGAATTCAAAAAATTGGATGGTTGCCATGCAATCAGAATATGATGCACTTATAGAAAATGACACATGGACTTTATGTGATTTGCCTCCTGGCAAAAAGGCCATTGGTACGAAGTGGGTTTACAAGTTGAAACGCGAGCCGGATGGTGAGATCGATCGCCATTAGGCTCGACTTGTTGCAAAGGGTTATGCACAGCAAAAAGGCATAGATTATGAAGAGACTTTTGCTCCCACTTGTTGTATGACTACTGGGCGTTTTCTATGTGCATTGGCAGCTCATTTTGGTTGGGATGTACATCAATCAGACATTGTTACTACTTTCTTGAATGGTGACATATTTGAGGAAGTTTATGTAACGCAGCCTCGCGGTTTTGTCATAAAAGGACAAGAGGACAAAGTGTGCAGATGTAAGAAGGCTTTGTATGGGTTGAAGCAATCTACTCGTGCTTGATATTTGAGGAAGTTTATGTAACGCAGCCTCACGGTTTTGTCATAAAAGGACAAGAGGACAAAGTGTGCAGATGTAAGAAGGCTTTGTATGGGTTGAAGCAATCTCCTCGTGCTTGGTATGAGAAAGCTGACACTCATTTGGTTAAATGAGGCTTTCGTAACAGTCCAGCACAAAGCACATTGTATGTAAAGCGTGGGGGTGATGTACTTTTCATTGTGCTTCTTTATGTCGATGATTTGTTGATCACTAGACCAAATGAGAGACATATTGTTGAATTTAAGGCTGATTTGAATGCTACTTTCAAGATGAAAGATTTGGGGTTGTTGCATCATTACTTGGGTATACAGCTTAAGCAGTGTGATGGTGGTATTGCCTTGTGTCAGAAAAGTTACATAGAGACATTGCTATGTAAGTTTGGACTTGAGGATTGCAAACCTACAGGTTTGAAGTTGAGTTTACATGATGCTGGCGATCCTGCTGATGTCACTCTTTACCAAACTGTTGTTGGATACCTCATTTATGTATGCAACGCGAGGCCAGATATTCAGTTTGCAGTCTCACAGGTCATCAGATTTATGCATAGCCCAGGGTCTAAGCATTGGTAGGCTGTCAAGAGGATTTTCCGCTACCTTAGTGGTGCTTTACATCTTGGCTTGTTTTATCCCAAGGGGGGATCATTGCTGCCAGACTTTAATGCTTTTTCGGACTCAGATTGGGTTGGTTGTTTGACACGCGAGTGTCCACAAGTGGTTTTTGTTTCATGCTTGGCAGTTCATGTATATCATGGTTGAGCAAGAAGCAACCTACTATGGCCACTTCGAGTTGTGAGACTGAGTACAGGGTAGTCTTCACAGGTACAGTTGAGTGTGTATGGCTCAGACGTCTTATGGCTGATTTGGGTATTGGACACGACACTGCCAACACTATCTACACCTACAGTCAGAGCGCATTGGCAGTTGTGAGAAACCCATTTTTTCATGCTTGCACAAAGAACATTGAGGTGCATTACCACCATGCCAGGGAGAGGCTCTCAACAGGAGAGATCAGCTTGGCTTATGTGCCAACACAAGACAACCTTGTAGATCTTTTCACAAAGGCATTGTCTCGTGAGAAGCTTGAAGCTTTCCGCAAAGCTTTGGGCTTCCTCCCCTTTGTGGATTGATCATGTCCTCGGGGCGTGGCACTTCCCTTTACTCATGTGCCAGCTTTTGTTCACCGCATCACTCCAGAGGGGATTTATTACCATATACATGTGGTAGTGATGTGTGTGAACACACTAGGACCGTCGGCGCATTTTTTCCCTCTTTAGGAGGTTTTTTTCCCCCAAGCATTGTATATACGCCCATCACTCTAGGGCTATCTATCTTTCCTTTGCATACTAAGTAACACACTCTCTATTGTGTGCCTTGAGCTTCCTTCGTCTTCTCCAAGCTGTGTGTGTTTCTCTGCAACCCTAATTCCAACAAAAATGTCTTAATGTACTATGCGCACCCTCCGTTTTGATCGACGGGGCGAGTATATGTCTCATGAATTTAATGCATCTGTGGCTAGTCGTGGGATAAAACACCAATGTACAGTGCCGTATACACCTCAGCAAAATGGTGTTGCTGAGAGGAAAAACAAGTCTCTTACGGAAATGGAATGATGTATGGTCAAGAGTCAAGCTTTACCACATTCGTTTTGGCTCGAGGCTCTCATGTGTGCCACTTATGTACTCAGCAAGTGTCCTACGAAAGCGTTGAAGTCTATGACTCCATATGAAGCATGGCATGATTAAAAGCCATCTATTGAGCACATGTGTGTTTTTGGTTGTTTGGCTTATGGTTTAGTGCCATAAGTGCAGCGCAGAAAATTGGATGATAAGGTTGTCAAATGTATTTTTGTTAGTTATAGTGCTGAAAGTAAAGGTTACAGGTTGTACCATCCGCAAACAAAGCGTATTTTGGTCTCACATGATGTTGTGTTTGTGGAAGATTTTGTTCACCCTTTTTTTGTCATGTACTAGAGATAGTAATGTAAGCTCATTGGACATTTATGACAGTTTATTGCCTCTTTTTAGTTGGTGAAAGTTTGAATGTAAATTCAAATGAGACAAATGTACAGCGTATGGGGGTTTTTGAAAATGTTACAGATCAGCCTATTATTGATGCAGATTTATATGATGTACTTGATGAGGAAAGGGCTGAAAATGAGCAGGATAGAGGTATGCCAAAATGTCTGGTGCACACTTTGCGTGACAGTAAATTGGATGCACCTTTGTCTACTCGTACTCGTTCAGGTTCTCGCCATGCCTCTTATGCATCAGATTGTTATGCTTTGGATGTGTCTAGCTTATGTGATATAGATGAACCTCTATCTTTTGATGAAGCAAAGAATTCAATAAATTGGATGGCTGCCATGCAATCAAAATATGATGCACATATAGAAAATGACACATGGACTTTATGTGATTTTCCTCCTGGCAAAAAGGCCATTGGTACAAAGTGGGTTTACAAGTTGAAATGCAAGCCGGATGGTGAGGTTGATCGCCATAATGCTCGACTTGTTGCAAAAGGCTATGCACAACAAAAAGGGATAGATTATGAAGAAACTTTTTTTCCCACTTGTATGACTACTGTTCATTTTCTATGTGCATTGGCAACTCATTTTGATTGGGATGTGTACATCAATCCGATATTGTTACTGACATTTTTAAGGAAGTCTATGTAACGCAGCCTCGCGATTTTGCCACTTCCAGTTGTGAGGCTGCGTAGCTACGGTTGAGTGTGTATGGCTTAGACACCTTATGCCTCATTTGGGTGTTGGACAAGACATTGCCAACATCATCTACAATGACAGTCAGAGCGCATTGGCAGTTGCAAGGAACCCAGTTTTTCATGCTCGCACAAAGCACATTGAGGTGCATTATCTCTGTGTCAGGGAGAGGCTCTCAGCAGGAGAGATCAGCTTGGCTTATGTGCCAACACACAACAACCCCGTAGATATCTTCACAAAGGCATCGTCTAGTGAGAAGTTCGAAGCTTTCCGCGAAGCTTTGGGCTTTGTCCCCTTTGTGGACTGATCCTGTCCTCGGGGCATGGCACTTCCCTTTACACTTTGTGCGAGCCCTTGTTCACCGCATCACTCCCAGGGGAGATTTGTTACAATATACATGTGGTAGTGATGTGTGTGAACACACTAGGACCGTCGGGGCATTTTTTCCCTCTTTAGGAGGTTTTTTCCCCAGTGCATTGTATATACGTCCATCACTCTAGGGCTATCTATCTTTCCATTGCACACTAAGTAATACACTCTCCGTTGTGTGCCTTGAGCTTTCTTCGTCTTTTGTAAGCTATGTGTGTTTCCTAGCAACCCTAATTCCAACAGCTTTTTGACATTTTCAAAAAGCAATGTGATTTTTAGGATGACACGAAATTTAAAAAATATTTTTAGTCACCGTTGGGTATAAACATGGCCACAAGATGAAAAAACAAGATTAAACAAAAAAAATTACGAGAAATGGCATTGTATATGCGTCGGGCAGTGGCAGGGCTATCCTCTTGGTGGCAACCCGATGTCAGCCTTAGTTCCCCTCCATTGTCAATGGTCATAGGGTGGTGCCCTTTATCAACTTATGTATCTGGTAGTGTCTGGTTGGGATTTTGGTTGATGCCATGGCTCAGGTGGAGCATGGCTTTCTATGTATTTTTTTGGTTTTAATTTACACTTATAACTCACATCTTGTGATTTTGGGGGAAAAAAAGATTAAAAATGATGTGACTTTCAATTTTTGTGAACTCCATTACATCCACATTTACAAAACATATTAATGGGGAGACCCTATGAATTGTCATGCTCGTGCCGAGCCATGACATCCCTAAGAGGTCAAGGATACATCGGCTGAAAGGGGAGCCACCCCATGGCAAACTTAGTGCCCTTACCAATGAGAGTCGGCTCCTACGGTTCCAATCAACATGTTCCATTCATCAGAGTTGTTATGTTTCCCAAAGGTTATGATCACCCCCACTGCTTTCTTGTATTATCTCTGTAAACCTAGATATTTCCATGGTGTTGTCGACTATACAACCATTCCTAGTCTTCTAGACCTGTTTGAAGTAGCAGAATCTAACAATTAAAGGAAAGGGAAAGAGGGGGGAGGGGGGTTTACAGGTGGCAGATGACGGGCAAGGATGGCAAAAGCGAAGCTATTGCCAGGTGTTGGGCAATGACCTCGCCGGAGGAGAAGTGGGGGTGGTGGGCAACAAACACGAGCAGGACAACATATGGACGATGAGGGCATGAAAAGAAGGCACTTGAGCAAGACAACTAGAGACGGACGCTGCAAGGCTTGGGATAAAGTTCTTTTTTTTGTAATGTAAGATCTCACGAGCTCGGCACGGATGGTCTGTAGTGTAGTTGGTTAGCGCAACGACCTGTGGACGCTCATGTTGTGAGCTTCAGTCCTGATGTCGCAATCTGTTAGCAATAGTCAAATTTTGAGCTTGGAGCGTGCAACAATGAAACTTAAGTTTGAGTGGAATCTTCACAGATTTTACCTAGTGAAATGGGAATAGAGTGAGTATAGTGGTAGTATTAATACAATTATCTATGTACAAGTCTTGGGGCAATGCCATATACCTTCAAGATGCATGCGTAGATGAGGACATTTGGAGAGAGCTCCTTTGTCACCCATAGGTGTATTTTTTCTAGTTGCTTTGTTTAAATATGTAATATATATCTTCATTTATTCTCTTTTTGCTTGTTTTCCCCAAGAACCCTTGAAAAGGTGCAAGTGGACATTGCAACACCATTGTGAAACAACTATAGCCAAACTAGTTTCTCACATTGGGAATTTAGGTCAGTCAGTCGATGTCTGGTTAGACCAGTTAGCACTCAACTCTAATGAGTATGAAAGTGTATGTGCACCAAAATGGAATTTGGGCACGTGGCAAGTTAATGACAACTTTCTAAGTTGGGAGGGGTTAGGAAATTGAACCATAAGGGGAATAATCGACACATGTCAGTAGGAAAGAAACCTACTTGGCAACTCACCACCCAAAAAGCACATGGCCATCTTGGGGCCGCCCAAAATGAGAGTGGGCGCTGCTCTTGACTTTGTGTGAGTGGATTTTCAGGTTTGGATATTTACTAGAAATCTTGCCTTCTTTCCATGTTTCATGTAGCGTGATGATTTCACTCTTGTGCATCTCTAATGGACATTAGTTCGGCTTCTTAGATGACCATGTACAGTCTTGTAGGTTTAATGCATGTTTGTCAAGGCAAGAGCCTTTTAATCACGAATTGGATTAGCAAATTGCTAATCCCCCATAGGTATGCACAATTCCATCACGACATATCACAAAGCATGAGAGTTTTTTCACATGAAAACTTGTCCAAATCAAAGGGAGGGTGTCCCATTGTGTGCGGAAGCTCCTGAGACACTCTTGCTCCACTCAAAATGATCCAAAACAGACAATTATAGCTTGCTACATTTATTTACAGGTTTAGGGTTTCAAATCGAAACTGCAAGATAACACCTCGGGGAGGCCTTGGGGTGGTTATATAGGGGTGAGTCTTTGGTGTTAGTTTTTCACAAGAATCTTTCACCGATTTCAAGAATTCTTTCCAGTTTCATTTGGCTGACTTGAGTAGCGGACCAATGAAGGCTATATACAGGAGCAAAAATGAATTAATCACTTTCACCCCGCTCGCGAAGTGGAGCAACACATAATTCCACCTTTGTATCTTGATCCTTATCTTATCCAAGAACCAGAGGAATCGTTGTTTGTGCATTACATCAACCCCTAGTGGGGCTCCTTGGTGCCGAAATACCTTTCCTTTTGACACTATCTCTTTTATCCACATTGACAAATCAAATGAGTCATTTTTTGAGAGTGAAATTAATCTTGATTTTTCAATACTACACTTTGACCCTGAGGCTATGGCAAACGTTTGTACAATTTTTACAGCCTTCCTAATCACCTACGGGCAAGCTTTGAGGAAGAGTAGGGAGTCATTCGCAAAGAGCTTTTCCAAAGGTTGGTCATTGTTAGGCAAGGACAATCCTTGAATCTCCTCTCTCGTTGCACTGGCTTCAAGAATGGTAACCAGAGGATGAGAGGCGATGGCGAATAGCAGTGGGGCTAGCAGGTAGTCTTGCTTGATTGATCTTTTGACTTTGAATACACCCACAATTCTATTATTATACAATAGCTCAAATTGGTTGTTAGAATCTACGGTGTGACCAACAATTTCATGAAATCTTCTATGAATGACCATGTGATCCTATCAGAAGCTTTGTCTAGATCCAACTGCAGCAGGATACACTCTTGCTTAGTAAAGGTTGCGTACTCTATGTGGACCATTTCTACCATAATGTTATCATAGATTGATCTTCCCTAGATAAATCTGTGCTGGTGGGGAGTAATGGCTTTTTCCAGGAAGGGAGAGAGCCTGAGGGCAACAGTTTTGGCAATAAGTGTATATGCTACTTATGAGATGTCCAAGTTGAGAGAAGAAAATTTATTTTGGGATAGGTTTTATGAGGCCCCTTTTTATGCTTGAATCTAGGACTCCATCGACAAATGATTGATTAGCCATTTGCATGATCGGGGGACTTAAGATCCTCCCAAAATTCTTTTAAAAACTCAGTATAGTCAATCTGTCCCACCTAGGGGACTTCTCCTTGCCTAATGCTTGTAGCGCAAAAGAGCATTCCTCCTTGATAAACGCCTTCTCCAATATGTTAGCTTCTGAGTGGGAGATCACCTTTTTGACACTTCCAAGAAGAGTTGCTCTGGCTTCATCCAATTAAAGGGAGTGGTCTTGAGGCTGACGCATGATCTGGCATAAGTGATCCAACACCAGTTTAGCCATTTCGTCTTCGTCCTATACTGCATTCCCTTCCCCATGTGTGCGCGAGTGGACAAAACCTCGACTTATCTTGACTTTCAGGGCCCTGGAGAAGTGCGCTTGATTAGCCACCTCCAGGTGTAGGTAGGTTTCTCTGGGTATTAATCTTGCCTTCCTCGCCTCCTTGAGTTGTTGTTTGGCCAAGTGAGTTTTAGCTTCCAGCCACCTTTTATGTTCAACTTCAGAGGCCAAACCTTCTTGTTTTTTAGAGGTTAGTTGCTCTATTTTGTTTGCAAGTTGCTTCAAATGCTCCTCATGGGATTTCTTGGTTCTTGGGCTTGAAGTTTTGATCGCTTTTTGAATTCTCTTGGCGAAGATATCCCAAGCACTAGGGTTTTCCAAATCAACATCTTTACAAAGCTTTTTCATAGCTTTCAAGGCTAAGCTTTTGAAGAAAGGGTCTTTGAAGAGGTGTACCCCTGTAGTAAGTAGATTCTTTGACCCTTTGGAACATTGTCCTTCTCCTTTGGCTTTTTTGAGTTTGATGCATAGCAGCAAGTGATCTAGCTAATAGGCACTAAGAAGTCACCAGCTTCAAGTAGCAATGGTATCTAGTCGGCTTGATGAGAACAGTAGCATTTGTCAAGCCGAGATGTCATGTGGGCATACTATAGGCTCGTGTACGTGAAGCCCGACATGCTATTCCAAGGGCCAACCTCCCACATGTCAATCATCACCCATTTCTTGCATAGGCTTAACCATTCTATTTTTTTGAATCCTGTCAGACTTGAGGAGCCTGTTTTGTCCTTTCTCTTCCACCATATTAAAATCTTCAGCAAGGAACCATTCTTCTTCTATCAGGATATCTCTAAGGTGCCCCCATACTTTGGCTCTTTCCTTGGTAGTGCAAGGACCATACATGTCAAGAATAATAAATGGTTGATCTATCCAATTGACCCTTACTCCTAATCCCATTGGAGAGATGACTTAATACCACCTTGGGCTCTAGTTCCCTATCCACAATTTTGAGGATGCCATTGTACCCTTCTACTCCTTCTCCATAGAGCACCATTCTCTTCGCCACTCCTTGGTTTCTTTTGCTTGAAGAATTCAAATGATGCTCTTGGATGTCTTAGTAGATAACTTCCTTATCTTTTCTAACTTCGTCCCACAATAGGGTGCTCTTCTTTTGGGTTTTTAGACCTTTCACATTCCAAGACTAGATCTTCCATCATTGAGAGACGGGTACAAATTCGTCCACCTCGAGGAATTGTTCCTCCAAGATCTCTTTCTTTAATTCATCCTCCATTGGCACTTTCCCACCCATAGTTTGAGAGCTTGCCATCTTAGTTTTTATGAGATTCTTGGGATTAGTTTCCCGAAGTATCTCAAACATGTTTTTGTATAGAAAAGGAGATTTGGGATTATTTGGTGTGAGTTATTTTAGTTGACCAATTGCCCTTGCTTGGGATTTGAGCTGCTTGCAAGAGATTTTGAATACGTACTGCCATCCTTCATCCTTCATCCTTCTTCCTTCTTCCTACAGATGGGCCACAACACAATCTTTTGGAACACTGGGTTTTTTCTTTTGTTGAGCGACAAACAAGAACCGATATCATGGGGGTGGCCTTTCTGTTGCACGTTGGGCTAGCAAGCCTTCCCTGATTTCTCTAGGGTTTTTGTGAGCTACTCATCCTTCCTTGGATTTTCATTTTCCTTCTATGGTGGTCTATTTTTCAGTAGTTGGTAGAGGTATTGATGGCTTGTCTTTTTCCCCATCAATAGAGCATACTGCCATGACTAAGCGAGATGGACAAGATCTAGCAAAATGCCCAAATTTGTTACACTTAAATCAAGCACCAAAAAGGTTGCAACGTTCAATGGGATGACCTTAGGAAAGCCCCCACATTTACTATCAGGTTCTTGGACTGGGGTTTTTTGAGATTCCACCATATACAAACCTTATTTGTTGCAGTATCCAAGATACCAAGCGTAGTTGCCAAGTCTTTCAAATTTTTCCTCAACCACAATGAAAGTTTGACAAACTTAGCCTAGACTGGGCACATATCTTTGAATGCATCAGTAAATTCAAAAGAACGATCCCAAGGGAGCCACGCACACCGGAGAACTGTTAAAGAACTAAGGGCTTTTGGCTACGATTTTAGCCATCGCTACCTCGTTGTTAAATTGTACTAAGAATAAGGCCTTTGTCATGTATTGGGCAATCTTTATTGAACCGCTCTGATTAAGGACGTTAGAGCTATATAGCCAATCAATTAGTTTGGCTTTGGCAAGTACCCTGCCCATGAACCCAAAAACTAATGTCAAGCTAACTAACTCGGTGAGTTGTTTCTTAATAAGAGTAGGAGGGTCAACCATGGTAAGTGCATGTTCAACTTCCACTCTTTGCGGGAGCATCTTCCTGAGAACGTGAATGGCAGGTGCCATTGATTCCTCCAACGTTCTCTTAATAAAAGATAGTGCGCTCAAAATATCAACATATGCTTTCTCAATCTACGCTTTGCACCCTCTAAATTAATCTTTTTTCATGTTATCAATGCCATTTTGGTTGCACCCATTCCTGGCCATTCTGCTGTGCTGTGATGTGCTCACTTTTGGCTCTTTTTTTACCTAGTTAGACGAAGGGCCATTTGACAACCCATTGGTCCCTAGAAAACCCCCCACAAACATCTCTCTTGATTCTTGTTAAAACTAATGGGTTAGCATCGTACCATATGGCGAGATGATTTGTTGTTGAATAATGGAATTGACGTGGTGCTTGGGATTAACGCTTTTGTCAACATACATGTACTTTATGTGCAATCATAAACGCACAAGAAAGTCATCCCATAAAGGATGTCATTCCTCATGATATATGCACAAGCTGACATAGCTTAGGGTTGGTTTTGCTTTAGAGGATACGCTTGCATCTTGAAAATATTGTAAGTATTCGCACTATCTGGGACACAATCTCTTTCACTTCACTCATTGCAAAAAAAAAAAAGGCTTTGGGTTGGTTTTGCTTTGGAGGGCCACTTCTAGGATAGAGGGGCCAATAGAAAACCGGTTCCTCTCCTAGGACCTATTGGCCCCTTTTAACAAATCTATTTTGCTCTAGAATTGGGATGGAGTGAAGCTGGTGTTGGATTGGTTAGCATATGGTTGAACTTCATCCTCGTTGGATCCCTAGTTTGAGCCTCGCTGGCATATTGGCTCAAGTTATACCCGATGTTGGCTTCTTATTCATGGCCGTTTTCGGTACACACATTAAATTTTGTTTGGTGTTGTGCATCCTGCGTGCCTCACCATTCACCACGTGGCTTTTATCCCTGACATTCCTTGCAACTCAACTCTCGAATGCACCCTCCCAAGCTAAACACGGTGCAACATAGTGGCTGCAATTTGTCGCTCTCTTAGGTGGCCTTAACTTGGCCCCTTTACCCTATAGGTGAAATCACGCATGATTTTATCTTGAGTCCATGTGACATCACATAAACATTGACCATTACAAAAGAAATTCATGAGGAGTTTGGGGCTAGTAGAAAAAGGACTTGATTTCTTGCAAATCTACCTTGGTTCACAATGTGATTTTCCTTCTCTTCATTGTGCCACGTTCTTCTCTTGAACTCTTTAAGCTTCTTCTAAAGTTCTAGCTATCTTATATCCTTTGCTACCTCTAAAGCAATCCTTTTTTAACAACTCTACTAGTTTGAGCACATATTTTGAGTGAAAAGCCCTACTTAGAAAAAGATTTTCTTGCATATGTTACTAGAATCAAGGCCCTTCTAACATTGCAAAATTCATATGCCTTTACTGAAGAATTACATCGCTTGTTATCACATGCTTTGCTTTCATTCTGATTCTTGTTATGATTGGTTACCTTTTCAAATTGAATTTAAAGCATGAAAAGTTTATAATAAAAATTTTTAACCTATAACTTGATCTATTTATTATAGTGGTTGTCTCAATGGAGCCAAACAATGTTGAAGGCAGTAAAACACAAGGTAACAAAGAATATTAAAAAAGACAAGGTACGCTTCTTCAATGGGCTAGTCTATTAGAGCTTCAAAGGAAGATAAGAGCAAGAGAAGCTTTCCAAGAGAGTTGGCTTCAAAAATTTGATTGGCTTGTTTGTGATCAAGAGGTCGCAAAGATTTACTATAATGTTTGTTGCATTGTTCTATTTCATGGCATATTGAAGATATGGTTGAGGTTATTGTGTTTTGAGTTGAGTGAGTAATATTTTGAATGTATGCATAATGATGTCTTTTGTTTACAACTTGGTCTATATGGATTTCGACCTCATGAATGATGTCTTTTTGGTCTACACTACCATGTGCATTGTCATATTTGGCACATTGGAAGTACAATTGAGGTTAATACTGTAGCTTACTTATGTTTTTAATGTACGCCAAATGATGTCTTTTGTTTACAGCTTGATCTATATGGATTTTGAGCTCATGAATGATATCTTTTGGTCTACACTACCATTTGTGTTGTCATATTTCATGACACATCGAAAATATGCTTGCGGTTAGTGTTTTGATGCTTAATGATTTCCTTTGTCAACAGCTTGCAAGAAGAGTCCAAGGGTTTTGATTAATCTGTTTTTGACATTTGAATCTTTGGAGTTCAAAATAGCCAAACCAAATCTCAATACAATTGATCAACATACATTAAACATTGTGGTGGTTGAGGCAAGCGATTCAAATCCTGTAAGGATTTGACATATATGTAAGTTTTGTAGTATGCAAACTTTCCTCTTTCACAACTCAATAACTAGTTGTCTTGGCTTTGGAAGGTTGAAAACTTCTTAGCGAGACTATAATACTCAGAAAATAACAAAACTTAGTAAAAAACCTATCTTAATTGTTTCTAAACGAATTATAACTAAACCCTTTCAAAAAGGCCTTAGGCAAAGCAAGTTAGAAAAGCAAACTAGTGAAACAAGCAGTATAAGAGCTGAAAGTGAGCATAGCACACAACCATATTGTTCAAACAAAAAACGGACAGAGTTCCCCCCCTCTCTCTCTCTCTCTCTCTCACACACACACACACACACACACACACACACACACACACACACACACACACGGTCTGCCAACCTCTTATACATACACAGACATCCTATCATGCAATCTAGAAACACTAAAATCATGAACTTTGTTAGTGCCAATATACGAATTTCACAACAAATGTTGTATGACATATAGGACATGAACTTAACTTGCACATTTGAATCAAAGAGACTCCTTCATTCAACGAACTATGTTTGACAACTATTGCACAGAATCCCGGCTTTAGGAGTGTCTATTTGCAATACCTTGCTAAAAGAGCCATTCACAAATGCTATGTGACGCCCTTGTCCATATGAAGCCCAAAAAAAAGAGGCTAACTTTAAAGTTCCACCTTTTTCTCCATCTTTAAAGGAAACAATCGTCCCCTATGAGTGAATGTCATGAAGTCCAGGTTCTCAGAAAGGTGTGTGAGCCTAAGAAAGACAGCAGTCAAGAATTCTCTCTCTCTCTCTCTCTCTCTCTCTCTCTCTCTCTCTCTCTCTCTCTCTCACACACACACACACACACTTGTACCGTGTTGCATTACATACAATCAACCATAGGTCATCATACAAGAATAAAGGTAAACCCATGCAGCATATACGACGATATGGGTGGGAAAAATACCCGATACAATCCGTGAGGAATGACATGAACTCTACAGGCTGACTAAATCTGTCAGGTGCTCTCTCCGCACGCAACGATGCAGCGAAACATATATATATACATACACCTTCATAAGTTCAGAATAGTCTGAACTCACAAATTATAAGAAGGAATAAAGCACTCATAAAAATATAAAAGCAAGGGACACAAGAAAAGAAAAGAAAAAACAAAAACAAACAAACTAACTAACTAAATCACTTTGTTTGCTACCAAACAAAACTGGAAAAAACAAACATTATTAACTTAAAAATGTTTTTAGAAAAGGCATGCGTAAAATAAGTTGACGCTTTCCCGCCTTCCCTGCCACAATGATCTCAAGTATCATAGCATATGTGTGTTAAAAAAGGGTTTGCAGGGAAACACACGCAGCTTGGAGAAGATGAAGGAAGCGTAAGGCACACAACAGAGAGTAGTAGTGTGCAATGGAAAGATAAGTTAGCCCTAGAGTGATGGGCGTATATACAATGCACGGGGGAAAAAACTCCTAGTGAGGAAAAGAATGCCCCGGCGGTCCTAAGTGTGTTCACACACACCACTACCACATGTATATGGTAACAAATCCCCCTTGGGAGAGATACGATGAACAAAATCTGGCACATAATGAATAGGGAAGTGCAGGGAAACACGCACAGCTTGGAGAAGATGAAGAAGCGTAAGGCACACAACAGAGAGTAGTAGTGTGCAATGGAAAGATAAGTTAGCCCTAGAGTGATGGGCGTATATACAATGCAGGGGGGAAAAACTCCTAGTGAGGAAAAGAATGCCCCGGCGGTCCTAAGTGTGTTCACACACACCACTACCACATGTATATGGTAACAAATCCCCCTTGGGAGAGATACGATGAACAAAAGCTGGCACATAATGAATAGGGAAGTGCAGGGAAACACACACAGCTTGGAGAAGATGAAGAAGCGTAAGGCACACAACAGAGAGTAGTAGTGTGCAATGGAAAGATAAGTTAGCCCTAGAGTGATGGGCGTATATACAATGCACGGGGGAAAAAACTCCTAGTGAGGAAAAGAATGCCCCGGCGGTCCCAAATGTGTTCACACACACCACTACCACATGTATATGGTAACAAATCCCCCTTGGGAGAGATACGATGAACAAAAGCTGGCACATAATGAATAGGGAAGTGCCATGCCCCGAGTGCATGATCAATCTACAAAGGGGAATAAGCCCAAAGCTTTGTAGAAAGCTTCGAACTTCTCATGAGGCAATGCCTTTGTGAACAGATTTGCAAGGTTGTCCTGTGTTGGCACATACGCCAAGCTGATCTCTCCAGCTAAGAGTCTCTCCCTAACATAGTGGTAATGCACCTCAATGTGCTTTGTGCAAGCATGAAAAATTGGGTTCCTCGCAACTGCCAATGCGCTCTGACTCTCAGTGGAGATGATGTTGGCAGTGTCTTGTCCAACACTCAAAACAACCACAAGGCGTCTGAGCCATACACACTCAACCATAGCAGTGAAGACTGCCCTGTACTCAGCCTCACTAAGGGAAGTGGCCACAGTAGGTTTCTTCTTGCTCAACCATGATATGCATGAACTGTCGAGCATGGAACAAAAACCACTTGTAGACACTCGCATGTCAAAACAACCAGCCCCATCTAAATCCGAAAAAGCATGTAAATCTGGCGACAATGATCCCCCTAAAGATAAACAAACCAAGATGCAAAGTGCCACTGAAGTAGTGAAAAATCCTCTTGACAGCTTGCGAATGCCAATGCTTAGAACCTAGGCTATGCATACAACAAGTGGGAGCAAAAGTCTCTTCATAATATATGCCTTTCTGTTATGCATAACCTTTTGCAAGAAGTCGAGCCTTATAGCGATCAATCTCACCATCCACCTTACGTTTCAGCTTGTAAACTAATGCATAACAATCAAACTAATGCATAATCACATAAGCTAGAAACAACCAAAGCATAACAATCTAATGCATAAGATGCATGACGAGAACCTGAACGTGTACGACTGGACAAAGGTGCATCCAATTTACTATTACGCAAAGTATGTACCAGCCATTTTGGCATACCTCTAGCTTACTCATTCTCAACCCTTGGTATCGCACGACCCACACCTTAGAATGGGTCGGCGAAGAGTCCTTTCGAGGATTCTGGATGTTGTTAGCGATCTCCCTCGATGCCATACAATTCGGTACCAGTACCTCAGTTTGAAAAGGAGGAGATGTCACGTGACACATCCAACCCTATGTGTCCGTGGACAAGCTAGAGCATGACCAGGGTTCAGTTCAGTCAAGTCAGTCTAGAATAGGAAGTGTTCTGGCACTTTTGTGAGTCTGCTCGCAGACCGTTCATGTCCAGACACGTACATGCATATCCTCTGGTTGCACACAGCATGATCATTAGATTTCCATCAGAACCCATCACGAGCATTTTTACAGTGCATAGACCTATTTTTGACATTTTTCACTTATTATTTTTAAGTGACTTTTGTTGGAAACTAGGTAGGGAAAATAGCAAGTGAAGTATATAAGAAAACCTAGCACTAGCACTTTCTGGCAGAAGAGGCAGTAGGAGCACTCGCTCAAAAGGCAACTTCTCAGCAGAACCCCCAGATGCCCTAGCGTTTTTGCTTCACAGCAAGAAGCTAGCGTTTTTGGACCAGATCAGCCAACGTTTTTGCTCTTGCAAATCCCTGGCGACAACAAACCAAGTAGAAGCCCAGTGTTAGCAGATTCTCCGCAGCAAGACTATTTTCAGTCCTAGCGTTTTTGCATCTGCAAGACACTCCAACGTCTTGCAGATTCATCGCGACGGAACATCAAGAACCACCAGCGTTTTCAGTTTTCAGCAGTCAGATACCGCAGTAGAGTCCCCAAACCTCGCAGATCTCACCTTCCCGCAACAGATCCTAGCCGCACGGTCAGATCCAGCAAAGTTTGCAGATTCAGCCCGGAAAACGCAGATTTCAGCATCTGCGTTTCAGCTCGTCATCGTCGCATCGTCATCATCGACATCGTCACCGACATAAAGTCAGAATTTAGCAGATAAATATTTGCAGATTTCAGCCATTAGCGTTTTCACATTTCATCCCGTCTCCTCGTCGTCCTCATCGTCGTCGACATCATCGGCAAGTCCAAGCATTGTAGAGATTTGTGCAATCATAAGTAGACCGCTCTCGCCATAGAGAGTGGGGCCTTCGGAGGAGGGTTTTGACAACATTCTGGTGTCGTATTCTCTTCTCTCAATATCTCTCAGTCTCAGCACCTTCACTCACAGTGTCCATTCACTTTGTTTGTGTCCATTGCACTCTCTCGTTAAAGAACGGAAGGCTCTCCCTTCCCTAAGTAAAAGGAACCTTGAGCACAATTAGGAGCACTCATCTTGAGCAAAGTTCAAGATTCATTTCCGCTACACCTTACACAAGAAGTAGCTGCCTTTGACATACCGCACCATCCACCTGGAGCTCAACCATCTGTGAGAAAAACTCAAAACCCATGAAGCTTTGAAATTCCATCAAAGTTTGCTCTATCAACACATCTTCAACTATAATCTCTATCCAAGGGCGATCATGCATTGTCTAGAATCTATAGCCTATCCACGGACAGCCCTCTGGACCACTAAACACAGGGCACGGTCTATCTGAATATTGTATGAAGACCACCTCAACTTTGAGTGGCCCCGGTCTCACTAGATCTACGGAGATCTTCGTTGGCTTATAGCACCCGTGATCACAATCATCTATGGATAAATCACCCCCTCCCAATGAAAATCAATAGAATCTGGAAACTCTATGGAACGAACAATAGTCACCTTTGCGGAAGGCACAGATGTCATTGTTGTATTGAACACATGAAAGGTATGCCAAAGATAGAAGCCACGTACCTCAACATATTAGGAAGCCTAAACTCTACGGTATTTTTGGAAAAGCTAACTTACTAGAAACCTAGACACCTGACATCCGGCCTTGAAAGTAGCAATATCAAAACCCCGATACCACGAGACCAAAAAGATGATCTCTCTGAAACAGGGAGAGGAGAGCGGGCTATCAAGGTGGAGACAAGCTCCTTTGAAGATGTGATAATATAAAAGTGGGGCAACCAAGAAGTTCTATCATGCCCTCTTCCGTAATGGCCAAAGAAGAAATTAGCCATTCCCTGAAGTTGCCTCTTAAATATGAGCATCTAATCATGCAGCCCAAAATGCCTCTATGACAGAGAATCTAGATATGGTCCCGTATCTTCTGACTCAACACATCAGCAACACTGAAAGATTGAGCTATGGCCTATAGAGAATTCCGACAATCCCACCTTGACTTGACCCAAGTTCCGACTCCAAAGCCATCGCAGAATCTCCAATGAAGCTCAAATAACAATCAGAAAAAAGAATCTCCACATCCCAAAACTCAACCGAAGAATCTTCAGTATCGGACAGCAAGGTAGAACATCAATCAGCACAAGAAATGTATCTTCACTAAGAAACAGTCTGCATCACAATCCAAAATGGAGAGGCTTCAACTTGCATGAAGAAAGACTTGGAGAAGGACAAGTCGAAGGAGCGGATGAGGCCCCAGCCATCCAGCACCACCAACCCAAACCAGCACCACGAAGGAAAAGAAGGGGGGGGAGGGGACTGCCCGCCCCACAAGAGCTGCGACAATGACGACCTCAAACAGCAATGTCGATCAGCGCAGCCACAGCTAAAGTGCAATGGACACAAACAAAGTGGTGAACACTGTGAATGAAGGTGCTGAGACTGAGAGATAGAGAGAGAAGAATATGACACCAGAATGTTGTCAAACCTCCTCCAAAGGCCCCACTCTCTATGGCGAGAGTGGTCTACTATTGATTGTACAAATCTCTACAATGCTTTGGACTTTCCGACGATGTCGACGACGATGAGGACGACGACGAGATGGGCCGAAAATTGAAATCGCTAAGGGCTGAAATCTGCAAATCTTTATTCTGCTGAATTCTGACTCTATGTCGGTGACAATGTCGATGACGACGATGCGACGACAACGCGCTGAAAATGCAGATGCTGAAATCTGCGTTTTCCGGGCTGAATCTGCAAACTACGCTGGATCTGACTGTGCGGCGAGGACCTGCTGCGGGAAGGTGAGGTCTGCGAGGTTCGGGACTTGTTCTCCGATGTCTGACTGCTGGAAACTGAAAACGCTGGTCTTCTTGTTGATCCTATCGCGATGAATCTGCAAAACGCTAAGGTCTCTACCTGATCCAAAACGCTAGGCTGAATTCTGTCTTCTGCTGCTACCGGTTGTCTTGCAATGCAAAACGCTAGGCTGATCTGCTGTTCTAATGTCGCCGGGAATCTACAAGTGCAAAAATGCCAAGGCTGGTCTTGGATGCAAAAACACTAGGGTCTCTTGCTAATGCAGAAAACGCTAGGCCTGCTGGGGATCCTGCTGAAAAGGTGTCTGTTGAACTGAGTTCCTGCTGCCTCTTCTGTCAGAAAGTGCTAGTGCTAGGTTTCTATATATACAAACTTAGTAAATTTGCCCTACCTAGTTTCCAACAAAAGTCACTTAAAAATAATAAGTGAAAAATGTCAAAAATAGGGAAAATAGGTCTATGCACTGTAAAAATACTATTGATGGGTTCTGATGGAAATCAGATGATCATGCTGTGTGCAACCAGAGGATGCATCTAATCCAAGTGTCTGGACGGTCTGCGAACAGACTCACAAAAGTGCCAGAACACTTTCTATTCTAGACTGACTTGACTGAACTGAACCCTGGTCATGTTGTCGAAAGCTGCCTTAGGATCTGGTGCAATCTTTGGCGTAGATGGGGATGGGTCGGAAAAAACTCCTGATGAGGAAAACTCTTCTTCGCCACTCCCATGCTCACCACCTCCAAGCGAAGTATCCATTCCGCTTCGATGATGACCATCCACTGAAGTCTTGGGTTCTTGTGGTCTTGGGTTCTTAAGTTCACGAGGAACTTGGGTTCTTGTGGGTCTTGGTTTCTTGGGTTCTTGGGGGTCTTGAGGTTCTTGAGGTTTTTGAGGGTCTTGGGGTTCTTGAGGTTCTTGAGGTTCTTCTTTCGCTTGCAATCTGTGTTAGAGAAGGATCTTCTCTTCACCCGAGTTCTGCTCTTTTCCGCGGGCGCACCCCTTGACGGCTTTGCGTTCACACCAAGGTTGCTTTCTCCCACCTCACGTTGATTGGCCGGCCGCTAAGTGCACGGTCCGCTCTCAATGAGTGAAAAGAGGCACAAGGGGAGGCTGGACAAGCCCTTCTTTCTTGAGTTTCCTGTCACTCTTCAAAAACACGATTAGGAATCGACACGCCCAAGAGGACTTGGGTTACGTGCGACCGCAACAAGAAAAAAAAAATATGTGGTTCTTATGGTTCTTTTCTTGAGTGATACAGAACATTACCAAAGCTCTGATACCAATGTAAGGTGCAGCGGAAGTGAATGTTGAACTTCGCTCAAGATGAGTGCTCCGATCTGTGCTCAAGGGTTCCCTTTACTTAGGAAGGGAAAGCCTTCCGTTCCTTTAGTGAGAGAGTGCAATGGACACAAACAAAGTGGTGAACACTGTGAATGAAGGTGCTGAGACTGAGAGATAGAGAGAGAAGAATACGACACCAGAATGTTGTCAAACCCTCCTCCGAAGGCCCCACTCTCTATGGCAAGAGTGGTCTACTATTGATTGCACAAATCTCTACAATGCTTTGGACTTTCCGACGATGTTGACGACGATGAGGACGACGACGAGACGGGCCGAAAATTGAAATCCCTAAGGGTTGAAATCTGCAAATCTTTATCTGCTGAATTCTAACTCTATGTCGGTGACGATGTCGATGACGACGATGCGACGATGACGTGCTGAAAACGCAGATGCTGAAATCTGCGTTTTCCGGGATGAATCTGCACACTACGCTGGATCTGACCGTGCGGCGAGGATCTGCTACGGGAAGGTGAGATCTGCGAGGTTCGGGACTTGTTCTCTGATGTCTGACTGCTGAAACTGAAAACACTGGTCTTCTTGTTGATCCTATCGCGATGAATCTGCAAAACGTTGAGGTCGCTACCTGATCCAAAAACGCTAGGCTGAATTCTGTCTTCTGCTGTTGCCGGTTGTCTTGCAATGCAAACCGCTAGGCTGATCTGCTGTTCTAATGTCGCCGGGAATCTACAAGTGTAAAAACGCCAAGGTTGGTCTGTGGATGCAAAAACGCTAGGGTCTCTTGCTGATGCAAAAAACGCTAGGCCTGCTGAGGTCCTGCTGAGAAGGTGTCTGTTGAACTGAGTTCCTAATGCCTCTTCTGTCAGAAAGTGTCAGCGCTAGGTTTCTATATATACAAACTTAGTAAATTTGCCCTACCTAGTTTCCAACAAAAGTCACTTAAAAATAATAAGTGAAAAATGTCAAAAATAGGGAAAATAGGTCTATGCACTGTAAAAATGCTCTTGATGGATTCTGATGGAAATCAAATGATCATGTTGCGTGCAACCAGAGGATATGCATCTAATTTTAAGTGTCTGGACATGCACGGTCTACGAACAGACTCACAAAAGTGCTAGATCACTTCCTATTCTAGACTGACTTGACTGAACTAAACCCTGGTCATGCTATAGCTTGTCCACAGAGACATAGGGTTGGATGTGTCACGTGACAGCAGGAAATGATAAAGATGCATCAAACAAAACCCCCACATCAACTTCCTACAATTGAATGGGAAGCACGCAAAAAAGTTCAAAGGAAACATAAAAGCAATATCTTGAAAACAGATGGATGCAAGACATAAAAAAGTGGTTTGTGATGCCTCAATAGACTTCCAAGTGAATGAAGATTTTCTACAACACCAATGTATTTTGGCTTGAGAGGAATCCAATGGGTCATGCTTCATACACTACACCACCCATATTGCCCTGAACTACAAAACCATGTTCTTCCCTGATAGAGCAAATTGTACTCACTTTTATATGCTTGAGCCTATCCCCTTGTTAACGATACACACTATTGCAGCCATTCAGCTTAGCTCCCACTCCTTTCGATGTGAGACAAGAGTCCCATCGACTATGCACAATAAGCTCACTACAAGTTCGAGAATCTTAAGTGTAATAGACTTGGAAACCCCAAGCCAAAGATCAAGAGGAACACGCGAGAGAAAACTGCAAACAAAAGAACTGAACTTGAATAGACACACACACAGAGCACGGTGGAGTTTCGTTCCCTGACGCACTGGCCCCAAAGACTGGCGCCTCTTCCAGTATTTCCTCATTGTTGCTTCGCAAAGGTGCAACTCTCCGAGGGCCCACTTCTCCGAGACTCTCCGTCCAGATGCTCTCCAGAGATTGGCCCAAGGGGCTCTTATAAAGAGTACAAGGGATGCCTAAAAGGAAAGCCCCAAAAGATCCTAAACCAAAAGCACTTTGAAACCAACCAATAGCCTCACTAAAGGGCGGTAGCTTTGGCTTTCATCCGATCAATACTTAATTTAACTTGTACTCTAAGACGCAAAGTAACTTCACAAATTAACTTGTAACTAAAATTCAACACTTCAAAACAAATCACGACTTGGTAGCTAGAATGCTGCCAAGTAGACAATGACACCCTGTTGGCCCCAAAGGTTGGCACCCATTTCGATATTTTTTCATTCCAATTAAACTAGAGAAAACCTGTAAAATTCTACGAGCTGTCCCACTGCTATTGGGCTGAAACTTGCCTACTCTAGCCCAATTTCAGCAACATAACGACAATAGAAGGTTTCACAGACAAATCCCCATGTACTAGGTGACTTTCCACGCGAATTAAAGCACTTTTGCAAACCTGGTGAGAAAATAGAGCACGCTAAATTCTCTCTTTTCACCCTTTAAAACGCCCCAAAACGCCTATTTAGCAATTCCCTACCTTCCCCGAAGCTCCTTGGATCTTTAGGTATCAAAAAGGGTTTAAACCTGCAAAAAAATTACGGCTCTTTGTTTTGGGCTCCGTTTTGCATGTTGGTCGCATCTGTAGCAAGCCCTCGTGTTCCCGCACCTATTGGGCTACTTGTCCTTTGATTTGGACGAGAATTCTCGCGAGAAATCTCTTCGAATCAACCTGTACCTGCTGGGGATGAGCAGTTAGCTAATCCGGTACATGTGCAAGAGGCTCTTGCCTCAGCAATCGCACATAAACCCACATAAGTGTATATACAAATGAATAGCCCTTCATCTGGGCATCACGATTTTGTATTCATAAGGGGAGAGAGGTGCACCAGACAAAATCATCGTGCTACATAAGACAGAGGAGAAGGCAAGCTTTCCATTAAAGTTGTGATCGCCTGCACCACCTACTCACACACACGGTAGTAACTTAATGAAGTCAAATCAGCTCCTCGAGTTAATTTCCTAGTACCCACCAACTTATGAAGTGTCGTGTGGGGCCTAAATGACTTTAACGGAGCCTAGCCACCCTTTTACTACTGGATTTCAATGCCGATTGGCCCAACCAACTAGTGGCTGCCTGGCCTTCACTGCTGCGGGTGAAACTCTTGGACATAGCCCATTTCACACTCGCCATACAATGTCTGGCCATTTGTGACTTCAAAAAGAGTGTCCCAAAAATTAAATAAAAATCAAGGGAAGCAAACCAACAAATAAGGTTAGTGTTTGTCACAATCTTGTGGCATACCCCCTCTTGAAATCGCAAGCGTCCTTGATTGCATGCCAGATATACATGCCATAGATGATTTAGTGTGATTAGCACCCTTTTATCATAACATGTATCCATAAGAAAGGTCATGAAACATAGATACAAATGAATTAATGAAACCTTCATACTTTTCCCATTTTTGTCTATCATAAAAATGAGCATTGTACTTTTAACACTTGTCAAACAATGGGCACTTCTATTGCATTGAATCCGTACATACATATGATGTGCTAGCTCCAGTATCACCCCTCTTTCGAACACGTTGAGTTGGGGCATGCGTGGGTTGTAAACCAAAGGCTTCAAGGTCAAGCTGCAATACATTTGGTGACTCTAACAGTTCACTCTCTTCCATCCACTTTGCATCCATAGGTGGATAGTTTTTGAACTTCACCAAATAACGTCTTGCAACTTTCCCCTTAACTTATCTTTCTTTATGTGCCAAAATTTGCTAAGGTACCAAGATCTCATCAAGTTCCTCAACTTCAGGTTGATTTTCATCTGGCATATCTTCCGGCACATCACCCCCAGCATCACACCTCTTTCGAACACGTTGAGTTGGGGCATGCGTGGGTTGTAAACCAAAGGCTTCAAGATCAAGCTGCAATACATTTGGTGGCTCTTAACATTTCACTCTCTGCCATCCACTTTGCATCCATAGGTGGATAGTTTTTTAACTTCACCAAATAACGTCCTGCAACTTTCCCCTTAACTTTTCTTTCTTTATGTGCCAAAATCTGCTCAGGTACCAAGATCTCATCAAGTTCCTCAACTTCAGGTTGATTTTCATCTGGCATATCTTCCGGCAACCCACAAAAGGTCTTAAAAGACCCATGTTCGAAGGAACAAGTATCTACGCCACTCCGCTACCTTGCAGGGGGCTGCTAAAGTATCCCACTGGCTGCAAAGAGTACGCAACAGCTAAGACCTCGATGCAAAAAACCTAACCTCAAAACCCGTCCCAAATATAGCATTGTATGATTAGACCATGTCCCATTATATGGCATATAAAACATTGGTTTGGCCTCCACGTGACAACAATCCTCTGTGTACAAATCACTCCCTTCCACTCAAAAGCATCAATCTCAAGGAACTGCTTCGAGGGAGCCTCCCAACCACCTTTACAGATGGGGCAGATGTATGTAGGTGTACGAAACGCATGAAAGGGGTGCCAAGATAGATTCCATATGCTCCAACATAACAGGCAACCTGAGCTATGTAGGAAGCTTTGGAAAAGCAATTTTCACTAGAAAGCGAGGTACCTCTCACATATGTCCTCAAAGCCAACAATATCAAAATCCTTGTACCTTGGAACAAGAAAACAAGCTTTTCCTAAATGGAGAGGACATAATGCCATGAGAGCAAACTTCAAAGGCACATTCTTCTAAAGATGAAACAATAATTAATGTGCTCCGACATAAAAGAATATATTTCTCAATACGCCCATCTCTGAAAGTCATAAAAGCCCACAATCAATATCAAATAGAGCTCCTAGAATATAGCATCTGCTAATATGACCACAGAGGCTTTGTTAGAGAGAAAATTTTGATTCAGTCCCCTATCTCAAGTTTCTCTTAGAAACTGAAAGATGAAGCCATATATATTAATTGCAGGCTCCTGAAATCCTTCTACTATCCCTTCCCCAAACCGGACCACCTTTCTCTCTGCCCACGGTAATAAGTGTCTGAATTACGATGTGTCTGAACGTGAGTGAGTGTCTAGGTGTCTGTATTGAGTAATTGTGTGCTGTGTGAGGGTATGTATGTGGGTATGTCACTGAGATGAAAGTGGTGAATAGAACCTTAACCCTGCTTGAGAAGTCACGTATCAGTGGAAAAGGACAGTGTGTCAATAGCAGGCTGGGGTTATAATGCAGCGGCCACAGGCAGCAGAGTAATAGCTGTTGGATGCAGCAGGAGGGAGCTGAGCTAGGCAAAATGACGAAGCAGCATGTAATGGCAGCTGGGTGTGGCGGGGGGTGACAGGGAGCTGTTTATACCCTGCTACTTCTATGCTAGCAAAAGTAGGGAGACGCTGGGGTTGAAGGTAAGTACGGGACGGGAGCAGGACTGTGACAGTACAGCAGGGGAGGACATAGCAGAAGCAATAAACAGGAGACAACAGCGTTGTGGCGTCTCCTCTCTGGCCCATGATTTGTGCTAGCCAAAAAAGTTGCTCTTTTTTCTTGCAATCTTTCTGCTGCTACCTTGCAATCTCGGCCACCACTATTGCAAAACTGCTGGCATCAAGAAAGTGTTTGATGAGTGGAAGAGCATTAATTAGGAAGTTGACAGATGCCGTTAGGATTAAGTGCCGTCCATATCGACAAAATAAGAAGCAAGGAACTGCCTTGCACACAGCAGCATATCAAGCTAAGCTAGTTCACACTAAACCTTGAGCATTGCCACTGCAGGCTAATATCTTCCACTTGAATCACAGGACGTGAACTGAACAGATTAACTAAAGGACTTTCTCATCACATAACCTCCAAAAACACAGGAGCGATTGAGCAAATTAACTAAAGAACAGTCTCACCGCAAAACCTCAAAAGCACAAGTAACTTTGAATATAACTTTAAATAATATGAAACCTACTATACATGTTGATGAAATCAGAAACATGCAGTGCTTACCTATCTCCCTCCAAATCAGGTAAAATTGGAAGGAACTGCCCCGGGACTCTTAAAGCAGCCCAAAAGCAGAGAGCAAGACTGACGCAAATCTCTGTAACAACCTGGATTGACACACGATTTTGAATCAAGAGCATTAAAAAAATCACGTCCCCTCATTGAGGTAAATGGAAAAGTCCTAGATGTAGAACATACTTGAAATGGTGGCCAAAGAAACTCCTCATCTCTGACCTTCAGAATGCCCCGATCTATAAATTTGTTAAGTATGTCAAAGTCATTATCTGAAAGCTCTTTACTGACAAAAAACATAAACAATTTGCTTGACAAACCTTGCAAAAAAGCAGCTAGGCTAAAGGTGCCTCGTGAAATAAACAATAAGATGAAAAATGGGGCCAGCAAATCAATATGAGAGCAGTTCAATTCAAGCAATGCAGGCATATGGCAATCAAACGGGCAGACAAATCATGTATCCAGGCAGTGAGGTCGGCGTAGTATCCCCAAATATATATATCTAAGGGTCACATTCACCACCGAGTGAAAGTTGTCTATGAGCAGTCTATGAACAGGCTGCAAAGAGGATGGGGGCCACATGTGGCTAAACTCTTGCGAACAGTTCACGGCGTTCTCATAACTTTAAGAGAACAGAATTTGCAGCACAGCCTCTGATGACAAAGGCACTTTTCTAGACCTCACTCTCATTCACAGGGTTCAAGAAATGGATCATGTATAGAACATCATAGGCATCACAAGTGCAAAGCATGATAGAGTCACACAAGGTATCCCCTAAGAGTATGGACTAGATTTGGCTTGAACTATGACCCTTTCAATATGATCTATCAACCGCCTTCAATTAGCTCTCACTAGGGAGAGAAAACAGTTAAACGTTGTGACCTCTAGTGGCTATGGACAATGCGGACATGGGATGATTCATCCAACCCGTTGCCTACAAAAGATGGGAGTGTTATCATGCCACTTAAGCAAACCTAGACTGAATCTCGAAAAAATCCCAATTCACCAGTAAAAACGAGTGCCGGTCAATCATACCGATGGTAAAGGGGGCCAGCTTCAAGAAGACCGGCTCTAAGATGTCAGGTGCAGCGGAAGTATTTAAGGATTTAGCTCGGTACTAAAGGGTTCTATGTCGACGACAATGACAACGACGACGAGGTACCGAAGGGTTCTGTGAGTCCTTATGCTGAGATAGGCAGGAGCCAAGCCAAAACACAAGGGGTACTAGGTGTTGGGGTATTGTGTCGACCACGACGACATCAAAACTGCTAGCGATGTCGATGGCTCGAATTTGCAACCATGACGAGGCAAGGGCTGAATGTTATCGCTGAGGACGACGACGGCTGAAATCTGCTGGCTGTTCTGGCTGAAAACGCTGATGATCAAGGCTGAAAACACTGGCTGTTCTGGCCCTCCAGGCTTCTAGCCCTTCTTCTCCTGCTGCCTCCTCTGCCTGTCTCTAACGCCCAAGAGCTCCCTTTAAAGGTGCATGAGGTTGGGTCAAGCAGTCATCCAAACAGCCCCACGACCAAGGAAGATGTAGGTTGATAATCAATAGTTAATAAATGCCAGACTAAAAGGTGGTTCACATGCGACCAAACACCTACATGCTAAAATGTTGTCTTGTGCAAGAGAGGGTATGCAACTATGACCTGCCTGAACATGCACGTCCTTCTAGAGGCTCACACAATGCCATGCCAGATCCTAAGCTAACCAAGACTGACGCGAGACGGTAGCAGAAGCTTGTCCACGTGGCGTAAGTGCAGTGCGCACGTGACATCCCCCCCTGTTAAAGGTGAGGCACAACTGCCGAACTTCCTGTACTTCTGATGTTGAATGCTTTTGATGCTTGTGGATGCATAAACTCCTCCAAACTAGTGGATACTGCGGATGTAAGTACTCTTGCGATGTAACCACCGACCAACCGAGTTACTAGGGCCTTACTATTGTCACAACATACCAGCCTTGATGCTAACTCTGCCTTGCAAGCAGGTACTACCACTCGAATAGTCCTGGCGTGAAAACATTGCCGATGAAGCTAAAAGGTAAGGGTTTCCAAGAATTGCTTGTCGACGGAAGTGAATGCACGCTACATGCGAATGCGAATGCAGAAGAGGGTTAGGGATTCTCCAACTCCTTCCATATCCGCATTAGAGGCAAGTAGATCTTGGTACTCAAGATCTGGGTTTTTTTGTATCCGATGTCGATCTTCCTTCAAAGACATGACGATGAAGATGGGAGTTGGTATTGGATGCTTGATACTAAGGGTGCTGAGGCTAATAAGTCCGGGATAGGGACATGAAGCTTCTCTACGTAAAAAAACCGGAGAGAGGTTCTTTGGGTTAGTTCTTGGTTCTTTGGGTGCTTGGGGTTCTTCCCTTGAGTTCCCGAAGCCGAAGCACGCACAGAGCTCTGATACCAACGTCAAGTGCAGAGGAAGTGTTCCAAGGATTTAGCTCAGATCTAGTACTCCGCACAAACACAAGGGACACTTTACTTCACTTGAAACAACTGAATTAAACTGAATGAAAAAGAGAGACACCAGAGAGAGAGAGAGAGAGAGAGAGAGAGAGAGAGAGAGAGAGAGAGAGAGAGAGAGAGAGAGAGAGAGAGAGCAAAACGTCGGGTCCCAAACCCTCAAGGGCCCCCTTGCCAGCAAGTACTTTCTTTATCCTTGCACAATGCTAATACAATGACTAATGCTGAGATGTTGGTACTAATGGATACTGATGCTACTAATGTTTTTATCCTTGCACAATGCTAATACAATGACTAATGCTGAGATGCTGGTACTAATGGATACTGATGCTACTGATGTTGGGTACTACCGAGATAATGAAGGGTACAGCGGGTACTAGGGGGGTATTGAAGGTATTGAGGTACTGCGGAGTACTGAGAGGTGCGGAGGTACTGATGGTTTCTATGTCGATGACGATGACGACGGCGACAAGGTACTGAGGGGTTCTATGTCGTCCACGATGACGACGACGACGACGACGAGTTACTAAAGGGTTCTATGTCGACGACGATGACGACGACGACGAGATACTGAGGGGTTCTGTGAGTCCTTATGCTGAGCTAGGCAGGAGCCAAGCCAAAACACAAAGGATACTAGGTGCTAGAATACCATGTCGACGACGGCGACGTCGACGGCGAGGCTATGGCTGAATGCCGAAACTGCTAGCGATGTCAATGGCTCAAATCGGCAACCATGACGAGGCTAAGGGCTGATGCTATCGCCGAGGACGACGATGGCTGAAATCTGCTAGCTATTCTGGCTGAAAACGCTGATGATCAAGGCTGAAAAAGCTGATGGAGAGGAGGCTGAAAATGCTGGCTGTTCTGGCCCTTCTTATCTTGTTGCCTCCTTTGGCTGTCTCTAGCGCCCAAGAGCTCCCTTTATAGGCACATGAGGCTACGTCGAGCAGTCATCCCAAGAGCCCCACAACCAAGGAAGAAATAGGCTGAAAATCAAAAATTAATAAATGCCAGACTAAGAGGTGGTTCACATGCAGCAAAATGTTGTCCTATGCAAGAGAGGGTATGCAACTATGACCTGCCTGGACATGCACGTCCTTCTAGAGGCTCACAAAATGCCATGCTAGATCCTAAGCTAGCCAAGACTGACGTGAGACGGTAGCAAAAGCTTGTCCACGTAGCGCAAGTGCAGTGCGCAAGATCAAGAAAAACTGCGAAGGGATACACAGCTACACCATAGGGCGCCAAGACGAGAAAAGCAGCCACCAAAAGGAGACCAAGAGAGAAGCCAAAAGAATGTCAATGAAGCCATGGCAACCTCTCTCTCTCTCTCTCTCTCTCTCTCTCTCTCTCTCTCTCTCTCTCTCTCTCTCCCAAGAAATAAAAGGAACCATCGTTCGTGCTAAGTAGAACACATTCAAGCTAGGAAAGAACTAAAAATTTATGGAAATCCGATCTCCAATTTTTTTTTCCGCGGCACCTATGGCTTCACGCAAGGATCAGTCGACTCCCTCTGCATCTGGAGATGCGAGCAGGGATCACAACGAAGATTCCAGCAGAGAGTATGGCCCGCCTCGACCTACTCAGGCGGAGCGGCGAGAGATGGAGCGTCGTCAATTGATCGGCGATGTGACGAAGATGATGCTCAATTTTGCGAAGGACCCAAAACTTGCAAAAAAATACGAGCGAGACTTCTTTTCAGGAAGTGCATGAGCAGTGTGGCAGAAAACCATTACAACACCCTCGAAACCCGCTCTCAAGAAACCTTCTACTCACAAGAAATATTCAGAGAAGGAATTAGAAGAGGTGGTTGATGCACGGATTGCTCAGCTTTTTGACGTGCAAAGGAAAGCCAAAAAGCACGGCAAAAAGCAAAAAAAAGGCACTGACTTCGTGGGTTATTTGGGTCGTCAGTCGACATTTGACAAAGCAAAGAAACAGAAGAAGAGTGTTCACTTTGAAGGAGTACCCAGTTCTTCTTCTTCTTCTGCTGACAGTTCTTCTAGCTCTTCAGATTCGAGCGAAGAAGACAGAAAAGGTAAAAAGCGAAGCAAGAAACAACGCTTCGGAAAGGGCAAGAAAAAGGCAAAGAAGGCTAAATCTCGCCTAGAAACTGACAGTTCTACTGAGGACTCGTCTACAGACAGTACACAGACAGCTCAAATTCCGATGACGGAAACTTTTATGCGAACAAGAAGAATTTTTATAAAGCCAACCAGTATGACTTCGGAAGATAAAAGCAAGAAAGTCCGAGAGTTTAAGGAAGGTGGACACTCGATTAAATTTGATACTTTTTCAGGATACTCGGATGCTTCGAAGGCTTTGTCTTTTATACAACAATTTGACATCGCTTTCGCGGGAGGACGCTACTCAAAGCAATCGAAGATTCGGAGAGCTGCCTCTTACTTTAAGGGGAATGCTCGCACTTGGTGGTCCACGCTTCTTCTAAACAAGACTGCGCCAGTTAAATGGTTGAAATTTAAGAAGCTTTTTATTTCTTCTTGGTTGACGCAAGAGTATGAATGAGATATACGAGCTGCTTGGAACCATCTTCGAATAACCAAGAAAGATACAATCAATGCTTACTGTGAAAGATTCTGGAGCTCTTTTACCCGCCTCTTCATTCAAGAAGATCTCGTTCAGAGAATAGATTGAGCGGTTTACCTTGGGTCTACCTACAGAGATCCGAGATCACTGCTTGGAGCAAAAGTCAACTTCTATTCAGGAGTTGATGATTCATGCGAAGCGGGGCTTCGCCATTCACTCTAGCAGTCTGACCTACCCCACAGATGAGGCCATGACACAACGAGCTGAATAGACTTCTGGGAATGAAAGTAGAAAGAAAAAGAGCAACCCAGGCTACATTTTTAAATACCCTTGGCCTAAAAAGTAGTGTACATCAAAAGCTATACACTCTAAAAACATTTGGTCCAAAAGCTGACGCCTAAAAGTTGCTAGTGCGATTTGCGGAAATCCCTACAGCTACCATGTCATCAGTCAGCACAAAACCCCAATCGTTCCTACAACTACCATGTCATCAGTTTTTACGCAGACTTTGAGAGAGTGTGTGTGTGTGTGTGTGTGTGTGTGTGTGTGTGTGTGTGTGTGTGTGTGTGTGTGTGTGTGATAAACTGTTGACATGTCCAGACACTAAACAGCAAAGCCAACCTTCAGATCACGGCCGAGGAGCCTAAACCCTAAGAAGAACAAGCAACAGAAGAAGAAGTCCTACCAGCTAATGGGACCCCGTCCGATGGGGCCCAAGTGACATAAAGACATTCAAAATAAAGCTGGATCCACACACACACGCATAGATTGATGACGTGGCAGCTGTACAGAAAGGCCTAAAATACCGCTGACAGTGCTGACGTTGCATATTTTCGCAAAATGTGCTCACAGTACTGACGTGGCAGTTCTACGGATTTCCGCAAAACGCGCTGGCAGATTTTGGGCATTGCTTTTGGAACAGATGCTTTTGAGTTTGAAGGCTTTTCATATAAACTGCTTTTGGGCCTAGGGCCTTTAAATATGAGGTCATGGGCTCATTCTCGTGCATGCTTCCTAGAGAAGGTGCAGAGTCTGGAGTACCAGATTGTACTATGTTGATACAATAGGGGCGCCAAGGTTTGGGGCCAATACTCTCTGGGGTGAAATTCCGCCACTCCGTGTCGCGTGTCATCTCTTTCTCTCTCTTTCAAATCAGTTGTCATTAAAGTGCTAAAAGTTTGTTCAGTCTGTTATTTTCTATTGGCAAGTGGTGCCCATCTTGTGACAGTGTATGTGTGTGTGCGCGCACGAGCGCCTGGCTTTAATGATTTTGCTCCACTCGCCGAGGATCTGTAAGTAGGTGAGAACTTATGCTGCTTCTACTTCTTCTAGGATATAGGCCCCTTGGCCGGGATCTACAGATTGGCTAGGCTCTTCAATGGCTCGACACGTAAGCAGTTTGTGACAGTGGAATGGCTCTCCTCTTGTGCAGTCCGCACCACACCAGATTTAACCTGCTAATTCATCAATAACTTTCTATAACTGGAGGGCACCACGTGCCAACGAAAAAGATGAGACTAAACAGACTTTTAGCACTTCAATAGCAACTGAACTGAAAGAGATGCACGGCACACGAGACTGGAAGTGACGGAGTTCCACCCCAAGAGAGCACTAGCCTCAAACCATGGCGCCCTTTCAATATTTCTTTATATTACTTCAACTCACTACAACCCCGGTACTCGGTCCTCTGCACCTCCAAACAAGAGCGTGCCAAAGAATGAGCCCATAGCACATACTTAGAGCCCCTAGGCCCCTTAAAAGCATATTACATAAAAAGCTTCAAACTCAAAAGCTTCTAATCCAAAAGCTGGCCCTGAAAAGCTACCAATGCAAATTACGAAAATCCGTACACCTGCCACATCAACAATCAGCAGCACAAATCGCGGAACTGCCACGTCTACATGTCAGCAGAAGAAACAGGTCGTCAGTACTATCTTGCCACATCATCAAATGCTACGCAATTCTTCTGTGCGGGTCTTGCTTTATTTTAATTATCTTTGGGTCACTTGGGCCCCATTGGACGGTGTCTCGTAAGTTTGTGGGAACTCTTCTTTAAAAATAGGCAACTCAATCCAAGATTATATGCCACATGCTTTCGAGCTCTCGCTGTTGCTGCCCCTTCTCCCTCCCCTCGCACTGCCCTGTCCCATCTCCCCACTACCCTCTCCCTCTCCCTTCGGGATCCACCCCTTGCTCGCCCACCTGCTACCGATTTCTCCTCTACCCGCCCCCTCCCTTGCCAGCGCGCAGCCTGCCCGCATCCCCCCCCCCCCCCCCCCCCCCCAAATCAACACGCAGCCCGCCCCCTCCATTGCCCGCAACTTCCCTTGCCGCCCCTAGGAAGGAAAGTTGCTTGTTCAGTTGGACTGGGATCCTCGTGAGTGGCGGTGGCCTTTGTTAAGCAATGATGGAGCTCCTTTTTTGAGTACTCTATCTCTCTTGGGAGAAAGCTTCTTTTGTGGACCCGACATCCACCTCACCGTCCACGCCAACCAGAAGTATGGACGCTATGGACCACGTGGAAAGCTCGATGTGGCCACATTCTCCCTTGCCAGCGCGCAGCCTGCCCGCATCTCCCCCCCCAAACCCCCCCCCCCCCCCCAAGCGCGCAGCCCGCCCCCTCCATTGCCCGCAACTTCCCTTGCCGCCCATGCCCCCCCTAGGAAGGAAAGTTTGGACTGAAATCCTCGTGAGTGCCAGTGGCCTTTGTTAAGCAACGATGGAGCTCCTTTTTTGAGTACTCTATCTCCCTTGGGAGAAGGCTTCTTTTGCGGACCCGGCATCCACCTCACCGTCCACGCCAGCCACAGGTATGGACGCTATGGACCACGTGGAAAGCTCGATGTGGCCACATTCTTGGCTCTCAGTCCTCCGCTACGTCCGCCGTTCTAACAGCCATTTGGGCAAAGCTACTACATACTCTTCGCAATCAGTGGGATTCTTCAGCCAGCTCCTCTAGGGCAACGGAGCAACATCATTGCGTCTTTCTTCACACATGGGCGAGATCGTCACTTCTTTTCTTTTCCGTTGACATCGTGGCCACATCACATAAAATTATGCACGCCCATAGTGGTTCCTTTTACATTCATTATACAGACCACCTTGATGTTTACATAGTGTACACATTGTTAGCCCACTTTTATGCTTCCTTTGGGTGATAGGCCACTGAGCATCTTCAGAGGTCTCTTATGTACAAAGAATACAACCCCTTTTCTCGCCACAGAGAGAGAGAGAGAGAGAGAGAGAGAGAGAGAGAGAGAGAGAGAGAGAGAGAGAGAGAGAGTCTGGGAACACCCAATTTCACTCAAAAAGATAAGTACAGCTATAAGCTCATGGAAGTCCACCACAAGACCATATAACCAAGAGCTCCACCATGTGTAATGACATAAAGCTCCACCATGTGTAGTGACATATTACTATGACATCCCCACTAACATCATCAATGCCCAATAGTAAGTGTACAACCCAAGTATGAACGTTTGATCATGCAGACACAACACACACGTGCACATGAGCATACACTCATCTGAAGCTCTGTGAACTAAGTTTCTGCCATTTTGCTCCAGAGATGGAAGTAGGTAGACGGAAGCCTACCACTAAAGAAAAGCATGCAATAGAAAACAATAGCGAATAGGAGTTACACCATAATAAAGATAGCACAACTTGAACGAAAATTTCACATTGCCAAATTTGCATATTCGACATAACTAAACCATATACCTAGGTGAATTTGAGAAAAGCCCAAATGCACCTATAAGAAAAAGTGCAATTATAAGCTCATGGCAGTCATGCACAACACTTGTAACTGTCAATCGCATTTTACATAGTATTGACCATATACGACGATATCGCCACTAATGTTATTAGTACTTAATAGCCGGTTTAGGACATGGCCATTTTTAAATGCTCTTTTTCTAGAAAAGCCCGAATGTTGGACCAAACAGTTGTACTTCTGACCATGGATTTGAACCTAGGGTCATCTTTGTGATGACAACTACCACGACGGGAAGTTCTACTAATTCTTATAATTAAGTTGCTTGGTTTTCACGCGGCCATAGAGAGCACGTGTCTACGTTAACTTACTCCCAGCCACTCGGAAGGATCGCTCGCTTGTTCTGGCTCCGCTCGCCTTGCGGCCTACTGCAATGGTCTTGGAGCTTGAAGATTGGCAATTGGCTGGGCTCTACCACGCCCACACATGACGTGAATCTGGACCCTCATGCTATAACAAATCTACCTCATGACCTATGAGCGTAGCCACCCTACCAACACAACAAGAAGTATGTAGGGCCATCGGCTTTATACCTTTCAGCCTTTCGGGATCCAAGTGAGGCACTTGGCCCCCTCAACCTTCGCACTACACAATCCTCTCTCTGCAATGAACGCACGGAGTGGATCTTCCAGCTACACGGACCGCCTACAGACACGCGTCGAACAAACCGCCCAACCATAGCCACTATATGGCACCTCCCCGTGCTGGGGCCAGCATCCGAGGACGTAGGCGTGCACCTGTAAGACCGAGCGTCCCATACCACCTAGCCTCACCTCCTCGAGGTGACCTCGCGCACTCCTGGCCTCACGAGCTGTCACAAAAATACGTAAGCGTAAACTGACGTTTAATTGCACTTCAAATACTCAAGAGAATTAGAGGGAGAGAGAAAACTTGACACTCCATTGGGGACCAGAAGATGGGTTGGTCCCCCCCCATAAAGAGAATATCTTTATTACTAAGGGAGAATCTTTACAAGCGCAGGAACGGGGCATACGCCCGTCCTCTATTCTTACTTCTGTTCTATTCTGACTACTGACTGAGAAAGTGTTTCCACTTTCTTTCTGCTTAGGGGATTTCCCATCTTCTGCGAGACTGGTTGGAAGCTCTCGAAAAGAGAGTCTATCTTCCAAAACAGCTCATCGGAAGCTCTCACAGAGGAGAGTCCATCTTCCGTTATGTGTTGCCTTCATGCTCATTCATTCATGCATCGAACACAAAAGAGAAACAAGCAAAATGCACACGCACATGCTTGCTGTAATTTTCTGCACATAACCTGAAATTCTTACCTGTGCACACCCCTATGCCGAAACAGAGGTCTTCTTCGCGATGGAATCGCGCCAAACTTGATGTAGACTTAGGATAAGGAGAGAGAAGAGAATTTCTATGGCTGATCTGCTGAAAACAGCCCTAATCGAGGTGATTAGGGGCTGAAAACAGAGAATTACAGCAGCCGCACTCTGCTAAGAGAGCGTCTACGGCAGCTTCTCGCGATGAAACTTCACCAAAAGGTGTCTATGACTGTGAGATCCCTTGTTCTTGACAATGGGAGCACAAGGCTACCACATATGTCGCAAGGGGCTGCTCTCAAGATTCAATGGAGGGCTCCACCGCGTAGAGCACGCTCACATTAGGGGAGGTAGGTGCACTGCCAGGGAGGGGAGCTCCTAAATAGCCATCAGGGAGAGGGGACGCTAGGAAGAGAGAGAGGGTGAGAGTGAGAGTGAGAGAGAGTGAGTTTGCATTGGTAAGTGTGCCACTTGGCACACTTACTTTAAAAACTTAAAAACCATTCAACTTTTGACTTTAAAAACTTCTAGCTCATTAATTAAAAATGTGCAACTAACTAACAAATGCTACCAATGATTCTTTTATGAGAACACCAAAGGTCTGCCGGCGCAATGCCGCACTTGCACTGCACCGCCTTTACTTGTTCACACTTGTCCGGCCGCCTGCCTGGGCACGGACCGTTAAATTTAATTTAACGAAACTTACCCTAAGGCTTTATTAGCCTTAGGGTCACTGTTCTAAGGACCCCATCTCATTCATGTGCTTGTACTGACGCGCGTATTTTTCCTGAGCCTAAAATCTAAGGCTACTGCTTACCCCTTTCTGAAGACCCGATTTCCCAATCACTAGGGCTTCAGGGTAATTTCTGCTAAGGTCTCTCTGAGGTGTTGTGGCCCGCATTTAGGCTCACCTGAGGCCTTAGAACTGCTAGGTCTATTCTGGTGTGCACACAACTAATTAGATAATTCTTTTCTCGTAAATAAATTAATTATTTACAAAGTCTGACTTAGTTACATCCCTCTTGGTTCTAAACAGTTGACCTCAACTGTAGAGCGTCAACATAACTGTGCAAGATGTCAGGGTAGTCCTTGAGATCGGACTCAGTCATCCACTTTGCATCTAAAGGAGTGTAATTCTTGAACTTGACTAAATACTTTCGATGTAGACTCCCCGACTTGAGTTGTCTCTCCGAGTGGTGTATTATCTGTTCAGGTTGAAGGATTTCCTCGGTCTCTTCGACTTCTGGAGGATCTTCTTGTACGGGCGCCACTGGAGGAGGTCCAACATAGGGTCGGAGGAGACTGACATGAAAAGCATTATGGATTCGCCAATTATAAGGTAAATCCAATCTGAAAGTCACATCATTGACTTTATCTGTAATTTTGAAAGGGCCGTAGAATCTATGGGAAAGTTTGACAACTTTCCCTTTGCCGACCCGCTTTTTCAATCTAGCTTTCTCAAACCGAAGCAGGACATATTGTCCTTTTTCAAGATTGAGATTCCTTCTGTGCTTGTCTGCTTTCCTCTTCTGTTGCTCTTGAGTAGGAAGAATCGCTTGCTTTACTTGTTGATGGGCAATATCAATATTGCGCACAAATTCATCTGCGGCGAAGATGTTTTCTTTGGTCACCATAATAGGAAGCAAGAGTGGCTTCCCGTAAATAATTTCGAAGGGGGCTTTACCAGTTGAGGAATGTATGGTATTATTATACGCAAACTCAACTATTGGTAAGTACTGTTCCCATTCGGATTGTCGTTCCGAAACATAGCACTTGAGGAGATCTAAAACAGTGGCATTAGCGATTTCGCTTTGACCATCTGTTTGAGGGTGATAAGCTGATGAAAAATCAAGCTTAGTTCCCAAGTTTTCAAACAATGCCTGCCAAAATAGACTAGTCATGCGGGGATCTCTATCGCTGACAATAGTCTTTGGCAATCCATGGTGTTTAAAAATCTAAGCTAGAAATATTCTAGCCATGTGATCAGCTTTGATCGTCTTCTTTACTAGAAGAAAATGGGCTTGCTTACTGAATCTGTATACTATAGTCCAGATTGTATCATTTCCATTCTTGGATCGAGGAAGATCCGTAATAAAATCCATGGCAATACTTTCCCATGGCATGTTAGGCACAGGGAGCGGCTGAAGCTTGCCATATACTTTATGTCTGTCATATTTTACCTTTTGGCAGACTAAACACTCACGTACATATTTTTCAATGTCCGCACGGAGTGTTGGCCAAAAGAAATACCTTTCGAGGGCACTAGTGGTGGAAGCAATTCCCCGATGCCCGGCATAAGGAGAATTATGTGCTTCATCCATCACCTTTTGTCGTAAGGGCTGAGTTATGCATATTGCTTGTTGACGATAGAGTGTATTATCCCTGATAGAATAAGGTGGCTTTGAGTGACCAGCTTGAAGATCTGCCCAAATTGTGGCGAAGTCTGGATCTTGAGGATACATCTCGCTAAGAGATTCTAGTTCCTCATGATAAATTGTTGTTAGTGCATTGATCTTTGGACGCCTCGAGAGAGCATCTGCAACTGCATTCTTTGTTCCAGAAGTGTGTAAAATCTGAAAATGAAACATTGAAAGAAAGTTGGCCCATCTCATCTGCTTTTCTGATAACTTTCTCTGTGTGAGAAAGTAGCGAAGACTTTGATGATCTGTCTTGATAATAAAATCAGCTCCTAATAGATAGTGTTTCCAAATGGAAAGAGCTCTTTCCATTAGCTCTTTTTCGTATATGGAGGCATGCAACTCTGCATCTTTAAGGCGCCGACTTTCATAGGCTATCGCGTGACCTTCTTGGTTCAAAACTGCTCCTACACAATCTCCAGATGCATCGCAGTATACCTCGAAAGGTTTGCGAAGATCAGGGACGGTGAGAACAGGTCCGTGACTGAGTAGATACTTAAGCTTTTCGAAAGCTTGTTTTTGTCCAGACCCCCAATGGAATGGAATCCGCTTCTTTGTCAGGTCATGGAGGGGACCTGCTATCGCGGCAAAAGCTCGAATGAAACGCCGATAATAAGAACAAAGGCCAAGGAAACTTCGTACATCATGTACTGTAGTTGGCGTAGGCCATTCTACAACTGCTTGAATCTTATCAGGGTCCATTCTCACCTGGTTGTGAGATACTATATGGCCCAAATAGTGGATTTCTTTTAGAAAGAACTCACTCTTCTTAGCATTCACAAATAATTTGTGTTTGCGTAATTCTTCAAACACTAAGGCGAGATGCTTATAGTGTTCGTCTTCCATCTCTGAGAAGATTAAGACGTCATCAAAGAAAACGCCTGTAAAGCTTCTGTATGAGTGGAAGATTCTATCCATCATTCTGTTGAATGTAGCTGGTGCATTAGTGAGCCCAAAAGGCATCACTAGAAATTCATACAACCCGAAGGTTGTTCTAAATGAAGTCTTATGCACATCCTGAGGAGCTATGCGGATTTGATGATAACCGCTCTTCAAGTCTATACGACTAAAGACACTGGCTCCTTGTAACTTATCAAGAATGTCGTCAATCCGAGGGATTGGAAATCGATTCTTGATTGTGATCTTGTTTAGAGATCTATAGTCTATGCACATGCGGAATGTGCCATCCTTTTTCTGTACTAGCAAGACAGGTGAACAATATGGAGAAGTACTAGGCCTTATTAAGCCCTTCTCCAAAAGTTCATTAGCCTGCTTGAGAATTTCCTCTTGCTGCATTAGACTAACTCGATAAGGGGGCTGATTTGGAGGAGGACTTCCTGGGATCAAATCAATTGTATGATCCTCATGTTGCGAAGGTGGGAGTTCATTTGGAAGTTCATCTGCAAAACAATCTTTATATCTTTCTATCAACTTAAGTCTTTTTTGCTCTAAAGAGGAAGAAAGTTGTGAAACAGACACATCTCTCTCTCTTGCAAAAATCAAGTACGCTCAAACACACACTTTCATTTCTTTCTTGATGGCAATGTGATTGGCGATAGGAATACGCCAATCACCTGCATCTGCAAGTACAAGATACTCCTTTCCTTTATGAGCAAAAGATAAGGTTTTCTGAACATAGTCAGGAATGGGATGCATCTTGTAGTGCCAAGGCATTCCCAAGATAACATCGCATCCTTCAAGTGAAGCTAGTAAGAAAGATTCTTGATCCTTGTAGTCGTCGACCTTTAGATTCAACTTCCCTATGATTGGAGTAGAGTTTGAGTTCTGCCCTTTGAAAGCAGATTGCGCTTGAATAGAGACTCCAAAACGATTGGGCTGCAAGTTCAGGTCGTCAGCTAGCTTGGTAGAGATGAAGTTGTCTGTACTACCAGGGTCAAACAAAATAAGAGCCCGCTGGTTGTTGATACTACCCCATGCTTTGAGAAGAGCTCTTTCTTTTCCATCCTTGGTTGTATTTCCCTGTACATCTGGGACTGCATTGGAAGAGGGTGGTTGTGGAGGTTTGATAGGACAATCACCCTTCATATGACCAACTTGTCCGCACTTGAAGCATCTTCCTTCACTAATGTATGTTCGCAACTCAGCAGGAGAGAGATATCTCCCTTTCTTGGGCTGATTTGGCTTTGCTTCTGCTTCGGAGGCGGTTCTTTTCTTCTTTTGAGAAGAAGTAGAAGAGGTAGGCTGCTCATGGAGAGCCTTCTGCTTAGCATGGTAAGTGCTTTGCTCCATCTTCCTGGGAGCACCCTTGTCATGTATTCCATCAGCTATGCGGGCCGATTCCATAAGTATCTGCAAGTTACCTCGAGGGTAAAGCTTCATAGCCTTTGGCAAGGCTTCATGCAAACCTGCTTCAAACTTGCACATCTTCTCCAAATCGTCAATCTTCTTGAATGGAGTGACTTTCAAGAGAACGTCCCAAAACCTATCCACATAGCGTGGAACACTTTCGTTCTCTGACTGTGAAAGTCGATCCCATTCTTTCTTTACCTCTTCCTCATAGTCTGGAGGAAGGAACTGTGCGTAGAACTCCTTCTTGAAAGCAGTCCAATCTTGGGGTTTGCGATCTTCCAGGATAAGGGTTAACCACCAATTACTAGCGGTGCCTTTCAGGTACAAACTAACATGGCGAAGCTTGGATCTTTCTTTAAAATTCCCTTCAACAAATGCAACTTCAAATTGGCGGATGAAAGCCAAAGCTTTGTCATTATCACGCCGTCCATTGTAGGTGTCGAATTTCACATCTCTATCTCCCGACTTGAATGTTTTCTGCCTGTGGTGCTTCTTCTTATGGTGCTCCTTCTTTCTATGCTTAGACTCCTTGGGGACAAGAGTCCTTTCCCTTGAATGTACTTGCTGCGACGGATCGTCGAGAAACATGTCTTCCGGAGAAACTGTCTTCCAGATCCTTCATGAAAGAGAACTGAGGGGAATCAGGGGGATCCTGCTCTTGAACTTTTGGATTAAACCGCACATGACGTTCTGGAGTTTTCTTCTGCCTCTCGTGCATGCGGGAAGTTCCAATCAAAGGATCTTTTCTTGGTTGTGGCGCCTTTGGGTTCTGCGGAATTTCTCCCGACCCCATCGGCATTTTCTCCTTCCCTTTTTCAAGAGTATGGAGAATCTTTTGGACTTCTGGATGGGAGAGAGCTTTCTCCAACTCTTCCACCTGCTGTTGAAGGAGAGAGAACTCTATCTCGCGTCCTCCCATTTCTGCAGTCTGCCAAGAGTCGTCAATCCCTTCAGGAAGAGAGAGAGGACCTTGCTCTGATACCACTGTCACAAAAATACGGAAGCGTAAACTGACGTTTAATTGCACTTCAAATACTCAAGAGAATTAGAGGGAGAGAGAAAACTTGACACTCCATTGGGGACCAAAAGATGGGTTGGTCCCCCCCCATAAAGAGAATATCTTTATTACTAAGGGAGAATCTTTACAAGCGCAGGAACGGGGCATACGCCCGTCCTCTATTCTTACTTCTGTTCTATTCTGACTACTGACTGAGAAAGTGTTTCCACTTTCTTTCTGCTTAGGGGATTTCCCATCTTCTGCGAGACCGGTTGGAAGCTCTCGAAAAGAGAGTCTATCTTCCAAAACAGCTCATCGGAAGCTCTCACAGAGGAGAGTCCATCTTCCGTTATGTGTTGCCTTCATGCTCATTCATTCATGCATCGAACACAAAAGAGAAACAAGCAAAATGCACACGCACATGCTTGCTGTAATTTTCTGCACATAACCTGAAATTCTTACCTGTGCACACCCCTATGCCGAAACAGAGGTCTTCTTCGCGATGGAATCGCGCCAAACTTGATGTAGACTTAGGATAAGGAGAGAGAAGAGAATTTCTATGGCTGATCTGCTGAAAAAAGCTCTAATCGAGGTGATTAGGGGCTGAAAACAGAGAATTACAGCAGCTGCACTCTGCTAAGAGAGCGTCTACGACAGCTTCTCGCGATGAAACTTCAACAGAAGGTGTCTATGACTGTGAGATCCCTTGTTCTTGACAATGGGAGCACAAGGCTACCACATATGTCGCAAGGGGCTGCTCTCAAGCTTCAATGGAGGGCTCCACCGCGTAGAGCACGCTCACATTAGGGGGGGTAGGTGCACTGCCAACCCTGAAAATGGGGGAGGGGGGCTCCTAAATAGCCGTCAGGGAGAGGGGGTGCTAGGAAGAGAGAGAGGGTGAGAGTGAGAGTGAGAGAGAGTTAGTTTGCATTGGTAAGTGTGCCACTTGGCACACTTACTTTAAAAACTTAAAAACCATTCAACTTTTGACTTTAAAAACTTCTAGCTCATTAATTAAAAATGTGCAACTAACTAACAAATGCTACCAATGATTCTTTTATGAGAACACCAAAGGTCTGCCGGCGCAATGCCGCACTTGCACTGCACCGCCTTTACCTGTTCACACTTGTCCGGTCGCCTGCCCGAGCACGGACCGTTAAATTTAATTTAACGAAACTTACCCTAAGGCTTTATTAGCTTTATTAGCCTTAGGGTCACTGTTCTAAGGACCCCATCTCATTCATGTGCTTGTACTGACGCGCGTATTTTTCCTGAGCCTAAAATCTAAGGCTACTGCTTACCCCTTTCTGAAGACCCGATTTCCCAATCACTAGGGCTTCAGGGTAATTTCTGCTAAGGTCCCTCTGAGGTGTTGTGGCCCGCATTTAGGCTCACCTGAGGCCTTAGAACTGCTAGGTCTATTCTGGTGTGCACACAACTAATTAGATAATTCTTTTCTCGTAAATAAATTAATTATTTACAAAGTCTGACTTAGTTACACGAGCTAACCACTGGCACTCTGTTACTGGGAGTCGATAACTGCAAATGAGGCCTTGGCCTCCCTTTTATAATAATGACCGGCCACACTGGCCGAGTTCACACTACGTCCACCCGGACACTAGATGCCCATCTCGACGGCATCTAGGCTAGATCCCCTCTCCTATAGAGGGACATAACATACTTTCCCCCTTAAGAACCATTGATGTCCTCATCAATGAAGTGGGGATACTGAGCTTTCGAAGCTCGGAATCGGTTAGAGCTTTCAAAGCTCTAACCGATTCCCAAGTAGCATACCTTTCAAATTGACCTGCCATTTAATTAGGTACTCGTCATAAGCCTTTTGGCGCAAATGACGGGTACGATGATCTAAAACCGCCTCTGATTCTTGAGAAATATACTCAGTTTGCATATCTTGCCATACATTTTCCTCGATAGGCACAACAACGTCGGCCTCGCCTGATTTTTCTTTAAGGCAGCTGACATGAAATACTGGATGTACACTACCATCTGAAGGAAGCACCAGTTTGTAGGCAACTTGGCGAATTTTCTTTGTGATCAAGAACGGACCACGATACCTAGTTGAAAGCTTATAATGCTTTCACGTTCGCATAGTCTTGGAATCCTTGGGTATTCCTCAGATAGACCCATTGTCCCATATCTAAAGTTCTTGGAGATCTTTTCTGATTAGCATAAGTGGTGACTCGATCACGAACCGTTCTTATTGTCACAAACTGGCGACGTGGCAACCTTGGAAGTTGTCCCAACTTATGGCCAGTCACAAGGGGACACCGGGGACACAAGGAAATAAGTGAAAATAAAGCAAAAGGCTGGCTGTTGTACGGAGATCCGCAATTCACGTTGCTGACGTGGCTGCCGTACGGAACTTCCACAATTTGCGGCGCAAAAAGCGCTGGCCAAGCTGTACGGAATTCCGCCAGAGCGTTGGCTGATTTTATTGGTAGCTTTTGGGACAATTGCTTTTGAGTGAGAAGATTTTTAATTAATGCTTTTGGGGCTCTGCTTTTGGGCATCCCTTGTACCAATAAATAAGTGGGCTAGGCCTCACTTCTCAGAGCATCTGGACAGTCTGAGAGTGAGCGCCTACCTACTCTCTTGTACTTTGAACACAGATTAATATAAAAAGAAATACAGAAAGGGGTTTTGGGGCCAATACCTCTGGGCACGGAACTACGCCAGGCCGTGTCATCTTTGTGAACTGTTTTGAAGTGAATCTTTGTTGTGTCGCAGTAGAATCTTGACTTGGGGTGCCCAAGTTTGTTACAGTGGTATCAGAGCATGGCCAATTTCTCTTCTACCAAGAAATCCGATCCTTTTCTCGCGACACTTATGGATTCCAACAAGAATCAGTCGACTTCTGCGAATGCAGGAGGAGATCACGAAGAAGATTTTCATGATCAATCAGAGGAAGAGTACGGCCCACCTCGGCCTACTCAATTTGAGATTGAAAGAAAGGAACGTCGACAATTGGTTGACGAGGCAACAAAGCAGATGGTTAAAATTGCGAAGGATCCGAAATTTGCAAAGTTTTTATCTCAGAAATCAACCGCAGAAGTGCACCCCCAGTGGCAGAAAGCCACAGAACCACCCATCAAACGGGCAATCAAGAAACCTCCTTCTTCAAGGATGTTTATAGAGCAAGAATTACAAGAGGTGGTTCAAACACAGATTAGCCGGCTTTTGGACGCAAACAACAAATCCAAAAAGCACGAGAAAAAGCACAAGAAAGGGACTGACTTCCCGGGTTATTTGGGTCGTCAATCTTCTTTTGCATCGGCAAGAAAGCAGAAGAAGCGTGTACGATTTGAAGGACTACCCAGTTCTTCTTCTTCTTACAGTTCTTGTCACGTGCACATCTAACCCTATGTGTACGTGGACAAGCTACTTCATGACTAGGGTTCAGTTCAGTTCAGTTAGCTTAGGTTTTGGCACTTTTGTGAGTCTGTTCACAGACCGTGCATGTCCAAACACTTAAGAGTAGATGCATATCCTCTGGTTGCACACAACATGATCATTAGATTACCATCAGAACCCATTAGGAGCATTTTTACAGTGCATAGACCTATTTTCCCTATTTTAGCCAATTTTCACCTATTATTTTTGAGTGACTTTTGTGGGAAACTAGGTAGGGCAATATGAGTCAGGCACTATATAAGAAAAGCTAGCGCTAGCAAATCCAAGCAAAAGAGGCAGCAATGACCTAACATCCAGCAGTGCACCTTCTCAGCAAGAAACACCCCCCCCCCCCCCCCCCGGCGGATGACTTGGCATTTTCAGCCAAGAACAGCCAACGTTTTCTTCAGCTTTGTAGATCTCCTAGCGTTTTGCATTCGCAGCAGCCTGGCGCTAGCAGAACCAAGCAGATCACTAGCGTTTTTGCAGATTGACCCCGATTCAGCCCTAGCGTTTTGGAGCAGCAAGCAGCCCAGTGTTTTGCAAATTCATCGCAATAGAACCCAGATTAGCAGCGTTTTGAGTTTTCAGCAGCAAGACACCGCAGTAGAAGTCCCAAACCTCGCAGATCTCACCTTCCTACAGCAGATCCTCGCCGCACGGTCAGATCCATCGAAGTTTGCAGATTCAGCCCGGAAAACGCAGATTTCAGCATCTGCGTTTTCAGCGTGTCGTCATCACATCGTCGTCATCGACATAGAGTCAGAATAGCAGATAAAGATTTGCAGATTTCAACCATTAGCATTTTCAAATTTCAGTCTGTCTCGTCGTTGTCCTCATCGTCGTCGACATCGTCGGCAAGTCCATGCAATCAATAGTAGGCCGCTCTCGCCATAGAGAGTGGGGCCTTCGAGGAGGGTTTGACAACATTCTGGTGTCGTATTCTTCTCTCTCTATCTCCCAATCTCAGCACCTTCATTCACGGTGTTCACCACTTTGTTTGTGATCACTTGCACTCTCTCACTAAAGGAACGGAAGGCTCTCCCTTCCGTAAGTAAAAGGAACCCTTGAACACAGTTCGGAGCACTCATCTTGAGCAAAGTTCAACATTCACTTCCGTTGCACCTTACATTGGTATCAGAGCTTTGGCAGTGTTCTGTATCACTCAAGGAAAGAACCATAGAATTTTTTTTTGCTTGTTGCGGTCGCACGTAACCCAAGTCAACTTGGGCGTGTCAATTCCTAATCGTGTTTTTGAAGAGTGGCAGGAAACCCAAGAAAGAAGGGCTTGTCCAACCTCCCCTTGTTCTCTTTTCACTCATTGAGAGCGGACCGTGCACTTAGCGGCCGGCCAATCCACGTGAGGTGGGAAAAAGCAACCTTGGTGTGAGCGCAAGGCCACCAAGGGGTGCGCCCGCAGGAAAGAGAAGAGCTCGGGCAAAGAGAAGATCCTTCTCTAATACAGATTGCAAGCGAAAGAAGAACCTCAAGACTCCATAACCTCAAGAACCTCAAGACTCAAGAACCCAAGACCCACAAGAACCCAAGTTCCTCATGAACTTAAGAACCCAGGACTTCAGTGTATGGTCATTACCCGAAGCGGAATGGATACTTCGCATGGAGGTGATGAGCATGGTAGTGGCGAAGAAGAATTTTCCCCACCAGGAGGTTTTTCTGACCCTCCCCCTTCCCCATCTACGCCAAGGATTGCACCAAATCCTATGGAGACTTTGGTCAAATCGATGATGGACGTGATGTTACACCAAGAAGCGCGACGCGATACCTTGAAGCATGAGCGCCAAGAAAGACACGAATCCGTGGAACTGCCAAGAAAGACAAGCATCCTTGGATCGCCAGTGTGAACAAGTGCGCTTGGCGGCCAAGGAACGAAAAGAAAGAAAAGCAAAAAGAAAGGCAGCTATTGAGCGTGAGCATGAGCAAGCGCGCTTGGCACCCGAAGAAAGATAGGCAACTATTGAGCGTGAGCGTGAGCGTGAGCGTGAGCGTGAGCGTGAGCGTGAGCGTGAGCGTGAGCGTGAGCGTGAGCGTGAGCGGACTTGGCGGCCGAAGAGAGACGAGCGGCCTTGGAGTCAGAGTGTGAGGCGTAGAGAGACCAACGCATGCAAGAGTTGGTCCGACAAGTACTCACCTGGAAGTCCGAGCCGGTCAAAGAAGTTGGTAGTTCATCAAGTAGCACAAGCAGAGATTCGGACTCCAACAACCTCGTCACAGAGAAGGTCACGTTCAGTAAGTATGATGGTAAGATGGATGCTAGTGTTACTCATTCTTGGTTGAATCAATTCAATGCTTATTTTGCGACAACTAAAAAGACAGGAAATAGCAAGGTTTTGACGGCAGCTATGTACCTTGCCGATGATGCCATTAATTGGTACCACGCATGGCAAGAGGCACAGTTGACCGCGCACCTAGAGGAAGCCGAGGAAGGCGTGCCCCTTTCTTTCAATTGGGCCGACTTCCAAGACAAGCTCAAGGCGCGGTTTATGCCACCACAGTACCTAGCGCAGTTGAAAGAGGATTGGCACAATCTTAAGCAGAATGGTATGCCAGTCATGTCCTTTTCTAAACGTGTTTTGCAGCTCGGCACCCAATTACGCAAATCGGATGATGAGCGCAAAGAAGCTTTCCTTTTTGGATTGGACGAATATATCAAGTTTGATGTAGAAGTCTTCGACCCCGCGGATCTCAACAAGGCGGTAGCAATTGCTCTCTCCCAAGAGATGAAGCACTACAAGGGAAAGCCTAAGGAAAACAAGACTTCTCCAAGTACCATTCAAACTTCTCAGAATGGTAAGAACAGTAAGAATGGTAAGAATGGTAACACTTTTAACCAATCTTCTTCTAGTCTCTCAGAAAAGAACTCTCCAAATGAACCTAAGGGTAAAGCTAACACAATTGCTAAACCTGAGCTCACTCCATATGAAAAGGCAGAACAAGGAATTTTAGGAGGATACATCACGTCGGAAGAACAAAGCATTTATTCCAAGGAAGGTCGTTGTTTTCATTGTCACATCAAGAGTCACATAAAAAGAACATGTCCTAAGGTTGAATCAAATGAATCTAAAGTGCCCACAGAACCCACTTCCTCTGTCAATGCAATAAATGAGAATACGAGTGTGACCCAAGTTTCTCATGATCCTACCATTGATGAGTCTCTCATTAAGTGTTATGGTCATGTGAAGGGTCAACGTTTTGTCATATTGTTTGACCCAAGCAGTATGCATGATTTAATTAGTGACTTGTCGAAAGAGCCCGCTTGGAGGTTAGCAAGACATCTCCTTTCGAGGTGTAACGCTTCTCTCCCCGTATGGACTCTCTCATCACGCACGAGTGCCTTGATGTTTTGTTCACTGTTCAACAAGCGTCCTTCCGCAGAAAATTTGTAGTCTCTCCTCTTTCAAGATGTGGTAAACTTGACTCTCCCATTGTCATTCGTGGAGAGCAAGGTGTTCATTCTTCATCTCTCATTTCTACTGTGCAGGCGAAGATTGAAAAGAAACAGGAAAAGGAGACTCTCTCAGTCTCTTCTTTTCCAAAGCACGACACACATGATTTGCATGATAATGATAAACATGATGATTTGCATGATCAAGATGTGATTATTCACGAGCATGATGATTTGCATGATAATGACGTGATTGTTCACAAGGTTGATGGTTTAGTTGATACTTTGTCTAGTGAAGCTAACCTCATTGTGTAACAAACTTGGACACTCCAAGTCAAGAATCAACCGCGACAGCACCAAATAACCACTTCAAAACAATTCACAGATCACAATAGATTTGCACTGGCCCGGCGGAGTTCCGTGCCTAGAGATATTGGCCCCAAAGACTGGCGCCCCTTTCGGTATTTCTTTTTGTATTAATCAATCATCAAAGTACAAGAGAGCGGTTAGGGTTTCACTCTCAGACTCTGCGTCCAGATGCTCTGAGAAGTGAGGTCCTCACCACTAATTTAAAGGTTACAAGGGATGCCCAAAAGCAGAGCCCCAAAAGCTTTTAAAATCAAAAGCATCAGTTCTCTCTCTCTCTTAGAGAGTCTTTTCTCTTTTTTTTTTATAAAAAAAAAACAAAAGCAAAATTCGCGTCGCTCATCATTTTCCAAAAAAAAAAAAATTATTTTTTATTTTAATAATCCGCCTCCGCGATTTCCGGAATTTAGGGTTTTTGGCAAAAATTAGGGTTTGCAGGAATTTTAGGGTTTCTGTTGTCCGCCACGTCATCACTTTGTGACATACCCCCCTCTTGAAAGCATTGTAATCGACCGCGATTACGCCTGCAAAACCGACAAAAGCCATAAACCGTCTTAGCAGACACTGACTGTTAGTACCTACGTACTAGGAACGTACATCTAGCACATGTACAAAATCGACAGTCACGTCACACGACATCACAGGACATCACATGACATTCAACATTCATTCGGATCTTAGACCATGATTTATCGGCAATGTAGCTAGCAATCACATCTAGGTCCAATCGGGACCTCATCCATGTCCGATTGACTAACCCCTATTGCAACCATGTCTATTCGAGATCAATCAGACCAAAATGCTGCAGTCATTTCGGCATCAGTTCCTGCACTCACAAGAAGTCAAGAACAAATCAGTATCATAATTAGGAATTCCATTTCATAAAGTCATCCAGCAGAATACTGTCAGCTCTCAGTATCCCTGAAGCTCAAAGAGACATCAGTGACTTTAGTATCAAAATCGAGGCATCTGTTGACAAAGGAGTGGAGCGACTCCCCTCTTGTGCATCCCACTGCACCAGATCTTCGGCCAAGCTGAGTTTCTGGGTTCCGTTTGGAGTAGACTATGCTAAACCAAAACATCGAGGTAAAGTTTCACAATCCGAGGAGTATCTGCTAGGTCCTCCTCCTCCATCCACTTCGCATCAAATGCAGGAAAGTTCTTGAACTTAACCAAGAACCGCATTATCAGGCACATCACCCTTAACAGGGTTCAAGAGACTCACATGCAATGCATTATGAATCCTCCAAGTATCTGGCAGTTCCAATCGGAAGGAGACATCATTTATCTTGTCAGTAATCTGGAAAGGTCCGTAGTATCACATACTAAGCTTTGGAAAAAGCCTCTCCTTTCCCTTTTTTTTTCTTAGGCGTGCCTTCTCAAAAGTAAGAGCAAACAATCATCCTCCTTCAGTTTCCAGTCGCGACGATGGCGATCCGCTGCCTTTTTTCTGTCGTTCTTGAGACTCCTGCAAAGTCTCGCGAACCTTGGCAAAAGCCGTATCCAAATCTCGCGAATATTCATCCGCTTCAAATTTCTAATTTTTCGTGCTCAGGAAGGATGGAACCTTCGCAGCAGTTTCAACAATCTCACATGGCATCTTCCCCGTCGAAGAGTGTATCGTGTTATTGTAGGCAAATTCCACCAAAGGTAAGTTCTTTTCCCATTGAGTCTTCTGATCCGAGATACAAGACTTCAATAAATCTAAAATCACTGAATTGGCAATCTTAAATTGCCCGTCAGTCTGCAAGTGGAACGATGACGAGAACTGCAACCGCGTGCCAATGTTCTCCCAAATTGCCTTCCAAAACAAACTCATAAATCTGGGGTCTCTATCGGAGACAATCGTCTCAGGCGTGCCATGTAATCGGAAAATCATCGTGATCATTCTGTATTCTCGGGAGATAAAAAAATGAAATCCATTTCAATATTTTCCCAGGGGCGGGTGGGTATGGGTAAAGGCTGTAACAATCCCTGTGCCTTATGCCTGTCAAACTTGACCTTCTGGCATACCAAGCAACTGCGCACAAACTCTTCCACATCCTTCTTCAGTCTCCGCCAAAAGAAATCTCTCTCTACCCCTTTCATGGTGGTAGCAATGCCGCGGTGACCCGTAAAAGGTGGACAGTGGCAATCAGTCATAACCTTTTTCCTCAACGGCTGTGTAACGCACAACATAGTCTTTTTCATCAAGTAGCCTTCCCGAAGGGAGTATCCAGCTACTGTCTCCCCATCCCGTATCCGTGTGAAAATATCTGCAAAATCTGTATCTGTGGCACACTGATCGACCATATCCTCGAAGCTCCTATGATGTATCGCGGAAATAGCCAAAACCAACGGTTTCCGAGACAAAGCATCTGCCACCACATTCTTCTGTCCCTGCACATGGACAATCTGGAAGTGAAACTGTGACAAGATGTTCGCCCACCGCATCTGCTTTTCCGAAAGCTGCTTCTGTGACAAGAAGCAGCGCAAACTCTGATGGTCTGTAAAGACAGTAAAATCCGCTCCGAGTAGGTAATGCCGCCACTGAGTAAGAGCATGGATAACCGCCAAAGCTCTTTCTCATAAATCTGTGCTGTCATCTCCGGCCTAGAGAACAAACGGCTCTCGTAAGCTATGACATGGCCTTCTTGCATCAAGACCGCACCCAGACTACGACCACAAGCATCACAATATACTTCGAATGACTTCAGCAAGTCCGACAAAGTCAAATCTGGTCCTGTAGTCAATTTCTCTTTCAATGTCCGAAAGGCAGTCACCTCTGTGGGTCCCCACGAAAAAGGTATTCCTTTCTGTGTCAAGGTATGCAAAGGGGAAGCAACCTCTGCAAACTTTCGTATGAACCGCCTGTAGTACGAACACAATCCCAAGAAGCTTCTAACTTCATGGACATTCCTCAAATCGGGCCAATCACAGATAGTCTCTATCTTGGCCGGGTTCATTTGCACTCCTGCTGTTGACACAATGTGTCCCAAAAAATGTATCTCTGGTAGGAAAAATTCACTTTTCTTAGCATTAATCACTAATGTGTGATCTCGTAATGCCTGAAAGACTTAAAGCAAATGATCTCTGTGTTCTGCCTCATTCTTGGAGAAAACAATGATGTCGTCAAAGAAAGTGCCAACAAATAGCCTCTACTCTCGAAAAATCCTATCCATCATCCGGTTAAATGTCGCAGGAGCATTGGTTAAGCCAAAAGGCATCACCAAAAACTCAAATAACCCAAAAGTCGTCCGAAAAGCTGTCTTGTAGACATCTCCTGGCGCTATCCTGATCTGATGATATCCACTCTTCAAGTCAATCCTGCTAAAGCACGAGGATCCCTGTAACCTGTCGAGTATATCATCGATCCTAGGAATCGGAAATCTGTTCTTGATGGTGATTTCGTTGAGAGTGCTATAATCGATGCACATTCTCCAAGATCTGTCTTTCTTCAAAATCAACAACACTGGAGAGCAATACGGTGAAGTACTAAGCTGGACAAGACCCTTTTCCAAGAGGTCTTTCACTGAGTTCATAATCTTTTCATTCTGTACTCGGCTCACACGATAAGGTGGCCGATTCGGTGGCGTGCTTCCAGATATCAGATCAATGGTATGATCTTCAGGCCCTCTCAAAAGCAATCGGCATGAGCGTGGAGAAAAAAAAATCTTGGCGTTCTTTTCTTCAGGTCAAAACATATTCAACTTTTATCCATCGTTCAGTTCTCCCAAAAGAATGAGTAAGAAAACTGAAGTTCATCAAGTACAATCTCTAAGCCCTTCATTTATCAAAGTCGCTTTCTCGGCCCGGTAGTCAACCACGGCGTAGTTCTTGTGGTACCAAGGGATCCCGAGTAGAACGTCACTCACGTGCCCTGAACACCCCTGTCATTGCAAACGAAGTTTGCCAATGCTCGGTGTAATGGCAACATCCCATCCGGGTGCCAGTCGAACTACCTCCGCCAATGGCGTCAGTCTGTCGGGCGCAGTTCCAAATCAAGCCGCCAATTCCAAGTGAAAAGAAGTTGGCCTTGGCTCCTTCAAAAGAGCTTCCTGATCCTTCACTTTGCCCCAAAAAAAAACGGCAAAGTTTGTACTTTCATTCATTTGATTCGGTGCAAGTCCCACGCCATGTGGTACCAGTTCTGCTTTTCTATCTGCATTTTCTGCCACATTCCTCAGCTGCTCTCGAACTCTCAGACCTGTCGTCGTCTTTATCATTCTGTTCTTTCTGTGCCTTATCAAGGCACTTTGCGGAAATATGTCCATGTTTCCCGCATCCAAAGCACTTCCCCTCTCTGATGAAGCGAGCTCTCTCCTCAGGAGTAAGCTTGGGTCGTGCATCCTTTTTTTTTCTCTGGGTTGCTCTTTTTCATTCTACTTTCATTCCCAGAAGTCTGTTCGGCTCGTTGTGTCATGGCCTCATCTGTGGGGTAGGTCAGACTGCCAGAGTGAATGGCAAAGCCCCGCTTCGCATGACTCATCAACTCCTGAATAGAAGCTGACTTCTGTTCCAAGCAGTGATCTCGGATCTCTGTAGGTAGACCCAAGGTAAACCGCTCAATCTGTTCTCTGAACGAGATCTTCTTGAATGAAGAGGCGGGTAGAAAAGAGCTCCAGAATCTTTCACAATAAGAATTCACTGTATCGCTCTTGGTCATCCGAAGATGGTTCCAAGCAGCTCGTATATCTTGCTCAAACTCTTGAGTCAACCAAGAAGAAATAAAAAGCCTCTTGAATTTCAGCCATGTAACTGGCACAGTCTTGCTTAATAGAAGCGTGGACCACCAAGTACGAGCATTCCCCTTAAAGTAAGAGGCAGCTCTCCGAATCTTGGAGTGCTCTGAATAGCGTCCTCCCGCGAAAGCGATGTCAAACTGCTGTACAAAAGACAAGCCTTCGAAGCATCTGAGTATCCTGAAAAGTATCAAACTTGATCGAGTGGCCACCTTCCTTAAACTCTCGGACTTTCTTGCTTTTATCTTCGAGAAAGTCATACTGGTTGGCTTTGTAAAAATTCTTCTTGTTCGCATAAAACTTTCCGTCATCGGAATCTGAGCTGTCTGTAGACGAGTCCTCAGTAGAACTGTCAGTCTCTGGGCGAGATGTAGCCTTCTTTGCCTTTTTCTTGCCCTTTCCGAAGCTTTGTGTCTTGCTTCGCTTTTTGCTTTTTCTGTCTTCTTCGCTCTAATCCGAGGAGCTAGAAGAACTGTCAGAAGAAGAAGAAGAAGAAGAATTGGGTACTCCTTCAAATCGAACACGCTTCTTCTGTTTCTTTGCCTTGTCAAATGTCAACCGACGACCCAAATATCCCGGGAAGTCAGTGCCTTTCTTCTGCTTTTTGCCGTGCTTTTTGTCTTTCTTTTGCACGTCGAAAAGCTGAGCAATCCGTGCATCAACCACGTTCTCCAGTTCCTGCTCCGTATATTTTCTTGGAGGCAGAAGGTTTCTTGAGAGCGGGTTTCAAGAGTGGTGTTGTGGTTCTCTGCCACTCCATCTGTACCTCTTCCAAAGAGGTCTGGTTCATATATTTTGCCATCTTCGGGTCCTTGGCAAAATTACGCATCATCTTTGTTGCATCGCCAATCAATTGACGACACTCCATCTCTGTTTGCTCCGCCTGAGTAGGCCGAGGCGGGCCATACTCTCTGTCTGAATCTTCGTTGTGATCCCAGCCCGCATCTCCAGATGCAGAGGGAGTCGACTGATCATTGCCTGAAGCCATAGGTGCCGCGGAAAAAAAATTCGGAGATCGGATTTCCCGTAGAAGAGAAATCGGCCGTGCTCTGATACCACTGTAACAAACTTGGACACTCCAAGTCAAGAATCAACCGCGACAGCACCAAATAACCACTTCAAAACAATTCACAGATCACAATAGATTTGCACTGGCCCGGCGGAGTTCCGTGCCTAGAGATATTGGCCCCAAAGACTGGCGCCCCTTTCGGTATTTCTTTTTGTATTAATCAATCATCAAAGTACAAGAGAGCGGTTAGGGTTTCACTCTCAGACTCTGCGTCCAGATGCTCTGAGAAGTGAGGTCCTCACCACTAATTTAAAGGTTACAAGGGATGCCCAAAAGCAGAGCCCCAAAAGCTTTTAAAATCAAAAGCATCAGTTCTCTCTCTCTCTTAGAGAGTCTTTTCTCTTTTTTTTTTATAAAAAAAAAACAAAAGCAAAATTCGCGTCGCTCATCATTTTCCAAAAAAAAAAAAATTATTTTTTATTTTAATAATCCGCCTCCGCGATTTCCGGAATTTAGGGTTTTTGGCAAAAATTAGGGTTTGCAGGAATTTTAGGGTTTCTGGCAGAAATTAGGGTTTCTGCTGTCCGCCACGTCATCACTTTGTGACACATTGCAAATTCGATCAATCACGAAGAACCGATCTTGGCTCTCGACACGAGGTCCAATGAACCCCCACAGGAAGTATTATGTGTACGAATGATTAGTCAGCACGCATTGTTTGAGTGTTTCATTCGTGATGCTTTCCTGTATTTTAGTCACCGTCCTTATGTGATCCCTTTTCACAAGCATGCCATATTGTACGATGAACACGATTCACTCATGAATGAGCAAGGATGTATGCGGATTACTCATGAAAAGATGAAATGTTTGCACCCAAGGAATTCACATTCCATGTCTCTTCCTTGGCATGACACGGTCTTCGATAGAGCACAAGTAGGATTGAGCATCAAGCATCGGCATTTTCATTATGATTTGCCACAGTTGATAGATTTAGATCAGAAGTCAAGATTCAATTCCATTATTTGCGAATGTTTTATGAACGGTTTGGCACTCCGTCTATATGTTCATCTACATTGCATGCACAGTCTTTAAAGAAGACTAGCATTTTTCTAGTCACTTTACATGGAATGGGTATGCTCATGTTTTTGTGTTGGAAGTGGTTTTTGGAATTTTCATCCTCGGAGATTCTTGAAGAAGGTAGACGCATGACTAGACGAAGTTGAAGCATTGAAGGAGCCACACATGACTTTGTGTCGCTTTCGGCGCAGCCCAAAAAAGCAAGCGTTGCAGACCTTTATGAAGTTCAAGTATCGCATGACCCACGCTTCAGAGTGGGCCGGCGAAGAGTCCTTTGTAGGATTCCAAACACTGTTGGCGATCTCCCTCGACGCCATACAATTCAGTACCAGTACCTCACTTTGAAAAGGAGGGGTTGTCACGTGCACATCTAACCCTATTTGTACGTGGATAAGCTACTTCATGACTAGGGTTCAGTTCAGTTCAATTCAGTCAGTCAGCTTAGGAAGTGTTCTCGCACTTTTGTGGGTCTGTTCGCAGACCGTGCATGTCCAGACACTTAGAGTAGATGCATATCCTCTGGTTGCACACAGCATGATCATCAGATTACCATCAGAACCCATTAGGAGCATTTTTACAGTGCATAGACCTATTTTCCCTATTTTAGCCAATTTTCACCTATTATTTTTAAGTGACTTTTGTTGGGAAACTAGGTAGGGTAATATGAGTCAGGCACTATATAAGAAAAGCTAGTGCTAGCAAATCCAGGCAAAAGAGGCAACAAGGACCTCATTTCCAGCAAAGCACCTTCTCAGCAAGACCCCCCCCCCCCCCGGCGGATGACTTAGCGTTTCCAGCCAAGAACAGCCAGCGTTTTTGTCACCAGCGTGTGACTACTATCTATCCTTTTTGTTGATTTCTTTCTTATTATCTATTTACTTTCACTTTTTGGAAACACCCCTCGGGAAATCTAACTGCCCTGCATTGCATAGCTAGTGTGGAACTGTCCAGAGGGAGTCCGGGCCTGAGGGCAAGAGAGCACTAAGGTTGGACAAGGACTATGGTTAGCCAAGTGGGGTCATTGACTAGCCAAAGTGGAATCCTTTGCTACAGAGGCTACATTTCAGTTTTGGATGTGGCCACAGTGTACAAAGAGGGTCGGATGACCTAGAAAGATATAATGGCAGCATCTCCTAAAATTTAGGGAACTGCTATTTTGGGACCTGAAAATGTCTTCGCGTCATTACGTGCAGTTTGACATGGGGATCATTTTGTTACTCTGTGGCCAAGTCAACAGAGGCTGCAGGTGAGATATTTTTAGACCCGAGGGTCTAAAGCGGGAAAATGCACAAATGAGTGACACTTGGCACTCTGAGGCCAGTTTACTACTTATAGAGAAGGCAAAAACGTGATTTATAGCTGGGAGGCTCATTTTGCAAGTCTCTGTCACAGGTTAAGAGCTATGGAGTGCTTGCTTTCCCTCTTATGCACAGTGCGGTGCCAGGAGTGATGCCCTGCACGCTACGCACTGCCCTCTCTCTCCCCTTTGGCAGTATGTTATGCCCCTCTAGTGGGCTTTTCATTTGACCAATGTACAGTTGTGTGGGTTCATGCGCGATTGCCGAGGCAAGAGCCTCTTGCACAGGTACTGGATTAGCTAGCGGCTAATCCCCCCGCAGGTACAGGTGAATTCGGAGAGGTTTCACGCCAGAAATCTCGTCCGATTCAAAGGGCAAGTAGCCCTACAGGTGCGGGAGCTCGAGGACTTGCTAGGGATGCGACCGGCACGCGGAACGGAGCCCGAAACAGTGAATTACAGCCTGCTGTGTATTTTTGCAGGTTTAGGGTTTTGGCCCTAAACGGACCCTAATACCCCCAGGAGGTTCGGGGACGCAAGGGGACCGCTGTACAGGTGATCTGGCGCATTTTCAGGGCTGAAAACAGAGAATTCAGCGTGCTGCAGATTCTCGCCAGGTTTTGCAAAGTGCCCGTAGGCGTCGGGAAAGTCAGTCAATGCGTGGGAATACTGACCGTGAAGGGTTCTAGTACAGTTATGCTGCCGAAATCGGGCTGGAACAATGGAAATTCAGCCGAGTTTGTGCGGGGCAGCTTGTAGGGAACCACAGCGTTTATTCCCTCTTTTGAACAATAAAGAAATACCGAAAGGGGCGCCTAAGTTAGGGGCCAATCTGGTGTTTGTCTACTCATACAGGTGCAATCTAGCAGCCTGTATCCCTCTCCCCTTTGTTGTGTCTTGAAAGTACAGGTAAAATAGACGACTAATAATGGGTGAAAGCTAAATCAAGGTTTAAAGTAAAGTCTACCGCCCTTTTCGGATTGAACAGGCCGGTTACATGGTTCCATCGACGGGATTAAATCACTTTTTTCCATAGAAGTGAGCCTTGGTCAGTTTTCGGCTTGAAGACACAGGGGATCATAGACCAGACACAGGGAATTGTAATTATGGCTGACAGACCAGATGATGTGACTGAAGAGGTTTCCTCTTCACAGGGTCAACAGACACATGAAGTGGGTGAGTCCTCAAGACCACCACAGACTGATGATGATATATTCAGGACCCAGTTGGTTACTGCTGTGGCTATGTTTACACAAGTAATGCAGAATCCGAGGTTTTTAGCCTTTCTGCAACCTCCTGTTCCGTCTCAGCAAGTTGGGTCACTGGATCATATTCAAAAGCCTGTTAAGGCTCGAGCACAGGTGATTCATACCGCACAGTCAATGGAAACACCTGTACACTTGACGGAGAACATGCAGTCTCCACAACGTATGCCTAAGGTGCAAGAACAGGTGGCTGAGATGCCAGTTTTTCAAGCTGTACCAATTCAGCCCGCCACCTTTCAGCAGCCTATAGCTGGTTCTAATGGGCAGGGAAGCAACCTACAGGCTATGCAACAGGTCTTCCCACCACCTTCAGTACACCCTGGCTATTTTGGAGGTGGATCGGTATTTCAGAGCATGGCTGGTCATGCACCTGGAAATCAGTTTTACATGCCAGGAACAGTGTTCGGGGGTGCTCAAACGATGATGCCTAACCCCATGTATGGTGTCACAGGCATGCTACCAGGGTTTCAAAGCACTCAGGGACAATTCGGGATGCCACAAGCAAATTTTGGTATGGCTGGAATTACAAATCAGCAGCCAAATATGGCATTTCCAGGTCAAGTTAATAGCGGCCAAGGAACACAGATGAACCCTAATAGTGTTCCCATGTTTCAGTCACTTCCATATGACAATTTAACGCCGCTGGAGAGGCCAACTCCGTACAAAGAAGGTGGCAAAGGAGTGTCATTCACGACCTTTACAGGGTTTGATGACAGGAAGAAGGCTCTTTCATTCCTCCAGCAGTTTGATAAGGCCTATGCAGGGGGAAACTTTACAGAGGCTTCAAAGGTCCGCAAGGCAGCCACTTTCTTGACAGGGAATGCGGGACAATGGTGGACAACTTTATTGCTTCAAGGGCAAGCTCCGTCCACATGGATTTACTTCAAGCAGATTTTTGCAGCAGCATGGTTATCTGATGATTTCGAAGCAGATGTCATGACAGAATGGCACCAGCTTAATGCTGCCACTTGCAGAAATCTGGATGATTACAATCGGAAGTTTTGGAAAGCTCTACTTCCAGTAACTTCCTATAGGTTTGTGCCATTGACAGAACAGATTGAAAAATACTGTTGTGGCCTACCCAAAGGATTGAGAAAATACTGCACGAAGACAAAAGTCACTACTTTGACGCAGCTCATCGAGGTAGCAAACACTGGCAATGGTTTGCTCAAGGGAGAAGATTGTGAATTTAACACTGGCGTCAAGGCAGGATCAGGCAAGAAAAATTCAGCCAAGAAGCACGTTCCCAATGAGGCTCCTAAAGGGACTCAGGAGTCAGCCAACACAGGGAAAGACAAAGCTACGGCTGAATCAGAAAAAGGACCAGCAAAGAAATGGAAAAGACGTTTTCCTCGCAAGTCAGAAGAGCAAAAGAAGGTCCTGAGGACAGAGAACAAATGCTTTATATGTGAGCAACCTGGCCACATTGCTTACAACTGTCCTACAAAGAAAAGGCCAGCTGATTCTGAAGACAAGGAGGACAGGAAGGGAAAGAAGCCCATGGCTGGTCTAGTGCCAGATATGATGGGCGACAAGCCAAATTCAGATGCAAGTGAGCTTTGCAGAGCATGGGGAAAGGTTAGGGATCAAACAGTGCTTATCTTCTTTGATCCAGGTGCCAAAGCCAACTTTATTTCCCCAGAATTGGCTTCAAAGTTGGGAATCAGACCTGAAGAGATGGGGTATACAGCAGAGGCAGGTTTGGCATGTCCTGGCCATACAGAGGCTGTGACACCCATCATTGGAAAGTTGCGTCTACATATCCAGTCCTATGTAGATGCTGAAGAATTTTACATCATGCCACTGGACGGATGTGATGTGTTGTTAGGTATTCCTTGGTTGTTTCGTGTACAGGGAATCATGGATGCCTACAACAAAAAGATCACTGTACAGAGCAGGGGAAAGACTCACATTCTGGATGTAAAGCTTAAAGGGGAGTCTATTCCTACTGTATCAGCTTCTGCTATTACTTCTGTAATGAAAAAGCATCTTTCTGCGTACTTGGTTTTTGCACGTGAAGTGTCAGATTGTGATGAATCAAATTTATCTGTGCTAGATAAAGAAAGGTTAATGTTTTTACAACAGTATAGTGACTGTTTTTCCGATTCATTACCGTCTCAATTACCGCCAGAGAGACCCGAGGACCATGCGATAGATTTGGTGCCAGGCTCTAGCCCACCAAACAAGCCTCCGTACAGGGTTAGTGCGGCTCAGCAGAAAGAGATAATGGGCCAAGTACAGGAGCTGTTAGAAAAGGGGCTGATTCAGCCCAGTTCATCTCCATTCTGTTCTCCAGTGTTGTTGGTGCAGAAAAAGGATGGCTCATGGCGTATGTGCATCGACTACCGTGCACTGAACAAGAATACCATCAAGAATAGGTTTCCTATACCTAGAATTGATGATATTATGGACAAATTAGAAGGAGCAGCTATGTTTAGCAGGATAGATCTAAAGAGTGGGTATCATCAGATCCGCATTAGATCAGAGGATGTGCACAAGACTGCTTTTAGAACAACGTTTGGCCTTTACGAATTTTTAGTGATGCCCTTTGGTCTCACAAATGCTCCTGCTACGTTTAATAGGATGATGGACAGAATTTTCCGTCCACACCAGCAGTTTGTTGGTACGTTCTTTGATGACATGATAGTCTATTCAAAGAATGAAGAGGAGCATAGGCATCACTTGGCCATTGTGTTCAAAGAGCTACGCAGTCATAGGTTGCTCATCAATGCAAAGAAAAGTGAGTTTTTTCTGGAAGAGATTCACTTTCTGGGACACATTGTCTCAAAGGACGGTGTCAGAATGGATCCTGCAAAAGTTGAAGCGATCAAGTCATGGCCAAATTTGAAGACGGTGCATGATGTCCGAAGCTTCTTGGGACTATGCTCCTATTACAGAAGGTTTATCCGAAATTTCGCTGAGATTGCTTCACCTTTACATGCTCTTCAAAAGAAGGCAGTCACCTTTAGATGGACACAAAAAGAGATTTCAGCTTTTAATCTCTTAAAGGAAAAGATGACTTCAGATCCAGTCATTGTGTTGCCAGATCTTAGGAAGTCATTTGTGGTCCAATGTGATGCCTGCGGTAGTAGCATTGGTGCAGTGCTAATGCAAGATGGCAGGGTAGTAGCCTATGAGAGCAGAATTTTGCAAGGGCCAGAGATGACCATGCAGGTCTATGAGAAAGAGTTACTGGCTGTGATTCATGCGCTCTTAAGTTGGAAACACTACCTGCTAGGTGCAGATTTCGTTGTCCAAACGGACCATCAGACCTTGCGATACTTCTTGACACAAACAAAGTTATCTGAGAAGCATATGCGATGGGCAAATATCTTGTCCATGTTCCATTTTCAGACTGTGCATGTCGAAGGCAAGAAGAACATTGTGGCTGATGCCTTGTCAAGAAAGCCACAAATTTCAGCTGTGTCGATTCCTTATCATCATGAACTTGATGATATGAGAGAACAGTATGCAAATGATGAAGATTTTGCAAGGGTCTTCGAGCAACTAATGGATGGACAACGTCATGAACACTATCTTCTTAAAGACGGGTCCATGATGATGCATGGCAGATTGTGTGTCACAAAGCCATTGCGACACAAAGTTATGGAAGAGAGTCATGTCCCACCGTATGCAGGGCATCGTGGTATCGATGCTACAGTGAAAGCGGTTGAGACATTCTTCTATTGGCCTACATTGAGAAGGGATGTGGATGCCTTTGTGCGAGAATGCCTAATATGCCAAAAGGTCAAGTTTGACAGGCAAAAGGCACCAGGGTTATTGCAACCCCTACCTATTCCAGATAAACCATGGGAAAGTATTGCTATGGATTTTATCTTTGATCTTCCAAGAACGCAGACAGGAAATGATGGTATTTGGACCATTATTTGCAGATTCAGCAAACAGGCTCATTTTATTCCTGTCAGGAAGAAGATAAAGCCAGATCAGATGGCACGCTTGTTTATGAGCAATATTTTCAAGTATCATGGCATGCCACAGTCGATTGTTAGCGACCGTGATCCACGCATGACAAGTTTGTTCTGGAGAGGCTTGTTTGAGAATATGGGCACCACGCTCAAATTCTCTTCGTCATTTCATCCTCAAACAGATGGGCAGTCAGAAGAGGCAAATTCTACTGTCCTAGATCTGCTGAAGTGCTATGTGTCAGAGCATAAAGGAAAGTGGGAGCAGTATTTGCCATTGGTGGAGTATGCATACAATAATACAGTGCATTCATCAACTGGCAAGGCACCTTTTGAGATAGTTGAAGGTGGCAAGAAAGTTCCTCCCATACTGCATACAAAGGACAAGATATTTGAAGCAGATAAGTATGTTCAGGACATGGATGAAATGTACAAGAAGGTCAAAGTGGCCTTAGAAAGGACTCAGGCAAAGCAAAAGAAAGCAGCTGATCGTCACCGTCGTGAAGTGGTATATTCACTTGGTGATTGGGTGCTTCTACGGTTTGAAAAGGCAAGGTTAAAGAAGATGAAGGGCAAGGAAAGACTGTTTCCAAAGCTCAGCATGCGTTACTATGGGCCTTTTCAAGTGTGCGACATAATCAGTGATGTTGCATATAGGCTGAAATTGCCTGACAGTTGGAAGATTCACAATGCGTTTCATGTGAGTCTTCTCAGACCCTATGTGGGTGATGTGCCAGAAGCTATTCCAGCTGAAGATCAGCCGGAAGTCGAGGAACTTGACGAGATCTTGGTCCCTGAACAGATTTTGGCACACAAAGAAAGGAAAGTGAAAGGCAAGGTTGCTAGGCGTTACTTGGTAAAGTTCAGAAACTATCCACCAATGGATGCTAAGTGGATGGAAGAAGGTGAACTTGCAGAGTCACCAACTGTGTTATCACTTTACCTGGAAGCCTTCGATTTGCAACCTACCTTGACCCCTTGAGTTTCAAAGCTACATGGATTGTCAGTGTGACAATGGCTTCTGAAACAAATGATGTACATGGTATTTAAAGTGAGCTCAAATCAAATACCTGTTACATGAATGTTAGAGCTGTCCAGATTGTCAGTTTGGCAATTGCTCTTATGGAATGTCCAAAAGTTTGATTAGTGCTATAGAAGTGAGTATTTCTTGTCAGTTTGTCAAGGATACAGTGATTGCTTCTATTGAAGAGTACATGTGTAACTGCATTCTTAAACTGTCGGTTTGGGTATGCTCGAAAGTGTTACGGGATCCAACGTGTACTATAAGACAGTGGCAAAATGTGCAGCTACCATTTTGTCATTGGAAAGTTCGTGACTCAAAGCAATGGCAGAGTGCGAAGCTACCACTATGTCATTGGGACAGGGTTCACACGCAGGCAATACATGAGTCGACGAGGTGTTGAATACACCAGGGTTGACAATGAGCATGTATGTGTCGTATATGTGTCGACAGGTGTTGAATACATCAGTGTTGACAGTAAGCATGGACGACATAGATGCAAACGAGGACGTTTGAGATTTCAAGAGGGGGGTATGTCACCAGCGTGTGACTACTATCTATCCTTTTTGTTGATTTCTTTCTTATTATCTATTTACTTTCACTTTTTGGAAACACCCCTCGGGAAATCTAACTGCCCTGCATTGCATAGCTAGTGTGGAACTGTCCAGAGGGAGTCCGGGCCTGAGGGCAAGAGAGCACTAAGGTTGGACAAGGACTATGGTTAGCCAAGTGGGGTCATTGACTAGCCAAAGTGGAATCCTTTGCTACAGAGGCTACATTTCAGTTTTGGATGTGGCCACAGTGTACAAAGAGGGTCGGATGACCTAGAAAGATATAATGGCAGCATCTCCTAAAATTTAGGGAACTGCTATTTTGGGACCTGAAAATGTCTTCGCGTCATTACGTGCAGTTTGACATGGGGATCATTTTGTTACTCTGTGGCCAAGTCAACAGAGGCTGCAGGTGAGATATTTTTAGACCCGAGGGTCTAAAGCGGGAAAATGCACAAATGAGTGACACTTGGCACTCTGAGGCCAGTTTACTACTTATAGAGAAGGCAAAAACGTGATTTATAGCTGGGAGGCTCATTTTGCAAGTCTCTGTCACAGGTTAAGAGCTATGGAGTGCTTGCTTTCCCTCTTATGCACAGTGCGGTGCCAGGAGTGATGCCCTGCACGCTACGCACTGCCCTCTCTCTCCCCTTTGGCAGTATGTTATGCCCCTCTAGTGGGCTTTTCATTTGACCAATGTACAGTTGTGTGGGTTCATGCGCGATTGCCGAGGCAAGAGCCTCTTGCACAGGTACTGGATTAGCTAGCGGCTAATCCCCCCGCAGGTACAGGTGAATTCGGAGAGGTTTCACGCCAGAAATCTCGTCCGATTCAAAGGGCAAGTAGCCCTACAGGTGCGGGAGCTCGAGGACTTGCTAGGGATGCGACCGGCACGCGGAACGGAGCCCGAAACAGTGAATTACAGCCTGCTGTGTATTTTTGCAGGTTTAGGGTTTTGGCCCTAAACGGACCCTAATACCCCCAGGAGGTTCGGGGACGCAAGGGGACCGCTGTACAGGTGATCTGGCGCATTTTCAGGGCTGAAAACAGAGAATTCAGCGTGCTGCAGATTCTCGCCAGGTTTTGCAAAGTGCCCGTAGGCGTCGGGAAAGTCAGTCAATGCGTGGGAATACTGACCGTGAAGGGTTCTAGTACAGTTATGCTGCCGAAATCGGGCTGGAACAATGGAAATTCAGCCGAGTTTGTGCGGGGCAGCTTGTAGGGAACCACAGCGTTTATTCCCTCTTTTGAACAATAAAGAAATACCGAAAGGGGCGCCTAAGTTAGGGGCCAATCTGGTGTTTGTCTACTCATACAGGTGCAATCTAGCAGCCTGTATCCCTCTCCCCTTTGTTGTGTCTTGAAAGTACAGGTAAAATAGACGACTAATAATGGGTGAAAGCTAAATCAAGGTTTAAAGTAAAGTCTACCGCCCTTTTCGGATTGAACAGGCCGGTTTCAGTTTTCTTCAACTTTGCAGATCTCCTAGCGTTTTGCATTTGCAGCAGCCTGGCGTTAGCACAACCAAGTAGATCACTAGCGTTTTTGCAGATTGACCCCAATTCAGCCCTAGCGTTTTGGAGCAGCACAACAGCCCAGCGTTTTGCATTTGCAGCAGCATGGCGTTAGCACAACCAAGTAGATCACTAGCGTTTTTGCAGATTGACCCCAATTCAGCCCTAGCGTTTTGGAGCAGCACAACAGCCCAGAGTTTTGCAGATTCATCGCAATAGAACCCAGATTAGCAGCAGCGTTTTCAGTTTTCAGCAGCAAGACACCGTAGTAGAAGTCCCAAACCTCGCAAATATCACCTTCCTGCAGCAGATCCTCGCCGCACGGTCAGATGCACCATCGCCGTCGTCATCGACATAGAGTTAGAATTCAACAGATAAAGATTTGCAGATTTCAGCCATTAGCGTTTTCAGATTTCAGCCCGTCTCATCGTCGTCCTCATCGTTGTTGACATCGTCGGCAAGTCCATTGCATTGTAGAGATTTGTGCAATCAATAGTAGATCGCTCTCGTCATAGAGAGTGGGGCCTTCGGAGGAGGGTTTCACAACATTCTGGTGTATTTTTATGTCTCTATCTCTCAGTCTCAGCACCTTCATTCATAGTGTTTACCACTTTGTTTGTGATCACTTGCACTCTCTCACTAAAGGAACGGAAGGCTCTCCCTTCCGTAAGTCAAAGGAACCCTCGAGCACAGTTCGGAGCACTCATCTTGAGCAAAGTTCAACATTCACTTCCGTTGCACCTTACAGTTCTTCCAACTCTTCTGACTCGAGCGAAGAAGACAGAAAAGGCAAAAAGCAAAGCAAAAAGCAAAGCTTCGAAAAGGGCAAGAAAATGACAAAGAAGCCTAGACTTCGCCCAGTTTCTGACAATTCTACAGAGGAGTCATCCTCAGATAGTTCAGACTCCAACAATCACATGTTTTATGCAAAGAAGCAGCATTTTTACAGAGCCAATCAATATGACTTCCTCAAAGATAAAAGCAAGAAAGTAAAAGCATTCAAAGAAGGTTGACAGTCGATTAAGTTTGACTCTTTTTCTGGATTCCAAGATGCTCCGAGGGCTTTGGCCTTCATTCAACAATTTGACATAGCTTTCTCTAGAGGGTATTACTCAGAGCACTCCAAGATTCGGAGGGCTACCTCTTTCTTCAAGGGAAATGCTCGAACATGGTGGTCCACTCTTCTTCTGAGGCAAGAAGCTCGAGTTAAATGGTTGAAATTTAAAAGGCTCTATATTTCTTCTTGGCTGACTCGGGAGTACGAACGAGTTATACGAACCGCTTGGAAGCAACTTCGGATGACCAAGGGAGATTCTCAGGACGCTTATTGCGAGAGATTCAGGAAGTCTTTTCTACCAACCTCTTCGTTTAAGAAGGTCTCGTTTAAGGAACAGATTGAGCAGTTTTGTTGCGGACTTCCTACAGAGATCCGAGACTACTGCTTGGAACAAAAGTTTAATTCATTTCAAGAATTAATGGGTCATGTGAAATGGGGTTTTGCGATACATTCAGGAAATTCTGATGAGATCTTGGCTCAAAGAACCCAACAAACTTATAACAATGAAAGTAGAAAGTTGAAAGAGAAAGAGTTCCCAAGAAAAGAAAGACAAAGATACACGACCCCGGCTCACTCTTCGAGGGAGAGGGCCAGTTACATCAAAGAAGGGAAGTGTTTTGGATGCAAGGAACATGGACACGTCACCGCAAAGTGCCCTATAAAGGCACAGCAAGAATAACATGAAGACAGGCCACAAAGTTCGAGAGAAGCTGAGGAACGTGGCAGAAAAGGCAAGATAAAAGCAGGACTGGTTCCATATTGCATGGCAACTGACCCAAGTATGATTGATGAAAGTAAAGAACTTTGTCAAGCTTGGGGCAAAGTGAAAGATCAAAGCCCTGATTTTCTTTGATGGAGGAGCCAAGGCCAACTTCATTTCACCTGAATTGGCAGCGTGGCTCGAGATTACACCCGATTGGATGGGACCACCAACAAATGCAATTTTAGCGGCACCTGGACTGGACATAGCCATTACACTTGTCATTGGCAAACTTCAGTTGCATTGTCATGGGTATTTGGGCACGAGGACTTTTACATAATGCCCTTGGAAGGTTGTGACGTCCTCCTTGGAGTCCCTTGGTACCATAAGAACAACGCCATGGTCGATTATCGGGTGAAGAAAGCGACTTTGACAAATGAAAAGGGCGAGTATGTCCCTATTGTATCGGCTTCGACCGTTTCCAAATTAATGAAATCCAATGAAAGAGTTAAATGATGGACACAGAACGAATATGTCGGAACTTCATAAAGAACGCCAAGATTTTCTCCACACTCATGCCGATTGCTTTTCTGAGGGCCTGCCAGGCGAGTTGCCACCATCTTGTCCCGAGGATCATACTATTGATCTGATACCTGGAAGCACTCCGACGAACCGGCCACCTTATCGTATGAGCCGAGCCTAGAATGAAGAGATTATGAACCAAGTGAAAGACCTATTGGAAAAGGGTCTTATCCAACCAAGTACTTCACCCTACTGCTCTCCGGTGTTGTTGGTTTTAAAGAAAGACGGATCTTGGAGAATGTGCATTGATTATAGAGCTCTCAATAAAATCACCATCAAGAACAGATTTCCAATTCCGAGGATCGATGATATTCTTGACCAATTACACGGATCCTCTTGTTTTAATAGGATCGATTTCAAAAGCGCATATCATCAGATCCGAATCGCGCCGAGAGATGTCTACAAGACAGCTTTTCGGACGAGCTTTGGTTTATGTGAATTTTTGGTGATACCTTTTGGCCTTACCAATGCTCCAGCGGCTTTCAACCGAATGGTGGATAGGATTTTCAGAGAGTACAGATCTTTTGTTGGCACTTTCTTTGATGACATTATAGTCTTCTCCAAGGACGAGGCAGAACATAGAAACCATCTGCTACGGGTCTTTCAGGCATTGCGAGATCACAAGTTAGTAATCAATGCCAAGAAGAGTGACTTTTTCTTACCGAAGATACACTTTCTGGGACACATCGTCTCAGCAAAGCAGGAGTACAGATGGACCCCACCAAGATTGACACTATACGTGATTGGCCCGATTTGAAGAATGTTCATGAAAATAGAAGCTTCTTGGACTTATGTTCTTACTACTGGCGGTTCATTAGAAAATTTACAAAGGTCACTTCCCGTTTGCACATTCTGACACAGAAAGGAGTCCCTTTCTCATGAGGGACCCACAGAGGTGACAGCCTTTCAAACTTTGATAGAGAAATTAAATACGGGACCAGTTTTGACTTTGCCGGATTTGCAAAAGTCATTCGAAGTATATTGTGATGCTTGTGGTCATAATCTTGGTGCGGTCTTAATGCAAGAAGGCCATGTCACTGCCTATGAGAGCCAATTGTTTTCAAGGCCGGAATTGAGAGCACAGATTTATGAGAAAGAGCTTTTGGCGGTTATCCATGCTCTTACTCAGTGGAGACATTACCTACTCGGAGTGTCACAAAGTGATGACATGGCTACCAAAAACCCTAAAAATCCTGCAAACCCTAATTTTTGGAAACCCTAACCCTAACTACTGGCTGAAACCCTAATTGGCTGGAAACCCTAATTTCTGGCGCCAGTGCCACGTGGCAGCAATGTACGACTTTTTTCGGAAATTACGAAAGCTTGGGAAAAGCAGCTAGCGACGCATTTTAGCAGGCTTTTTGCTACGCAAAAGATTTGGAGAGGGAGAGAGAGTTAAATTGCTTTATTTTGCCCTCTCTTGAGATAGAGAGAGAGACTGCTTTTGATTTTAAGCTTTTCGGGCTCTGCTTTTGGGCATCCCTTGTAACCTTTTTATTAGTGGTTTAGGGCTCACTTCTCAGAGCATCTGGGCGCAGAGTCTGAGAGTGAAACCCTAACCGCTCTCTTATACATGGATGATTAATTAATGCATAAAGAAATACCGAAAGGCACGCCGGTCTTTGGGGCCAATATCTCTAGGCACGGAACTCCGCCGGGCCAGTGCAAATCTATTGTGATCTGTGAATTGTTTTGAAGTGGTTATTTGGTGCTGTCGCGATTGATTCTTGACTTGGAGTGTCCAAGTCTGTTGTACGGAGCCGATTTTACGGTCTTCACTGATCATCCGAGTTTACGCTACTTCTTGTCACAAAAGCAACTTTCGAAAAAGCAGATGCGGTGGGCTAACATCTTTCATAGTTTCACTTCCAGATTGTCCATGTACAGGGACAGAAGAACTTGGTGGCAGATGCATTGTCCCGAAAGCCGTTAATCTTGGCTATTTGGGCGATTCATCATAGAAGCTTCAAGGACATGGTCGATCAGTACGCCACAGATCCAGATTTTTTGGATGTATTCACACAAATACAGAATAAGGAGGTAGTAGCGGGATATTCCATACGGGGATGGCTACTTGATGAAGGAAACGATGTTGTGCGTTACACTGCCATTGAGGGAAAAGGTTCTAACTGAATGCCATTGTCCACCATTTACGGGTCACCGCGGCATTGACACCACCTTGAAAGGTGTGGAGCCTAACTTCTTTTGGACGAGACTCAAGAATAATGTGGATGACTTTGTACGCAGTTGCTTGGTATGCCAGAAGGTCAAGTTTGACAAGCATAAAGCACAAGGATTGTTACAGCCTTTACCCATTCCCACCTGCCCCTCGGAAAGTATTGCTATGGATTTCATTTTTGATCTCTCTAAGACACAGAGTGGGCACGATGGTATCTAGACTGTTATTGACAGATTTAGCAAGCAAGCTCATGTCATTCCAGTGAAGAAAACAGTCAAGGCGGATCATTTAGCGAGACTGTTCATTGCCCAGATATTTAAATCGCGTGGCATGCCTAAGACAATAGTTTCTGACAGAGATCCCCAATTCACGAGTTTGTTTTGGAAGGCTACTTGGGAGAACATTGACACACGGTTGCTGTTCTCGTCATCTTTCCACCCGCAAACAGATCGACAATCTGAGATTGCTAATTCAGTCGTACTGGATTTATTGAAGTCTTACATTTATGATCAAAAGACTCAATGGGGAAAAAAATTGCCCTTGGTGGAATTTGCCTACAATAACACGATCCACTCTTCGACGGGGAAGGCACCATTTGAGATTGTTGAAGGTGCTACGAAGGTTCCACCCTTCCTTAGCACGAAAGATAAGATTTTTTTAGCCGAACAGTGTTGCTAATTGGACTATTTTCTAAAAAAATTTAATGATTAATCTCTTTTTCTAGGATATTTTATTGTGTACACTAAGAACTGTTAAAAGATTGTAGCTACAGGAAGTGCCATCAAGAATGGACAACTCTGATGTGTCATTTGATGGGTGACGGTAAACATCGCGAAGGAGTTTCCGTAAGTTCGGTGGAAAGGGCCGGGTTACGAGTGCCCCTGATACGTCACAGGATGGGTGACGAGTGCATCAGAAAGGGGGCATTCCGTAGGCTAAGGAGGAAATCCGAACTGAGTAATAAAATACGCGTAAGAACGCAAGCACAAGAATAAAGATGGGTTCAATGAAGCTTTTTACGAAAAGCAGGAACATTCGCGAGAGGGCAGATGCTTTCCCGCGAGGAGTCTGTGTCTGCATTGCATCTGTGCTCGTGTTCTGCACCCGGGGACGCATGGAATGTGTTCGTGTAGCATTGTTTTCACTAACTGAGTGAGTTTTTAAAGTTTGAACAGGTTCACACTTTATTTTATAAAGTGGCCGGTCACTTTTAAGTGGCCATCCCTCTTATAATAAAATAAAGCAAGGCTCTTTTTTTTTAAAAAGCCTGCGTTAAAAACCCAGCACTAATAAGCTACGCAGGGCTGAAAATAGCGAGCTCTCTCTCCTCTCTCTAGAAGCGCCAGAGCTTCTACTTTTTGTGCCCTATTTCCGCCGGGTGCCCGGGCCTATAAAAAGGCAGCAAGCGTTCCAGTTTTGGACACACGCCAGGAGCAGTAGAAGGAGTTAGCGCTGAGGATTCTGGAGCAAGTGCTGGCGACGGAAATTTGCAAGTGTTCGTGTGACGACTGAGTACAGAGGTCGCTTTTCCAAGCAAGGAGCGACAGGTATAATGTGTTGATACGCATTGAGAGTTGTTGCTTTGTGTGGTTTGTTTTGCAGGAATTTCCCTTCTTACGGGAAAGCCCCTCACGGGAAGTACGGCTTCACGCCTAAGTCCCATACGGGAAAGTACGGCTTCATGCCTAAGTCCCTTACGGGAAAGAACGGCCTTGTGCCCAAGCCCTTTACGAGAAAGCACGACCTTCGGGTCTACGATTACAGAACGGAGGGGTTTCCTCGGGTTCTTGTGCTTGTATATGAATTCTCCCTGAATAAAGAATACTCTTGACGGGGGGGGGGGGGACCAGCCCATCTTCTGGTCCCCAATACTGTGTCAATCTTCTCCCTTCTCTCACATTTGCAAAGTATTTTATTTTTCAGATTTCTAAGTGCTCGTGTACGCTCCCGTTTTGTGACAACCAGTACACGAGGAATTTCGACAATGCTTTTGCCAAGGTCCGAGAGGCTTTAGCGAAATCTCAGGAAAGACACAAGAAGGCTGCAGATCGACATTGTCACGATTTGAAATTAAAGGAAGATGATTCGGTGCTCTTACGTTTTGAGAAGGCACGCTTAAGAAAGAAAAAGGGAAAGCAGCGGCTTTTTCCAAAGCTTAGCATGAGAACTATGGACCTATACATGAGGCATGTCCTACTTAACAAAAACAAGAGAGTGATGTACATAGTCTATATACAATGAGTCTTGTTTATCATAAAACCATGGAATTCCTAAAATAACATTTGCTCTATCCAGGCGCATGATGTGGAAATCCAAGTTCTCTTTGTAATCAACTAGCTCGAGCGACAAATCTGGGACCATCTGATTCCATACATATATATCCTCGCCAAGAGCCATCTTCACGCAATACTCGTGGTCACTATCCTGCACCTGCAGGCTCACTTTCTGCATCAATTTTACATCCACAAAATTGTGTGAGCTTTCATTATCAATAAGTACGGTCACGTCGTGACCATTGATCTTCTCGCGGAAACGGAGAAGATCGTGCTTATCAAACACTTTGGTGCTAAAAGTACAATTAGAGCTGGATTTCAACTTGAATAACATCAGAGTTACCTAAGATCTCGTGAATTTGAACCGAAGGACAACCTTGCGGTTTCTTGGTCTTCTTTTTCAGGCAATCCTTGATTTTGGTGACCTCTCTAGCCACATCCTAAGCAAGCCCCCTTCTTCACTGTATCAGCAGCTGAAGCATTTTTGGCTTTCTTCTTCTCCTGAGAAGGTCTTGGCGGTGATTTGGACTTTTGTTGGAATCGAGGTTGCTTCCTCGAAGCGCCCGCACCAAATTGGTGATCTGAAGTTCTTTTCTTCTCATAATTCGCTCCATTTATCAAATGGAACGTCCTAGCCTTTGCCACAGCATCCTCGACGTCAATCGGGGCTTTATCCTTGATTAAGGCCCAACGGTAATCTTCATGTAATCCCAGCAAGTACATATGCACAATGTGCATAGAATCCACAGAAAGTGAGCGCTTCTTTGAAAGCTGTTGTGTACTTATCAAAAGACACGGCTTTCATCGAAAGACTCTGCAATTTGGTGTAAGCTTTCAAAGGATCCATTTTGGCGAAATCCTTCTTGAATTTCACATAAAAGTCAGCCCACGTCGTAGGCTTCTCGCTCATATCACGCCACCAGGGAAGCGCCTTGCTGTGCAAATAAAGAGAAATCGTCTGAATCCTCCATTCATCATGCTCGCATAGAGGTCGAAATACGTAGTCCACTAGTGAAGCCAATTGTTTATGGCCAATTCCATACATTCCTTCTCTTCTCCTGAGATTTGTGGTTTTGTACGAAATCGTGGCAATAGGACCACCCTGTGAACGCCCAAAACAATAACCTGCATCTGCAACTGTTGCAAATGGGTTTCGCCCTCGGAGATACGCGCAGTTGTCGTGTCGGCCCCTTCGAGAGAGGCCAAGTGAATGTTCGTCTGAACGTTCACGTTTTCCAAAGCGGAGATTCGCTGATCAAGGCTCTGGAAAGTGCATGTGATCCATGTGTACTGAGCATGCGTAAACAGAATTTGAATGTTAACTGGTGCGTCGTCACGCTGCGCATCCGAGACGGAGGACTCCATGGCGAAATGCGTGAAAATTTGAAAATTGCGAGAACGGGCTTTTTTTGCACTGTTTGATCGCAAAAAGTTAACTCTATGGAGCTGCACGCGACGGCGTGAGCGCCCGAAGGCAAGCAAATGATGACAGGAACGCGAGCAAATGAGAGAGGGAAGGCTCGGGAGAGAAACAAAGAGCTTTAAAGTAAATTCTTTGCAAAAAAACTCTCTCTGTAAGTGGTTTTTATGAACCAATAGGTTTCACACTAACCTTTTAAAAAAATCAAGGTGTCCACATTTAAAAGGACCTAGTCATTTAATAAAATAAAAGACAACCCATCTCGTAACGTTGAAAAAAAACCAACGCAAGAAAGAGACCAGCGTAAGAAAACTCTAGTGTTTGAAGCAATCGAACGCCACGGAAAAAAGCAAATGACGCGTGGAAGGGGAAGAGAAAAGAATCTGGGCGTGTGCCCGCTTGTGCATACACACGAAGACTCCACGCTGGCGTGCGATTTCTCTTTTCGCCTACGCAGACTCACTGCTCGATCCTTCTCTTTTATGCTACTGAGAGCTTCTCTCTCTGTGCAGGGCAGCAAGGCTGCGTTTTTAGGGTAATGGCAGCAAAGGGTTTCTTCTTCTTCTCCTCCGGGTCGCCTTGCTCCGCCGAGGTCCTTCACTCGCCCAACTGCTCTGATATCATGTCAGAGTCGGCGTTGCGGAAGCGTGTAGACCAAGGTGAGAAAGCACGCGGGAGAGAGAGAGAGAGAGAGAGAGAGAGAGAGAGAGAGATGCACTGAACCAATCAACCAAGGCAATGAGATAATAGATAATAATACAATGGGGGCTGAGGGTTTCTTATATAGAAACCTCAGTAAATTGCCCTACCCAGACTTTGACAAATAAGTGAAATAAATCCCTAAAAGCCAAAATAAATATTGGATTCACACTGGGCAATTCACTTGAAATGCCTAAACTTTAACAAATCTGTCGGGAAGAGAGGCCATGGCTCTGCTTATAAACGTTTTACATTGGCCTTTCGCCCAAAAGCACCTGGTATGAAACGCTTTGGCGTCCAAAAGTAGTAACCCCAAAATGTGGCGTCCTAGAGCTTAGGGGACAAAACACGAGCGTCCGTACAGTGTCACGTCATCAATCTCGTAAAGCGCGGGCCATCCATACAACAGTGCCACAACAGTAGCCTTTTGTAAGTTTGGGTCCTTGCTTTATTTTTAAAAGGGCCTGGGCCCCTTGGCCTGGTTCTGTACGTTGGGTAGGGTTAGGCTTTTAACCCTAAACCCCCTTTTGGTCCTCTCAACCAAAATCTTCAAGTTAGGCCATGCCACGTCACAAATTTGTGACAAGGCCCCCCAGCTCTAGAAGAGAAGCTCTGTTGGTGTTACATCATGACCTAGTTTAAGATTACACAAAGATTCTCCATCGAACCACTTCTCCATCAACAATCCAAGACAGGTGATGTTATCTTATAAGTTTTGCTTCACTGCTTGCTAAGCTTGCAAGTCCTCTCTTTGATGTGAGAAAGTAGCAATAGAAGACTCCAAGCTTTGCTAAGGGAATCCAATACGGAATCCAGGAGAGTTCGAAGGGTTGCCACACACTCCGATGTAGATAAGAGTCTTTGGAGTGGAGAGCTTTTGCTCTTGTGATACAGTTTAGAAAGAAACCAAGTACCATCAAGATCAAGATTAAAATGAAGCATGGGCCTCAGGGCCCCACCATCCGGTTCATGTGCTTGTATTCTCTCTTTCCTCGGTAATGAAGATATTCTTTTTTGGGGGGTGGGGGGAGAACAATACATCATCTGATCCTAGTCTTGTGTCAATTCTCTCCTCTCTCCCTTTCTCCTATCTTCAAAGAGATTTTCTATGTCTTTAGTACTAAAATTCAGTTCCACTTCCGTCTTGCTATACAAGCCATGACACGGAAATTGAGACATTAAAAACAATACACGCGACCTCAATTGGTCACAACTTGGACAAAAACTTCATAATGTAAAATCTACATGTTCACTATACCTAAGTAAATATAAGCCCTTGATACGCATCGGATGGGAACTTCTGCATTTCATTACATGATAGAGACACAAGACGGTATAGGGACAGCTCACACTTAGGATGACTCATTTGCAACCAAGACTCATACTTCTTCTTAAAGAGCTCCATATGCACACAATAGAGCTATGGATTGCCTCTGCTAGACTACCCTCACAAGTAGACATAACTCATGAGAACAATGATGTTGTAAGAGAAGAAAAAATAGATTTGACACTTGTGGACACGTGCAAAGGGAACACGGTGAGAGGCTTGAAGGCATAGTTGCATGGTTAGTTGAACCATACCGATATGGAAAACTGTTTTCATACGCGTATGAAAAATGATATCAAACCTGGCCAAAATAATCCAAAAAATCAAGGTAATGAGGTTGATGGGGGTAATGATAATAGAAATTCATTGTAGTTTGAAGACCAAAGTAAGATATGAAAAGTTCTATATTTCTATGGTGCTATGAGTGTGCTTACCATGTGTAATCGTTTGGGTTTTTTACAAATAAAATTAGAGCCATGTATGTTTCAAATTCAAGGGTTGAAACATACTCCAATCATCCTTCCATACCCATATGTGTTTGACGTATGGAAACATATGGAAAAAACTATGCTTGAAAGATGGCAAAAGGATAAACCGATAATCAGACAAAAAGCACATTCAGAGTAAAATGCGTATTTTGGCAGATCTAGTACTTTCTGTATTGCCTGCAATGACACTAAGTGTGCACTAACCAAATCTCTCTGTCAACATCCCCTAAATTTATCTGAGAACTCACATAGGCCCCATAGACTCTTCTTTTGCAATGACTTCCTCCTCGTGAGAGTAGAACAGGAAGATCTTTTTTATCAAAATGGTGAAAAGGAGTTGACCTCACTGCGCGTAGCTTCAGTAGACCCCACGACCGTCATATTAGCACCAGAACAGAAAAAGAAAATATACAATTAGCTTACATTGGACAGTGGCGAAGGCGGCGTGTGCAAGAACGACAACACCCAACAGACCAATGACAAGATCCACTCCCATCTGGTGCTGAAGGCTCTACTCTGCGGCTGTTCCTACGATTACTGTTTGGCCTTCTCACCCAGACCTTGGGGTAATAACATGACAACAGTTTAGGTGCCAATAGAATTTGCCTATTTGCCCACCCTCCCTGGCTTGCAGTGTAAATTTTCCGATCGACAAAATGAAAGAACATTCGTGGCGTTTCAAGGTCAAACTTGAGGCATTTAAAATTTTAACCCCAATAAGTTATCTCATTGGTTTGACCTTGAAAACAAGGCCAAGAAATTGGTTTTTTTCAAGAAGTGGGCTGTGTGCATAATTTAGCATCAGGTGATCATGTTGTGGATGTTTGGAATACTCATTTAGATATGATGGAACTGTTTTCTCAATTGAATTGTGCATGTGCTAATGCTTTCCACTGGGTGCAAGAGTCCGTGTGTAAGATTGAAGCTAGAGGAGCGGCTGGCAAGGCCCTTGCTATGACAGTGCCAATGATAAGCATGTCACCCATTGCCATCTGAGCACACCAGGGCTTCCAGCTGGCTCTCAAGGATGTGATGGGACAACATCATCCGCTCTCAAAATCTGGAGGGACAACATCATCCCCTCTCATGTGGGGTAACTGAAGAGCACGCTTGTCTTCTTTGTAGAGCTTAAGTCTGATACGTATGTTCAAGGTTCATTACATTGACTTCTCCTTTCAAACTTTCTATAGTTGAGTCTATGCAATAATCTATGGTCCTTTACCTTGAATTATTTGTCAAGAACCAAGGTTTGATATTATGTTGCTACGTTTGTCTATGCTACCCACTATGATGGAGCATCATTTTCAGACAGCACAATATGGCACCCCGCAGTCACTCCGACTCGAGCCTAGTTGCTTCCAGCTTCTTGCGAGTATGCAGCACAAAACGAGGAGCCCAAGCTACAAAATTAGAAATTTTCAACTTGGTGCAAGAGTCCGTGTGTAAGATTGAAGCTAGAGGAGCAGCAGCCTTGCGCTTGTCAGCGACCGGCAAGGCCCTTGCTAAGACAATTCCAATGATAAGGCCATCTACATGTCACCCAATGCCATCTGAGCACACCAGGGCTTCCAGCTGGCTCTCAAGGATGCGATGGGACAACATCATCCCCTCTCAAGATATGTGTCTAGTCCTATGAAATATGGGCATGCAGACCCACAATGTGTGCTATGTGATGTGTGTGGGTCACATCCGGGGCGGCGCTCTAGCCACACTATGTGCCAAGTGGTGCTGACAAGTGGCCTTTCTGGGTGCCACCATAGGGCGCTCACCATCAACTCACCTCGCATGGGAAACACCGCATTCAGGTTGGACTTGAGAAGCAAGTGGTGATGGATAACAGCCTGAGCTAGCACATGGTAACAAGCGTGATGTGGTGCCCTGCATGCCAAACCTATTGACATACCCAATATTTGCCTTGGCCTACAAGCATGTAGGTCATCCCATTTACCTGTATGAGGACACGCTTGGCCAAATGTCATCTCGCCTAGAAGACTATCATCCTAGCAAACTCAAATTGGGCTTCTCCGACTTTGATAGCTCGGTCATCACATTAGCATGAGTAGATTTAGTATTTAACGAGGTAGAGGGAATTATAAGTAAAACAAGCAAGGAGTTGGTTGACAATTCTTTGCATCTCACTAGCATTACAATTGTTAGATTTCTTTTGTAGTTTTAGGTTGCCATTCGAAACCGTTGGGATTCTAAAACAAAAACAATGTGAATCTAAACTCACGTGGACATTCTATACTAGTCTATCATCTATACTACTCTATTATAAAGGAGGAGAGCTTCGAACTTGCCATGTGGCGTATGAAGTGGAAACATGAAGGCAGTGAGCGGGGGACCAACCACGAGGTGAGGAGGTGGCGCGGGGGAGCTACGTGAGCCTCGAGTGGGACATGAACTCGCGACATGCTGGATGTCGTGCATGGCTTTTATCTTCTATAGATGCACTACATCATGGTTCTCTCTCTCTCTCTCTCTCTCTCTCTCTCTCTCTCTCTCTCCTTCTCTCTCTCTCTCTCTCTCTCTCTCTCTCTCTCTCTCTCTCTCTCTCTCTCTCTCCTGCAAGGGTCATACATAACCTTCCGATCTTGAGATAATTTTTTACCTTTGCATTATTAAACAAACGATGTGGTAGATGCTACAAGTGATGTTAGCTTGATCTTCGAGTGCCGTATTAGAGAATACACTATGAAAAAATCATGTTCATATCTCAACCATCTTTAACCCTATGCAAATCATTTACTTACATGAACTCTTTGAAAAGGTAAATATACACTCTTTGTTTTAGAGCTATACCTTATGACCATTGTGTAGTGGCTCTTGGTATATCTCTAATGGAATTAAGACTTATTGTAGGTGAAGTAAGTGGTTGATAGGTCATTTGTAACATTCTCTCTCTCTCTCTCTCTCTCTCTCTCTCTCTCTCTCTCTCTCTCTCTCTCTCTGTGTGTGTGTGTGTGTGTGTGTGCAAAGACCAAGGAACCATATATAGAGAGTAGTAATAATATACATGAGCCCCCTTTTGAATAGAATCCCTTTGTTGCCAATAATAGGGTCTCCCAATTGAAGAGATTGGCGAGAGCTTGAGAGTGATTACTAGAGAGGGCCACACAATTCTCATTGTCTCATATGCATGCAAGTTGATAAACTTCAACCAATAAACCAACACATTTTCCTACTTTTTGATAACATGTCTGAGATAATGACTCGACGACCTCTTAGTGTTAAATATAGAGGTGATGCTCTCTCTCTCTCTCTCTCTCTCTCTCTCTCTCTCTCTCTCTCTCTCTCTCTCTCTCTCTCTCTCTCTCATTATTTTGAGTTTTTCCTATAGTGGGGAGAAGGAGAGAGTAGACTCCATATATAGAGATTGAATATAGTAATAACAGACATGAGCCCCCTTTTGAATAGAGAGCCCCTTGCTGCTATCATAGGGTTTCCCAATTGAAGAGATTGGCGAGCACCTAAAAGTGATTACTAGAGAGGTCCACACTGATTTTCATTGTCTCCTATGCATGCAAGTTGATAAACTTCAGTCACAATAGTTGAGATCGGGAAAATAAGGAGAGAGAAAATGTTGAGCTAATTCAATGTAACTCCAATTGATATGTTTTTCATTAACACTCCCTTGCAAGGAGCAAAAGAAAAATCTCTCTCTCTCTCTCTCTCTCTCTCTCTCTCTCTCTCTCTCTCTCTCTCTCTCTCTCTCTCTCTCTATCTATCTATCTATCTATCTATCTATCTATCTATATATCTATCTATATATATATATATATATATATATAAAGACGATAGAGAATGGTTTCTTAATAAATATGTTTTTTTTTTCCCTCTTTCTTCCATGTGTATCTATTTGCAGTAAAATGGACCTAACTTGCACTACACTTGTACCTCTTGCATCTGTAACCAATGGTGCAAGCTCCTCTCACATAGAAGTATATACTTCAATCAATGATGATGAAGCCATTGTGAAACCTCTTCCTCTTCGTAGCATGCACGATGCAAAGAGGCTAGCCTGAACATTGGGTGGGCTAACCAAGAGACAAGTTCTTGAATCTCTTTGAGAAATCAGGTCTGCCTACGAGTGGGTAGAGACAACATTGTGGAGATGCTTTGAACACTTAGCTCTAATGTTCAGGTGGAGGGTGGACTCGCATGGAATCTGCATGATGAAAGGAAAGAGACCCAATCAAAGATCTTGGAAAATCAAGTGCACTTACAGACGACCATAGCTCGGATTGAGGCGAGCCAGTGACAAGTCTTGGAGTTCCTTGGGAAATTTTGCACAGAGGTCTTGGGAATTCCTGAGGGCCAGCACAATGACCAAGATCGTGCCCTGGATGATATTGTACCCATTTTAAGAAAAATTGTGAACAAATTGGGTGCCTTAACAAAGCTACAAGGTTTTGGAGTTTCACAGATTCGAGCCAGTGCATATCGCCTATGATATATGTAAAACATTGCTATGCAATAACAAAATGGGAACTTTGCTTTATGTAAGTTTTTAGAGTTTTTCAATTTAAAAAAGAGTTTTGAAATGCATTTGCATGCTTACTTATATAGATGTCAAACAACAAAGCCACATTATGGTGTATCTTCCTCCACACACATGATTGCACACAAACTTTAGAAATAGCAAGAAAAGAGGGAAATGCAAATGGTGTGTGTGTGTGTGTGTGTGTGTGCACGCGCGCGTGTATGAGTGTGTGATGTTGGACAACTATGTAGATGCATATGGTAGGATAGAACTCATAGCACATATATGGTACATATATAGAACTCATATCACACATATATAAACTAGTACTAATCTCTCTCTCTCTCTCTCTCTCTCTCTCTCTCTCTCTCTCTCTCTCTCTCTCCCCCTCCCCCTCCCAACTAAGAAAGATCACATTAGAGTGTAAAGTCTTATTCTAAATAAAGTGTGTGTGTGTGTGTGCGCGCGCGTGCATGCGTGTGTGTTTTGTGTGGTAGGTAGTCAACTAGGTATATAGAACTCATAGCACACATATTGTACACATATAAAACATGTATGTAAACTAGGATTATGGTGTATCTTCCTCTCTCTCTCTCTCCCTCTCTCTCTCTCTCTCTCTCTCTCTCTATCTATATATATATATATATGTGTGTGTGTGTGTGTGTGTGTGTGTGTGTGTGTGTGTGTGTGTGTGTGTGTGTGTGTAACTCATAGCACACATAGCACATGTATGTAAACTAGGATTATAGTGTATGCTACAACGGGAGCGCGGAGAGCCCTGCAAAATACCAATACTATATACTATAGACGATGAAACACACAAATCTTCATACCTGGCAACCATCCTTGCACATAATCAAGCTGCACACGAGCAGAGAGAGACAAAGAGGGAGATAGAGTGAGAGAGCACGTGCAGGCGCACCTCCTAGAGCGGAGTGCTACGCCAGCACGATGAGCGAGAAGAGAGGAGAGAAGAGAAGAATAAGACGATGCTGGGTGCAATCTCCCCCCGTGCAAGAGTGACCATTTCCCTCTTGCACGTATTTCATTTATAGATTTCTTGAATGGTCAAATTGAGTACAAACTGGCCGGCCGGGCATAATTGGCCAAAGCTCATAAAAGAGCACTTGAATAATAAAATGTACAATGTATATACTTTCATTCGCATAGGCCTAGCTCGGTCCCAGTCTTTTCCACCTGTCAGCTGCAACAAATAATAAAATATCAATTCCATAACATACCTCTCCGTTGGAAAGCAACTGTCCTCAGTTGTTGCGAAGATAGAAATCTGCAAACAATACTTGTCAAAAACAATGATTAGAAATCTGTATCAAATAGTAACAAAATTCATAAAATTAGACAATATTGCTTATGCCTGCCGTCATCCACATACTATCTATTCTAGTGTCCCATACCACTAGAATAAGTAGTATATGTCATACCCTGATGAATCAGGATATCATTGGTCACACTCATCATCAATCGCACAATGTCAAGTCTCATGTCATAAACAATGCTGTAGTAACCATCAGATACCAAATCCCAATCCAATTCCAATTCCACAATCTAATTCCAAATCCAAATCACTTTCATTATGTACCCCGGGTAACAAAATCATACCAGTTACAGTGGTGGCCAACCACTGCAGCATGATTTTGTGATTGGTGTTGCCTCATCCTACGAGTCTACACCAATAAAGCGTGCTGCCTAAATCGGCGAATCTGCACTAATGCTGCCTAAATCGGCGGATCTGCATTGGATATTGTGTAAAACTAATAAATCCGAAGTTTATCAATGTGCTGCCTAAATTGGCGGATCTGCACCAAGATGAGTATTTACACACTGCTTAAATCGGTGAATCTGTGTGTTGGTGACCAATGGACTAGGCTAGACATAAAAAGGACAAAGAATGTACTACCTGTGTGACACCACATTGAAGTATAGTTGAGTAGCAGAGTACTTGCAAATTGTTGTTCACTAACCCAGAGCACTGTAGCTCACATGAGTAGTTGCATAGCTTATAGACAAATCTTCTTTCAATACATTTAGAGGGCAGGACCTTAGCAGTGTTTGCGGATTCTGCGTTGAACATAATGCAGAGAACTGAGATATGAAAAGAGGAGTGACGTATGTGAGTACATACCAAGAGGGTTTGGAATGGGTGTCCTTGAGTATGCGTGTCGAGAGAGCCGTGTTGTCTCTTTGAATGGTATCAGGAAACACAGGTAGGAGTTTGGCACAATCTTGTATGACAGAGGGAGTAGCAATGTAGCAATGTAGTTGAATGTTATCTGCAAAAGTATTACTAAAAGACAAGGTGCTAAAATATAATTAAAATCGCACATCAATATTGTCAAAGTTGGTAATGGTAAAACGGATGCAAAGTTAGGATTGAATGTGGGAGAGTTTAACTACAAAAAGGGGAATAATGAAGGTCCTAAATGAGAATACCTAGCTGTCAATTTTTAGCTTTGCGAGCCTTATACAACGGTTGAAAAATTACAACAAGAAGAGTGACAACAATTGACCTACATATCTATAAAAGTATTGCAAACATGATAGCATGTTAATTATTAGCTTCTTATGAAGTATCGTGTCCCTGTAAGGACTTGGAGTGAATAGAGTAGTGAATGTGGGTGCATTTGTAGATGATTTCACAAAGAATATATATTAGCTTGGACAAACCAATAATGTCGTTCAATATTTTGTGTGACATGGTGTAAATTTAGAGAATAGGGGAAAAGGTGGGACATCGTAGGAAAATGCAGAAGCGTCAACATCAAACACCCTTGGTTTTGCTTAGCCAGTTTCAAAAAAATCATTCAATTTAAATAAAACACCGACCGATACTGCTGATAGAATGAGATTTTTCTTTTGTGAGCGGTATTGTTTTGATTACACAAGAGGTAGTTGCACGAGATTGTTAGCAATAGGTTTCAGAGTGCTTATAGAAATACCTCGATTGTTAGTCAATGAACACATTCTTAAATAAGTGAAGCAGTTATGACTAGTGTATTCCACACATGGCCATTCATATCTCCAGTTGGTACATTATTTGCTAAGATACTTGCAATTCTCTCACACTGCCTTTGCAATGTGCATATCCACTGTTGAGCACCAAATCCCATACCGCAGTTAACAAATGATTGCTACAAATTGTGAGCCCCTCTAGAATCAGCTTCCACATGCTCTACCCAAGTGACCTTGGAATATCCGCTGGGCATCTCCTCAATAACACAGCCAGAAGGGCGCTTACTGCATCGTGGGCGGGTTCCCACGTAGACTATCGATCGAGACGTCTACAACAACCCATAGATGGCCTATGCGCTTCGAATATCTCGAGATGTAGTTTTCCTGAGTGGGAACCAATTGGGTAGGCAGCTAAAATTCTGAGTACATCAGCTGAATGGCGCCATCAGTAGAAAGGATCTCAACAGTGTGAACTTGAGAGATAATGGAAGGGAACATTTCTGCCTAGCGTCCCACATCCATAGGGTTTCAACAAGGGAGGGAGAATTCATGATGACAAGGCCAGTGTGGCAGGTACTCTCGGAGTGTAGCCCCGTAGACGTAGGGCCAATTGCCGCAAGGGAACCGTTGGACATAAACATCATGATCAATACATTTGAGAGGATCACCTGTGGTGGAATAAGAAGGATGACGAACCCACAAGGATTCAGAAGCTTGGGCAACTTGTAAAAGTTCTTCCAAAGCAAGCTCAACAACAAAGGGCTTCTCAAAGAAAAATTTAGATCGAGCTTCGGGGCGCACGCTGCGGCATGTACAAGAAACCCTTGGAGCGCCAAGCCATGCATTTTGCAGTAATAGAGAGTGGTCCAGGCCATGGTTTTATGTCAGAGCTGTTGAATGAGCACTAGCTGCTAGTGGACGAGGCGTGCAAATCTAAGGTGCCCTGGCTTGGTGCTACGTCTCTGGTGGTCACACGTACTTAAGCAGCCTCGATCTTATAACTGATCAGCGCGCGCCATGGAAGGCTTGTTGCCACACTGATAACAATATTGTAAGGAGTTCGTATGTTTTTCGATAGTAGTAACTAGCAAAGGTGGTGCTGCCCATTCCTTGTTGCCAACAAGGAGAGCAGAGAGTTCGTATGGATCCGGTTGACTGGTTGAGAGAGAGAAAAGGAGTGTCAGGTGGTTGCATCAAGTGAGGGAGAGAAGCGGGACCATAAGGGTGGGTTGGCAGACGATCACAGCCGCAATAGAGTGGTTGGAGACTGCATGCGGCCACCGAGTGATGAGAAGTGGGGCGAGGGATGAAAGAACCACTGCATGGGAGTGGTTGGTGATCGGAGAGAGAGGCAGATGTATGGTGGTGAACCAGCGACGACAGAGAGAGATATTGAGACTGGGTGTGTGTGTGTGTGTGTGTGTGAGTTTGGTGGTTAGCCAAGCAAAAAGGGTGGCGGCTGGATAGGCAGGAAGAGGGTGTGAGAGAGAGAAGGTTCAGTTGTCGCAGGAGTAATGGGTGGTAGGGAGAGAGTGAGAGAGAGTTCAAGTTTGCATGGCGGCTGGGTGGTGCGCAGCCTAGTGCCTGGCATCCATCAACTGAGGAGGGAGAGAGTAACGTGGGGTGCGGGTGTGTCCAACAACCGAGACAGAGAGAGAATGCAATGGTTACTGGCTGAGGACGCGACCGAGAGAGAGAGAGAGAGAGAGAGAGAGAGAGAGAGAGAGAGAGAGAGAGAGAGAGAGAGAGAGAGAGAGAGAGAGAGAGAGAGAGAGAGAGAGAGAGAGAGTTTGAATGCGCCTATGTGTGGCTGTGAGGTGATGAGAGTTGCTCGTTAACGCACCACAGCTGCATGCTGCATGGTAACTAGCCAAGGAGAAGTGGGGGGGCGAGGGAGAGAGAGAGAGAGAGAGAGAGAGAGAGAGAGAGAGAGAGAGAGAGAGAGAGAGAGAGAGAGAGAGAGAGAGAGAGAGAGAGAGAGAGAGAGAGAGAGAGAGAGAGAGAGAGAGAGAGAGAGTGGACGGCTGGCAACTACCTGCATGTCTCACCATTTAAAAAAAATGGTGTGAGTGTTACTTGTAATTGCTTGCGTATGCATGTCGCTAGAGAAACAGTGGCGTATGCATGTCAGTAGTGATGCTTGCCAGGCTATGGGGATGGCTACGCCAAAGTACGAGTATGGATGGGCAGCGACTGTCGTAGCTTGGTCGATGGTGTCTCATGACGTCTACAGCTGCAGATGACGTGGCATGGCTATTCCTGAGCCTTTCCCATTTTATTTTATTTTTTTAAATATTGCCTTCTTTTCTAATTAAAACCCGAGCTCTTGAGAGCCAGGCCCTCCTCATAGCATCGAATTCAATGGTCTCCAACTTGCCAGAAGCAAAAGAATCACCTCGAAACTGTGTGCCAGGTGGAGTATTGATTATCGAAATTCCCACCCGATCGGCTATTTTGAGCATCTTCTGTTGGGGGCGTGGCAATTAAATTTTTTTTTCTACTCTTGTCTCTTCTCCCTCATCTTATAGTTGCATGATCCTACTCTCTACTTGTCGTTCATCTTGGACATAGTTGCACAATTCCGGACACGATTCAAAGGTCTCTTATGATTATTACTACAACAAATCGCCTTAATTTCTTCTTCCACTTATTTTCCAGCTCTATGAACATTCATTAAGTCTTGATGATCGCGGTCTCATGTGCTCTCATATTCTCTTTGTACTCACAAAAAAAATTAAAAAAAATTACCACTATTGTAGAAACTAAAGCCTCTAATGAATCATCGTGCCATTACTACGGGTCCTTCAACACTCAATTTCACGATTCTAGCTATCTTATTCGAGTTACTTACTTTTCTCATTCTAATTTGATGAGGGATTGACCTTAACTATCCTAAAATTAATTAACTTTTTTTGGTGAAAATCGTGCGTATGGAAAAGGAACAGACTAATAAATTTAGATGATTGCACTTAGCTTTCTTCTGATTATCTGAATCTTCAATATTTGGAGCGTAGCCTTGGCTCTGATACCACTGCTACAACGGGAGCGCGGAGAGCCCTGCAAAATACCAATACTATATACTATAGACGATGAAACACACAAATCTTCATACCTGGCAACCATCCTTGCACATAATCAAGCTGCACACGAGCAGAGAGAGACAAAGAGGGAGATAGAGTGAGAGAGCACGTGCAGGCGCACCTCCTAGAGCGGAGTGCTACGCCAACACGATGAGCAAGAAGAGAGGAGAGAAGAGAAGAATAAGACGATGCTGGGTGCAATCTCCCCCCGTGCAAGAGTGACCATTTCCCTCTTGCACGTATTTCATTTATAGATTTCTTGAATGGTCAAATTGAGTACAAACTGGCCGGCCGGACATAATTGGCCAAAGCTCATAAAAGAGCACTTGAATAATAAAATGTACAATGTATATACTTTCATTCGCATAGGCCTAGCTTAGTCCCAGTCTTTTCCACATGTCAGGTGCAACAAATAATAAAATATCAATTCCATAACAGTGTATCTCTCTCTCTCTCTCTCTCTCTCTCTCTCTCTCTCTCTCTCACACACACACACACACACACACACGCACACACACACACACATTAATAATTGAAGTTTCATAAGAGATGATGTTAGGACCATGAAAGTTGTCCCCAGGGCATGCAAGGCATACTAGACATCTTGATCAATTTCAAAGATCTAGGTGTGAGATAGCAAGAAATAGAGTTGGGAACTCTTTGTGCAACAAGGCATTGGGGGTCTTAGGGTTACATCCATAGATTTCTTATGAAAGAGAGTGTTATGAGAGACCGGCACCACCCATTGTTGGCCAAAGTCTAGATCATGAGTGCATGGATATTCATGTTGAAGACCATCAAATTAGAGCAAGTGTGCATAGAGCCCCTGATGCTGATGTGTCTCATTCTCTTTATCTCCTATTAGATGTATTTTCTATTGAGTACTTTGAATGGTCTTAACGTTTTGATAGTCACTGGTATTTAAATTGATAGGTTTTAAATTAGTTGGCTTTGAAAAATGTGTGTCACTGTAGTGGTTGAATGATGATGGTTAGGTCACGTTTTTCAAGAAACACATAAGGCTTTGTTGTGATGGGTGTTCATGACTTTGGATATTTCCAAAGCCAATGTTTCACAGTGTGTTTACACACTGCTGCTTGAGCAAGCCTTGGGATTGGCAGTATATAACTGTTTGGGCGTGAGTGCCTTTTTAAGTTTATTCTTTGATAGTTTTTTTGAAAAGAGGGTATTCTTTAAAATAAACTTCTTTTAATCCCATATAAAAGAATAAAAAAGAAGTGAAAATCGTATAGATCATTTGTGTCTTTAATTCATTTTAATCAAGTAGGGGAGGGAGTGGTGTTACATCATTGTGGAGATCAAAGGCATTTAAGAATGTACTCATATAAGAATATTATGGATATTATTAATATTTAAAATATTCTTATGGATATCATTAATATTTAATATTTTAATGATATAAGTTTGTGCATATGTTGTCTTGAAACCTATTAAAGATTTTTACTTTTGAAAAACAAATTATATTCGTTTCTAATCTTTTACTGAAGGACAAGTGGGTGTGAAAAGAACTTTTCCCTTTCTTACCTCTTGAGTTATAAAAAGACAGAAGCCTCTGTTTTCCTAACAGTTGCTGCTCGTTTTTCATTTGCCAACATCTTTGCTTAGAACCTTTTGGCGCTCAGTTACCCCCACAGCTCATCCTTTTAGTTGGGCATTAGCCCTTCCTAGTAAATCTCTGTTATATAGCCATTGCAATCTTTTGCAAGGTTGTTGGTAATTACTAATCCCTTATTATAGCTTCTAAACATCTTTCGTTAACCTTCCAATGGATTCTGCCATGAATGGTTGGCAGCTTCCTCAATTTATCTTGCTTACTTGATCTTGAATCTATTGAATCTTACTCTTTTTTCTCATCAGACGTAGAAACTCACCCGTCATTCAGTGAGGAACTCGCTGATATTTGTGAAACGAATAAGAAGGAAGCAGAGATACTCTCTCCTACATCGTTTCTTGATTGCAAGCCTTCTCTCGTTGATGGGGTTTCGGCTCGTGCATCGCCGTCCAAGTTTCTTAGCCCAAATTCCAAGCTGAAAAAGTATTCCCCCTCCAGATCGATCAAAAAGGCTCTCTCCATTGTTAGAGGTAATTTTGTGTTTGCAATGGGTTTTACCGTTTTGAGGTTGACAATGCCTCTCGTGTAGGTCGCACAAACGATGGTTCTTGTTCAGTTCCTAGCAAAGTTGTCAGGGATTTGAAAGAAGTCTTCACTTGTGGGAAAGTTGGAAGTGTACCTGTTGATAAAGATGAGCCTTTTTCCGAAATTTTTAGTTCCCAGCTTGCTCTTGTGAAGCCCCTTCCATTATTACTAGTGTCCGAGCTTTTTGACTCTGTAGTGTTTCGGTTCGCATTTGAGGGTAAAATCCTTGTTAAGTATGGCACTTATAAAGTTCAAAAATCTGCGTATAACAGGTTCTTAAAAGCTAATTTAGTTGATAGGCTAGCTAATCATACAATCACCTTTGTCGTTAGTGAAAGATATATCTCTCAGTTTGTGGAGTCCTTTGAAGTGGGTGATTTTGTGTGCATAGAGGGTGTTGTTGCGAGAAAGAGAAATGCTAATGATGGGGGGACATCTCCTTTCTCTTTGTATGCCGATGCTACCACCTCCATTGTTAAGGGTGAGCCATTTAATTGCGTCTTAGCCTTGTTTCCTGAGCACAAAATCAGGGAGTTGGTGGATAGAGACTCTTCTTTGGTGGATATTGTACCGACCATAGCTTTCACAGTGGTGCAAGTTGAAAACGTTGCAAAGAGCGATGGTACAAGTTCTTCTTTGCTGACTATTGCTGATGGTCTTGACTTCACCGATAGAGCTAGTGTGAGTATCGTTGCGTTTTGTTGGTTCAAATTTCATGCATTGTCTAAAATTCTTTATTGCAGCTTGTTTTTGTTCCATCTAGGAGATGCGATTACCATAACATTGTCAACGAAGTCCAAGAGCATGGTTTCTATGCGTGTGTAGCTCACAACATTAACGTCTACAAGCAGTTCTCTAATACCCTTTCGGTTGTAGACTACACAATTTTATGTCCCTTGCCTGAGAGTTTGGCAACAAGTTTCAAAGACATACATGCTAAACAGCTCTCGCTCCTAGGATTTGGCGCTAAGGTGATTCTTCACTTTCTATGAAACAATCAACGTTTTTAACGCTTTTTAACTCACTTTGTGTTGGTTCAGGTGTTTGGAACTCTTGAGGTGGTGAATGTGAATAGCCTTGGATTCGAGTTTAGTTGTAGCGGTTGTAAAAGCAGTCAAGTAAGCCGTCAATCGTCCAATCCCTATTGCTTTGCATGCAACAAAGTGGTGAAGGTTGTTCGAGCCCCTACTGTTCACGCACGGGTGGTGGATCGAGATGGTAAAGCAATAGCTATCGTGCTGCATGGTAAAGTTGTTGATGAAGTCTTGCGATTACCTAGAAGTTTTTCTCAGCTTTATGACACTAACCTTGTTGATCTAAAGTGTACACTTCTTAATGTTAAGAAGATTGGCACATTTTCTATCAACAAGCAAGGTTATGTGATTAGCTTCAAACCAGAGGTGTAGTTCCTTTTGTGGCATATTTTACATATATAATTATTGCACTATTAGCTTTTTGGCTGTTATTTTACTCTTGCAAGCAATTGACAATGCCTATCCAAGAAGATCTTGTGACTTTTGCTGCAAATTCCAGTTTTGATGTCAATGGTAAGAATGTAAAAATTGATCTGCCCTACTTAAAGAAATATCCTCTTAATCAAGTTGTGTTGTGTGCATTGCTGTTTATATTTCAGCTTGATTGGCCCTCTAGTATGTTGCTGGAATCTGTTATTCATTTGATCATACAAGATTTTGAGACTAACAACAAAGATGTTGTAGACTTTTGGTTGTCGTTGTGGGAGCATGATAATATCCCTCGACCTTTGGACAACAATTCACTTCAAGTTCTTTTGCAATCATACCTTGGAAGCAATAAATCTCTTGTCATCTCCAATCATTTAATCTCCTGTGCTTGTCGTGTGCTAAGAGAGCAGCTTGTTGTTCATGAGTTTAATTGTTTGAACTTTGAAAAATCTTTGGTTCATAATCCAACAGGAATTGTGCTAAAAGAAAAAGGATCTTTGCTTGTGTTTCGTTTTGAATTTGATACATTCTTCTTCCCTCAGAGTAAAGTGCTATCTAAGAGGAAGCATTGTGTGTGGTCAAAAGAACTTGTATCCACTTTAGAAGATTATGTTCATTCTCTCCCACAATGTACTGCTCCTGAAATAGCAACAACATTTCAAAAATAAGTAGCTTGTCCTTTTAATTTAAAACAAATCCAAACGAAGATTTATTCTTTGTGGAAATCTATCCGCTCTGATGCGGGCGTCTCATCGAGTGCTAGACCCAAAAAACATAAATACTCAGAGGAAATACTTGACACACCTTCTTTTCCTTGTTTGTGTTGTGGTACTCTAGTCTTTGGACATCTCTTCGTCGTTCGACTCTGGTTGAAGTTGGCTCGTTGAAAACCTTGTTGGGAGAAGGTACGACTGCTTTGGATGTGGGTGTGAAAGTGTGTAGAGCTTGTAAGATGCAGCTGCGGTCTAGAAGAAATTTTGTTGTCCACATGAATGCTTCTTTTAAGCTCAATGAAACTATTGACGAGGTTATGATGTTGAACCCTATTGAGAGACGTCTTGTGTCACTTTGTATACCCTTTGTGCAAATAAGAGAGCTTAACTATGAGGGTCAATATGGCCTGCGAGGGAGTGTAGTAAACGTCATGGCCGACTTATCCAGGGTCCAAAGGATACTTCCTCGCTTTGCAGATCAACATGCAACAATTTTGATTCAAGTGAAACGAAAGCTTGAGTTTCATCATGCATACGTTAGTGGAGCAATCAGTCCATTTTATGTGCTTAGAGCCTTGGCTTTGTTGATTCACACTCCCTTCTATATTGAGTATAATACTTGTATAGATGAATCTTGGGCATCCACTATCCAAATAGTTCCTGATGTTGAGTTGCCGGAGCCAAATGAATTTGGGGAATCAATCGGTGACCAAACCGATACACTTGTGCATGGGATCTACTCTTCCCAACAAGTGGTTGATCATAATGTACATGCACATAGTGTTGCACCATTCGAAGGTTTTAGTCTTCTCAGCTTATTTGACGATGATGCATGTGAAGAGCTATCATTCCCATCTCTTTTCTTTGGACAAAAAAGAATCTATGCCCAACTTGCTAAGACTAAGTACCAAAAGGTTGCACAATGGGAACTCAAACACAAAGATAGACGATTTTCTTCGGACATTGAGAATCTTTTCTTCAAGGTCATGAAAATCATCATTGCCAAGGTTTTGGGCTCTATATGGGTACATCTATGAAAAGGCAAACTACAAGGAAAACAATTATGTGCAGGTGACGTCCAAAGCAATACTAATATTGACCAAGTTCTCCAGTCCCAACTTGGCTATCGTGATTTTGAGACTCTTCGCACATCATGCGATTACAAAGCTAAGCTCAAGCGGAATGTCTTCGCAATGATTCGACAAATAGGTCAACCCACATTCTTCATCACCATATCATGCGCAGAGCAGAGGTGGGAGCCTTTGCATAAATTTATTGCACTGCTTAACCCACAAATACGTGCATGTGATTTCCAAAGCAATAGCGCTTTCATTCGAGCCTTGGTTCGTTCTGATCCCATTACTACTGCTCGTTACTATGTTCATAGATTCAAATCAGTGAAGAAAGAACTGAAACGCAACTCCAAAATACTTGGCGAGATTCTCGACTTCTTTTTTGTTACTGAATTCCAGAATAGAGGAAGCCAACATGACCACGGGTTGCTTTGGATTAAAAATGCACCATTGTTTGGTGTGTCTGAGGATCGCGATGTGAGTAGCTTTGTGGATACGTTTATCTCCATTGACAAGGATGAGTTAAGTGATGAGCTCAAGAATGTTCAGACCCATTCACATCAAAAGACATGTAAAAGCCATAAAAAAGCTTGTCGGTTTGGATTTCCTCGTCCTCTTGCTAGGAAAACAATAATATTGCACCCAATAGAAACAAGTGATTCAAGGAAGAAAATGCTTCTTGCAAACAAAAAGAAACTTGATGAATCGCTTGCAAGTCTTGGCCAAGACCCACCATTGAACTTCAACGAATGGTTGAACTTTTTATGTATGGACGAGAACTCATATCTCGAGACACTCTCTTTCACTCTTACAGAACCAACCCTTTTGCTTAAACGACATCCAAAGGACATCTACACAAACAATTTCAATAAATCTTTGTGCACGTTATGGGATGGTAACATTGATATCCAATTTATTTTCAATGCTCATGGAGCTGCAACATATTGCACATCCTACATACAAAACACGACTCAACAACAAGTAGGGCAATTAAAATTGTTCTTGATAACTGCAAGGAAAACAATTTGCCCACCTTGGAACGACGTAAGAAAATTGGAAGTACCCTTGTCAACAGCAAGGAAATTTCAGCACAACAAGCTGCATATATTGCACTCTCCTTGCCATTGCATAGTGCTAGCAGACAGTTTGTTTTCATCAACGCAGATTTCCAGCCTCAAAGGACACTATTACTAAAGAGACGAGGTGCTTTGGAGATGCTTCATCCTGATGACACACACATTTTCTTCGATGATGTTGTCACTAAATACACTAAAAGACCACACCATCTATCACATCTATGCTTGGCCGAATTTGCAAGCCAGTTTACCAATACAGATGGTGTGCAACGCAAGCGAAAAAAGCCCCGAGTCATAAGATATGCGAACTTCAATAGAGAGCTCGACGCTGAGAGACATTATCATGAGGTTTGCTTGCTCTTTCTCCCTTTCACAAGTAGCGAATCTGAATTTGACACAAGTATCACAACATGGAGAGAGACGTTCGAGAGCAACATTGATATAATTGCTGAAAATAGGAAAAAGTTCATGAAAGTTGAGATCTTGGCAAGCAGCAAGCAAAACTCATCATCTAATTCTTCCACAAGCAGTCATCATCAAGAGACATTCAATTATGAACTCGACCTTGACTTGCCAAAAACTAGACCTCACAATACAAGTATTCCAACACCATTAAAACTTCTTGGAATCCCAAATGAAGAGTACCATACACTTGTCATGAGCTTAAACACAGAACAAAGGCAACTTTATGATGATATTATGACAAAGAAAAGGGTGCACTCAAACATCCCTATCCACCTTTTCCTTACAGGTGGTGCTGGCACTGGGAAGACTTTCACAATACGCGCCATTGTCCAAGGTTTAGTGCGACACTACAACACATTGATTGCAAGTGACATTAACCTCCCAACAACACTTTTGATGGCTTACACAGGCAAGGCAGCTTATAATTTTGGTGGCACCACCATTCACTCAGCCTTGCGGCTTCCATTGATGCTCAATGGCAACATTGCTCTCTCAAATGAGACCTTGAGCAATCTATCCCAAATGTACATAAATCTCAAGCTGGTTGTTTTTGATGAGGCATCCTTGATTGGCAATAGATTGCTTCATGTAATAGATACACGGCTTCGAGCACTCAAGCATAATCACACTCAACCATTTGGAGGACTAGATGTAATTTTTTGCGGAGACCTTTGCCAAGCAAGCCCTGTGCGTGATCGTTGGATATTTAATGATCCTAAAAACACACTTGATATTCTAGCCCCTTCATTTTGGAATTCTCACATAAGGTGTTGTGAGCTTCGAATACCCATGCGCCAATCGGACACATCATTCATAGAGATCTTGAACCGTATGAGAGTTGCGAAACAAACCGAGCAAGACTTGCGCCTAATCAACTCCACACACATAAACAAGAGCTTCGACATCGTGGAGACTCCCCATCTTTTCTTCACCAACATATTAAAGGACTATCACAACCAAAAGGTTTTTGCCATGCTACGTACATATGCATATGTCATTACCGCACGTGACAAACCACACAAGTCAGCCTCAAGGAACCTTCTCATTCCAAACAACTCACAACTAACTGTAGGACTTGCTGGGGTTCTCGAACTAAAGCCAGGGATGATAGTTGAAATGTGCTCTGGGAATATCGACATCTCCGATGGCCTTGTGAATGGAGCTGATGGAATTCTCAAAATGATAGAAACCATCGAACATTCCCATGTTGCATGGATAGCTTTCTTCGATAGAAAAATTGGGAACAAACAAAGATCTCAAAATCAACATCTGCTGAAGAATCACTTTGAGCCACATTGGACACCCATATTCGAGACAACAAAAGAGTTCCAAGTAGGAAGAAATCAACTCAACGTAGTCTCTAGGAAGCAACTACCAATTCAACCTGCCAATGCACGTACAATCCACATATCACAATGTCTAACCATGACTTCCCTGGCTTTCGACCCTACTAGCATACGAGCCCACGGTTTGGTCTACACCGCATTGTCGCGTATCAAGGACCCTGCCAACCTACACATTCTGAGCCCGATATTGAATACACATATTCGAACTGACCTTGCAGTGCTCAAGGAGCTTGACCGCCTCCGAACAAGTGCAAGATGGGAGCACTCAACTGTACAATTGAGTCTAGTAGAAGATACCCATTACATAATTCAATCATTGAATGTCGTCTCCATCCAAAAACACATCAACTACATAAAAAATGATCTCAACTTCACCTCATCATCAATTCTATGATTGCAAGAAACCAAACAAAAAAATGAAAAAAACTTCCTTGAACCAAACTTTCAACACATACATCATCACAATGGATATGGTTTATCAATGTATCACAAAACTTCCATCAAGGTGCACAATGAATCTTCCTTTTCATTACCAAGCATTGAGATAATACAAGCATTCTTCTCCCTACCCATCAACAACATCATCCATATAGTGAATGTCTACAAATCACCTAAGGTATCAATACAATCACTGCTTTCACAATTGAGAAACCTCATGGAGACCATTGACAACAACATTATGAGCATTATCATAGGTGACTTCAACGTCCACATTGACCATGACAATAGCCAATACAAAAAACTACATACCTTTCTCCAAGAAAACAACTATACCCAAACAATTCAAGAAACGACAACTATCTACAATTCAATCCTTGACCATATTTGGGTGAAGAACTCAAGACCGAACTCCATGAGCGGGACAAGATTTTGCTTCTGGTCCGATCACTCCTCAACATACATACTCCTCCCGAAATAAACACCACCTAGAATAGTCCTCAACCCCCTTGTCATCCCCCACTAAACCCACCCCTGCCCCTTCCCCACGGGGGGGGGGGGGGGGAGAAACAGATGATCCTCTGTCCCTACCCACCCCATGGTGTACATACAAAAAAATTATTTTGGAGCTTTGACCCCTCTTCACAGAACTCTTGTAACTCTTATTTAATGAAATCCCATTTTTCGCATGTACGAATTAATTTTCAACCTTTCAATTTCATTGCCTTCTTCTAATGGGCAGGCCTCGTGAGTTTGTCACTTGTTTTACCCTTTTCCCTTAAGTTAACTTTTGGACTACCTTTTCCTTATTAGAAAACTCTAGCCACCATTTTGTCCTTTGAACTTACAATTTACAACTAAAGAGTTTCTTAGGACTCATTTCCCATGCAATCGGTGCTTCCCCCTGCACATATTTGTCGGCTACCCATTCGGTCTTGGTATACCAAAAATTCATCTTATTGTCTCCAGACTCTTGGAGCTCCACCGCATTCCAACCCCTACACGCCTTCTGAACTTGGTAAAAATCACACGTTCTCTTCTGTCCAACAAGTGATCTCAACTTCAATCCCCCATATCTCACCACCTGAGATCTCGATTGACAATCCATCAAGTCCGGCCATCTCATGCTCTTGAAAAGCACATTCAAAAATGGGACAAGCCACCTGACGATCCCTTTCTGCCGTTCTTGCATGCCAGCTTGAACTGGGCCTACCTCGATGCCCATAACTCCAATCAGCGAGCTGCAGATTTTGGTTGACTCCTCGCATCGCATGCAACTTTCAAGAATTCTAGCGAGCTTAAAAAAACTCCTATCGACGCGCCTACCAACACGGCTGGGTGAGCACATACTCGACCCTTGGAAAATATTCCACAGGCCATAACTTGCCCATTTGAAGCCCGATTGATAATCCGAAAAGACCGGCATGCTTCACAGCTTGAGCTTTACAAGTGTACCCATTGATCCCATTTTGGCCACCTGTCTGTACCTGCCCTGCTTGTCGGAGATCTGCAAAGCATTCCATCTTCGGACAATCATAACTTTCACACCGGGACTCCGTTTGATGAGCCGTCTGGACGGGCCCATAGAGCATCTCAAAGATCACATTTTAGAACACTGACTCAACATTCCGGGCACCTTTACCTGCTATTCCACCTGGACCATTCTGGGACCTTTTTGGCCTTAAAAACCGCATTAGACATACACTTCTGCCCCGACATGCTCTCCCAAGGCCCTCGTTCCTGCTTTAGCCCTTTGCCATGCGCGTGCTAGCACCCATAGCTCGCCATAGAGCACTTCCCTTCATAGACCAACTTTGGTTGCACCAACATGTTATTGCACATATGTAGAAGTGATTTTTCATATCGATTTGGCTTGCTTTTATCCCTAAAATTTTTGGCTATGCATGTGTACATGCTCTAGTCTGCTTGAGACATGGGGCGTATCAAATTTTTGCATGTCATGTTGCAAAGTTTTTGTGCATGCATTAATATCACCCAATACAATAATTTCACCCTTTTCCTTTAAGTGAATAACGTCTTCCTCTAAATTAAGAAAAGTTTGATCTTCTACCCAAGCAAGTATAAAAGTTGGAGTCATTGTGAGGAATGTAACAACCTGCCATAAAATAGGTGTGTTGATTGGTGTCATTATTGTCAGCCTAAGTGCAATGTTGATGCTTGCCATCCTTAACAATATCAACATAATATTTCAATCTCTTGTTAATCATACGTACCACACCTCGTTGTCCTCTTTTTTGCCTTGGATTTTTTGTCCAAATCAAAGAATATACATTGTATTTGTCCAATCCAAGAATCATTGAGCATCATGCTCCAATGTTTCAACAAGAAGCATGATATCCAACTCATTAGTTGGCTCATTTATGCCAATTTTTTGATTCCATGGACATTTTTTACAATTCCAAACCACACTCGCGACCATGAGTTAGTGTCATAGAACATGTGTCCCTTCTTGTCAGATGGTGTTGCTTCCTGAGGTAGCTCACTCTTCGTATTTTTACAATGAGCATTTTGTTGCAAAAGGGTGCAATATTTGTACACAAGACATCCATCCACTTGAGGTAGATAAATATATTTTTACGGATAATCTTTCACTTTGTTTCATCAATCGTAGTACATAAAATAGGTCTTTCTCTTGAATGATGGGCTCCTTGTTTGCGAACTCTATGTGCACCATAAACCGTGATTTCAAACATGCATAAATGAATTTTGAACGACTCTGCAATGGAAATTGCAATAGATGGAGCTGTTTCCAACACTGCTTTGGCACTTTCATACATACCAATGATCTTGGAACATTTTTCTTGTTCCTTCAATTTGTATCATTGACATTCTTTGCATTCTTTGCTTGAGCCATAACTTGCATGATAGATGAATATCCTTACATACATTAGCCCATGCCTTGGATACATTCCTCATTTCAGTTACGCCACGTCTCATTGTATCCATCTTTCATATCAGTTACGTCACGTCTCATTGTATCCATCTTTTCCTCTTTTAATGCATAATTATTCTCAACTTTGCTCAAGCGCTCTTTTAAACCATTCATGCCCACAAGAAAGAGCTTACATTCTAGAACTTCCTTCTTGATTTACACCAAGCATGCCGTTTTCATTTCAAGCACCTTCTTGAGATGCTCCTTCTCAACAAGAAGAAATGCTAAAGTGTTATTCTCCATCACAAGTACACATAGCTCTTCATCTTGATCGTAAACAATTTTTTGCAATAAGGCCAAGTAATCCATAATCATGGTTCCCACTATTAATGATGTGCTTGTGTTGGGATTTAGAATCTTTGGGGATTTGTCATAAAAACTAATATCTAATACTTCCAAATGATTTTCTCATGTTAAACTGATCATTTAATATGGGGAAGTACCAGGGGAGTAAAAGCTAGAATATTGGTAAGGCAACCACTCTTTGTCAAGGATCCAAAGGAGGGGAAATAGGGATCCAAAGGGGGACAGTTTGCAAAAGAGCAATGTGCTTCAATGGGGCGTAAAATACCTAAGGTTTGTTGGGGTTAAGGCCTATGTGCCTTGACCGGTCGCCCAGGTCATGGGCGCCCGCCCACTGTTACCCTATACTTATAGTGAGTATACTGTATAGGGGGAGCTGCCACTCTTTGGAGTCTCCCCACCCATATCTGTGTTGTGTGTATCCTTCTCTCTCTCTCACTCTCCGTCTGTGGTGCTCCCCGATCCCCTTCAATTGGTATCAGAGCTATGGTGACTGCGGAGAGCACGACGGCTTTGAGAGCTTCGAGGCGATAGCTCGCTCGCTCTCGACGGTAGAGAGATTAAGAAAGCTTGGAAGCTTTGTGAGAATGCAATGGGAGCTTGTGAGCTCAGTTGAGCGTGATGTATGCTCTTGTGGAAGCTCAGAAAGGAGTGTGGAAGACTGTGTGTAAGTGAAGGTGCTGCCCTAAAACTGTGTGCGCAACAGCACTATTTTCAGATTCGTTTTTCTCCTTGTAGAATGCAGATCTGAGAATTCTGTCCACGATGCCCAAATCCTTTTCGACGTGGTCTACAACTTTGCAGAAGAAACTTTTTGCAAATTCCTCACCGTTTTCCTGATATTCAGCTCAGACTGACTGTATACAGAAATTCCAGATTTTCCGTTGTCGCATTGTGTGCGAGTTTGATGCACTTTTGGAAGCACGGGAGATGCTTGAAATTGAGTGCATAAATTCTGAGCTGAAGATGCAATTGCAGCTTGTGTTAAGCTTGTGGTTTGAGGGTTTTTTGGTAGACTTGGGCAACGAAGTACGGAGGCGTTTACACACCATCGAGGCGGTCTCTTGAGAGACGCAGTTTTTTGGAGCACACAGGTGGAGCTTCTTTCACTGGTTTTCACAGGATACTTTGGCAGTGATTTTGTGCTTGGATTCATGGTCTTTCCGGATGGTTTGCATATGGTTATGGCGCATGGTTGATGCCCATTATACATGCATTTTGGCGAGCACTTTCAACTGCCGGTGAGCTCTCTTGAGAGCATTGTTTTCGCATTGAATAAGTTTCCGGATTGCAAATCTTTTGGTGCTTGCTTATGCGCGGTCACTCCGTTGATGTATGTTGAGTGTAGTTTGATGCGCATTGATTGCTCATTGTATTGAGCTTGCAGGACAATGGTTATTTTGTGTTGATAGCCATTGTGCGTCGAAACTCTGGCGAAATTTTCCCAGGAGTTTTATGCGTATCATTTATGTGATCTAGGTAGAGATTGCGGGTTGCACTCAACATTTGCGTGCGGTGTTCTCTGCAGGTGGGAGATTTGTGCGTGTGTATGCATCGATACCGCACAGTGTGGGCTTGGTGATTAGCTCACAGATTGCAGTGTGATACTAGAGCATGCGAGGCTTGTATTGACATTGCGGGAGCTCTATTTTGGAGTGTGTCTCACAGGTTTTACATTGTGTTTCTGGCCATATTTGTAGACAGTTTCCAGGTGTTGTTGGTGAGGTGGTTTTGCTTTCTAGTTTGCTACATTGTGCTCATGGCAGAGACAGGTGATCGATCAGATTGTGACCTCTCACAGATGCGCGTGTTTGATGGGTCAGACTTTGCGGCATGGAGAGAGTGTATGCTTGATGCATTGACACAGCGAGGGTTGCATCGACCATTGAGTGGTGATGCAGGTAGACCTTCAAACATGTCTGACGATCAGTGGCAGGAGCTAGAGGAGATGACACTATCTACGCTCTCTTTGCACCTTGCGGAATCTGTATATGCTCTTGTTATGTATGAGACTACTTCGAGAGCACTTTGGCGCAGATTACATGATATGTATGATAGATCTGAGTCATCACGGACTCGTGTGAGACATGTACATTCACGCGCACGTCGACAGGTGACATGTTGGTATTGTGGTTATTCTGGACACGTTAGACGGCGTTGTTTTCGTCGTATGCGACATCGTAGGAGACATGGCAGTCTCAGAGATGTATGTAGTGATGCCATGGACTCAGTTGCTTTGACAGTTGAGGCACATGTAGTGTCGGAGTATACTAGTGACGGGGATGTCACTTTTACCTCGAGCTATACACGAGATGCTATACATGTGGATAGTGCACTCCCTTCGCAGTGGTTGCTAGACGCAGATGCTATGTTTCATGTCACGCCGCATCGTGCATGGTTTTGTAGCTATTCTAGCGGGATGCTTGGCAGTGTAAGTTTGACCGATGGATCGGTGCATGCGATAGCAGGTGCAGGAGATGTGAGACTGTCATTACCGAGTGGTGCATCTTACTTGTTACGACATGTGCGTTATGTACCAGATTTGACAGTGAGTTTGATCTCGATTGGTCAGCTTAGAGATTGTGGATGTCAGATTTCGCTATGAGAGCGAGATTTTGTGATGCATTTGGGTTCGCTAGTGATTGCGAGAGGTGCCAGGATTGGTACAGGTTACCCATTGCATGTGGATCACGCGAGAGATGGTGTTGTCTCTGTGATCATGCAGCCAGGTAGAGAGCGAGAGAGCAGGCGAGTCTCTTTTGCTTGTGGGTTGCAGGATGCTTTGCATGGAGTGCAAAGCAGTGACCTTGTTGTGCAGGTTGCGTCTACGGATGCACAGGTAGAGCGGGATAGCTCTAGTGAGTCACAGCAGGATGAGTCATCAGAGGTGATGACAGAGATGACTCACATGGATGCTGAGATGTCGGCTATTGTGGAGTCATTTCTTGATATGCTTATTCCAGAGCTTGATGCAGATTCAGGACAGATGGATACTCTTGGTACACATGTGATATGTAGTGGGCACGAGGAGTCACTCCAGAGCTCGGAGTCAGAGTGCCATGGTCTCTATGATAGGGGACAGGATTGCCATGAGTTGAGTTCTGAGTTGGAGGTGGCAGAGGTTGACAGGGTTACATCAACGTTCGGTGTCCTCATGTACGAGATGCTGATCTCGAGGCCCGACATAGCAGCTGCAATGGGAGCATTTGCAGCAGGGTTGATCAGTCGTTCGATGACTGATCTCGGCATAGAGCATAGGGGAGGCTTGCAGGTATTGGACCGATACTTGCAGGAATGCATGAGCTCTTGTAGACTCTTTGCAGAGCTTGGAGCTAGCTCTGTGTGGCTTCCGCAGCGGGATGTTTGTCTATCAGTAGAGCGGGATGCACTAGCTCATCGAGAGTCAGTGGGCATAGGTTGAGAGAATCTCTCACCTTCTATTAGTTGTACACTAGTAGATCTTGCTTAAAGGCACATTGGCCTTTAAGTGGGAGGTTGTTGGGGTTAAGGCCTATGTGCCTTGACCGGTCGCCCAGGTCATGGGCGCCCGCCCACTGTTACCCTATACTTATAGTGAGTATACTGTATAGGGGGAGCTGCCACTCTTTGGAGTCTCCCCACCCATATCTGTGTTGTGTGTCTCCTTCTCTCTCTCTCACTCTCCGTCTGTGGTGCTCCCCGATCCCCTTCAAGGTTCAACTCCATTAAGACTTCCATAGGCTAATGTTCCTAAATTTAATTCAATTGTCTAATGGCCAAAGTAGGAAAAAATTGTATGGTCATGGGAAGAATAAAAAGTCTTCCGACATCCCTAAGAAGGAGGGGGCGAGTCCTAATACTAGGGGATGAGAGAGAAACACACACACACACACACACACACACACACATGCACACACTCCCAAGATCTCCCCAAAGGGAAGAATGGACACATGGCAGACTCCTAGGCCAATTGCCTCCAATTTTTCCTCAAATCCTATTGGATGGCCATAGAGGTGGACCAATGACAATTAGGCTAGATTAAAATTATTCTAATCAATCTAAAAACGCTTGATCAAAGAACCTATAGAAATTAAGCTCCCTAGAAGACTATTGGACAGTCTACCAAGGGGTCCAATGAGCATCCAACAGCCCAATGGCTTGCCTGATTCCTATTGGCGAGAAGACAAAAAGGTCCAATGAGAGTTTAGATGAATTATTTAATTACCTAAAGCTCTCACAAAAGGGGAAAGGGGGACACATGTCACAAGGCTATCAATTATGCTTCTAAATTTTGATTGGCTAAGCTTTGCAGGAGCCAATGGGAGTCCAACATGAGTAAATAGCAAGAGGGGTCGACCAAGAAGAGAGAGAGGGCTGCATTTTAGTTTAACACATTGCACACGCGCGTGCGCGCACACACACACACACACACACACACACACACACACACACACACACACACACACACACACACACACAACTCATGTGTGCAAGAAGAACTCCATCTCCTTCTCCAAGCATTGGGAAATTGAGGCCTACATCAACAACTCTTGGCTATGGAATGCAAATCCAACCAAGAGCCAAGCTTCAATGGCATGCTCATCTCCTCTACCATGCTAATTACTAAGCTAAGCTATGTTATTAGAGTGATTATGTGAGGAGAATACTTCTTTCTCGTAAGATAATCTTCTTCCTCTCAATCTATCCTCATTCCTTGCTAGCTCTCACCATTTTTGAAGGTGTGTGAGGTCTTGGGACTGAGGCTAGGGACACTAGGTGTGTTTTTCAAGCATAATTTGGTGCATGAAGCTTACATCTTCATTGAACCAACGAGTTTTGTGAAGGAACACAAGAATTGTATTGTACAAAATTATTCTTTGATGGGAGAAGCTATAATACAAAGCCTTTATGGAGGGGGGACCGGCTCCATGTAAACCCGGTCCTCAACTATTTCAATTGTTCCATTTCTCTCTCTTTTCAAGTATTGTCAATGCGAAATTAGCTAGGTGTAAATTGCTATCTTTCTTTCTTAAATCAAGTACTCTCTCTATGCCAATTAGGAACTTGTTCTCAATGAAATGCTCACTATGTTATCTATTTCCGCTACACACAAGTTACTAGTGCATTAGATGTTACATTGGTATTAGAGCTATTGGTTTCTCTTTTCTTGCTCAAGAAGATGTTGGGGTATAAAGCCCAATGTGGTTGCCCAGATAAGTGGGCGGGCCGCCAGGTATGTACACATATTCTTTTGTAAAAACCTAATAAGAACTAACTATGCACTACACATTACAGTAGAGCGAGTTCACCATATCGTCGTGCTCTTCTTCTCGCACTCTCTCTCGCGTCGCACTTCTGCTCGTACTCCTTCAACTGGTATCAGAGCTCAGATCGAGGCTCGGGGCAGCACTGCAGGAGGCTAGAGTCACCAACTCAGATTGGAGTGAAATTCGACAGGCAAAGACACGGCCCCAAATCTCGTGCGAGACCGAAGGGCTCGGTGTTCTCAGAATTTCATTCTGAGGTCATCTCGGCCACCGTTCGGCTTTGACAAAGGTCTGCGCAGGCCATTTTCGACTATGTGGTCTCGGCGGGTGCAGATCCGACTCTGCAAATTTGGGGTTTTCGGCCTACGACTGCAGGTGGTGAGGATATCGACACTCCCAGAGTGCTGATTTGTGGCTGTCTACACATCGAAGGACGGCTCACAGTTCTTGGAGGCGTGTCACATACGACACGGGCGCATCTACACACAGACTGTAGGCAACATCCACTAGTTCATCAGGTAGCTTGTGTTTCAGAATGGCTCTTCTTTCACGCTGAAGAATGTGAGACATGTTCCCGCAATTACAAAGAGCTTGATCAACACAGGTCTACTTGATGATGCTGGCTACGTCACCACTTTTGGACAGAACATGTGGAAGATATCCAAGGGTTCTATGACAGTAGCACATGGAGTAAAGTCTGGAGGACTTTACATGATTTATGTATCAAATGTCTCTAAAAATGTAATCAATGTAACCGAGCAGCCGAACGTTTCTTTGTGGCATAGCCGGTTAGGACATATGTCCAAGAAGGGAATGGAAATCTTGTCTCGTTCTGGGTATTTGCCTGGCTTTTCATTTAATGATTTTGAATTCTGTGAACATTGTCTGTATGGTAAGCAAACACAGCAACCACGTAAGCATAGAAGCAGTAGAAGAGATACACAGTTGGCACTTGTTCATAGTGATTTGTGTGGACCTATGCCTAACCTATCTCTAGGGGGAGCTTCTTACTTTATGACATTTATAGATGATTACTCGAGGAAAGTATGGGTTTACTTTCTCAAGCACAAGGATTAAGCGTTTAGTGTTTTCAAAACGTTTGTGACACTTGTGGAGAATCAGAGTGGCAAGAAGCTTAAATGCTTACGCATTGACAATGGTGGAGAGTATGTTTCAAAGGCCTTTCAGGACTTTTGTGAGTCAAAAGGTATAAAACGTGAACTTACTGCTCCTTACAATCCTCCTCAAAATGGTGTTGCTGAGAGGATGAATAGGACCATACAAGAGAAAGTCAGAAGTATGTTGTCTAATGCACAGCTGCCAAATGGGTTTTGGGCTGAAGCTGTATCAACAGCTGTTCATCTTGTAAATAGATCTCCTAGCAAGGTTTTGCAGAAGGATTCAGTGCCAGAGATGGTATGGTCAGGCAAAATGCCCTCATACAAGCATCTCAGAGTCTTTGGCTGTGAGGCATATACTCACGTTCCAAAGGAATTTAGGAACAAACTTGAGCCAAAGAGTAGAAAGTGCATCTTTCTAGGCTATGGTAATTCTGGTGAGATGGGGTACAGACTTTGGGATCCCGAATCCAGAAAGGTTGTCCGCAGCAATGATGTTCACTTTAATGAATCCAAATATCATTCTAAACCAGAGAGGGTTGAGGAGATTAGAAGAGTTGTCTTCCAAGAAGATGGACCTGCACGTGCAAGACAAAATGTCAGGGCTCAAGAGGAGCAAGGGCAGGATAGAGTGGAACCACAGGTTGTGGCTGAGCCTGAGCCACCTATTGTGCATAGATCTGGACGTGTCACGCGACCTCCTGATAGGTTTGTTCCATCTATGAACTATGTCATGTTGACTCATTGCAATGAGCCTTCATGTTACAAGGAAGCAGTGCAAATGAAGGACTCCGGGAATTGGCAATTGGCCATGTAGTCAGAGATGACAGCTCTACATAAAAACAAGACATGGAAGCTAGTTAAATTACCACAGGGCAAAAAGGATCTACCTTGTAAATGGGTTTACAGGTATAAGATCACCGCTCATGATAGTCAGCCAAAGTACAAAGCAAGGCTTGTTGCCAAGGGCTTTAAGCAAGAACAAGGCATTGACTTTGATGAAGTCTTCTCTCCGGTGGTCAAGATGACTACATTGAGATGCTTTCTTGCATTGGTTGCCATATTAGATTTGGTGTTGCACCAAATGGATGTCAAGACAGCGTTCTTGCAGTGGGAGTAGTAAGTCGATACATGTCAAACCCAGGCAAGAAACATTGGGAGGCAGTGAAAGGAATATTGAGATACCTGAAAGCTACAAAGAGTATGCGTATATGCTATGGGAGTCAGGAGCTAAGTGTAAAGGGTTTTACAGACTCAGATTATGCAGGTGACTTAGACAACCAAAGGTCTACGTCAGGGTATGTCTTTACATTGGCTGGTGGAGCAGTATCATGGCGTTCTAGATTACAAGATTGTGTTACTCAGTCTACTACAGAGGCTGATTATGTTGCAGCATCAGAGGCATGCAAAGAAGCAATTTGGCTTAATCGACTAGTAACAGATTTGGGAATCAAAGAAGAGATGCCTGTGTTATATTGTGATAGTCAAAGTGCTATACAATTGGCTCGCAATCTAGTTTATCACTCAAAGACAAAGCATGTGGATGTGAAGTATCATTTCATCAGGGAAATGCTCGAGGATAAGCAACTTCAGCTTGTCAAAGTTCACACCACAGAAAATCCTGCTGATCTACTTACAAAAGGACTTCCCTCAGAGAGCTTTGCGCATTTTCGCAAGCAGTTAGGTGTAGGGTAGTACATCAATTCTCTACATCTCTTGTATATTAGCTTGTATAGTAGCTTCTCTCACACTTAAAGTACCACATTGGACTTTAAGTGGGAGGTTGTTGGGGTATAAAGCCCAATGTGGTCGCCTAGATAAGTGGGCGGGCCGCCAGGTATGTACACATATTCTTTTGTAAAAACCTAATAAGAACTAACTATGCTCTACACATTACAGTAGAGCGAGTTCACCATATCGTCGTGCTCTTCTTCTCGCACTCTCTCTCGCGTCGCACTTCCGCTCGTACTCCTTCAGAAGAGAGGTCCTCAAGCTTGCTACAAATGGTTGGTGCTATTAATTGCAAAAGAGTAAGTAGAATAGGTATTTATCATCCTTGAAGCACGCCTGCTTTATGCAGTTAACGGGGATACCGTCGAGAGCTATGGTTTTAATAATGGAGTCCTACGTGGCTTGCCTATGGATTAACCATTATTGAGCTATTAGAAGCTTGACAGGAACCGGTGCTGTCTTGGCTCTGTTGAACCTTCTCTTCTATTCCTTTCAATTAATAATATTCAAGCCACGGGTATAGATGCTTGAGTGCTTATTTTGAAGGTAAAGAGGAGTAGCAACTAGGGCTTGAAGTGCCAAAGTATAAGTAAAAATTTACACATAAAATTTGCTAGTATGGCCGATGAGGGAAAAGAGATTGAAATGAATGTTGATAGCTTTGATTTTGCTAATGAAAGAGCAACTAATACTGCCCCTATGCTTGTAAACTATCTTGTTTCTAGGCTTCAACAAGCCTTGGGCAACCCATCCCTCCAAGGTGAAGTGCTACAGCAATTGCGCACCCATGGTATTCTCCAAACTCCCCACCAAGAAGAGAGAGAACTTAGGAAATCTCTTGGTGAGACTTCCAGAAGAGGACTCTCTTCGATAAGGGAAGAAAAGGAGGATCTGTATGAAGGGCGCAAAAACTTACTACTTGATGAGGCATCTCCCTCCCAAAGGAGAACCCAAGTTTCAACGATAGAGCCCCCACCGAAAGAACGAGAAAGAAGCGAGTCTCTTGCCACCTTGGTGGCGATGGCTCTACAAAGACGGTGGCAAAAAATCTCTCCAACAACCTATAAAAGGAGAAGACCATCGCATACTTCTCTACACCATAATTCAAAGAGGGAAGAGAAAAAACAAGAGAATAAAAAGGTGAGAAAGAGGTCACCCTCATCTCCATCTTCTTCATCCTCTTCCTCGTTTGAAGATAGTGATGGTGTAGACAAGGAGGAACAACGCAAGAAAAAGGCGAGAAAGAGGTCACCCTCTTCTCCATCCTCCTCATACTCTTCCTCTTCTGAAGAAAGTGATGGTGCAGCTCTCGAACAACCTAAAAGAAGAGGCCATAGAAAATCCTATGCCACCTGGAAGAGGTCGTACAAGTTCAAAAGCTCAAAGAGGGAGGAAAGAACATCTCTTTCCTTACCTATGATGGCACTTTTGGTGCTACGGACAAAGTCTTTGCCTTTATCCAACAATTTGATGCGGCGTTTGGAGATGAGGAATTCATGGAGTCCTCTAAGCTATGTCATCTAGCCATGCATTTTCTAAAGTCCGCCGGGCAATGGTGGTCTAGCCTATGAGCAAACGGTGAAACTTCACGAATGTGGAAAGCTTTAAGAGCTTCCATCATGAAGCAGTTTTTGGTTACCGATGCCAAAGACAAAGTACTCACCGAATGGCGAAGCTTGAAGCTCTCTCCCTATGAATCTATTCGCAAATATGTAGACAAGTTTTGGGATTTACACCTCAAAGCCATTGTCTTCAAAAAGATGGATTTTGGAGAGAAAAAATAACAATTTTGTGCGGGTTTATCTGAGGATATGGCAGAGTATGTGAACTCCCAAAGGCCACACACCATATCTGCGGTCATACACCATACCATGGTGGCTTCCAGAATCAACTTCCAACAAGGGGCTAAGAGAAATCTTAAGCCCATGAGAAACAAGGACCGTAACGAGCCCAAGGGGAAGGACAACGTCCAAAAGTTCCCCAAAGGCAATGCCAATAACAACAAAGCTAAGGAGAAGGGAGTTTCTAAAGGTAAAAATAAACTCTCTCCTGAAGAGCTAGAGCGTTATCAAAAAGATAACCGTTGTTTCAAGTGTGAGGAGCAAGGGCATGCCTATCGTACTTGTCCCCACAAGAATACATGTAATGAGCCTCCTAGAGCTACCTTGGTCGAAATTCAAGAAGAGGACGCTCATCACAAAGGATCTCCTCCATGCCATGCTTGGGGAAAGGTAAGAGAACATGATGCTTTCATTCTCTTTGACCATGGTTCTACTCATAATTTCATATCCACAGAGTTGGCCACCAAGCTAGGCATCCAAGCATATGAGATGGGAGATGTCCTACCTGCCGATGGTACTTTTAAGGGGCAAGAAGCCTCAGTCACTCCCTTGATTGGGAAATTGAGGCTCCATGTCCAAAACCATGTCGACATGGAAGATTTCTTCATCTCTCCTCTCAAGCATGAGGATGTAATCCTAGGGGCACCATGGTTTGATTGCATGGCTGCCAATTTTAAATTCCCTAAAAGACAAATCTACTTTAGGTTCAGGGAAAAAGATGTGTACATAGATGCTAAGGAGTTGGGTAGTACCATACCCATTGTACATAATCAATCTCTCAATAAGTCAATACAGAGCTCTATTTTCGTTATGATTTTTGTTAAAGATTCTCAAAATGAACCTAATGTTTTAGCAAAAGAAGATATAACCAATCAAAAGGAATTCGAGTTATCGAAGTTCTTCAAGGGATTCCAAGATGTTTTTATTGACGACATCCCTTGTGAACTACCTCCCAAACGAGGGGATGACGACCATGCAATTGAACTTCTACCAGGAAGCTCACCGCCTAATAAACCTCCTTACAAGTTTCCCAAGCTCAACAAGAGGAGATTATGCGGTAAGTGCATGAGTTGGTTGCGAAAGCCATGGTTAGGCCTAGCTCATCTCCATTTTGTTCACCATTGTTATTAGTGCAAAAGAAAGATGGCACATATCGTATGTGTGTCGACTATAGAGCACTAAATAGAATCACTATCAAGAATAGGTTTCCCATTCCACGGGTAGAAGACCTATTTGATAAGCTACAGGGGTCGACCTATGTTGACTGAGTCAACGTAAGTTAACTAAAGCTGCTAAAGACCGAAGATGTACGGATGCACATCGAAGATCAACATGAAGAAGCAATAAAGATTGGAGTTACACATTTTTCACGTTTTAATTGAAGCTGCTAAAGATCGAAGAGGTACGGATGCACATCGAAGATCAACATGAAGAAGGAGTAAAGATTGGAGTTACACATTTTTCACGTTTTAATTGAAGCTTCTAAAGACCAAAGAGGTATGGATGCACATCGAAGATCAACATGAAGAAGCAGTAAAGACTGGAGTTACACAATTTTCAAGTTTTTCCAAAATGGTCATGTAGTGTAAATTCCCGATTTATTTCAAGCCATTGTGATATTTTAATGTGTTACGGGCTCAATGGGAGTTCCAAGCTGTAAAGAACAGGTCACTTAGTGTGCTTAGGTTGCAGATTCAGTAAGTGGTGGATCCCTAAAGGCCTTGGGCGCTCGGAGATTGCATATTTTTACCCTAGGTACATAAGGCAGTGTGTAAAGGAAATTGGGGTTCTCAAGCTCATTTGTTGAGAGCACTCTTTGGTGAGATCTCTTGAGGTGTGTGGCTATGGATTCCTTGAGCTTCTCCTTGCTCATGAGACTTGATTAACACTAATCAATGATTCATTCTCTTTCACTGTGCCTCTCTCATGCTTCTTATGATTGCCTATGATGCTTAGATTAGCTAGATCTTAACTAATTAGTGGTTAATCTCTTTCTAATCTTGTGTGATTGCCCTCTTTTGCTTGTGTGTATATGTAGGTTTGATTGGAGTGTGGTGTTCAATAGATCTATGTGTATGTGCTTGCGATTAGTGTGTTGCATGATGGGATTAGTGTTGTGTGTGTCTTGCAATCGTTAGTGTGTGTGATTGCATTGATTAGAGGTGAAGAGAAGTGGATGTGGAGATTGCCCTTCATTGTGGCTTAGTTCCTCCATAGGCCAAGAAGCTCACCTCGTAGAGTTAACCATTTGTGTTGCCGTGATTAGCTCACGAACCGTGTGAGTGTTTCCATGCCCTAGCTGGGTAGCTCATCCTCTAGATTGATAATTTTGTTGGTCATTGGAGCTATTGCAACGATGGAACCCCCAACATTTGGCACCGCTGCCAGAACAAGGTCGAAAAGCAAAAAACAATACCCAAATGTTGGGGGTCCCATCGTTGCTAGCTCCAATAACCAAAAGAATTATCAATCCAGAGGGATGAGCTACACGGCTAAGGCATAGAAACATTCACGCGGTTAGTGAGCTAATCATGGCAACACAAATGGTTAACTCTACGAGGTGAGCTTCTCGGTGTCGTATGGAGGAGCTAAGCCGCAATCAAGGGCAATCTCCACATCCACTTCTCTTCACCTCTAATCAACCCAATCACACACACTAAGATTGCAAGACGCACACAACACTAATCCTATCATGCAGCACGCTAATCGCAAGCACACACACATAGATCTATGAGCATCACATTCCAATCAAACCTACATGCACACACAAGCAAAAGAGCGCAATCACACTAGAGAGGGATTAACCACTAATTAGTTAAGATCTAGCTAATCTAAGCATAATAGGAAATCATAAGAAGCATGAGAGAGGCATAGTGAAAGAGAATGAATCATTGATTAGTGTTAATCAAGTCTCATAAGCAAGGAGAAGCTCAAGGAATCCATAGCTACACACCTCAAGAGCTCTCAGCAAAGAGTGCTCTCAACAAATGAGCTTGAGAACCCCAATTTTCTTTACACACTGCCTTATGTACCTAGGGTAAAAGTGTACCTAGGGTAAAAATATGCAATGTCCGGGCGCCCAAGGCTTTTAGGGCTCCACCACTTACTGCATCTGCAACCTAGGCACACTAACTGACCTGTTCTTTACAGCTTGAACTCCCATTGCGCCCGTAACACATTAAAATATTACAATGGCTTGAAATAAATCGGGAATTTACACTACGTGACCATTTTGGGAAAACATGAAAAATGTGTGACTCCAATCTTTACTGCTTCTTCATGTTGATCTTCGATGTGCATCCGTACCTCTTCGGTCTTTAGCAACTTCAATTAAAACATGAAAAATGTGTAACTCCAATCTTTACTGCTTCTTCATGTTGATCATAAGCTTAAATTAGCTTATATAAAGACTGTCTTTGAAAATATTGCAAAAAAGTGCTCATTTCAAGCCTAAAGTTAATAATCATGATTATTAACTTTTTGCTCTAAATTAGCCAAGGTTCATACATTGACTCATTGCATGTGTACAAACAACTTTTGTAAAGGCCCAAGAGATGTGGATCACTAAACTGGCAAAAAACTGGGTAAAAACTAAAGTTTGTACTGACTTTTTGAATCTTGAGTATAAATTGGGGGAAAATTTATCCAAACTTGTTGAAAGTGATTCATAGGCTTATGTTGATGTGATAAACATGTGTACATGCTCAATTCACCAAAAAATTATAAAAATTTGTCAGATGTAAATAATCGCGATTATTTACATATGCCCACTTTTTCAACTTTTTTGACCAAGTCTGCATACCACTAGTTTTACATGTTGTAATAAGTCCACAAACCAAATTTGGTAAGATTTGGATCACTGGATTGAAAATTGTGACTAAATTTGCATAGTTAGTCTGCAGACAGATAGTCGATGACCATTTGACAAACAAATGTCCAAACTTGATGAAACTTGGCTAATGAAGCTTAAGGTGCTTAACAGATTTGTGTCAAAGTTGAGGCAAAAAGTTGCAAAATTATAGCTGGAGTATCGCGATTATTTACATCTGCTTCAAACCTTGATGATTTTGCAAATTTTAGTACACCACAAGGTCAAGCATAACAAGTAGACCTCACAAATCCATTTTGGTGAAATTTGGATCCCAAAAGTGAGACTTAAGCCAGATTCTCGAATTCAGAGTCTGCGGACACAAAACAGTTGATAAACTTGATCAGATTTTTTCCAAACTTGTTGAAACTTGTCCAGAGACTTTAACAAGTTGTATACTTGCCAAACCAATCCAAGAAGTGCAAAAAACTGACAAAAGTAAATAATCGCGATTATTTACTTCTGCTATCCAGAGACATCAATTTTGACTTTTGAACTTATACAGTGTTAGACCAATATAATATAAAGCCACAAGGCAATTTTGGGTTCAATCGGATCAGAATTGATACATGTACACTTAGTTTACAGGTCGCAGATAAAACCTTTGAATTTTTGCTAAAGTCAAATCTAAAAGTCAAATTTTGACTCATAGCTCGATTTGAAGTGATGCACATAGACCAATCACGAGAGTTAGCAAAAACTCTACTGTCTTTATAGAAGAATAGCTAACTTGATCAAATTTGTACAGGAATCAGGTTGCAGAGCAATCAATGGCTTGACAGAAAGTTGCAATTGAATTAAGTGGAAATTGACGACAAGTCAATCCAAAGGTGAGTACTCTATCCAAGGCTTCATAAGTCTATATGCAGAACTGGTCGTGTACTAGGAAATCAGGGCATACTCGGAGAAACCTCCAGTAGAGTATCTACCAAAGAAAGCATGAATCAAGGCAATTCCTTGCACACAATTCCTGAAAAAGTCTCAGACTTTTTTTCAGATTCAACATCCGAAATGTCTTCTTACTAGACTCACTCGAAAACTGGAATGATAGTGTGCATATACTATCTTTTTACAAGACTAACCGTCATGGAGCCCATGTTTACTTGGACCCTTACGAGGAGTATGCTATTCGCATTGATGACCATGGTATTGAGTTTGAAGAAGAGGTTAGGGCAAACAAACAAGGAAAAACGCACATGGATCAAAACGGAAATCAATATTTACAAGTCGAAAACCCTAACGTGATAGACAAATGGGGGTTAGAAGTAAACACCATAATCTTGTATATGTCAGCAAAAGAAGGACCACCAACTTTAGAATTCGAGGGATACGATCAAGTAGACTTGAAGCCTTTGAAACGGCATAGTACGGATAATCCTAGGATTGGAGTCTATTGTTGGGCAAATAGAAACATAAAAGATCTTCTGTGGACTTCTCATGCCAAACCAGGACAATTAACGGCCATGAAGATCATCTATATCTTCAAGATCAAAGATAAGGGATCAGTGGACCTACCAACCTACCTGTTTAGGGATTGTTGTAACAACAACTTTGTTATGATGACTCCTGAGGAGGTAGAACAAACCAAATACCAAGGGTATTCCATACGGGATTGGATATTGGGGCAAGGACCAAAAACAATTCCAAGAGATGAACATCGTGAGAGATCATCTGAGAGTAATGTAAAGAAACCAGAAACCACCTCATCACGTAGAAAACGGTGACACTAAGGCCAATCCAGGCTACATGAGTCACTATTTCCAACAGGCTAGTTTAGAGGACTCGGAACAAGACCAACTGCTAGAAGACCGGGAGTTGAACCAAACAGATGCATCAGACCAGCTGATTTTCAGAAATGGGCCAGAAAATATCGTGGATCAGGGGATCCATACTACCACTTAGCAAGCTTTAAGCAAGTGCTAAGAGCAGAGCATATATTTGATTTCCATACTCAATTCGAGGGGTTTGGAATGACATTAGAAGGAAAAGCATTGACATGGTTCCAAAACATTTCACCAAGGTCAATCATGGACTTGAACACATTAGCTCAAGGATTTGTAGATGCTTGTTCCAAAACGGGGATCAAAAAATACAGTAGCTCAAATCTACAGCTTTAAGCAGAAACATGGTGAGTCTGTTAGGGATTGTGTAACTCGAATGAAACAATACATTGTCAGATGCCTAGAGCTGGAGATACATATAGACGAACGACTTGTATCATTATTTTTGGAGGGATTGCTAAACAAAGAACTTCATGCTATACTCTATAGTAAAAAGCATACAACCCTAGAAGCGTGTGTGTCGGATGCTATCGACCTAGGAGACAATTGCGAGATTTTCAACGAAGAAGATGTCCCTAAGGATAACCAAAGCGAGAAAACAACATCCACTAAACTAGCACAAGTGGGAACGACTGCTGGCGACACCACTCTCAGCCATAGAAGATATGCTAAAAAGGATGAACGACATGATGAACAACATGCAAAAAGCACCTATGAGGGGACCAGGACAAGGGATACCTCCATAGGGACAACCAATTAGGCCACAAAAATGGTGTGCAATCAAGGGTAAGTGGACCAACCATGAGACCCACGAGTGCTAGTTCAGACCAAAGTATGATGGGAATGTTCAGTACGTGCCCATGAGGCCACAAGGACAACCCATATACAGATATCAACCTAATATGGCCTAAGCTCAAAGACCACCAATGGGTATGGAAAGACCTCAACCGGTGTTAGGACAACAACCTCCGTATCCAGGACATAATGCAGTGCCTGTAAAGTACATGCACTCTAAAGGAGTCATAGATGAACAAGCATTAGTGCCTGTTACACCCTATGCAGAGCTTAGTCCATCTACAATAATGGTAGAAGGAGATTGGTATAATTCACATCCACCACCAATGGAAGAAACCGTGACTTATGCTCCACCAGAGCTCACACCAATGTATTATGTAGCTAATCAATGTGTCAGACCTGCCATGGTAAGACCCATGATGAAGCCAAGAACATGAAACTATCGTAACTGTGGTGCTGATGATCATTGGAAAAATGAATGTGTAGAGCCTGACAAAAACCTCAACTAATCGAAGCCTATTGCATACAATGTTGCAAAAAGGGAGGACACTTTCTGGAAGATTGTCCTTGTAACATTTAATGGCCTAATAACTTATGTGTAGCGGAAATTAGCATGAACATAGTGGGCATTTCATTAGAATAGATTCCTAATGAGAATTACAAGAGTGCTTGGGTGGAGAGAGCAACAAAAAGCATAACACCTAGTTAGATAGCATCGATAATACTTTCAAAAGAGAGAGAAATTAAGCTATTGACAACAGTTGAGGACCGGATTTGCATGGAGCCGTTCCCCCCTCCAAAAGGCTTTGTATTATGGTTTCTCCCATCAAGAGAGACATTGTACAATACAATTCTTTGTGTTCCTTCAAGACTAGCTAGTGCAATGAAGATGGAAGCTTCATGCACTAAGCAAAACACTTAATCAAACACAACTTGAATTATCCCCGTTCTCAGACCCAAGACCTCACACACCTTCGAAGATGGTGAGAGCTAGCAGGGTATGAGAGTAGATTGAGAGGAAGAAGGAGTATCTTACGAGAAATATGTACATCTCCTCACATAATCACTCATATTAGCATAGCTTAGCTTAGTAATTATCTTGGTAGAGAAGATGAGCATGCATTGAAGCTTGGCTCTTGGTTGGATTTGCATCCACATGCCAAGAGAGTGTTGATGTAAGCTTCTATCTCACAACCTTGGAGTAGGTGATGAGCTCTCCATTAAAGCTTGGGAGGAGATAAAGTATTCTTTCTTCACACATGGTCAAGTGTGAGTGTGTGTGTGTCAATGCCCAACAAAAATCAGCCCCCTCTCTCTCTTGGGCGAGCCGTTCCTGCTAAATTGGTCTGGCTTTTGCCTCATTGGACCTCCCCAAGTCAAGCCAATGGGTGTTAAGCAGCATAAGTGATAGCCTTCTGACATGTGTCCCCCTTTCCCCTTTTGTGAGAGCTTTAGGTAATTAAATAATTAAACTAAACTCTCATTGGACCCCTTTGCCTCCTGGCCAATAGGAATCAGGCAAGCCATTGGGCTCCTGAATGCTCATTGGACCCCTTGAGAGACTACCCAATAGTCTTCTAGGAGACTTAATTCTCATTGGTTTCTTTTATTAAATGTTTTTAAATTAATTAAACTAGATTTACTCTAGCTTAATTCTCATTGGTCCACTTCAAGGGTCTTCCAATAGGAATTGGGCACACCTTGTGGGCATCTGGCCTAGGGAGCTGACATGTGTCCCTAATTCCCTTTGTGTAAAGGGAGCCTGTGTGTGTGTGTGTGTGTGTGTGTGGCTTTCTCTCTCATCCCCTACTAAATGGGCTCGCCCCCTCTTTTGTAGGCTTTGAAGAAGACTTTTGTACACACACTAAGCATCCAATTTTCCCTAGGGTTGACCTTTGGACACAACCTTTGAATTTTGGAACCTTAGCATTTTGGAAGTCTTAATGGGCTGAACCTTAGGGTCTTTTTAGCCCATTGTTGCACATGGATCTTTTGCAGTTGGCCCCCCCTTTTGATCCCTATTTTCCCTCCTTTGGATCCCTATTGTGGCCGGTCTGCTAGCTTAACCAATATTCTAGCTTTTTCTCCCCTGGTACCTCCCCACATTAAATGATCAGTTTAATATGAGAAAATCATTTAGGAGAATTAGATATTGATTATTATGACATTACCTCTCTCTTGAAATCATAGTCGTCCTCGACTATGGTGTAGAGAAGATAAAGCATATTCATGAGTCCTTTTCTTAGCGGGTAGAGGATCCCTATGTTACCCTACGACATCATTCCATAATGGATGACTAGTCCATTTGGCGCTTGAGAGCCTAAGGCTGCTGCAAGCATGTCTGCACATCAGTCCTATCAGTCTTCCATAGTAGAGTGACAAGCTCTACTTGGTGTTTGGGAGACGTCGTCTCCACAAACTTGATCTAAGCATGCATACTACTTTATTTTTGTGCACAAATAAAGAAAAAGAGAGTCTTATAAGACAAAAAATTTGTTCATTTTTAACATTTTGTACATTTGCTTACTCTTGGGAAGCATTGTAAGCATTGACAAGGTTTAGGTTATCCTTTAATTGTATGCCTTGCATCCATCTAGCATCTTCAAAAGGATAATTATTAAACTTAATAAGATATCGTCGGATAGTCTTACCGCCTCTTAGTACCTTGTCTTCATGTCGGAGAATGGACTCGGGCTGCAGCACCTCCTCTTGGTCCTCGATCTCCGGTGGGTCTTCAATAGTTGGTTCTTGAGGTGGCTCTCCTTTGTAAGGCTTTAATAGGCTCACATGGAAAGCATTGTGTATGAGCCAATGATTGGACAACTTGAGTTGATAGGCCATCTCATTGATTGGCCTAAGAATCTGAAAGGGACCATAGTAACTTTTTGCTAGTTTAGCATAGTACTTTTGGTGGCCCGTAGGATTCTTGCCCGTCGTGTGCCTCAATCGAGCCTTGGGAAACTTTAACAAGACCCAATCGTTTTCTTTAAAGGCTTGGGCTCTTCTGTGCTTGTCAGCAGTAGCCTTTTGCCTTTGCTGTGAGATAGAGATAGCATCCTTAATCTTTTGAAAAGATTCTTGTAGGTCTCGGCTATACTCATCTGCAGCGAAGATCTTCCCATGTACCTTAAGTAGCAAGGGACTTTTTGATCTTCCCTCAATTACCTCGAAAGGTGCTTTTCCCGTGGAAGTATGTACAGTGTTATTGTAAGCATACTTCACTAAGGGTAAGTGCTTCTCCCATTGGGATATTTGATCTACTTCCGTTACATAGGCTTTTAGTAGATCGAGAATGGTTAGGTTAGCTATTTCACTTTGGCCATCAGTTTGTGGATGATAGGCCAAAGAGAAGTTTAGCCTTGTTCCTAAATTCTCAAAGAGACCCTTCCAGAAATTACTGGTCATTCTAGGATCTCTATCCGACACTATGGACATGGGCAAGCCATGGTACTTGAAAATTTGTGAAATAAAGAGGGTTGCCATTTGATGGGCTTTGATAGTCTTTTTGACAGGTATAAAATGAGCTTGTTTACTAAACCCGTCTACTATCGTCCATATTCCCGTATTCCCATGGATAGACTTAGGCAATCCAAAGATAAAATCCATGGATATGCTCTCCCATGGTGAATTAGGGATTGGCAAGGGTTGAAGCAATCCAAGTTGCTTCCCTCTATCAAATTTTGTCTTTTGGCATACCACACATTTGGAAACATACTCTTGTATGTTCACTTTCATGGTAGGCCAATAGAAATATGTTTCAATTCCCTTTAACGTAGACTGAATCCCTCTATGCCCCGCATAAGGTGGAGCATGAGATTCATACATTACTTTCTCACGTAGTGAGTTAGTAACGCATAGTCTATTGCCATAGAGAAGATAACCATCTTGTAAAGTAAATGGTTCTTCTTTCTTCCCTAATGCAAGGGCTGAAATCACATCTCTAAAATCGGGATCAATAGCATACTCATCTATCATTGAAGATAGATCATTGTGAGTTGCTATGGAAACCGCATTCACTCTCGGCCGTCTTGAGAGTGCATCAGCTACTTGATTATGCTTGCCAGCAATGTGAGCAATATGAAAATGAAATTGCGAAAGGAAATTTGCCCACCTCATTTGTTTGTCGGAGAGCTTGGTCTGCGTCATGAAGTACTTAAGACTTTGGTGATCCGTTCGCAGAATGAAAGGAGTCCCCAATAAATAGTGCTTCCATGAGTCTAAGGCATGTAGAACTGCAAGGAGTTCCTTTTCGTATATGCCTAGAGCTTGCTCAAGAGGGTCGAGCCTTCGACTCTCATAGCCTATGGCGTGCCCTTCTTGGAGCAAAACAGCTCCAAGGAAATCACCACAGGCATCACATTGGACCTCAAATGGTTTTGAGAGATCCGGTAGTGTAAGCACAGGTTGAGAGATAAGCTTTTCTTTAAGATTTTCGAAAGCATTGTTCTCCTTAGCAGACCATGTATACCTAACGCTTTTCTTTGTTAGGTCATGTAATGGTCCCGCAATTTGTGAGAACTTTTCTATGAAGCGTCTATAGTATGCACACATACCTATGAAGCTTCTTAGTTCATGAAGATTCCTTGGTTTAGGCCATCCTTTTATTACCTCTAACTTGGATGGATCCATTTGGATGCCATCTTGAGAGATAATGTGACCTTAATACTGAATCTCTTGTAAGAAAAATTCACTTTTCTTTCGATTAACGTAAAGTTTATTCTCTCTTAAAACTTGAAATATTACTTGGAGGTGTTGCTTGTGTTCCTCCAATGAATTAGAGTAGATGATAATATCATCAAAGAACACTTCAGTGAAGGTTCGATGAGGCCTGAACAGCTTCTCCATCAAGCGGTTGAATGTGGCTCGTGCATTGGTCAAGCCGAAAGGCATGACAATGTATTCGTAAAGACCAAATGTAGTACAAAATGCGGTCTTTACAATGTCTTGATCAACTATCCTTATTTGATGATAGCCACTTTTTAGGTCAATCCTACTGAAGTAGGTCGATCCTTGTAGCTTATCAAATAGGTCTTCTACCCGTGGAATGGGAAACCTATTCTTGATAGTGATCCTATTTAGTGCTCTATAGTCGACACACATACGATATGTGCCGTCTTTCTTTTGCACTAATAGCACAGGTGAGCAAAATGGAGATGAGCTTGGCCTAACCATACCCTTCTCAACTAACTCATGCACTTGCCGCATAATCTCCTCTTGTTGAGCTTGAGAAACTCTATAAGGAGGTTTATTAGGCGGTGAACTTCCTGGAAGAAGTTCAATTGCATGGTCATCATCACCTCGTTTAGGAGGTAGCTCACAAGGGATGTCGTCAATAAAAACATCTTGAAACCCCTTGAGAAAATTGGATAACTCTAATTCCTTTTGGTTGCTTTTATTTTCTTTTGTTAAAGCATTAGGTTCATTTTGAGAATCTTTAACAAAAATCATGTACACGGAAATAGAGCTCTTTATTGACTTGTTGATAGCTGGCTACTCCTCTTTACCCCTTTAGAAAAAGCACTCAAGCTACTGTACCCGCAGCTCGAATACCATTAATTGCAAGGAATAGAAGAGAGGGTCTTTCGACACCAAAACAACACCGGCTCCTGTCAAGCTTCTAATAGCTCAATAGTGGTTAAGCCGTAGGCAAGCCCCGTAGGACTCCACTATTAAGACCATAGCTCTCGACGGTGATGCCCCGTTGACTGCACAAAGGTAGGCGCACTGCAAGGCTGAAAAATCCCTATTCTACTTACTCACAGGCAATTAATAATACCAACCATTTGTAGCTAGCTTGAGGACCTCCCTTCTTGAGCAAGAAAAGAGAAACCTTGAGCTCTGATACCAATGTAACATTTAATGGCCTAATAACTTATGTGTAGCGGAAATTAGCATGAACATAGTGGGCATTTCATTAGAATAGATTCCTAATGAGAATTACAAGAGTGCTTGGGTGGAGAGAGCAACAAAAAGCATAACACCTAGTTAGATAGCATCGACAATACTTTCAAAAGAGAGAGAAATTAAGATATTGACAACAGTTGAGGACCGGATTTGCATGGAGCCGTTCCCCCCTCCAAAAGGCTTTGTATTATGGTTTCTCCCATCAAGAGAGACATTGTACAATACAATTCTTTGTGTTCCTTCAAGACTAGCTAGTGCAATGAAGATGGAAGCTTCATGCACTAAGCAAAACACTTAATCAAACACAACTTGAATTATCCCCGTTCTCAGACCCAAGACCTCACACACCTTCGAAGATGGTGAGAGCTAGCAGGGTATGAGAGTAGATTGAGAGGAAGAAGGAGTATCTTACGAGAAAGATGTACATCTCCTCACATAATCACTCATATTAGCATAGCTTAGCTTAGTAATTAGCTTGGTAGAGAAGATGAGCATGCATTGAAGCTTGGCTCTTGGTTGGATTTGCATCCACATGTCAAGAGAGTGTTGATGTAGTCTTCTATCTCACAAGCTTGGAGTAGGTGATGAGCTCTCCATTAAAGCTTGGGAGGAGATAGAGTATTCTTTCTTCACACATGGTCAAGTGTGAGTGTGTGTGTGTGTCAATGCCCAACAAAAATCAGCCCCCTCTCTCTCTTGGGCGAGCCGTTCCTGCTAAATTGGTCTGGCTTTTGCCTCATTGGACCTCCCCAAGTCAAGCCAATGGGTGTTAAGCAGCATAAGTGATAGCCTTCTGACATGTGTCCCCCTTTCCCCTTTTGTGAGAGCTTTAGGTAATTAAATAATTAAACTAAACTCTCATTGGACCCCTTTGCCTCCTGGCCAATAGGAATCAGGCAAGCCATTGGGCTCCTGAATGCTCATTGGACCCCTTGAGAGACTGCCCAATAGTCTTCTAGGAGACTTAATTCTCATTGGTTTCTTTTATTAAATGTTTTTAAATTAATTAAACTAGATTTACTCTAGCTTAATTCTCATTGGTCCACTTCAAGGGTCTTCCAATAGGAATTGGGCACACCTTGTGGGCATCTGGCCTAGGGAGCTGACATGTGTCCCTAATTCCCTTTGTGTAAAGGGAGCCTGTGTGTGTGTGTGTGTGTGTGTGTGTGTGTGTGTGTGTGTGTGGCTTTCTCTCTCATCCCCTACTAAATGGGCTCGCCCCCTCTTTTGTAGGCTTTGAAGAAGACTTTTGTACACACACTAAGCATCCAATTTTCCCTAGGGTTGACCTTTGGACACAACCTTTGAATTTTGGAACCTTAGCATTTTGGAAGTCTTAATTGGCTGAACCTTAAGGTCTTTTTAGCCCATTGTTGCACATGAATCTTTTGCAGATGGCCCCCCCCTTTGATCCCTATTTTCCCTCCTTTGGATCCCTATTGTGGCCGGTCTGCTAGCTTAACCAATATTCTAGCTTTTTCTCCCCTGGTACCTCCCCACATTAAATGATCAGTTTAATATGAGAAAATCATTTAGGAGAATTAGATATTGATTATTATGACAGTCCTAAAAATCCTTTGAACAAGGGTAAAAACCTAGTAAAGGTAGTCCAAGTGATACTTAGTAGCTCATCACAGAGTGAACGGATTGTTCCAATCAAGGTAATCACTAGAGATGAGAAAACAAAAACAACGGGTTGAAATCGAGGAGAAAGCAAAGAAGCTAGTTCAGAACAAGTTGAAAGAAACTGGCAGTGAATTCAAGGAAACAACCATGAAATCTGGAGGATCCATTCTGGTTGATAAAGTTTTTGAGCCTATTAATGCCGCCTTGGAAGCCTACCAAGCAAGACTTAAAGCAGGCCAAAACATGGAAAACAAGTGGAAAATCCATCTCCAGACATGGAAGCAGCTAAGCTGGAAGCTTATCAAAATTTGGTAAGAATCATGCAAGATATGCTGGAAAAACAAAAACCCAAGCTTGAAAGTATTGCAAAACCTGAAGAGCTTGTGGTAAAAGAAACGAAAGCAAAATCCGATGTGGTGGCATAACCCCACCTTGACACAAAAGAACCAGAGCTTATAGTGCCGGACATCGAAGATTCCTTAGACGGAATTCCATTTGTAGAGGAAGATTGGCCAGGACACTTATGGGAAAAAGTGAGAGAGATCAATGATGGGAGCATAACTCTAAAGTCAGCTCCTATAGAGAAAGTATGGTTGGATAACCTACCTTCTGATATGAACATGGATGTACAATCCTTGTATGGGGATTGCAGATCGAAAGCTTTAGGAATGTCGAAACCATTGACCTTAAAAACATTACCTTCTTACTTGGGAGATCACGAAGATGAATCCATCGTATGTAGGACCACTCAAGTAAAAAGAGCTGAACAGACTCTAGAAGTAGACAACATTCATTCAATCATGTCTACACCCATCCAATGCACTCTTACCTTGGGAGAACTGTTAAAACTCAGACCCTACTTGTGGAATGATTTATAGAAAACCCTAGAGAAGGTGGGGATAACTGGGTTAATCTCAAAAAATTTGGAAAAATTGAAAAATAAAAATGGAAAACAAAGAGATTCGATCAGTTCGTATGAACAAAGCCGGAGAATATTATGAAGGGGAAGAAGGAAACACCACCCTCCTAGTGAAATATAATGACATTGAAACCATGGCGATACTGGATAGTGAAGCTGATATAGCCATAGCCACTAAAGCAGTATGGGAGTCCTGGGGATAGCCAACCATTAGACAAACTCGAATGAAATTGCAGTTGACTGACGGACACATTGAGAGACCATTAGGGCTGCTTGAAAAAGTGATAGTCAATTCCTGTGGAATTGAATATCATCACACTTTTGCCATAGTAGACTTTGGGATAAAACTCAACTACGAAATCATATTGGGAAGACCTTTCATGCGACAGGTACAACTTATCCAAGGTTGGGGAAACAACTATCTGTACTTGAAGCAAGTGGAATCTATAACAAGAGTAAATCTAAAAGATCACACTTATAGAGATGTCTTGAAATCACCCATCCAAGAGTTTGATTCAATCTCTTCGGCTGAAACTAAACTCCCATCTTAGTTAAACAAAGACACTTTTATTTGGATGTGTGGAGCTTCAAAAAACGGAAGCTTAAGACGAGAAGAATGTATCCTAGAAAGGGACTGCACAGACGAAGCCTATGTACCTAAACCCTTTCCAGAGCATTTGTTTGAGCCATTTGAGTGGACTCAAATTTTAATGACAATGGATGTATGTGTGAATACGTCTATGTCTACTCAATTTTGCAATGAGGATGGCTATGACATAATTTCCATCCAAATGGTTTCAATCCTCAACACTGAAGATAAAGGTGAGGAACCCAAGGACTTAATAAAAGCTCAATTGGTCTTTTCGGACCTCTATTACGATGCAACTGATGAGCTAGATGAACACTCAGCTACCTCAGAAGATTCGGGGTCAGAAAAAGAACATACGAGAGCTAAGTTACTCTTAAAAGGAGGGGAGGAAAAGTTTTTTAACTCTCCAAACCAGAAATCAAGAAGAAAAAAATGGTATAGACCAAAAAGAGACACCAGAATTGTGAAAACACGATCTATACCATCAGTCTCCAGTAAAACACAATTCCTGATTCAAATAGATGCAAATGATTGCGTCAAGGACAAAATCACTGGTAGATATCCTTCAAACAAAAACTCAAAAACGTCTCAGACATCGAGGAAAACAAGGAAGGGTACTCAAGAAAAATCACAGGATAAGAAACCACTCATGACCAGAGTCGAGTGGAAAAAGAAATATCAAGAGTTGAAAAAAGCTCTAAAGGAGATATACACAACTGAAATTGAAACCACGGAAGAGGATGGTAAGGATGTAATGCACGTTCCATCCCATTATAAAAAGTATACTCTCCAAGATCGAAAAATCATAGTTGAACAACCTGTTAGGGAACTACGAAAACAAGGTGAGTCTTACGAAGGATCTGAAGAGCTAAAAGGATAGACTTGGCTAAACCAGGAGAAGAGGCTAAACCTACTTACATTGCGAATGACCTAACAGACAAAGAAGAAAAGCTTTTGCTAAGCTTGTTAAAGGAATACCGAGATATCTTCGCTTGGTCTTACAAGGATCTCAAGGGTGTTGATCCAAAAATTTTTCAACATATTATACCCATGAGAGATGATGCGAAGCCAAGTAGACAGAGACCATACACGTATAACGAAACATTTGCCAGGAAGATAAAAGAAGAGATTGAAAAACTAAAGGTATCCGAATTCATTTACGAAATTGAACACACAGATTGGGTGTCTCCAATTGTTGTAGTACCCAAAAAGAATAGAAAACTATGAGTGTGTGTTAATCTCAAAAAGGTGAATGCAGCTACCATTAGAGACAACTTTCCTCTTCCAATAACTGAGCATGTTTTAGAACGAGTTGCAGGAAAAGAAGCTTACAGCTTTTTAGACAGATTTTCGGGATACAATCAACTTTTGGTTGACCCAAAAGATCAGCATAAAACCGCTTTTGCAATAGAATGGGGTATATTTGCCTATCGGGTTATGCCGTTTGGGTTAACTAATGCTCCAGCCATGTTTCAAAGGTTGATGAGCCATGCTTTCAAAGAATATCTTAGGAAATTCTTAGAAGTATATTTGAATGATCTATGCGTACATTCATCAATCCGGGCCAATCATTTTGAGCACCTCAAAAAGGTATTCGAAAAATGTAGACTTTATAGGATTTGCTTAAATCCTGAAAAGTGCACATTCATGGGTAGGCAAGGAAAAATTCTTGGACATATAGTGTCTAAAAATGGCATAGCTACTGATATTGAGAAGATTCATGTCATTGCTAAATTGCCAAGACCAACAACAGTTAGAGGGGTACAAGCCTTCATGGGGCATTGTGGATATTACCGATGGTTCATCTACATGTACGCTATAATTGCAAAACCCATGTATAGCTTGATTACACACTTTGAATGGACCGAGGCATGTGAAGAATCCTTCATGAAGCTTAAGCAAGCTCTCACCTTAGCTCCAATATTGAAAGCACCAGATTGGGATAAGGTATTCCACATACATGTAGATGCTTCCAATTTTGCTATCGGTTGTATACTAGCTCAACCAAGAGATGGGAAAATTGACTTTCCTATTTCTTATGCTAGCCGACAATTGAACGTGGAGGAAAAGAATTACACCACCACCGAAAGAGAAGGATTAGGAATGATCTATGCCTTAAAAAGTATGGAGATTACCTATTAGTCAACAAGTTTGTGTTCTTTGTGGACCACCAAGCTTTGTTGTATTTGATCAACAAGCCATGCAGCACAGGGAGAATAGTGAGATGCTTCATCATTCTCCTGGAATTTGATTTCACTGTGGTTGTAAAAAAAATCACTACACATACGAGCATATCATTTGTCAAGGATTGTTTCAGGAGAATCACCTAAAGGGGTAGATGATGATCTACCAGATGTCTATTTGTTCTCCGTGGAAATGATACCTAGATGGCTCGAAAACATTGTGTCATTGATGACAATAGCTCAAGTGGATTCACAAATACCACTTCCTATCACGATCAGATAAATCGAGCAATCGGCTATGTATCAATTACTAGCTGGTAGGCTATATAAAAGAAATCGAGACGGGATATTGCTCTTATGCATTAATCCTAAAGAAAAAGAATAGTACCTAAGTCAAGCACATGTTACTATAGTAGGACTTCAATTTGCGAAAGACCAAACTATGCAACGAAGCTTGAGACTTGGAGTATTTTGGCCGACTATGAGGAGAGATGTTCAATCTACCCTCAATGTCAAAAACAGACACCCATACCTCATGTAACATTGTTTCAAATGTCACCTACTCCTAACTGGAGTAATTATCTGGTTACTTACTTATCGAGCCAAACATTTCCTGAGGATATGAGTAAACACCGTCAAAGAGCAATTGAAACAGAAGCAAGAGACTATGCTCTTATTGGGAACCAATTACATCGGAGAGGTAAAGATCAACATTTGTGTCTTTGTACAAATGAAAACGAGTATATTCCGATTATAGAACAAGCACATGCTGAATTAGCTGGAGGTCACTTTTCTAGTGAGACCACCACAAGAGCAATCTTGATGGCAGGCATATGGTGGCCAACACTTTTTGCACATGCCAAAGAATATGTTCGAAGGTGTGATGCTTGTCAATGAGCAAAAATGCCAACCTCGAGTAGATAGCATGCTCTTAAGACTAATGATGGGGACTAGAGCTTTCGTAAAATGGGGTATAGATTTTGTTGGACCAATACATCCACCTGCTTATAGAACCCAAGCTCAATATATCATTGTAGCTATGGACTATTGGACCAAGTGGGCTGAGGCTAAAGCGAATCAAAAGAATGATGCCAGAACCACTGCTGCATTCTTATATGAGTATGTATTCACAAGACATGGACTGTCAATAGAGATTGTCAATGATCGGGGAACTCATTTCCTCAATAAGGTAATGGAGTAATTGCTTAATGAGTTTATGGTCATCTATAACAAATTAGCTCTCTATCACCCACAAGCAAAACGGACAAGCTGAGTATACGAATAGAACTCTTAGCTCGGTGCTAACTAAAGTGGTTAATTTAGGAAGGAAAAATTGGGAAATAAATCTCCATGCTGCTCTATGGGCTTATCGAGTTTTATTCAAAACATCTTTAAATGCTACACCCTTTAACCTTGTTTATAGCGTTGATGCCATACTTTCAATAGAATTTCTATTGCTGACATTAAGGGTAGCATAGAATCTTGAGTGGACTGGACATGAATTGTCAGAAAGACTTGAAGATTTGGAGAAGCTAGATGAGCAAAGACTAACTGATGTAGCTCATATCTATACACAAAAGAGAAAACAAAAATAGTTTTTTGATTCCCACTTAATCACAAAAATCTTCAAGAAAGGGGATTTAGTTTTATTCTATTCCCTTAAGCAACACATTCCCAAGTTTAAGAAAAAGGGAAACGGACCATTTATCATTGAAGATGTATCAAGTGGAGCAATAAAATTGTCCACCCTAGATGGTGAACCAATGGCTAATTAGATTAGTGGATGTCATTTAAAGAAATACAATTTTCCACTAACCAATGAGTTGCTAGAAAGAATGCATGCAGCCAAACAAAGGAAGATTAAACAACAACAGGTTATTGATGAAGCCCAAGAGGAAGCTCGGCTTCCGGTACTCAAGCAGAAAGCTGCTCTCAAGAATCAACAGATACAGATTCCCATCAACACTCTGGAAATAGATGATCGACAATGGGAATTACCTAAAGACGCAGTTTCAACAGATGATGACTGGTTAGATGGAATGGACCTGCGCATCAAAGTACAGCTCAAGAATCATAGCACCAATGCTTTGGTCCACAAACCCTCCCTTGTCACACAACCTATTTGCTCCTACAAAGGCTATATTTTTGGAAAAGCCTCCATATGGCTTCACTTTGAACTTTTCCCTATCCTCCTCACTTATAAGCAAAATCTTAAAAACTCTCTCACCCTCATCCAAGACCTTAACAATCTCCCCCTCCCACCCAATACCCTCTTTTTTACTTTTGATGTTGAGGCCCTATATCCCAGTATCCCTATCAACCAAGGACTCCTATCAACCAAGGACTCTTAGCCCTCAAAGCCTCCATAGCTACCCATTTTGACCCTCCTAAAACTCGCTTTATCCTCTCTCTTGCGGCTCTCATCTTATCGCACCATTTCATTACCTTCAAAGGAAAGTTTTGCAAGCAAGTTAAGGGCACGGCTATGGGTTCCAATTTTGCCGTAGTGTATGCATGCCTTTTTCTTTGCCATTTGGAAGCCTCTTCCTCTCTTTTACACAATCCCAACCTTCTTTACTTCAAGCGCTATGTAGATGATGCCTTTGGATTATGGGTTGGCTCTTTGACTTTCCTCGCCTCTGTTTTGAATGATTATGGGAAACTGCTTCAAGAACACATTAGAATCTCAAGCCACATCTCTCCCAACCACGCCACTATCCTCGACATAGAAGTTTATAAAGGTACCAAGTTTGCCTCCTCAAGCCTGTTGGACTCCCATTGCCTCCAAAAACCTTTAAACGCTTATAACTACATCCCTTGGATCTCTTGGCACCCTACGCATCAAAAAGTGGCCTTCATCATCAATGAACTCAAAAGATATAGAAAGCTCCTTGGATGGCTTCCTCATTATCTGCAGCCTCTTCTACAAACGCCTTAGGACAAAAGGCTACCACAAGGGTTTTTGCATAATGTGTTCAACAAAGTCACCTATCAGAACCGTACCTCCCTCTTGGAACCATCACTCCGACTTAAGAAAACACCCCCCATAACCTTCAAGCTACCTTTTACGCCTTCCACAAGAAGGCTATCACCCTCTCGCTGTATCAATAACCCCATTGCTCGGGCTTGCCAGTGAAACCCCACTCTCACACCTACCTAGACCCACCATTTGTGGACCTCGGGACCCAGCATCCATAAACTTCTTGTTCATGCCTTACACCACCCCGGTGAACACCCTAACCTATGATGTAGCGGCTCTCTATGATGGTTTTGCTCATAGGGGCAGTAGCGCTCACCCCTTCCATTTGTATCTAAACCCACACCACTGATGAACTCATTATGAGTGAAACGCATTTGGTGTCCCACCCTCTTTACCTTAATCATCCCTTAATCCCCTCGTTATCCCTTTCTTCCTAAATTTGGAGTTGTTTCGCACGCTTTCTTACGTTTTTATGCAACAAGAACCCAACTCCAACATTGGGAGTAGTCAACTTGAACGTGATAGTACATGGATGTTCATGTCCTCATCAGTTTGTATGCTTACCAGATGAACACATGAAGGAGATGATGATTCTTGGAATTCCATGGATGCGAACATACAAAGCAATACCAAATTGGGATACAAATCAGCTAAAGCTATCACCTAAAGGAGGGCAACTCATTATTCCAATTGCACCAAGCAAGGAGGAATTGAAAAGAAGCAATCAGCAGACCCAAACCACGAAGTAGTCAATCTTCTCCATCCTCTCGACAATCAAATGCTACAAGTAGCATGCAAGGAGTCAAGCAAATTTGGGTACCAAAAGCACAGCTTAAGGATAAACCAATTCAAATCTGGGTGCCTCAAACTTCACCAACAAAACAAAAGAAGGTTCCAAGGGTTAAAACACAGAGACGAGCATCTCCGTGCAAGGAACCTAACATGGAAATGGTTTGGAAGAAAAAGGAGCACTTATCTTCACCACAAACCGCAAAACCAATCAAGCAATGGGCGAGTTAAGTCTCAAAAGACTCCACCATACCATGCAGCACCGAGCCGACCAAGCTACCAATGGTGAGAAAAAGCTCGACAACAGTCAAAAGTGCTCCCAATAGCTCAAGCAACAGTGTGCTGAAGCATCATGATGGGACAATCAAACAGAGAGCACACAAGCTACAAGATTTGCTCTTTGGAAGACATCAACAGCAAACCTCGACATCGAAAACCCTTGAGTCAATTACTCAAGACCCAACTCTTGCAAAGCATATTGGTTTGAATTGCATTGATCTTCATAGCATGGTAGAGCCAACCACGGCTATGCATAGACACAATTGTTCAACCCATGCACACAGTCGTCCAGGAGTACACCATCTAGGAGGGGTGGAAGGACACTAAGTACCAAGTAATTAAGGGCAATGTTTGAAGAGGGAGGAAAAAGTTTGATGTTAACGTGTGAATTTTTGCAAAATTACCTAATAATGTCCTTATAATTCATCATCTAGAAAAAATTCACAGATAATATCTTTCGATGAGGGTAAATAGTGTATATACTATCAAAAAATCATAAAAAATAGTCATTTTTCGAGTATTTTTCATCATTTTTATTGATAATGAGACTTAAAAATAGAAAAATCCTACAAAAAACAATAAAGTTGTGTTTTTCAAGGGATTTTCTTGATTACTGGATTTTTACTTTACTTTTTTAGAGCATTTTGCTATTTTCTTTTATTTTTTCAAATAAACAGGTTAAAAATTAATAATAAATAGCACGGAAGCTCAGATGGAAAAATAGAAGACATGATGGTGATCAGAAAGACAAGGCACACCAAGCATAAAAAATTTCAATGAAATTAGAAGATGGAAGCAGGAAGCCTAAATTAGGCGGCCAAGCCTACTTTTGCAAAATTCTTGTAGAATGAGCTACAGGAATCCGATTAGGGAAATTTTTGAGTCTAACATAGATTTCACGGCCTAGTAAGACTAATGGGGGAATTTGGTTCAGGAAGTCCGGGTATAGATATCCAAGGTAGGCTAAAACCACCTCATTTTCACTTGGAGCTTTTGCAGAGAGAGATTTTGGCCTCTTTCTCACGACTTTTCTGGGGCCCACAGTTGACCATTTTTAGCGTCGTTTCACACAAGACATGAGGGGTAAGTTCTTTACTCGCCAATGATCCATTTTGTACGGCCGGTAGCTAGTCTAAAGCTCTAGAAAAAACCCTAGAAACCGAGCAGTGCACGAAGACCTACGGCATAAAATTGACTATAGCGGCCTGCCAGCTCGACCAAATCAGATGGAATTTGAACCATAGCATGCCCTAACATAATAGAACCTTTCTATATCATCAATTGACCATTCAGTTGGGGTCGAGGGGTCCCAATAGAAAAGTGAGTTTTTTGACAAATGCCAAAATTCCGACCTGACTCCAGAGATGGCTTGCTTATGAGGACCATATACAATATATATGATTGGTTTGGTGAAATCCATCAAGCAAAGCCTCGAAAAGAAAAAAACGGCTCGAAGGTTACAAAGCGTCAAATTTGACATAGGGGGTCAAACTGACTCCAAATGAGCTTGAATTGGACAGGTTGCTCACGACTATGTTGCAGACAAGTCCAAAGCCTCAAAGTTGACCGACCAACCCAACTGACAATGTAGTCACAAAAAACGGTGAATTCAGAGTCGACGAAGCACAAAGTGATGCCGGCATGACCAAACTTGACCAAATTCAATTTAGGACTTGTATTAGGTGTATGGAATATGTCTATGTCAAAATTTGTGAGTTTTACAAAGAATTTTCACTGTTGTAAATAATCACGATTATTTACTTTTGTATCAGTTTTGCTTGGAAATTGTCACCTCACCTCACCTATCATGTGTACACACCTATTACATGCCAAAAATCAAGTATGAGCCAAAATGACCACCCATTACTTGGAAAATTGTCAAAAAATGCAAAGAAGTCTTTGCAAGCCAAGTTCTTGGTTATGGACCACATTTTTTGATCCAAATCACCTTATATCTCATATACAGGGTCTATACAATGTCTAGAGCCAGATTGTACTGTGCGCGTATGTCGCACGTGTCAATGCAAGGAACTTGCCGATACACCGTGTGCGAGCCACAAATGGCTCCAAGCACACAACAAGCCTAAACTAGTAAGCTCAAAGAAGGCGATGGTGTGTCACTCACCGCTCTACGCTTGCTTTGTGGAGGATTCCTCGCCGCGAAGAAGAAGGAGACACCGCTACGCCGCGTTCAACCGCTTCACCACCGTCGTGCCTTTGTAATGCTCGATCGCCCACACACTCTCTCTCTCTCTCTCGTACACACACACACATACACACACACACAAGGAGGTGAAGAAGAAGGAGATGGAGATGGAGCAAGAGCACTCCTCTATTGCACAAAGGAGAGAATGAGTGAATTTTAGGTTTAGTTGACTTTTATATGAGCTCGCCCCATTCACACTTGGGCGCCCATGCTTAGCCAACTAATCCCTTGAATGTTCCAGTTAGAGTGCGCCTCTCATCGGCGATCACTCTTACCCTTTTCCTATTGGACCGACAAGCTCGGTACCTGACTCTACCAAATAAATAATACAATGTCCGCTGTAGGTTACAACGTCCATCGTAGGTAAGAGGGTGTCCGTGAGCCGTGAGGGTTAACATGTCCCCCTTCCTGATGTAGATTCCGTCCTCGGAAGCTATTGAGTTGAAGCTTGTTATGTCCATGTTGTAGAGCATCTGGATTTGAATCTGCAAGGCAAAGTCACTGTTTCAGCAAGCGGAATTATATTTTCATAAATCATGAGGGGAATGTAAGGTACATGTGGAAATGAGTAAATGCAAGATTTATGAGATGTTAGACTGCCATTAAGGACAAATAAATCGCACTTTGAGTAAATTAATTAATCAAGAGATTTGGGCTTATGGGTGAGTCTATCAATTAGTTAGCTATGACTAAGGTTAAAACAACTACTCTAGTACTAGCTAAGCTAAGAAGATTATCTAAATGCAAGATTCCCTAATTGTGCTTTTCAGCTTTGATTAGCCAACTAGCTCTCACAACTGCAAACAAAAGCTTGAAATGTTAACTGTAAGCTCGATGGAAGTCTTTTAAATGTCATTCATTTTTTTCTTTTTCTCTTTTTTACTTTGGTTCACAATCATTTGACGTGTGTGCTTATTTGTATGTCCGGGGCTTTTTGCTTCTAAAGGAAAAGCGCCCACACCGGGAACCTCTAGGGCTCTAGTACCATAGACAATACATGTGAGTGAAGTACCAAATCAAGCCAGGATTTCTCTTCCAGCATTATATTTTTCATTTGGGCACTTATGTTTTTTGCTTCCATTTCCTTTGTATTCTCACTAGTGTTTTTGTTGTTTAAGTGAGCAAGCTTCTCTATTCCTTAAACATTCCTAAGGTCTCAAATACTCAGATAATTTTATCAACTAGGACTAGTGGTCAAGTAAATGAGTTAACCTAAAGTCACGGTCTCCTAATCTCAAGGCTCATCCGTAAGATTAAACTCTAGTTCCATCAACTTAAGCAAAGACAAATTTATACATCTATAATGGCAGATAACAAACATAACTATTGCACTCAAACAAACCATGAAAAATCATTATTAGCAATTATACATATCCCCCAACATGAATCATGGAAAGTAGTACACTTGGAGGTATGGAGTTTCTCATTTCGTCGAAGCAGATGTCCTCAGCCATGTGGATGGAGATCCATATAAGTCCTACCTAACACATCCAAAAAACAAGCACTATACCTCTAGGAGGCATGTCAGTGTGAAAAAATTAAAACTCCTAGAAAACAAACTCAAAACACAATCCAGACCCCTAACCTACCTATCTGTCATCCCTTTTAGAATCAAGGAAAGAGGATATTATATAAACCGGGTGGCCACCCTAAGGCTAGGCCTCTATCCTCATCATCTAGATAAACGAAATCATTTTCCGTGAGGCCATAGTCTTCCTCGGTCTCTATTATTTCTTCTTCATCATCCTCTTGTGCAAGCGTGTTAATCAAGAACCTCGTGATGCGTGGATACTCATCCTGTGCAAAAGAATAAGCATGTGCCACCGGAGAAACATTCGCTACTGGGTAGGGATCACTAGTTATCCATAGACATATCAGCCATTCTAACTCCTCAAAATTTCGCTTACGTGCAAGTCTCTCTACCAAATCCCATTCGCAAGAAAGTACAGGGTAGCAGATGTGAAACACTTGAGAAAAAGAAAAAGGGTACCTTTCATAAAAAATAGAAGCGCATGTCTCTGGTGAACTAGCCATCTCTGAGAATACAAATAGATTTGGTTAGGTCTTTAAACCATGAGTTGTTTTTGTGTGTTGCTTGATGTGACATGGTGAATTTAGACTTATGTGTAGGATCTGATAGGGTGCTCTCTCGTTGCTAGTCGCTCTTGCTCTTTTACCTTTTTATCTTGTTTTTGTGAGTATAAGGATTTATATATACATTCCCTAAGATTGGAGATTAAGAGGTCAGGGAGAAAGGTTGAGAGGGAAGCAGGTGAATGATGGATGTCAACAAACACTCCCCCTTCCTTGGGTAGATCATATCGTTTGAAATGATGTCATCACCCTTTGAAACCAGTTGTTCCAAGTCGTTATAGGTGAAGGCTTTAACCAATAGTTTTCGACCGCTCTATGCGTTTCATCTAGTTGCAAGGGTGGTAAGGTACTCTCCCATGATTTTATTTGCAACATCGTTGTAGGTGGTGAACTTACAACGGGAGGTGTAAACTCTCTCTTGCTTGTATGGATATGTACAATGGTAGGTGGAGGTTGTATCGAAGCTTCTATTTTTGTATAGGAACTACATGAAGAGCAAGAAGCTTCATTTGCCTTCCCTGTTCTTGAGCTAGGTGGAACAAATCGTTCTTTCTTTGGTACCCAAACTAGCTCTGGAGCAGGTGTGTCGCATTCTGTGATTTTTTCCTTCCCACGATCTTCAATTTGTTTTGGAGCCACAGGATTGAGCTCACATGGGCCCGCCGGTGACAGGTAAGAGTAAAATTTACGTTTGGGCACCTAGATTTGATCATTTCCTTCATAGTATCCTTGGGCTTCCAATAGTCGTTTAGGAATCCAACGCAATGTTTCTTTACATTTCTTGGAGTGAGGGGGACGTTTCTTATGAGGCTTCCGTTTTTTAGCATCAGCCATGGTTACTAAAGAAGCTTTAGGGACCCACTTGTATGTTTTCTTTGTTATATTAGGATGGTTCTTGTGTGTCTCAAGCTTTCTTTCAACTACATCAGTTGAATCTCTAGAGAGTTGGGCTATGGGGACGTATAGTTCAACCTCTTGGACATGCAATGTCTTGGGTTTTATTTCCTTAGGCAATATCTTAGGGACTATGGCTTGAGTGGTAGGGATAAGAGTTGGATTTTGCGTTGTGACACCCCCAGTCCCCCAATCAATAGTGCATTTGGTGGCTATCATCCACGTGCGTCCTAGGTTTATATTACCCTCCATAGTTCCAACAGGCATGACCAAAAAGTCTTGAGCTACAACCCCATTGTCATAACTAACAGAAGTGTGCCAGATTCCAAAAGTCGTAGTTTTTATCTTGTTGACACCCTTGACTTGGATAATACTCTCAGATAGAGGTGGCTTCCCTAACTGACACCACACCCCATATGATAGCAGATTATATTTAGCATCCGTGTTCAATAAGGCATTATATAGCACTTTTCCATAGGTGCTATTTAGCTCAATAGGGTATCGTAGAGGTGTGTCAGAGTCCAACCAATCCTCGTCAATTTCAATGTGGAATGCATGTGTGACTCCAAGGTTAGCCTCTCGTTTTCGTCTTATACGTTGTTGTCGCTCCTTAGCCTCAGCTTGAGCTTGTATCTTCTTCAATTCTATTTGTGCCTTGGTTGCCTTTTTTGTATGGATGGCACGCAACTCCTCTTGGCTTAAAGGATCATAGTATCTTTTAAATTTGCTCCCATCGAGGAATCCAATGGTTTCAACTCCATCAAGAGTCTCCACATGAATGGTTCCTTGTGGGGTGATCTCACATACTCTATATGGTCCTTTTCCCGCATACTTCAACTTTTTCTTTTCGTTACACACTCCATACATAAGGACTTTGTCACCAACATTGATATCTTTGTTCTTTAGATGACGGTCAAACCATTTCTTCCTCCTATCTTTCTCCACAAGTGCATTTTGCACTGCTAATTGCCTCTCTTCATCTAGCCTTTCAAGGATATATAATCGCTCAACTAAGGGGTTACCATCCCAACCTTCTTGAGAAGCTACTCGAAGACTAGGAACGACAAACTCCCATGGCATAACCGCTTCTTGGCCATACACCATCTTGAATGGTGTGCAGTTAATGGCAACTTTATACGCAGTTCGATAAGCCCATAGAGCTGATGTAAGCTTTAAATCCCAATCTGTGCGATGAGCTTCCACCGTTTTGGTTAAGATAGAGATTAAGGTCTTATTGGTGCTCTCAGCTTGGCCATTTGCTTGGGGATAATAAGGTGTGGATTTATGGTGAGCTATCATAAAGTTGGTAGTGAGTTCTTTTATTACTCCATTTATAAAATGAGTACCATTGTCACTCACAATCTCAAAGGGACAACCAAATCTTGTAACAATGTTCTCAAAGAGAAACTTGGCAGTTGACCTTGCATCGGCCTTACGTGTCGCCCTGGCTTCTGCCCACTTTGTCACATAGTTAGTGGCAACGATAATATATCGAGATTGAGTGCTACAAGCTGCCGGACTAATTGGGCCTACAAAGTCTAAACCCCATTTTTCAAATGGTTGAGTCACTTTAACAGGATGTAAGGGCATCCTATCCTTTTGTTGTGTGATCTTGTAACGTTGGCATTCATCACATCCTTTTGAAAAAAGTGATGCATCCTTAAATAAGGTTGGCCACCAATAGCCTGATTGCAACACCTTTCTAGCTGTTAGTTCCCCTGAGAAATGTCCTCCGGCTATACCCATTTGGGCTTCTTGCAGTAAGTATAAATACTCATCCTCACGGGCACAACGTCTAAGAATATCATCCTTCCCTAGCCTGTAGAGAGTTCCTGCAATGAGAGAGTAAGGTTCACATTCTTTTAACAGTTTTCGAGCTATGTCCTTACGAAGCTCTTTGGGTGGAAAACCATTAACTAGAAAGTTCACAATATTCTCACTCCATTCATGTATGGTTTCGACTAGGAATAGAGAAGTATCAGGCAATTCATCATCGACTCCAGTAGGGGCTTCACCATTGGGTATGCGAGACAAATGATCAGCCATGACATGTCTTTTACCAGGTCTCACCACAATGGTAAAATCAAACTCAAGGAGAATTAACACCCATCTTGTAATTCTTCCCGTGGAACAAGGTTCATTTACTAGATACAACAAGGCTTGATGATCAACATAGAACACAAACTTGTTGGCCAGAAGGTAGTAGCAAAATTTCTTCACTGCATAAATCATACCTAAACCTTCTCGCTCTGTAGTGGTGTAGTTTCTTTCGGCATCATTCAATTGACGACTTGCAAAGCTAATGGGGTAGTCCAGTTTATGTTCTCCTGGTTGAGCTAGAACACACCCAATAGCAAAGTTCGATGCATCAATATGCACATGAAAAATTACATTCCAATCGGGCACTCATAGAATAGGAGCGCTAGTCAAGGTCTTTTTCAATGACTCATAAGCATGGTCACACTCCGTAGTCCATTGGAACTCAATAAGAAGCTTGTACAAAGGACGAGCTATCTCGGCAAAGTTTAAAATAAACCGTCGGTAATAACCAACATGGCCCATGAACCTTTGAACTCCTTTATAGTTTGTAGGTGGTGGCAATTCTGCAATGGCTTTAATTTTGCTCTCATATGTGGAAATCCCATTTTTGGACACTATATGCCCTAAAATGACTCCATGTTTAACCCAAAATTGGCATTTGAAAGGGTTTAAGGAGATGCGATACAATCTACACCTAAGCATGATAGATGTTCTTTCCAAGAGGAATTAACACAAAGGTCATCTAAGAAAGCTTCACAAAACTCCCTCAAATATTCTCTAAAAGCAGTGTTTATTAATCTTTGAAAGGTAGCCGGGCCATTGGTTAAGCCAAAAGCCCATAACACGAAATGCGAACACTCCAAACTCGGTTATAAAGGCTGTTTTAGCTTGGTCCTCCAGCGCAATTGTGATTTGATTGTAGCCAGAGTACCCATCCAAAAAGCTATACGCTTCCTTTCCTGCAACTCTTTCAAGCACATGTTCTGAGTATGGCAAGGGGTAATGGTCCCTCCTAGTGGCGGCATTGACCTTCTTGAGATCAACGCACACTCTGAGTTTCCCATTCTTTTTTGGCACAATCACTATTGGAGACACCCATTCTGAGTGCTCAATAGGGTATATGAATCCGCATTCCACAAGCTTTTCAATCTCTTCTTGAACGATCTTTGCATATTTAGGATTCATTGGGTAGGGTCGTTGCTGAACTGGTTTAGCCATGCTATTCATGGGGATTGTGTGTTGCACCACGGAAGGTGGAACACCTTTCATATCATGATAAGTGCATGAAAATATATCCCTGAATTCCTTGAGAAGTTCTTTAAGTACACACTCCTCAGTCTCGGTCAGATCTTGGGCAATGAAAACAGGTTTAGACTCTTCTCTTGGGTCTGCTAACTCTATTTCCTTAGCTATCACTGGACCATCATAGACTCCATTGCTCCAATCGATAGGTTTTCTTTGAGCCTTTGTATACACAACCTTACGTTCCTCTGTGGTATAGGATTTGAAATGTTCAAGTGCAGGGTGTAAGTCTGTGGGGTCGTGTTGTTCTGTGGACTGTGATTTAACTTCTGATTCCTTTTGTTGTTGAGCTAACTCTCGATTTTGTCGTCTCCTTACTGTACGGCTCAACTTTGGCTTCTCTGTAGCCTCTAGTTGTGCGATGTCAATGGGTTGTGGACTACACCACATACCGCTTTGAAGGTATTCACCCCAATTATCTACCAACTTTCGATGAGCATCACATGCCCCTATATAATTAAGCCATTCTGCGGTAGATTTCTTTTCATTTATTCTAGCACGCACATTTGCTCGATATCGTCGCCTCTTATATCTCTTACTCTTCTTGTTTAATTCTCGATTATGGTCGATTTCTAGTGAAGACTCACTAGATGAATCACTACTTGTTTCTTCTGCTCCCTTGGATAGATTATCATCTAGGTTACCACTGGGCCTTGAATGGTTTGTCCCCACATTTGCGCTAAGATTTAACTCAGATTCTTCATCCTTAGAGTCAATTTCAACTGATGATTCTGACCCCAAATCGTGTGGGCTATAGTCTTGTGAGGCGCTACTGGTTTCAATGCCAGTCAAACTTTCATCTTGTAGATCATCAGAAGCTATATGCATTGCTTCTAGCATGTTTAAGGGTACAAGTGGTGGTATTTGATCCCCCTCAGGTGTTACCCAAGTCGTCCCCCTATTTCCCCAAGTGTCTATAGTTGCTGCTAGGTGGACCCAATCCACATTGTCCGACTCAGTCATCCCAGGTAGTACGTCCATATAAGGAGAATCTTCCCCCACATCAGTGTCCGCTTTACACGTGTAACAATACTGCAATGGGGCCGAGTGAACTGTGGTGTCAGATCTATGATCGATTATAAACCTATTTCCTAGAGGATGTGCTCGACCTGTCACAAAATCCACTCGAATGACAGAATCTTGGAACTGCAAGTAGACATGGTTTTTAGACCAGTCATGCACCATTTTTGCTTCCCTCATGAAAGGACGTCCTAAGATCATCTCCGATGCCATTGTGTGTTTGGAGAAATCCATAACAATAAAGGTAATCCTTATTTTATGTCCAAAGACCTTGATCTTGAGATCTTCTAGCATCCCAATAGGTTTGACAATAGACCCATTGGCCATCTTCACTACTATGGTTGTGGTCGCAAGGTGAGGTCTTCCCATAGTTTCCTAGCAATTTTTAGTCACAATGCTAACCCCAGCGCCACCATCAAGGATTCCCTTCACAGTTAATCCCTTAGTAGTGATTGGTATAGTCGCATTGGATTCATCACCCTCAAAGTATTGTCCCAACTTGTTAACAGGTATTTCTATAACAAGGTTCTCATCTAGGTTCGGTTGTGGATCTATGTATTCCTCCTCTATTGGCATCCCCCCAGCTCCATCCATCTGTGCAAATTGTTGTAGCCCAAACTTCAGCTCTCCATTGAGGAAGGCTCGAAGGGCTGAGACTAGCTCGGGGTCTTTATATAGTTTGGACATGATGGTGGTTCTAACTTCTGAAGACATGAAATCCATCAATTTGGCAATGTTTAATGACACCTTTTGGCCTTGAGTCCCTTGACGTGGGGAAGATGGGATCTTCATTTCTTTGCTAGGATCAGGTAGTCCCTCTGTAAACATTCTTTCCATCAAGAAGTGAGTACGCCCACTTTCCCATGACTTTAAGTCACTTTCTTCTTGGATGACACTAGGTATGTCCAAGGGTCTATGGACTTGGTGAGGTTGTTGTTGCGTAGGGAACACGGTGTCTGTAATCTGGATCTTCCTAGGTGCTGGTTCTAGATCCCTTTGGGTATCTTCTATCAAACTCCTTAATTGCTTGACTCGCTCAATCTCCTCTGTAGGGTTTGGGTAAGTTCCTATCTTCTTTTTGGATCCTGGCCATTGTGGCTCATGAAGATCTTCCTTGTTGGTTTCTATGTTAGTGGTCGTTTTGGTCTCCATGGTTTCACCTGAATCAGAATCTTCTTCAGCGTTGTTCATATATACGCGGTCGTCACCAGTCCCTATGTTGGTCTTTGAACTGGGGTCTGACTTCGCTGCTTTTTGCGATCTCTTTCTTCGTGTTTTCTTCTTTTTCTGAGATTGGGCAATTGATGCCGTATCTCTTTCCTCAAGAATATAATTTTGTTTTTGGAGCATCGATCGTGTGAGTACGTTTACTGGTACCACGGGTGTACTTGGTGATGGTTCCTCGGTAACTTCAATCAAGTTTAATGGCGTGATCTTCGGTGCATTTGGATTATTTGGACATTGGGCAATCAAATGATCTATGCCACATCGATTACACATGAGTATCGGCATTGTAGATGTGCTCGCTTGATTGGTTTGCATTAGTGTGGCGTTCTTTTGTAGCCTAATAGGACACTCGGCTACACGATGTGGACCTCCACACTCATTGAAGAGGTGGTCTCTTAGCGGTGTAATTGATATTTTGGCCTCTTGCCGCAAGAGCAGCTACTTGATATACAGGTTTTACTTGTCCCCAATAGTCCTCCATGTAGTATTGTGGAATTTCTTCAAGCACATCCATCCCATAGGCGATATTAGGATCTATATCTTCCTCATAGACTTCCAAACAAGAAATAGATGACTCACAACCCACTTGATTCACAGAAGTGATTCTCGGATGTGGTGGTTGTGGTCCTAGCACTGGAGGTGGTAAGGGTGTTGTTTGAACAACATTTTGGGCCCTAGGGACCATGTGTTGTGCTGTTTGTTCAAGAGGTAGGGCCGGCATCAAGGCAGGCACTCGAGGTGTGTCTGTCCATACTAAGGTTGGTCTATTGGCCATCGCACGCTTAAATACTATGCAATCCTTAGCTTGATGACCATACCTTCCACATGCATTGCAGTTCCCATTGAATTTTACTCTAAAAGTAGGGCATTCACTGGTACTATGTGGTCCATAGCATACTGAGCACCATTGTTGCTCCCTTCTTGGATACATATGATTGTTCTGCGGAGCACGATTGTCTCTAAGACTCTCTTGAATAGCCTTGGTGAGATATGCTAAAGTCATCTCTGATATCTTTGGCTCCTTAGCAATAGGCTTTAGGGTCATTGGCTGATGCCATGATGCTTGCGAGCTAATAGATTTAGGCTCAACAGACACTCTTTCTCCTTGAATCATTAAATTATCCTCCAATTGGATCGCATTGGTGGTGACTGCTTCCCAAGTGGTGATACCTCTAATGACTAGGCCATTGTAGATATCCTCATGTCGCAACCCCCTAATGAATCTATCAAGCAATTGGTTATTGTTGAAGCGCTCATTTGGATTACAACGAGAATTCAAATGCTTCAAGCGACTTATAAAGTCTCTCACCGACTCTCCTTCTTCTCGTTGGGATTTCTGGAGCTGAGAGGCTACACCCCAAAGCACTCCCTCTCGTATGTATTCCTTTAAGAACAGTCTCCTAAGAGTAGGGTAAATCGTTTTTTCTTCCACCCTTAGGGTTCTATACCAATCCCCAGCCTTTCCACTTAAGATTAGGCTTAAAGCATTGCTCTTATGTAGGTCATTGTGTTCTCCTAGAGAATCGCATATTTGTTCAAACACTTTGATATGCTTCCTCACATCCCCGTGTCCGCTAAATTTTTGTGTGAGCTTGGCTATTTGTACTGCCTTACTTCTAGGCTCTCTATCAGGCGTGTTACGTAGCAATAGATCAACCAATAGCTTGAGCAAATGTTGCCAAGTCACCTAAGTGAGCAGGCACCGTGGGTGGAGGTGCTCTAGAGACTACATGTGGAGTAGGTATTGGCATTGGGCTTGGCACATGGGAAGCCCTTGGGTTCCACGTTGGGTACGATGTTGTGCCATGTGGTGGTCCATAGTTCATATGAGTGGCCCTAGGCATAGTAGACGTCGGATGTGACATGCTAATGCTAGCCGGTGTAGTCCCATGGGAATAAGAACTTGGGTGTTGTGGTTGTGAAGCATAGGTAGTTGAAACAATGGGAGGGGTAGGGACTACTTGAGTACGTGGACCCATAGGTGCATACGATTGGTACGCACTTGTAGGTACTATTGTAGGCATTGAGCTACCATGTAGCGGTGCTTTACTAACAAACGAGGTCCATGGTGTGTTTCTTGGCATGCCCATCATTGGGGTAGGCATAGTATCCGTGGTGTCATCCAGGGAAAGATGAGCTAGACTTGGAAAAGTAAAGCTATCACTTGTGGGCTCAGATTGCATTGAGACCCCTGGCGAAACAACATATGGGGGATCGATGGGATTCACTGGGGGAGTCTCCATTTGTGATAGAGTGGGTTGTTTCCCTTTGCCCGTGTCTAAAAATCGCATAGGACCCGTCTAAGGTATGTTTATTCCTGGATTTTGCCTCTCGGACTGGATAATCCTATGGATGACATTGCAGATCATGTGTTGTTGTTCCTCTAGACTAGTGGCACTAGATGTGGATTGTACAACTTCTAACCAACCCACATGGTATGTGTAACCCATGTATAGGTCGGTCAAAGTCTCCGTGTGTAGGTTATATTCCCAATTTTCATTGAGAAATACCCCGTCCAAACTTGGTGTACTAGAGGGTTGCCGTGAGGTGGATGCAATGTTGCTTCGCGTGTTTTGACTTTTAGTCACCGCCGCTACCTTAGAGGCGACTTTGGAAGGTGGTAGCTCGGTAGGGCCCTCATTAAATGAGGTAGGTGGAATGTCCACGTGGACACTCTGAGGGAGTGTGGGGTCTACAGGAGATGTGAATGGTGATTCTACTTCCCCACCCCCTTCGTTTACTTCACTAGCCGTAGGTTCAAAGCGCATAGCTCTACTAAAAGTTTCCATCAAACGGCTAAAAACACTAGTTCCAAGCTGTTGGACCCAGCTAGGTACGGTTTCATTTGTTCCCCTGGGGCTTTGTGTAAGATGCTCTTCCATAATATCGTAGTCAGAGGAAGAGTCGCTAGCCGCTATATTTGGGTCTTGGGTTGCACTACCTTGGGTCCCCGCCGAGGGCGTAGACCCTAGCGTAGAAGGATAGTGAGTACCCCCGTAAATCGAAGCACTAGCTAGTTGTTCGGACTCTAGCACATGACCAAAGCGTAGATACATGTGCTTTGGGTGCCCTACAGGTGTCAGCAAGTACCCTCAAAGGTTAATTGCTTTGTTTTGTGGGTGTTTTGCACCCCGTTTTCTACTTGATGTTTTCTTGTTTTTGATGTTTTTTTTAATGTTTTTTAATGTTTGATTTTTTTGATTGAAGTGTGTGATAGCTTGAAATGAGCGTATCACTTAAAGGGTCGTTGTGTGCTTTACAGCACAATTTTCGGGCATCTGACGTTCCGTTGGTCCTCAAAAATCAATTTTTAGCTACGTGTGAAGCTAAAATTTGTTTTTTTAAAAGGCGAATGAGCCCTAGGCCTGAGCGTGAGCTTGGGTTTGGGTCTGGTTTTGGGTTTGGGAGATATTCCGGATCCCGGTCCTACCTTTAAAATCTATTTATTTTTTGATTAAAAAAAAAAAGGATAAGGCCGTCGCGGCCTACGCGAGAGCACACACACACTCTCTCTACCTACTTCTAAATAATACACCTACTCTTACACACTAACACACTCTATTAACTCTCACTAATCTACTTCCTACTTAATGTACACAGAAAACTAACTACCTTAATACACAGAGAATAAACACAGAACCTTTGAAATCTCTATTAACAAAGAAAACTAACTACCTTAATACACAGAGAATAAACACAGAACCTTTGAAAACTCCATTAATAAAAAAAACACACAGTATAACACCAAATCCCTCTTCTCAACACACACACACTCCTTCCTTATCTTTCCTACAATAGAAATTGCACCACGGAGAAGCACAGAGTGCTACTCGAGCTTCATGTATGGCACTCCCCGGCAACGGCGCCAAAAATGTGCGCGTATGTCGCACATGTCAATGCAAGGAACTTGCCGATACACAGTGTGCGAGCCACAAATGGCTCCAAGCACACAACAAGCCTAAACTAGTAAGCTCAAAGAAGGCGATGGTGTGTCACTCACCGCTCTACGCTTGCTTCGTGGAGGATTCCTCGCCGCGAAGAAGAAGGAGATGCCGCTATGCCGCGCTCAACCGCTTCACCGCCGTCGTGCCTTTGTAATGCTTGATCGCCCACACTCTCTCTCTCTCTCTCTCTCTCTCACACACACACACACACACACACACATACACACACACACAAGGAGGTGAAGAAGAAGGAGATGGAGATGGAGCAAGAGCACTCTTGTATTGCACAAAGGAGAGAATGAGTGAATTTTAGGTTTAGTTGACTTTTATATGAGCTCACCCCATTCACACTTGGACGCCCATGCTTAGCCAACTAATCCCTTGAATGTTCCAGTTAGAGTGCGCCTCTCATCGGCGATCACTCTTACCCTTTTCCTATTGGACCGACAAGCCCGGTACCTGACTCTACCAAATAAATAATACAATGTCCGCCGTAGGTTACAATGTCCGTCATAGGTAATAGGGTGTCCATGAGCTGTGAGGGTTAACATGTACCAAAAAATGTCAATTTGGGAAGAAAAGTTAATAATCACGATTATTTACTTTCTGGTCAAAATTGGGGACTTTTGATGTTTTGCCATCATACATCCAAAGTACATGATGTGTTGAGCCCACAAGCCAAATTTGAATCAATTTGGAGCTCAAATCCTCAAATTTCCTTCATATCTATTGTTTCAGAGACCTAAAGCCAAAATCTGGTACCATTTTCATCCCATGCATCCAAATGAGCCCATATTTCACTCAGAGCATGTATTTGGTATATACTTCAAGCCTATAAAGCCAAGTTTGCAAAAAGTTGAAAATTTTCCTCAGCTGTAGATAATCACAATTATTTACTTTGGTTGCAAATATTTGTTTTGACTTCACAGTTTTGTTCCTTGCATGTTTTTATGCATCTTTGCTTGTTCAAAAATTGTTTTGAAGCAAATTGGACCAAAATTGTCAGCATTTCAGTCTAAAGGACATTTCAAAGAAAATTCTGTCAAATCTGCTAACTTTGCACTCTATTCACTAAACAGGAGCCATGCAAGTAGCGAGAGGGCTAAAAAGAAGCTCAACCAAAAAGAGAAACTACAAGAACTGCCCGCTTATCAACTAGACCCCGAGTCAGTCAAAGCAGCCAAGGCATCATATCCCTCCAGAGAACAATTAGAAGAACATCGCACTACAATCTTCACTCGCAGGTTCAAGAGTGAAGAGGGGCATCAGGTGGAGTTGCAACTCTTGCCCAAGGAAGTCTATGATGTAGCCGCCAAGCCAAAAACCAAAGAAGCTAACCGCAGGCTGGGACTCAAGGATTTCTACGAACAAGAGCCTTGTGGAGTGGATTTTCAGAAAGCTTACGAGCTTCTATCCACAATCAAGGAAGATGTAACCGCACAGATATCCGACACCCAAGGGAACAAGGTCAAAATAGTGATCACTAAAGAGATAGTGGTAGAGGCACTCAAACTGCCCACAGAAGGAATGACCATGCGAGCAAGGGACAGGAAAATAGCAGGAACATTTACCAAAGAGACAGCTGTGGCTACATTCACCGATTTAATTCACAAACAAGTGGAAGAGCCAGACCGTTTGTACCACCAGCACTTCCAATTTCTAGGCAAAAAGGCCACTAAGGTACACTACGCCAAATCATGCTGTGGCCACCACATTCACTCAAGTTCTCAAGTCGACAACAAGACAACCAGTGGACCATGCGCAGTATGTCTTGACTACTTTGAAGGGCACCAAGAAGGAAGGCAAAATCACTTACTTGGGTGCGCCCGAGGTCTTGACGAGAATAGTATACCATGCCATTGGCATGGCCGACAACCTACCTCCTGATCCTGACCAGAACAGCTGGATATTGGCAGCACAACCCTCTCCAAGAGCGACAAGGTCAAGAAAGAGATCATATAAATCTGATGAAGAGTCAGCTGACAGCTCTCCGCAAAGGCACAGCAGTGAGGGCTCTGACCACGAGGAAAAGAGATCTGATAGAGAAGAAATGAAAAGAAAATCTGTGGCCGCACACCAAGAAGAGCCCGCCAAAAGCAAGCACGCTTTGAAAGAGAGAAACAGGCCTACCAGCGCAATAGACAAGCACAAGGGAAGGACCCAGAAAAATGGGTGCCTGTTGGACTTAAAGGCCCTAGAACAAAGCATCACACACAAAACGAGACTGAAGATCCGACAGAGAGATTGGAAAGAATGTACCAAGAAGCAGAAGCCCTCAAGCTGAAGTAGGTAGAAGATGCGGCAAGAAAAGTCAAAGAGGTGAAAGAACGAAGACAAGCCGAGGAGATGACTAGAGAAAAAACACAGGAGTAAGGATATGGATCTCCCAGACCAACCTCACCGCCTACCAAACAATAGGAACACCCCATGCCAAGCCCACCACCATCACCTGCAATCAAAGAGTCCAATAAAGAAGCGAAGCCAAAGAAAACCAATGAATCTGAATACAACAAAGAAACAGAGTCTGCACAAGAGGCGGACCAACAAGACAAAAATAAAGAAGCAGAGCTAGAGAAAGAGGCTACCAGTGCACAAGGGAAAGAACACGAGCCAGAGAAGGAAGCAAGTCTGGCGCCTAAAGAGATAGCAAGATCTGAGCGAGCACCCTCTATTTCTACTCAGCCAAAAACTACCGAGGCATCAAAGCCTCAGGATGACAAAGAAGAAGACCGACCCTCTACCTCCACACAAGAAGAACCAGCAGCTACGACGCAATAGACAAATACACATGAGGTTGTAGGCACACCTCAACTGGCATGACAGGAGGAGTGGCAGTCAAATGACAAGGTAATAGTACAAGTCAATGAATATGCATGGGAGATGCAAGAAATGATGGAGAGACTCCGTTCAGCAGCTCTAAGCCGCATCACAAAGGCCAAAGAGCTTGAGATGGTGATTGAGGCTCTCGAAGGAGACTTAGAAGACACGATGACTGTCATCACTGATCTTCAAAGGCAGGTGCAAGAGATGAAGGCAGAAGCTGAACAACACTAGCTAACTAGGGACAGGCAACAAAAAGAAATGGAGGAATTAGGTGAATTGCTCACCAAATTATCTGATGCCTGCAAAGCAAAAGACGAGCAGTTGACAGAAGTTACGAATGAACTTCTTACGACATTTGTGTCAGCTCAAAAAATTCAGGTGCAATTAGATGTTGCCAATGCTTCTTTACAGTACTCTGAACAACGGATCAATGATCTGGCAATTTTCTTATGTCAAATAAGAGAAAATCCAGCCGTGGCCTTGATCAAAGGAACCGAGGAAGTGTACAAGGCACTAGAGAAGAAAAACAAAGATCTTGAGTTGGAATTAAAGTTGGAACAATCACAATGTAGGGACCTATCACACTGATGCGGGTTTAGAGAGAAGAGGAGCTCCTAAAGGAAATAGAAGAGCTCAAGCAAGTTAACCAACTCCTCAAAGATGGGAAACCAGACATGCAGGAAGAGGCAGGCACTTCAGAGCCGCCACAGATAGACATACCCTCGGTCTCATTTGCCAAGTTTGAGAGACAGTCCACAGCAGAGCCAAGTGGTGATGAGGATTTTCAGATCAATATCACAGATGCAAACAAAGTGCCAATGGTCCAATTGTCAAAAGCTAAAGAAGAAACTGAAAGAGAAGATCACCCAAGAGGTGGATGAGCAGTGGAAAGCCACAATGGATTGGGTGTTGAGAGTTTTACACTCTGTCAACGTCACTCAACTCACTCCCAATCATATCAATGCACAATGGCACCAACAATCCCTGCCATATCCTCTTATCAAATGGAATTACTATAGGTGAAAGAGAGGCTGTACAAATATATATAAGAAGATGGCGCAGATAAAGACCACCCAAAGTGGAGGTTAAGCTGGCTGAACAAGAATCCGAGATACCTGATTCTGTTCACAAGAGCACCTGCAGCCCTTCAAAGAGATCCAACCTTTTGTCATGTACCTAGAGTAACATGGCAAGAGCATGAAGCATTGACATCAAAGAAGGCCAACTTGGCTTAACTACCCTAGGTTGCCAGCTCTAGAGAGAGGACAAGCAACAGAGGAGTACATGGTGAAAACCCTAATGGGTGCCATGTCCTTCTTCAAGAGTCTACCAGATCTCTCCTGTGCCATGTTATGTAAGATCTGTAGAATGTTGCTCACATGCATCCAAGTTTTTAATGAGCCTGAGCAAACATGAGCCCCATGGATATCATTTTTGGAAGGTAACAAAGGCTTATGCTACGATCTCAGTGGGCAACCTTCGGAAGAAGTCCTTTATGGCTTCTATGCCAGATGTATGTTCTTGCCATCAAATAATATGTTGGCCTTTGAATAAGCTTTCTACACTGGATTCTTCACCTAGCGAACGAAGATATTTGCGCCGGTGATCAACAACCTAACATCCAAGTTTGTAGGCTACTCAGTGATGGAGCCGAAGAATAAAGTGACAATGAAATTTCTGCAAGTGCCCGACAAAGAAAGAAGAATCAGATACTACAAGGCACTGGATGCGCTTAAAGACCACCTCACCAGTCGTCAACCCGAAGACTATTTCAGCCCATAAAGCTGTGTCAAGGGACGACATAGGCGAGGAGGGGGGAATGTTAGCAGCAAGATAACATGGACACCATTTTTTGGAGTTGTCTTTGGAAAACATTTATTATTTTGATAAATCGAGAATATTGTAACTCCTATTTTCTTGAATAAACTCTATAATTAATGAGTCGGGGCTACAGGCTTCCAGATTGTATCAGCCAGTCATTACCCAGCTTTGGTAGAACTCCAGATTATTAGTTTTGACCACCCAAAAACCTTGGCTAAGGTATAAAAACCAATTTTTATAAGTTTTTGGATAAGAAATACACAGCGTGAGCTAACGGCGCTCACTTCTCTCCTTCTCGCGCTTCCTACTCCTTCTCCGGTTGTCACATTGTGATTGCGTTTGTTGCATTTCAACTGCAGGTAAGAACTCTATGCATTGACGTAAATACATCACCGTATTTCATAGCTTTTGGCGTCACTGACCAGCGGTCTAATTTCATTATAACTAGGAATTTACACTTTTAAATCGAAAACTAAGCATAGGCGGGGTATTGGGGCATCATTGCTAAGCATTCAGATGCATTTTGAGTCAAAACCGACTAGGTAAAAAATCCACTGCTGTTAATAATCGCGATTTTGGAACTTGACCTAAAGTGGGGTTTGAGACCATAAGCATGTGTGTTTAGGTCTTATAAACTTGTCCTAGAAGTTTCATTACGTTTGGATGTCATTTGATGTTGTAACAGATGTGATTTGTTTGCCGATGTGAGTGATTGGCTTTTGGTGATTTCAGTCACCAAAAGCCAATCGGTGATTTCAGTCAGTCTACACTTGAGTGTAGCTTGAGTTAGATGCGAGTTGTTAATTGTTTTTCAAGAGATTGACAACCTCTTGTAGCCTCTATGTACTAGTCGAGTCAGCTTCGTCCCATGGTTTGACAAATTAATCGTGGTTCTCGCTAATACTGCAATAAGATAGGATGGTGAGGTTAGACATGCGTCCCAAAGTATAGAAAGAAGGCACATCCTTTTTCTAAGGCTTCACATTCTCTCCAAAAGCTTTATCGGTCCTAGGATTCTAACGAAGCATGGACTTATGAGCATTGTCATGAGAGGTGTCATAAAATCTAATATCTAACCAACCCAAATGATTTTCTCATATTAAACTATTCATTTAATGTGGGAGAATAAACGGGAACAAGGGTTAGAATATAGATATGTGTTTATGGATCTGTCTAAACACGGGGCCAAGGTAAAAGGGGTTCAAATGAGAGATGGTATGTTAAAGAGAAATGCTACCTAATGGAGCTTAAAGACCATAGGTTTAGCTTCATTAAAGACCTCCAAAAGTTAGTGTTCAAAAGTCCTTTGACCTTAGGAAAGCTAGGGCTGACCTTGAGGTGGGAATCCTACCCAAGCATGAGGTGCTGATTGGCTTGTTAAGTGTTAGTGGGAACCTTACCAAAAATCTTGAGGTGTTTCTCACATGCTTAAATGAAGTATTCAATTCAAAGATAACTCTCAAGAGGCATGAACGTTTCCATGCTTGATTGACTAAGTATTCAATTCAACCAAATGACTTAATAAGCATAAAAGACACATGTTCAAATGATCCTCCACATGTGGCCCTCATGATGTGTTTGAATGCTATTGGATAGGTTTTAACGGGGTCCAATGAGAATTTAGATACATAAAAATAAATAATTAAGTTCTTTCTCTCAAAAAGGAAAAAGAGGACGCGTGTCCAAATGAAATTATAAAATAGATAGAGAGATAGATAGATAGATAGATAGATAGATAGAGAGAGAGAGAGAGAGAGAGAGAGAGAGAGAGAGAGAGAGAGAGAGAGAGGTGGACCAAGCATGAGAGGGGGGTATACTCCAACACACACACACACACACACACACACACACACACACACACACACACACACATTCTCTCATTGTGTGGATTGAAAAATGCAAAATATCCATCTCCTTCTCCAAGCTTGTTGACAAGTGGAGAGCCTACACCAACACTCTTGGCTATGGAATGCAAATCCAACCAAGAGCCATGCTTCAATGCTTAAGCTTGCCATCTTCCATCTTCATTACTATGCTATTATGCTATGCTAAGCAATAAGAGTGATGATAAGTGAGGAACTATTTCTTTCTCCTATGGATGATTCTTCTTCCTCTTCCCTACCCTCATTCCCCGCTAGCTCTCTCCACCTTCGAAGGTGTTTGAGGCCTTGGGACTGAGGCTTGGGATAGTTAATGATTTTTGCAAAGTTTATGTTAAGCTCATGATGCATGAAGCTTTCCATCTTCATAGCATCACCAAGGTCACAAGGAACACAAAGATTGTATTGTAACAAGTCTCTCTTGATGGGAGAATCTATAATACAAATGCCTTTTGGAGGGGGGACCGGCTCCAAGTAAATCCGGTCAACTATTTTCATGTTCTCTAATACTCTCTCTCTTGCAAAAGTATTATTCATGCCAAGTTAATTAAGTACTATGTTTATATTGCTACCATCAATTAAGTTCACCCTCCACGTTCTCAAAGTAACCTCACAAAAATGCTCACTCTAATTCTCTTAATTCTGCTATTCTCAAAGTTCATAGGCCATTTCCATTACAAGAGGAAACATGGTCTAAAGAGCATTGTCTTGAGAACGTGCTTGGTCCTAGGACCAAGCATCCAAGCTTTCAAAATCTTGTGACCAAGAATTTGACTGTGGCCTTGTGAATGAGCATCATGTCATGGTCTTAAGAGCTAGCCCCCAAGCATGGTCATGGAACCATGAAAAATTTGTGCATTTATGTTCAAGCATTGTCATGGTATCAAGCATCCAAAAATTGTCATGTTATCAAGCATCCAAATTTTTTCTTATGATAAAGCAAATAACCATGCCCTCGAGTTCATGCATTGTCATGGGATCAAGCATTCAAATTTTGTCTTAGGATAAATCATCTAACCATGCCCTCGAAATAAAAGATTTTGGGACCAACCATGCCCACTCTTTTCACTCATGCATGGCCTAGGACCAAGCATGTTAGCATGGTACAAGGAGCCACCACAACTTTTTTACTCAACTATGCTCTTGGGACCATCCTTGCTCCAAGAGAACAAAATTGGTCCTAGGACCAAGCATCCAAGCTTCAAAGTCATCTAACAAAAAAGCATCTAAGTGTGGTCCTAGGAACAAGCATCATATCATTGCCTTAGGTGCTAGCACCCAAGCATGGTCATGGGACCATGTAAAATTTGTGCATCCAAGTTGGGATGAATAGTCCAAAGTTTGCCTTTGGATCAAGCATATTCCAACCATGTCATTGTGACAAAGATCTTGGGACCAAGCATGCCCACTCTTTGCATTCATGCATTGCTTTAGGACCAAGAATGCTAGCATGGTTTATGAATCCAACACAACTTATGCACTCAACCATGCTCTCGAGACCATCCTTGTTCCAAGAGAGCAAGCATGGTTGAGGACCAAGCATCCACACTTTCAAATTCTTGTGACTAAGAATTCGAGCGTGGTTCCTTAAAACAAGCAGCATATCATGGTCTTAGGAGTTAGCACCCAAGTATGGTCATGGGACCATGGAAAATTTATGCATTCAAGTTTACAGATCATCGTGGGATTAAGAATCCAAAATTTGGTTAGGATAAATCATCCAGCCATGTCCCTAGGACAAAGATCTTGGGACCAACCATGCCCACTATTTGCATTCATGCATGGCATTAGCCCCAAGCATGTTAGCATGGTATAGGAAGCCAACACAACTTTTGCACTCAACCATGCTCCAAGAGAACATGTTTGGTCCTAGGACCAAGCATTCGAGTTTAAAAAGTCTTGTGACTAAGCATTTGAGTATGTTCCTAGGAACAAGCATCATATCATGGTCTTAGGAGCTAGCACCCAAGCATTGGAAAATTGATGCATTCAAGTTCAGGCATCATCATTGAATGAAGCATCCAAGCTTTGGATCAAGCATATTCCAATGCATATACATGGGGCAAAGATCTTGGGACCACCATGCCCACTGTTTGCATTCATGCATGGCCTTAGAACCATGCATGCTAGCGTGGTATAGGAGCCCAACACAACTTATGCACTTAAACATGCTCTCAGGACCATCCTTGTTCCAAGAGAACAATATTGTTGCTAGGACCAAGCATCCATGGAGCGAGGGAGTTGTGGATACTGGTGGGAGAGAGAGAGAGAGAGAGAGAGAGAGAGAGAGAGAGAGAGAGAGAGAGAGAGAGAGAGAGAGAGAGAGAGAGAGAGAGAGAGAGAGTCAAACTTTTAGGGTACCCAGAACTAGTTTCCAAAGACCAAAAGAGTCATAAGTTCTTGACTTCTGAGAGACCTGATCAGGGGAAAAAAAGGATAAGTTGCTTAAAGCCAATGCTTAAAGCCAAACTAGGCTTATAACTGACTACCTTGAGAGTTTTGAGTGAGACTTAACCATTAAAAATCATCCACCACCAAGGTTTTATACTCCACTTGGAGACATGAAAAATGCAAGGAACATTGCAATGCCTTTGAGAGTGAGAACCGACAAAGACCTAGAGGAGAGGCATCTTCTAATCAACAAACGGAATGTGAGATTCATCAAAGCCAATGAATCCATGAGAGTGCTTATGGATTATGTTTATGAGGGCTTGTATAGGTCCACAAACAGAGACCAATACATCTTCTATAGGTGTGTAGAATCCTACGCTATAGAGTTGATGCAACATAAGAATCTCTATGCATTCACATATATAGATGCCCACGAGGTGGGGCAAGTTTTGATGGTAGATAAGTATGGATGTGAGTACAGACTTGTTGATCCAATTGACTTAGAGCAATATATATACAAGGGTACTCAGTCTCTACTTAATTTTAGCCAAAAACAATGCCATCATACACATATCATAGAGGATTCCTGTTGGGGGTTCCATCATTGCATAGCTCCAATGACTAACAAAATTATCAATCCGGAGGGATGAGCTACCCGGCTAGGGCATGGAAACACTCACACAATTAGTGAGCTAATCATGGCAATACAAATGGTTGACTCTACGAGATGAGCTTCTTGGCCTATGGAGGAGCTAAGCCACAATGATGGGCAATATCCACATCCACTTCCCTTCACCTCCAATCAACCCAATCACACACACTAATGATTGCAAGACAAACACGACACTAATCCTATCATGCAACACACTAATCGCAAGCACACACACATAGATCTATCAAGCACCACACTCCAATCAAACCTACATGCACTTACAAGCAAAAGAGGGTAATCACACAAGATTAGAGAGGGATTAACCACTAATTAGTTAAGATCTAGCTAATCAAGGCATCATAGGCAATCATAAGAAGCATGATAGAGGCATGGTGAAAGAGAATTAAGCATTGGTTAGTGTTAATCAAGTCACATGAGCAAGGAGAAGCTCAAGGACTCCATAGCCACACACCTCAAGAGCTCTCACCAAAGAGGCTCCCAACAAATGAGCTTGAGAACCCTAATTTCTTTTACACACTACCTTATATACCTAGGGTAAAAATATGCAATGTCCGGGCACCCAAGGCCTTTAGGGCTCCACCACTTACTGAATCTGCTACTTAGGCACACTAACTAACCTGTTCTTTACAGCTTGGAACTCCCATTGATCTTGTAACACATTAAAATATTACAATGGCTAGAAATAACTAGGGAATTTATAATATGTGATCATTTTGGGAAAATGTGGAACTCCAATCTTTGCTACTTCTTCGTATTCATCCTTGATGTACATTTGTACATCTTTGGTCTTTAGCAGCTTCTGTTAATTGACGTTGACTTAGTTAACATTCCCCGCTTCCGATTTTAGAGCCCATCCTCGGGCACTAATGAAAAGTGTCCGTGGAGGCTAGGGAAGGTTTTGATTGGTTGTTGATGGGCTGATTTCTTCAATTGTCATTGAATTTGTTGATGAGGTTTAATTTGTTGCAACATCTTGATTGGTCCAAATATGTCTGTTGTGAGAGATGACTTGCCATACACAGAGGTATGTTGTATATGTTGAACAAAATAATTACCTTACGAGGGTTACAAGCCATTATTCTTCTTAAATGGTGAAATCATATCTCTAGAAGCACAAGGTGTGTCTATGATTGCTAATACATTTTTAGTTCCACATGTTAAACATTTCAATATCAAAGCACCTAATCACCAACACCAAGAAAAAAATGACCCTTGCTAACCAAGACTCCCTTGTAGGTCTCAAAAGTAATTTGTGCATATCGACACCTATTAGTTATTTGTATCTCTTTTTTAAGTTTGGATTGAGCTCCCTCAATGATCCCAACAAGGAATGTCCTACTGCTAGGTGGTGTAAATTTGGGGCTCCCTACAACATAGGAATACCATGCTTTGAAACTATTCGGTGCAACATAATCAGTGGGATAGTAGCCTCTTCTTCTTGACTAAGCTCCATTTGGTCATGATGAAAAGTTGAACTTCAACACCTATTTGGATGTGCTCTTCAATCATTAATCAAGATTGAGTATTTGCCAAAATCCCTAAAAAAATTTGGTCGATCATCTACACACACACCCTCATCACATATGCTAGTTATGAAATAACAAAACCTCAAGTTACAACCTAAGGAAAATCCTAAACACACCTAGGCTTATACTCAAAAAAGGTAATGATAACATTACGGGGATTGTATTTAATTATAGGGCCATATGTCTTGCTAAACCAGCCCTTAGATACATGGTAGGAAGGGTTTCCACTACTCGTCTTCTTTCAAATATTGTATATGATCTTCTCATAAAATCCATATCTTTGGTTGAGCATAAAGGTGTTCTTAGCAAGAATGATTTCCTATGTAATAATTTTTGTTGGCAAGCAATGGTTGATATAAAGAGATTTTCTTTGTACTTGGATTTCATCCTCCTAAAAGTTCTCCTTGATTCAAAGAAGAGGATCAAATACCTATTCACTTGGCATTTGGGTTTGATGCTCTAGTTGAACATCCACATATAGTTTCCACGGTATCTAGGACTGTGGGACAAGGTAGTATTAAGTTCCTCTAAAAGTTTGAACCACTTCAACTCTTTGACAAACATTGAATCCAACTATATAGTTGACAAAACATATTCCTTGCAAATCACTTGTTGGTAGTCAGCTAAATGGTTTAAGAGATCCATCTAGACACACAAAAGAGAGAGAGAGATGAATTAGTACACATGAATGTCAAAATTGACTCTATGCTCTTTGTTCACTGAAAGAGTTTTTTGCAACTTTGCCAATGTATAGACTCAAAGAAAAAGAGTCCCTAGGAAAAATCTAGGGAATAAAATTCTTGCCATCAACAATGGCTTGAGTCTAGAGCCATGGAACAGGATCTAGTCTTGTCTTGCTAGAAAAAATGGGACAAAAACCTAAAAAAATGATTCCTAATTTTCTATTTACTACCACACTGTTTTGACACTTAAAATAGATTTTTGGTTCATTTACCCATAATAGAGTTTCTTTAAAATAGTCGTTGAAAACAATATTGTAAACATTCTTTATGAAACAGACATCTTTAGACTTAAGATAAGGTACTGTCAACAAGAGTAACCATGATCGGTACTCAACTTGTCTCAAGATCAATTATGCAGGGGTGAAAAATTGGCACCCATTCCTTTCTTCAAAAACTAGCGTAAAAAAAGACATCACCCAAAAGTTCGGGTATCCATACAACCGGTGACTCCCTTGGATCAAGTAAAATCGTATCGTAACATATGTAGAAACATAAACATGAATGGAGTAGGGACTCATCGTCCATGGGGGTGGCCAACTCAACAATGGCCACATAGCCATCAACATTTTTCACCTAAAGAGAAACTTATATCAAGGAATGAGAGGTGGTCTTGAAACAAGTTTTTTTAAGGATAATTAAATAATTCTTCCATAGCTCATTCAAAATATTCAAAGCATTTCTTCTTGACTTCTCAATCAAGTCCACAATGTTTCTAAAGTACTTATCTTCTACATAGCGTATCCAATGTTATAACTTTAAAGCACTAAAATGAAAAATTCTAAAGACTAATGATCCACTTGGGATTAATCCAAGGGCATGGGATTAGCTAAAGTACTTATCTATTACATAACGGATACAATGTTCTAGCATTAAGAATTTACAATGGAATGTGAAATTCTAAAGACTAATGATCCACCTGGGACTGATCCAAAGCTAGGATTTACTGCGGCTTTGGGACATGAATGCTTTCATCATAGAAATGCTACTTGAGCCGGCCTTGTGGTTGTGTGTAGCCTTGGCCCTCTTTGGAGTGACTTCTTCCTCCAACTGGTAGCTCCCATGCATTCATATTCAAATTGTATCTCTATCAATTTCTAAAAGGATATTAAACCATTAGGTAAATTATGAAAAACCTATAGACTTTAACCTGAGAGTTCTTACGACTAATTTGTCTAGTTTATAAGCAAATTTTTATAGGAATCCAAGTCTTTTATTTGATTATAGTTCTATACATAATAATTCTTGCTAGAATATTTTTATTATGGCTTGCTAATACTCTATTTTAGCTCTAATATATATTGTATAATTTTCTAACCTTTTACTACTCTAATATATATACCATGTTTTCTAATCTATTTAAAATATGAATCTAATCATAATATATTTCTCTCACCTTCTCATAGTATTTTTCAACTCTAAAAATTATCTCATATTTTTTTAAGTAATTAGTATTTTCTTGTTTTAAAATACTACTAAAGTATATTTTTTTATTTTAATACTTACCTAAATTAAAAATTTGGTTTGAATATTTTTATCACAACTTTCTTATAGTGTGGTTTAACTTTGATAATTATCTCATGAGTTTTTAAGTTATTTTATTAAATTTTCTTTCAAAAGAGATTTTTTAATTTGAATATTTATATAAACAAACTAATCAATAATAATATTTATATCTTAGCTTTTTAATAGTGTGCTTTGACTTTAGAAATTATTCCTTAAGTTTCTAAGTCATTTTGCTACTTTTCCTTTAATTTACTATCTAAAAATAGAATTTTAATCTAAACAATTGTATAAACAAATTATCTTATTAATATATTATTATTAGAGCTTTTTAATAACGTGTTTCAGTACTAAAAGTATCTCATGATTTTTAAAGTATTTTTACTAATTTTTTGTTTTGATATACTCTCAAAAAAGAAAATTTTGATCCTAATAATTATATAAACTTATTATCTCATCATTATATTTTTATTGCAACTTTTTAATAGTGTATTCTAACTCTATGAAGTTTTAAATATGTTTTTGAGTTATTTTGTTTGTTTTTCTATCTATTTTACTATGAAAATAAGAGAATTTTATCCTTAATGATTATTATAAATATAATTTTGATATAAGTATCATGACTTGTTAACAATGTGTAAAAACTATAGAAATTATTTCATGATTTTTCAAGCTATTTTGTTATTCTCTTAATTTTAAGGTTAAAAATAGACAATCTCAGCTCTTATAGTTATCAAAATTAAGAACATAATTTTGATATAATCTTCACAAGCTATTGACAATGTTAAAGATCTTAAAATTATCTCATAAGTTTTTAGCTTGTATACATATACAAGCAATTCCATTCAAGCTACGTACACATTGCTTAGGTGACCATAGAAAGTTAAATAGGAATCCATATCAAGATAGCACTGACCAAAACAAAGGGTTTATCCATGGAAACATGAAGTTTGGTCGTAAACTAGGAAGGATATATTTGGGACATACTAATTGACTAGGAAAGAATGTTTGCCAAACCTTTTGGTATAAATTCTCTTAGACTCTCTAATTACTAGAATTGATATCAAGTGGAAATTTCCATGGCGTGAGATGACTCTCAAGGTGAATTGTTGTTGTTGTGAAGGGAGTACGTTTAGGTTGACCTAGTAGAATATTGCGGACTTCTTATTTTGTCATGGCATGAGATGATGTCTAGGTTGGCACCACTATTTTTGTGGGGGGAGTATGCCTAAGTTTGCTCAACGAGCTACTTGCGGAGCGGTATGGAATGCTCAAGAATAGCAAGGTTTTTTTGTGTGTGGATAATGTATATACAAATTTGTCATGATTAAGCAAGTAGAATTTTTAAGAGAAACCTATTCCAAGAGTTTCTTGGAGAAAACTAATCTAGCCCTTCGTTTTTCAGAGAACGTCTTCAATATTGTTTGAAAGGTTGATGGAACGAGCATGTGAGATAAACTAATAAAGAAAATGAATGCATTTTAGATCATGGTAGTAGTTAGAACATAAAAGCAAAGTGGTGTGAGTACAGTGTGAAAAATGAAAGAATGAAGCCATGATGGCAATATTCTATGAAAGGGTGGACCCAATAATTTAGGTAGCTTTCATATTGTTTTTTCTTTTTGTTAGCCTAGCTGTTGTTATGCCTTAGGAACTAGTAAAACTTGATGGATGTGCCTTTAAACGCTATGGGGTGAAAAATGTCAAGGTTAGCTGCCTTGGAGTATGCATTTTCCAGGTTGAATTTTGTTTAGATATGGAACACTGTAGGCTATAATGAAGTTCACCAATCTCAGCAACTCTTGTTTGAGGATCTACAATGTTGAGACTCACAAACCTAGGGTGTCTTTGTAGAGCTAGAAAGTAGAACATTAATGTTGGGTTATGTCTTTTTACTTAGTTTGTCATAATAATCAATATCTAATTCTCCTAAATGATTTTGTCATGTTAAACTGATCATTTAATATGGGAAAGTGCCAGGGGAGAAAAAGCTAGAATATTGGTTAAGCTAGCAGACGGCGCCACAATAGGGATCCAAAGGAGGGAAAATAGGGATCCAAAGGGGGGGCCATCTGCAAAAGAGCAATGTGAAACAATGGGCTTAAAAGACCCTAAGGTTCAGCCCATTAAGACTTCCAAAATGCTAAGGTTCCAAAATTCAAAGGTTGTGTCCAAAGGCCAAACACTAGGGAAATGGGATGCTTAGTGTGTGTCACAAAAAGTATTTGTCAATCTCTACATAGGAGGGGGCGAGCCTTGCAAGTAGGGGATGAGAGAGAAAATCTCACACACACACACAAGCTCCCTTTACACAAAGGGAATGAGGGACACATGTTAGCTCCCTAGCCCAGATGCCCACAAGGTGCACCCAATTCCTATTGGATGGCCTTGGAGGTGGACCAATGAGAATTAGGCTAGAGTAAATCTAGTTTAATTGATTTAAAAACACTTAATAAAAGAACCAATAAGAATTAAGCTCTCTAGAAGTCTATTGGATAGTCTCCCAAGGGGACCAATGAGCATTCAACAGCCCAATGGCTTGCCTGATTCCTATTGGCCAAGAAGCAAAGGGTCCAATGAGAGTTTAGTTGAATTAAATAATTACCTCAAGCTCTCACAAAAGGGTAAAGGGGGACACATGTCAGAAGGCTATCACTTATGCTGCTTAAATACCATTGGCTAAGCTTGGGGAGGTCCAATAGGATGCTAGCAAGAGCAAATAGCAAGAGGGGTCGACCAAGAGAGAGAGGGGGCTGATTTTTGCAAGGATTATCACACACCACTCACATAATCTCATGTGTGAAGTAAAGAAGACTCTCTCTCCTTCTCAAGCTTTAATGGAAAGCTTATCACCTACTCCAAGCTTGTGAGAAGGAAGGCCTACACCAACAACTCTTGGCTTTGTGATGCAAATCCAACCAAGAGACAAGATTCAATGCATGCTCATCTCCTCTACCATGCTAATTACTAAGCTAAGCTATGCTAATATGAGTGATTATGTGAGGAGATGTACATCTTTCTCGTAATAATACTCCTTCTTCCTCTCAATCTACTCTCATACCCCACTAGCTCTCACCATCTTCGAAGGTGTGTGAGGTCTTGGGTCTGAGACCGTGAGGGAATTGATGTTGTGTTTGATAAGTGTTTTGCGTAGTGCATGAAGTTTCCATCTTCATTGTACTAGCTAGTATTGAAGGTACACAAGAAATTGATGTTGTGTAATGTCTCTCTTGATGGGAGAAACCATAATACAAAGCCTTTTGGAGGGGGCCCGGGGACCGGCTCCATGCAAATCCGGTCCTCAACTATTGTCAATTGCTTGATTTCTCTCTCTTTTGAAGTATTGTTCATGCTATCTAACTAGGTGTTATGATTTTTGCTGCTCTCTCCACCCAAGCACTCTTGTTGATCTCATTAGGAATCTATTAAAATGAAATGCTCACTATGTTCATGCTATTTTCCGCTACACACAAGTTACTAGGACATTAAATGTTACATTGGTATCAGAGCACAAGGTTTCTTTTTTCTTGCTCAAGAAGGGAGGTCCTCACGCTAGCTATAAATGGTCGGTACTATTAATTGCATGTGAGTAAGTAGAATAGGGATTTTTCAGCCTTGTAGTGCGCCTGCCTTTGTGCAGTTAACAGGACATCACCGTCGAGAGCTAGGGTCTTAATAGAGGAGTCATACGGGGCTTGCATACGGCTTAACCACTATTGAGCGATTAGAATCTTGACAAGAGCCGATGCTATTTTGGTGTTGAACGACCCTCTCTTCTATTCCTTGCAATTAATGGTATTGGAGCCACGGGTACAATATCTTGAGTGCTTTTTCTAAAGGGGTAAAGAGGAGTAGCAACTAGGGCTTAAAGTGCCAAAGTACACCTAAAAAGCTTACACCTAAAAGTTGTTAGAATGGCTGACAATAGTAAAGAGAGTGAAATTAATGTTGATAACTTTGATTTTGCTAATGAGCAAGCTACTAATGATGCCCCGATGCTTGTTAACTATCTTATTTCTAGGCATCAACAAGCCATGGGCAATCCACGGCTGCTTCGTGCTCATGGGATTCTCCAAGCTCCCCACCATGATGAGAGAACACCTAGGAAGCCTCTTTGCAAGACTTCCAAAAGGGGTCTCTCTCCGATTCAGGAAGAAAGCAAGGATCCCTATGAAGGGCTCATAAATTTTCTCCTTGATGACGCATCTCCTTCTCAAAGGAGAATTCAAGAGCCTCCACCAAAGGAACAAGAAATAAGTGAGTATCCCATCACCTCGGTGGAGATGGCTCCACGAAGACGGCATGCTAAACGCTCTCCATCACCTCCAAAATGGAGTAGACCATCGCATACTTCTCCACACCATACTTCAAAGAGGGATGACAAAAGGCAAGAGAAGAAAAAGGTGAGAAAGAGGACACCCTCTTCTCCATCTTCTTCATCCTCTTTCTCTTATGAAAGTGATGGTGAAGACAAAGAAGATCAAGGAAAGAAAAAGGCGAGAAAGAGGTCACCCTCTTCTCCATCTTCCTCAAATTCTTCATCTTTTGAAGAAAGTGATGGTGCAACCTTTGAACCATAAAAAAGAAGAGGCCATAGGAAATCCTATGCTGCATGGAAGAGATCGTCCAAGCTCAAGAAATTCAACGAGGGAGGAAAGAGCATCTCTTTCCTTACCTATGATGGCACTTTTGGTGCTACGAACAAAGTCTTGGCCTTTATCCAACAATTTGATGCAGCGTTCGGAGATGAGGGCTTCACGGAGTCCTCTAAGCTACACCATGTAGCTGTGCACTTTCAAAAGTCCACCAGACAATGGTGGTCTAGCCTACGGGCCAACGGTGAAGCTCCACGAACATGGAAAGCTTTAAGAGCTTCCATTATGAAGTAGTTTTTGGCCACCGATGCCAAAGACAAAGTACTCACCGAATGGCGAAGCTTGAAGCTCTCTCCCTATGAATCCATCCACAAATATGTAGACAAGTTTTGGGACCTACAACTCAAAGCCACTATCTTCAAAAAGTTGGATTTTGGAGAGCAAAAGGAGCAATTTTGTGTGGACTTAACCGTAGAAATGGTGGAGTATGTCAACTCCCAAAGGCCATGCACCATATAGCGGCAATACATCATACTATGGTGGCCTCTCGAATCAATTTCCAAAGAGGGGCTAAGAGGAATTCTAAGCCCCCTGAAAACAAGGGTTCCAATGAGCCTAAGGGGAAGGACAATGTCCAAAAGTCTCCTAAGGGCAACTCCAACAAAGCTAAAGAGAAGGGAGTTTATAAAGGCAAAAACAAACTCTCTCCTGAAGAGCTTGAGCGTTATCGCAAGGATAACCGGTGTTTCAAGTGCGGTGAACAAGGGGATGCATACCGTGCTTGTCCCCAAAAGAACAACTGCCATGATCCTCCTAGAGCTACATTGGTCAAAATCCAAGAGGAGGAAACTCACCACAAAGGATCTCCTCTATGCCATGCTTGGGGAAAGGTAAGAGAACATGATGCTTTTATTCTCTTTGACCCAGGTTCTACTCATGATTTTATATCTATAGAGTTGGACACCAAGCTAGGCATACAAACCTACGAGATAGGAGATGTCCTACCCCCGCAGACGGTGCTTTCAAGGGGCAAGAAGCTTCAATCACTCCCTTAATTGGGAAATTGAGGCTCCATGTCCAAAGATATGTGGACAAAGAGGACTTATTTATCTCTCCTCTCAAGCATGAGGATGTAATCCTAGTGGCACCATGGTTTGATAGCATGGCTGCGAATGTTAAATTCCCTGAAAGGAGAATCTCCTTTAAGTTCAGGGAAAAAGATATGTATATAGATGCTAAGGAAATGGGTAACACTATACCCATTGTACATACACAAGCCTTCAACAAGTCAATAAAGACCTCTATTTCGGTGTACATGATTTTTGTTAAAGATTCTCAATACGAACCTACTTATTTAGCAAAAGAAAATATACACAATCAAAAGGAATTAGAGTTATCCAATTTTCTCAAGGGGTTTCAAGATGTCTTTATTGGCGACATCCCTTGTGAGCTACCTCCTAAATGAGGCAATGATGACCATGCAATTGAACTTCTTCCAGGAAGTTCACCGCCTAACAAACCTCCTTATAGAGTTTCTCAAGCTCAACAAGAGGAGATTATGTGGCAAGTGCATGAGTTAGTTGAGAAGGGCATGGTTAGACCTAGCTCATCTCCATTTTGTTCTCCTGTGCTACTAGTGCAAAAGAAAGACGGCACATATCGTATGTGTGTCGACTATAGAGCACTAAATAGGATCACTATCAAAAATAGGTTTCCTGTTCCACGAGAAGAAGACCTATTTGATAAACTACAAGGCTCCACCTACTTCATTAGGATTGAACTAAAAAGTGGCCATCATCAAATAAGGATAGTTGATCAAGACATTGTAAAGACTTCATTTTGCACTACGTTTGGTCTTTATGAATACATTGTCATGCCTTTTGGCTTGACCAATGCACCAGCCACATTCAACTGCTTGATGGAGAAGCTATTCAGGCCTCACCGAACCTTTACTGGAGTGTTCTTTGATGATATCATCATCTAATCTAATTCATTAGACGAAACAAGCGACACCTCCAGGTAATATTTCAAGTTTTAAGAGAGAATAAACTTTATGTTAATCGAAAGAAAAGTGAATTTTTCTTAAAAGAGATTCATTATTTAGGTCACATTATCTCTCAAGATGGCATCCAAATGGATCCATCAAAATTAGAGGTAATAAAAGGATGGCCTAAACCATGGAATCTTCATGCGTTAAGAAGCTTTATAGGTATGTGCGCATACTATAGACGCTTCACAGAAAAGTTCTCACTAATAGCAGGAATATTACATAACCTAACAAAGAAAAACGTTAGGTATACATGGTTTGCCAAGGAGAACAATGCTTTCAAAAAGCTCAAAAGAAAAGCTTATCTCTCAACCTGTGCTTACACTACCGGATCTCTCAAAGCCATTTGAGGTCCAATGTGATGCTTGTGGTGATTGCCTTGGAGTTGTTTTGCTTCAAGAAGGGCACGCCATAGGCTATGAAAGTCGAAGGCTCGACCCTGTTGAGCAAGCTCTAGGAATATATGAAAAGGAACTCCTTGCAGTTCTACATGCCTTAGACTCATGGAAGCACTATTTATTGGGGACACCTTTCATTCTGCGAACGGATCACCAAAGTCTTAAGTACTTCATGATGCAAACCAAGCTCTCTGACAAACAAATGAGGTGGGAAAATTTTCTTTCGCAATTTCATTTTCATATTGCTCACATTGCTGGCAAGCATAATCAAGTAGCCGATGCACTCTCAAGACGGCCGAAAGTGAATGCGGTTTCCATAGCAACTCACAATGATCTATCTTCTATGATAGATGAGTATGCTATTGATCCCGATTTTAGAGATGTGATTTGAGCCCTTGCACTAGGAAAGAAAGAGGAACCATTTACTTTTCAAGCAGGTTATCTTCTCTATGGCAATAGACCATGTGTTACTAGCTCACTACGTGACAAAGTAATGTATGAATCTCATGCTCCTCCTTATGCAGAACATAGAGGGATTTAGTCTACCCTAAAGGGCATTGAAACATATTTCTATTGGCCTACCATGAAAGCAAACATACAAGGGTATGTTTCTAAATGTGTGGTATGCCAAAAGACGAAGTTTGATAGAGGGAAGCAACTTGGATTGCTTCAACCTTTGCCAATCCCTAATTCACCATGGGAGAGGATATCCATGGATTTTATCTTTGGATTGCCTAAGTCTAAGCATGGGAATGCGGGAATATGGAAGATAGTAGACAGGTTCAGTAAACAAGCTCATTTTATACCTGTCAAAAAGACTATCAAAGCCCATCAAATGGGAACCCTCTTCATTTCACAAATCTTCAAGTACCATGGCTTGCCAATGTCCATAGTTTCGGATAGAGATCCTAGAATGACCAATAATTTCTGGAAGGGTCTCTTAGAGAATTTAGGAACAAGGCTAAACTTCTCTTCGACCGATCACCCACAAACGGATGGTCAAAGTGAAATAGCTAACCTAACAATTCTCGATCTACTAAAAGCCTATGTAACGGAAGTAGATCAAAGATCCCAATGGGAGAAGTACTTACCCTTAGTGGAGGATGCCTACAATAACACTGTATATGCTTCCACGGGAAAAGCACCTTTTGAGGTAATTGAGGGAAGATCAAAAAGTCCCTTGCTACTTAATGTACATGGGAAGATCTTCGCTGCAGATGAGTATAGCCGAGACCTACAAGAATCTTTCCAAAAGATTAAGGATGCTACCTCTATCTCACAGCAAAGGCAAAAGGCTGCGGCTGACAAGCACAGAAGAGCCCAAGCCTTTAAAGAAAATGATTGGGTCTTACTCAAATTTCCAAAGGTTTGATTAAGGCACACGATGGGCAAGAATCCTACGGGACACCAAAAGTACTATGCTAAGTTAGCAAAAAGGTACTATGGTCCCTTCCAGATTCTTAGGCCAATCAATGATATGGCCTATCAACTCAAGTTGCCCGGCCATTGGCCCATACACAATGCTTTCCATGTGAGCCTACTAAAGCCTTACAAAGGTCGCCACCTCAAGAACCAACTATTGAAGACCCACCAGAGATCGAGGACCAAGAAGAGGTGCTGCAGCCCGAGTCCATTCTCAGACATGAAGACAAGGTACTAAGAGGTGGTAAGACTATCCGACAATAGCTTATTAAGTTTAAGAATTATCCTTTTGAAGATGCTAGATGGATGCAAGGCATACAATTAAATCATAACCTAAAACCTTGTCAATGCTTACAATGCTTCCCAAGAGTAAGCAAATGTACAAATGTTAAAAATGAACAAAAATTTTGTATTATAAGACTCTCTTTTTCTTTATTGTGCACAAAAATGAAGTAGTATGCATGCTTAGATCAAGTTTGCGGAGACGACGTCTTTCGAACACCAAGTAGAGCTTGTCACTCTACTATGGAAGATGATACGACTAATGTGTAGACATGCTTGCGGCAGCCTCAGGATCTCAAGCGCCAAATGGACTAGTCATCCATTGTGGAATGATGTCGTAGGGTAACATAGGGATCCTCTACTCGCTAGAAAAAAGGACTAATGAATATGCTTTATCTTCTCTACCCCATAGTCAAGGACGACTATGATTTCAAGAGAGAGGTAATGTCATAATAATCAATATCTAATTCTCCTAAATGATTTTCTGATGTTAAACTGATCATTTAATATGGGGAAGTGCCAGGGGAGAAAAAGCTAGAATATTGGTTTAGCTAGAAGACCCGACCACAATAGGGATCCAAAGGAGAGAAAATAGGGATCCAAAGGGGGGGCCATCTACAAAAGAGCAATGTGCAACAATGGGCTTAAAAGGCCCTAAGGTTCAGCCCATTAAGACTTCCAAAATGCTAAGGTTCCAAAATTCAAAGGTTTTGTCCAAAGGCCAAACACTAGGGAAATGGGATGCTTAGTGTGTGTCACAAAAAGTATTTGTCAATCTCTACATAGGAGGGGGCGAGCCTTGCAAGTAGGGGATGAGAGAGAAAATCTCACACACACACACAAGCTCCCTTTACACAAAGGGAATGAGGGACACATGTTAGCTCCCTAGCCCAGATGCCCACAAGGTGTACCCAATTCCTATTGGATATCCTTGGAGGTGGACCAATGAGAATTAGGCTAGAGTAAATCTAGTTTAATTGATTTAAAAACACTTAATAAAAGAACCAATAAGAATTAAGCTCTCTAGAAGTCTATTGGATAGTCTCCCAAGGGGACCAATGAGCATTCAACAGCCCAATGGCTTGCCTGATTCCTATTGGCCAAGAGGCAAAGGGTCCAATGAGAGTTTAGTTGAATTAAATAATTACCTCAAGCTCTCACAAAAGGGGAAAGGGGAACACATGTCAGAAGGCTATCACTTATGCTGCTTAATTACCATTGGCTAAGCCTCGGGAGGTCCAATAGGATGCTAGCAAGAGCAAATAGCAAGAGGGGTCGACCAAGAGAGAGAGGGGCTTGATTTTTGCAAAGATTATCACACACACTCACAAAATCTCATGTGTGAAGTAAAGAAGAGACTCTCTCCTTCTCAAGATTTAATGGAAAGCTTATCACCTACTCCAAGCTTGTGAGAAGCAAGGCCTACACCAACAACTCTTGGCTTTGTGATGCAAATCCAACCAAGAGCCAAGCTTCAATGCATGCTCATCTCCTCTACCATGCTAATTACTAAGCTAAGCTATGCTATTATGTGAGGAGATGTACATATTTCTTGTAAGAGTACTCCTTCTTCCTCTCAATCTACTCTCAGCTCTCACCATCTTCGAAGGTGTGTGAGGTCTTGGGTCTGAGACCGTGAGGGAATTGATGTTGTGTTTGATAAGTGTTTTGCGTAGTGCATGAAGTTTCCATCTTCATTGCACTAGCTAGTATTGAAGGAACACAAGAAATTGTATTGTAAAATGTCTCTCTTGACGGGAGAAACCAAAATACAAAGCCTTTTGGAGGGGGGACCAGCTCAATGCAAATCCGGTCCTCAACTATTGTCAATTGCTTGATTTCTCTCTCTTTTGAAGTATTGTTCATGCTATCTAACTGGGTGTTATGCTTTTTGTTGCTCTCTCCACCCAAGTACTCTTGTTAATCTCATTAGGAATCTATTCTAATGAAATGCTCACTATGTTCATGCTATTTTCCGCTACACACAAGGTACTAGGCCATTAAATGTTACATTGTTTTTGCAATTCAATATGAGACCAACCTTTCACTACTAGTAGTTCATGCCTAAAGCTGCAAGTGTACATAAGAGAAATATCCATTGATTTTTTCTTCGTCTAAGGAACATGGCTGGAGACTTATCAAAGGTACCCCATACTTCATTATTATCGGGCATAGTATCTCGCACTAGTATTAAAGCGCGAGGGGGAGGGGGGGGGGGGGGGGTGTCACGTGTGCAGTAAAAGGGCTTATTGAATTTTATTTTTTCTCACATTTTCTCACTGGATGTTTACCATTTTCATCGCGATAATCAACCTTGGCGGCGGTGGCGTAAACCATCCCCCCATTCTACCCATTGTAAATATATCATTAGCTTTCTAATGATTACTAACACTAATCACTAACATACTAACACAAAATAGCCATTGACCTAACCATAAAAGACACCTCACCTCAAGACATGTGCATAGTAACTCTCTCTCTCTCTCTCTCTCTCTCTCTCTCTCTCCCCTTTCTTAAAACTCTACTTTCACCTTATCTACCATCAATAATGCTTTTTTTTGAGCCCACATCCATTATTCAAGCAGACAAAGAAGGCCCGCAATGTTTTGATATTCAAAAAAATCATAATCCTAATTTGTTAGCTTGTAAATTACGATTTCCAATAATCTTAATGAGGGGTGTCCAACCTATAAATAGGCCCCTCTCCTTCTTGTAAAACAACCTCCAATATCTCACATAGCACCCGAAAACTCTATGCGTGAGGAGAGACTTAGGTGTAGCAACCACTTTGTGAGCTTCACTCTTGGTGTGAGAGAAGCTTTCAAGCTACACATTGCAAGTGAGAGAGCGTGAGTTCAAAATCTCAAAAGCACTATTGTATATGTTCCCCCATCATCAATAAATTGAGGTTTGGTGCATCAAAGGCGTGATTCGACGTTCAAATCTTCGTCCTTCCACTTGTGCGATACGGTTTAGTGAATTCAAGGTGACTTGTGTACTTTGAGTTTTATCGTTTATCTTGTTTTAGAAAGTGTTTTAGTGTGTTTTCATTGCCAATTTTGTGTCCATTGTAAGAGGGTATTGTGGTGAGAGGTCTCCCACACCCTAAGACAGTGTGTGTGTGTGTGTTGGCAATGTTTAGCATTCACTAAGCATTGAGTGAGTTTTGTACAAGCTCTATGATAGCAACATAATGAACCATCTCCATTTGCAAGTCACAAATAAGGTATTACGCGAGATCCATTCCTCTCTCTCTTCCCTTTGCTCTAGCTCTCTCTAGCCCATTTTATGTGAGTCTTGGTGTGAGGTTGCTTGTGTGTGTTTTGTGGCGCATCCTCTTGGTTGTGCCAAAATCTCTCTTGCGTCCTAGTTCGCATACCATAACTAGGTGGTGCCCCTTCATTTGTTTGGCTGTGGGTTTGTTGTTGTTGTTTCTTGCTTGTGGTTGCCCCAACCCCAATGAAGCAGCACGGGAGCCTTGAGAGGTGTTTAGAGGTCGCCTCTCTTGTTGCCCTCCTCGGACCGCCTCAATTTTGGTGTCCCCACTGAGAACGGTTTGTGTATTTTTGTGTAGGATCAACCTTTTAGCATAGTCAAGAAGTTTGCATGAATCACGAGAATTTGTATGATCCCTTGATTCCCATTGTAAGGCAAAAGGTACACATAATTGTTAGTACTAAGTTGCAATTTCAACGTGTAATTCGTAGAATTTTAGGTTCTCTTAGGTTAGCCGAAATAAACGCTTCGGTAAATCCTTTTATTTTGCCTCTCATTAGGTACGACCTTGATTTGGACATCTATATTTTTGTTTTGTTTTAAGAATTAGGTCATGCATAGACCATGGATAATGGCCCAGGAATAGAGGTTTTCCCCTTTCATTTTACTCCACACATTAGAGTAAACATTGCAATTAGTAGAAAAATCCATTTCAATAACGTATGGTGTTCATGTTTGGTGCCCAAAGAGTAGGAGAAATTCTCGCGTCACCAAACCCTGTCATTCTATCTCTTATTGATCATCATACGTCATTTGATGTGAATATTTTTATTTTGTTGTAGAATAGATTGCAATTTAGAAAATATTATTGTGTAAATATTTTAGAGAAAGAAAAAACAAAAGCGTGCTTCACTTTGAAATCAGTTCAATGGAGAGCCAACGCCAAATGTCTGGATATCCTCTTTTATTTGGAGAGCCTGGAGAGGATGCATAATTATTTTTAGCGAATTTCAAGATGTCTTGCCGTATCAAGAGGATAATAACTGATCAAGAACGTGTAGAAATGTTTGAGGTGGTCCTTAGGAAAGATACTAGTACTTGGTTTGACTCTTTGCCTTAGGAAGTTAAGGGGAATTACACGGAATTTTTGAATCATTTCAAGAAATACTTCTTCGATCCCCAAAACACTCAAAAATTATGGTAAGACATTGTTTCTCATAAGCAAAAAGACTTAGATGACTACTACTTGTATAAGCAAGAGTTTCTACGTCTTTGGGCTCTATGGATACGAAATGTTGCTAACCCTGGTGATGGTGCAGAATTTCTAAAGAAGGAGAGGTTCATAGCCGGACTCTATCCTGACCTTAGGGTAAAAGTTGAGGCGGGTGCACTTGCTACCTTTGATGCAGCTGAAACTAGGGCTGCTGAGAAATATAGGAAACTCAAATGCTTAAGGGGAGAGGTTCCAATAGAAGGTCTTAGACCCAAAGGTAAGTCACAAGCATCAACATCTAGGGAGCTTCCTGAGGTAACGGCGGAAGTGATCGAGAAGTTAAATGAATCTTTAAGCAGCCTGTCAATTCACCTTGCACAAGCTGTAGGTCCAAAGGGACAAGCAAAGAAGTCTGAAGAGCGAGATCCACGACCTAGGAGTCTTGCAATGTTGGAATTGCGGAGAGTCTGGACATGGGATGTATAATTGTCCTTGGCCCCGTGGGGAGCCAGGGAGACCTAACTTGAATTCCCCAGTGATGAATGCACGTGAAGAAGCTAGTCAACAATCGAGGCTTCTACAGAGGCCAAATGGACCAAGACCACCTCCACAAGGGGTGGAAGGAGTTTCACCTTTGCCTGACCCAAATGTCAATGTTGTAGAAGTCACACAATCCAAAGAGGGTGACATTGAAGCAAATGGCATTAAGCGTGGTCGAGGAAAAGGTAAAGAGAAAGAAGGTGTCACATCACAGAGTGACCATGGGCAAGGCAAGAAGGCAAAGGAGACCAAGGAAGCTAAGAGGACTCGACGTCGTATCAATCTCCAAGACTTCTCTCTTGGACATGGTATGGCTCCATACAACTTGTTGGAAGACATGAGAGGTAAGGGTCCTGATATCTCATGGCCTCAGTTTCTTGCATTATGCCCACAAGTTAGGAGGGATTTAACAAAGGTAGTTAGCACTAGGAGAAAGGTAAAAGAGAGTGTGCCTGTTGTAAAAATTGCACATGCTGAAATGAATGAGGATATTACACCTGTGCTAGATTGTTACATCAAAGGAAGATTGGTTAGGAAAGGTCTAGTGGATGGGGGTGCACAAATTTGCATCATGACAGAGGGACTCATGAAAAAACTAGGCATGCACATCCATGAGACACCTGAAATCAAAGTAAAAATGGAAAACAATAGCAAGGCTAGGTGCATAGGCATTTGTAAAAATGTCTTTGTGGAGGCCTTTGGCATTAAGAAGACGGTGGATTTTTATGTTATGTCGACCAAGGGAAATGGTTACCCATTTATCCTAGGAAGACCATGGCTAATGAAAATGCAAGCTTTGCAGGATTGAGAGAGTGGAAAATTAATTTGCAGGAACGACAATCATAAGAAGGTTGTCTTTGACATGAAGGAGCAACACCAAGAGGATCTCCATGAAGAATCATCTCAAAGTGAGACGGAAGAAGATTGGACCGATAACACTTCAAAAGAAGAAAGTAGCGGCAACATTACTGAAGAGGAGTCTTCCATCAAAGTCATGGGGGTAAGGTTTAGCCAACCAACCAAGAGACCTCTTGTCAAGGTTTGGAGGAGGTAGGTTCCCAAGAGAACCAAAATGTGGAAGATGAAGGAATGTTAGAAGGTGTGTTGTCTACAACACGTACAAAGGATGAAAGAGAGGAGTTCAAAGGTGTTTTAAGGAATTTTCCTAAGCTTTTTGCTAAAGACTACACCGACGTGCGTGGAGTAGATAATGTTCAACACAAGATTGAGCTAAAGCCAGAGGCCAAACCTAAAGCTCAAAAGCTACGAAGACTAGGAGTCATCAAGGAGCAGGTTCTACTCAAAGAGGTAAGAAAGCTTCTAGCAGCAGGTTTCATTTATCCAGTGGAGAATTCAGAGTGGGTCTCTCCCATTGTTGTCACTCCCAAGAAGAACCGCAAGTGGAGGGTGTGTGTGGATTACCGTCCGCTGAATGAGGCAACAAAAAGAGATCACTTTCCCCTCCCATTTCAGGATGAGATACTGAATGAGGTAGCTGGTCATGAGAAGTACAATGTGTGTGATGGCTACTCAGGTTGCTTTCAAATAGGAATTGCATTGGAGGACCAATTGAAAACAACCTTCATCACTCCTTGGGGTTGTTATGCTTTTAGAGTCATGCCATTTGGCCTGACAAATGCTCCTGCAACTTTCCAACGCTTCATGAGCATGGTGTTTCAAGCATTCTTTGGAAAGTCCATTAGGGTTTTTATTGATGATTTTTGCATTTATAGCTCAAAATCATTGCATCTACAAAGGGTAGAAGAAGGTTTAAAGAAGCTCTACGACATGGGAGGTCAACTCAACCCCGACAAGTGTCACATAGGAGAGGATGAAGTGATCTTGCTTGGTCACAAGGTTTCCTATAAAGGCAGTGAGGTGGATCCTTCAAAGGCGAAGGCTCTTATTGAGCTCCCATCACCCAAGAATCTCAAAGAGGTCATCTCATTCATTCAAAAGGTGAAGTATATGTCACGCTTTATTCACTTAGCTTCGGAGTTGCTTCATCCTTTGCAAAAGTTGACACAACAAGTAAAATTTGCATGGTCTGATGAGCTTGAAGAGTACTTTTGTAACATTAAAGTCATTTTGTCAGAGCTACCAACACTCATGCCTCCTTGTTGGGAGTACACATTCTTTGTTAGCTCTAGTGTTGGAAGGGAAACAATTGGTGTTGTGTTGCTACAACAAGATCCCCACAGTACCAGGATACAACCCATCTACTTTTCTAGTAGGGTCATGAATGCCTTGGAGAGAGGCTACACAGAAGTAGAACTCATGATGCTTTCTCTCATGTTTGCGGTGAGAAAGTTTAGATCCTACCTGCTACCAAAACCTTTTGTAATTCTCACTACAGAAAATTTGTTCCCTTGGGTGTCATCTCAAATGAATCTTAGTACTAGGATCTCAAAGTGGATTATGGAGTTGCAAGAGTTTCAATAATCTTTCAAGGTAGAAGATAGTGTGCGTGCACAATTGGCAGGGATTCTCACTTATAAGGTGCATGAGAAGGAAATTAAGGTGCCTAAAGTAAAGACCCTACCATTGCCACCACCTAAAAGTATTCCTAATGCTTTTACCTTGTTCTTTGATGGAGCTTTTCGATGAGCCACAGGAAAAGTAGGGGGAGGGCTAGTATTGCTCAACCCAAGTGGAGAGGTGGTCATGAAAGAGAAGGTCAATCTACCAGGTTCAACTAGCAACAATGAAGCAGAATACGACACACTACTTCATGGTTTGAAGATGTGCATTGGCCACGGGATACAACGTCTCATTGTAAAGGCAGATGCACTTCTCATTGTTAAACAGATTTTAGGCATTTGGGCATGCAAGAATGAAAGCTTAAGGACAAAAGTTCATGCCATTCGTAGGATGTTTAATCAGTTTGAAGAAGTGTAACTATATCATATTCCTAGGAAACAAAATGAAGATGCTGATTTACTTGCACAACAAGCAGTTACATGTGTTGAGAAAGAAGTGCAGGTCATCATGGTGGCAGCACTTGTCAAGCAACCTAGATACCAAGGGTTGGAGTCATTGGTTCCCATTATTGGCTACATTTTGGAGGGCGAGTTTCCACAAGACTTCACTAAAGCTCAAAAGAGGAGACTCATGAAGAAGGCAAGTTTCTATCTCTTTGTAGAAGGCTCCCTCTATCAAAGAGGGAAGGATCAAGTGTGCAGAAGAGTACCAACTATCGAGGAAATTCCAGCCATTCTAAAAGGTTTGCATGAAGAGGCATGTGGTGGTCATTTTGCCCAAGAATTAACTGTGAAGAAGATTTTTCTTGCGGGGTATGTTTGGCCAAGCTTGCATGTGGATGTCCAACATTGGTGTAAAAGTTGTCACAATTGTCAGATAAATGGAAATAGAAGGTTGGTGCATGGCCCGAGGCAAATAGTGCTTGCAAATGGAACCTTTGAAAAATGGGGCATTGATTCTATGGGTCCTCTACCTAGAACAAAGAATGGTAAACTCTACATTCTAGTGGCTGTGGACTACATGACTAGGTGGGTAGAGGCTCAAAGTGTGACAAGGGTAAATGGAAAAACAGTGAGCAGGTTTGTCTACACTAATATTTGTTGTAGATTTAGCACACCTCTAGAGATTGTTTCGGATAATGGTCCGGGGTTCAAGAAGGGTCTACTCACAGAAGTTTGTGAAGAGCTTCACATTCTACATCGTCATAGCACACCATACTACCCATAGGAAAATGGTTTGGTGGAGAAGGCTAATGGTATCATTGCAGGAAAGATGGTGCAAAACAAGAGGATGACTTCTTGGATGGTGCCTTGTGGGCATATCAAACCACATAAAGGGAAGCCACGGAGTTCGCATCATTTCACTTGGTCTATGGCCAAGAGGCTTTGCAGCCTATCGAGCTCAACATCCCAAAAATACGGCTTCATGGCAGAGGTGCACAAGATGATCAAGAGGTATGGATGGATCAACTTCTTACACTACTGGAGCTTGACTGGAAAAGAGAAGCAGCTTACGAGTGCTACAAGAGGAAAGCCACACAAGCGAAAGAAAAGCTCGACAAGAAATTGAAGGACAAAGGCATCAAGGAAGGAGATCTGGTGCTAAGGTATGACAATCGACTTGATAATCGTTTTGATGCCAAATTTGAAACTAGATGGCACAGGCTATACATAGTCAAAAAGGCTTTCAACTCAAGTTACTATCAGCTTATGGACTTGAATGGGAAGGAAGACTCCAAGAAGGTAAACGGGTATCGCTTGAAGCCTTATTTGAGTCGCCTGCTACCAAAGGATCTACCAAAGCTCTGTCAAAAGGCAGCTATCTCATGTAAGTATTGTTCCATAAAGCATGAGTGTAACTCCAGCCAAAATGCTAAGGGGCCAAACAATGAATATCTCATCAAGGACTCTGAAGCACTCTCTTTGGAAAAGATGCTCTATGATGGTACATAAATATACCATCATCCTGGGGGAGGGCTAATGATATCCGTTTTTTGGCTCTCCATAATTGCCATAGTGAGTTACCCCACCCTGCCAAAATCACCTAAACACTGTGGCTATTCTTACCTTTTCATTGTACATAGGCGTGTGTGAGCTAGGGGGCTTTTCCCATATCTTCTTAAAACCCTCAGCTAGCTAGTCAATGGACTAGTTGAGCCAAAAAAATAAATAAATAAATAAATAATAAATATATTATGGCCCATTTGTGTGTAAATATTGCATTGTATATATGGCCTAAATATAGGGATTTTTATAATTATTCTAGTATTTTATTTAAATATTTATACTTAGGTGTGTGTTTTATTAAACCTGTGCATGCCTTCTTTCATCCTCTTACACCATAAGTATATTTTTTGCCAATGTGTACATACTCTAATCTCATATTTTTCTTTTATACAAATCACTCCCACATTTTCACCCTCACCCTTGTGAAAACAAAAAATGATTTCTACTCTTTTAGTCACGTTTATTATATTATTTACTTGCATACCTTTTCCTCTTTCACCCAAAATAATACAAAGAGAGACCATATCATATGATTCCAATATCTTTCCATATCCATAATTCCTCCATTTTTTAAAATTATTTTTACTCATTATTCTAACACCATGTGCTCATTGAGCTAAAATCCATGAAGAAGTCCATACACTAGTCCCACCATGTATATATTGCTTTATTCACCAATAAACCTCCTCCATGCATGTGTAAAGGGCAACTTGGATGCTTTGTATTATGATATGACAAAGTAGGGGCTCACTCTTGGATGCATTGTACAAATTCAACAAAGGAGGGGGCCACTGAAAGACTTTTGCAGGCATAAAAAATAGGCTTTTTGGTGAGATTTTTGGCACCCATCTCCACTCTGAATTTGGAGCGGTGGTCAAAAGAAAAAATGAAGACAAAGAGCTGAATAACCACCTCAAAAATTGTGGTTATTTTTGGAGCAACCACCAGTGAGCTAGGATTTTTTGAGTGGCCCCAGTCTGCCCACTTTTCTCACAAGTAGCCCATAGTCTTCTCTCACCTCCTGTCCCGCTTCCACACACAAACACACACTCATTCCTCTCCATCCCTCACTCAAACCTACACCTTCAATGGTTTCTCTCACCTTCTTTACCATTAACCTCCCCTCTTACTCCCATAGCTCTCATATGAGCTCTCCATGTACATACACCATCTCTATGCCTCTCTCTATTACTTCCAAAGTACAATTCCATCTTACCCCTTCTCTATATACATAAAATTCAGCATGTAAACCATGCTTAACCTCTGGAAATCAAGAGATCTCATCAACCAAATTACCATTTTCATCGCGATAATCAACCTTGGCGGCGATGGCGTAAAGAAGAGAAGACAAAGAAGAAGATCGATAGTCATTTTGAGAACCTACACAATCAAAAACTTCTTCAAGCTTCACCATCACAAGGATTTCCTCACTTCATTCAACCATCCCCTCATTCTACCCATTGTAAATATATCATTAAATTTCTAATGATTACTAACACTAATCACTAACATACTAACACAAAATAGCCATTGACCTAACCATAAAAGACACCTCACCTCAAGACATGTGCATAGTAACTCTCTCTCTCTCTCTCTCTCTCTCTCTCCCCTTTCTTAAAACTCTACTTTCACCTTATCTACCATCAATAATGCTCTTTTTTGAGCCCACATCCATTACTCAAGCAGACAAAGAAGGCCCGCAATGTTTTGATATTCAAAAAAATCATAATCCTAATTTGTTAGCTTGTAAATTAGGATTTCTAATAATCTTAATGAGGGGTGTCCAACCTATAAATAGGCCCCTCTCCTTCTTGTAAAACAACTTCCAATATCTCACATAGCACCCCAACACTCTATGCGTGAGGAGAGACTTAGATGTAGCAACCACTTTGTGAGCTTCACTCTTGGTGTGAGAGAAGCTTTCAAGCTACACATTGCAAATGAGAGAGCGTGAGTTCAAAATCTCAAAAGCACTATTGTATATGTTCCTCCATCATCAATAAATTGAGGTTTGGTGCATCAAAGGCGTGATTCGACGTTCAAATCTTCGTCCTTCCACTTGTGCGATACGGTTTAGTGAATTCAAGGTGACTTGTGTACTTTGAGTTTTATCGTTTATCTTGTTTTAGAAAGTGTTTTAGTGTGTTTTCATTACCAATTTTGTGTCCATTGTAAGAGGGTATTGTGGTGAGAGGTCTCCCACACCCTAAGACAGTGTGTGTGTGTGTGTGTGTGTTGGCAATGTTTAGCATTCACTAAGCATTGAGTGAGTTTTGTACAAGCTCTACGATAGCAACATAACGAACCATCTCCATTTGCAAGTCACAAATAAGGTATTACGCGATATCCATTCCTCTCTCTCTTCCCTTTGCTCTAGCTCTCTCTGGCCCATTTTATGTGAGTCTTGGTGTGAGGTTGCTTGTGTGTGTTTTGTGGCGAATCCTCATGGTTGTGCCAAAATCTCTCTTGCGTCCTAGTTCGCATACCATAACTAGGTGGCACCCCTTCATTTGTTTGGCTGTGGCTTTGTTGTTTTTGTTTCTTGCTTGTGGTTGCCCCAACCCCAATGGAGCAGCACGGGAGCCTTGAGAGGTGTTTAGAGGTCGCCTCTCTTGTTGCCCGCCCCGGACGCCTCAGTATCACTGAGAAAAATTTTGCAAAGTCCAAAGCCGTTGTAGTACTATTGATTGTCAATGAGTCTAAAGGGATTGAGGGCATCCAAGTTTGTAATCATATGCAATTTCTAAGCCTTGCATTGAGCCAATTAGCTAGAAATCCATTCTTTGAACCTTGGCTAAGGTATAAAAGCCAACCTTTGTAATTAAAAACCTAATTTATTGGATAATGAAAGTAATCGTTTGCTGCAGAAGCTCAACATGAGTCTATTGTTTTTTTTGAATCTTTGTGTCTCTCATGTACAATGTGGCATTGCTATTTCAAGCATATTAATGCGTTCACATGTGAAAGATCTTCCATTTAACGTAAGTTTCTCATGTTGAAAATGTGATTTTAGTCTTGTTGTTTATAAGTTGATTTGCTCCCATACACACACCAGAACTGGTTTTTGACCTTTGGAATAAGTAGAGCACGCCTAGAGGAAGCGATAGAGTGCTTCGGAGTCTAAAATGGATTGACCTAAAATAGGTTGTTATCTTAGGTGAAATTTTTTTCGAGTGTCAGGAATGACATTTGAGTGACACGGGAGTGTCAAGGATACTCTGCTCATGCTAGGCACAAAGTTTTTTTGCATTCAAAGACTCCTAGATGTACTAAATCATCAAAACAAGCTTGCGGTAAAGAAAATAGATTTTGATTTCTAACACACAGTAGACTTGGGTTTTTCAAGAGATTAGCTATCTCTAAAAGCCTCCATGCACTAGTCGCGTTAGCTACATCCTGTGGATTGATAATTTTTATGTATGTGGTTCTTGCTTTGCTAACATTGATATAGTGGGGCTTTTGGCAGCCGACCGACATTTTGGCACCGTTGCCGGGGACGAGGAAACCTAGAGTAGAGAAAAACCCAAAGCATTCACGTGAATTTCCATCACTTCCTCTAATTTCGGCTACAATAATACCTTTATTGAATTTATCACAACTGAGAGGTGCTTGAGAGTAGATATCCTCAGTAAGGACCTTGGGAGCATAAGTGTAGTAGGACGGATTAGGTAAAATATCCTTGAGACTAACAAGTGGTCAGTAAGGGTAGCACGTAAGAGATTTCAGACTGAAAATTGGACCTTTTAGCTTTTGTACTATTTTTCATGATCAATAGGAGTAGGGTAAGTATGAAAAGCATCAGCGTCTGATTGGAGTGGCAGTTAGAAAACCACAAAAATAGTCAAATTTATCTTAGGCACGCCTAAGATAGACAAGGGGTCATGGGACTGAAACTCAGAAATTGAACTTGCAAGGTCGTAGACCAACTTTTTTAGACCATCCCCATTGATTTTGGAAACATTTGGATCACTAAAACAGTTGGTCAAGTCCAAAATTGGAAAAAATCGTAGACTTAAGAGAAAATAAACAAGGAAAATTCAAATCAAGCTAAAATTTGAAACAAAGGTGTGGAAAAATCAATCTATAAAGAAAAAAATGAAAAAGGGCCAAATCTGGTAGAGTTTTATCTTAGGTGCGGCGAAGATAGAAAACTCTCCAAAAAGGGTATTTTGCCAAAATTTCAACTCACAGGGTCTATATAGACCATAAAATAACTCCTCATCAAGTTTCATCAAATTTGCAGTTGTTTAAGGATACAAACACCAAGTGACGGGATAAAAAATAGTGATAAAAACATTGGCAAATTGTCCAAACTTTGTGAAATTCATTGTACAAGCTTGAATTCACATGAAGAATCCACTCCAAGTCACAATAGCATAAAATATGTTGAAATAGAGAAGTTAACTTAAGCGCGTCGAAGATAAATCTTCCACCAGGAAAGCATTTTTGACCTTTTGATACCAAGATTGACTTTGTTAGTAGGCTATGTTAACCCCAATTGTGTGATAATAGTTGAGATAGACCCTACAGATAGGCGCGATTATCTTAGGTGCACCTAAGATAAGACTGAGCAGAATTTCACAATTTTCTCACATAAGGTCTATTGTGCACTAGAAAAAGGAATTTTGTATAATTTGTGATGTAGGATTGACAAATTGTGGAATCACATACGGATTTAAGTGTGTCATGCAGGGAATTGTGATTCTGTGAAGGACAAGAGAGCAAAAAACACACGCATTGCGCTTGAAACCAAAGACAATCTTCCAAGTTTGAAGTATTATTTCAATTGAGTTGCATAAAGTCATATATGAGCCTAAGGTCTGGCAGAGTCTTGGAAAACTCAATTGACTTAGGAGAGAATATGAGCAGAGCATCCACAGAAGAGAGTGTAAACCAAGGGAGCCATTAGAAACTAGTGTGGAATAAGTGTCAGACACTTACTCCGATTCAAGCTCAGACATGTCTTCTTTTTTGACGCAATCAGGAACTCAGACCTCTGTCAAGTTCACATCTTGACTTTTTTCAAGACCAACAAGTATGAATCCCAGATTTATTTGGACCCAAATGAGGAGTTTTGCAATGAGGATAGACGATCATGCCATTGATTTTAAAGAGGAAGTAAAGGCCAATAAAAAGGATGACCTGTATGTAGACAAAAATGGAGTACATTATCGCAAGATACAAGACCTTGATTCACTGAATAAATGGGGATTAGAGGTTGATACTCTAATGCCAGATAAGGCTGTAAAGGAAGGACCTCCATTGTTAAAATTAGAAGGGTATGAGTCAATAGATGCTAAACCATTCAAAACCATCCCCACTGATAGCCCAAGACTTGGAGTTTCTTGTTGGGAAGAAGAAAACAATATTCAAGATTTTGTATGGACTACCCATGCTAGATTAGGACAACTGACGCCCTTGAAAATTGTGTACATTTTCAAAATCAAGGAAAAGGGACTAGCAAAACTTTTTGCTCATCTCTTTAGAGATTGTTACAACAATAATTTTGTCATGATGACTCCAAAGGAGATTGAACAGACCAAGTACCAAGGACACTCAATCCGTAAAGTGATCATGGGGACAGTACATGAAATTGATCGGGATGGGGATCCAAATACTAGATCTTATGACAACATGGCTAGCCAACAAGGAAGCACATCAAGGAGTAGTCACCTCAATGGTACCAATAGAGAAAGAAAGGTGGAGATAACCTATAACAGGGGAGAAATGGGTGACATGAGGACAAGAAGAAGTCCACATGAGTCACACTTACCAAACAATTTGTTTGTGGGATTAATGGGAGAAACACCGGCTCGAAGGGAGAGAATGGGGGCCAAACACAATTGTAGAGTCAATCCAAAATTGGGTTAAAAAATATAGCGAAACAGGAGACCCATACGGCCATTTGGATAGCTTCAAACAGGTTTTGAGAGTTGAGCGCATAACCGATTTCCATACACATTTTGAGGGATTTGGGATGACCTTGGAGGGCAAAGCCTTGACTTGGTTCCAGACCATACCTCGTGGATTGATTACTGACTTGACAACTTTGGCCATGATATTTGTCACTACATGTTCTAAAATGGGAATAAAGCATAACACTATGGCATAAATCTAGAGTTTCAAACACAAACAAGGAGAAATTGTCAAGGATAGTGTGAGTCGAATAAGGCAGTACATCAACAAATGCTCAAAGTTGGAGATTCCAATCGAGGAAAGACTAGTCTCATTGTTTCTAGAGGGATTGTTAAACAAAGATTTGCATGCAATTTTGTATAGTAAGAAACACACGACCTGGGAGGCATGTAGTTTAGATGCGATTGACTTGAATGATAATGGTGATATCTTCAATGAGGAAAGCAAAGCTAAGGATACTGAGAGTGAGTGAAACACATCCAATGTGCTAGCACAAGTAGGATCAGCAGATACATCTCCTGCCAATGCGATAGAGGACATGCTTAAACTCATGAATGATATGATGAGCAACATGCAAAGAATGCCAATGTGAAGCCCAGTGCAGGGAAAAGGTCAAGGAAAACCTATGGGACTACAAAGGCAATTAAAATGGTGCGCTATTGAAGGGAAATTGACAAATCAAGAGACAAATGAGTCCAAGATATGATGGAAATGTCCAGTTGTTCCAATGAGGCCACATGGGCAACCCATGTATAAATACCCTCCCAATATGGCACCGGTGCAAAGATCACCCATGAATGTGGAGCGACCTCAGCTAGTATTAGGTCAACAACCTCCACTTCCATCGAATAGATCTATACCGATCAAGTACATGGTGTCTTAAGAACAAACTGAGGAACAAGTGCTAGCACCCATTGCTCCATATCCTGAAACTAGTTCAATAACAATGGAGATAGAAGAAGAGTGGTATAAACAACCTGCTCCAATTCTCATCGAGTCGATGTGTTAAGCACCCACTGATACATCACCTATTTATTTTAGTGCAAACCAGGGGGCAAGGCCACCTATGGTCAAGCCAATGCCCAAACCAAAAAATGAAAATTATCAGAATTGTGGAGCAAATGACCATTGGAAAAATGACTCTCCTGAACCGGATAAGAATAGAGACCTATCGAGGCATATTGTAGAGTGTGTGAATGCAAGGGTGGACACTTTCCTAAGGACTGCCCTAGGAATCCGGCAAACAAGGGAAAACTACCGTAAACATAGTTCAAATAGTGTTGAGTGGTTCATCAGAAGGGGAACAATAATTCCAATTCAAGTGATGCCTAGGGCACAAACCATGCAAAACAAATAGAAAAACACAACTGGATCAAAGAAATCCAGCAATTCCTCCAAAAACTCCAGGAAAGAAAGAGGCAAAAGATACAAACTCAAGAGACAAAAACAACGAAGGAAAGATAAGGAAGGGGACATAGGAAAAAATACATGCTCCTTCAACAAACTTTAAGGTACGTGAACCAAAATTGGCTGGATCTATTCTGGTTGACAAAATTTACAAACCAATCAATGCAGCCTTGCAACCTTTTCAAGCTGGACTAAAGCAGGGAAAATGTTGGAAAAACATGGAAAAACTATCCAATGCTTGAAATGGAAGCAGCTAAGCTAGAAGCTTACAGAAACCTGGTGCAAATCACACAATCCTTGATGTAAAAACAAAATCTTCAATAGGGACATGTAGGAGAACCGAAAGAAGCTGACACCAAAATTCTAAGAGAAAAAAGTACAAAAAAGAAAAGGTCAAAAAACTGGGAGAACAAGGAAGTACAACCACCTAAACTAGAAGTTCCAGAAAGTGAAGAAGGATGGGACGGGGTGCCAATAGTTGAAGGTGATTGGCCAAACTACCTGTGGAAATGGGTTATGGAAGCAAAAGATGGGAGTTTGACTCTAAAATGAGCACCAATAGAAGAAGTTCAGTTTGACAGATCACCTGTGAAACTAGATGAACATTCGTTGTACGGAGATTGAAGATTGGAACATTCAGACTCTACAAAAGCTGAAACCTTGCAGATACTACCATGTTACTCAGGTGAGAATGAAGAGAAATCAATGGTCTGCAAAATAGAAAAACTAGAAAGGTCAAGACAGACTTTGGATGTGGCTAACATACAATCCATTTTGGCGACACCAATTCAGTGCACAATCACTTTGGGTGGACTGCTAAAATTGAGACCACACGTATGGGGAGATATACAAGTTACCATGGCAAGAATGGGATTGAAAGGAGTATCTCAAATGGACATAGAAAAATTGCAACAAGAAGAGACACAAGCTAGATTTGTGAAATCGATACCTATGAATAAGGTCAGGGACTATTGTGAAGGGGATGAAGGAAACATGACCCTTCTAGTACAATACAACGAGATAACAACTATGACTATTTTAGATAGTGGAGAGAGCATAGACATAGCAACCAAAGCTATTTGGGAAGCTTGGGGAATGTCAACAATTAGACAAACAAGATGAAACTGCAATTGGCAGATGGACACATAGAGAAACCAATGGGCCTACTAGAAAATGTGATAGTCACCTCCTGCGGGATTGACTACTAGCACACTTTTTCCATTGTAGAATTTGGGAAGAAACTTAATTACAAAATCATCTTGGGAAGATCGTTCATGAGGCAGATACAATTAATCCAAAACAGACACTCGAGTGAACTTGAAAGAACATTCTTACAAGAATATCTTGAGGACACCAATACAAGAATTGGATTGTGAAACTTGTGCGAAAATTGAACGGCCATCCTGGGTACATAAAAACACTCAAATTTGGATGTGTGGTGCTTCTCAATTGGGAAGCTTACAAAAGGAAGATTGTGTTCTAGACATAGATGTAAATGGCATAGATTACATACCAAAACCATTCCCTGAATATTTATTTAAACCCTTTGAATGGACTCAAATCCTGTCCACCATGGATGTATGTATTAATGAATCTACACCTACACATTTCTATGACAAGGAGGGCTATGATATAGTACCCATCCAAATGGTATTAATTAAAATGATCGAGGAGGAACAGGTTTTCTCTTATCACTATTATGATGCTATGGACAAGTGGGAAGAAGAATCCATCACAATACAGGGATCGAACTCCAAGAAAGAGCAGGAAAGAGCCAAGCTATTACTCAGAGGAGGGGAATAATTTCTTTTTTAGTTTCCAAACCAACATCGAAAACGCCAACAAAGATATTGTAAGAAGCCAGATCATAACTTAAGAAAGAAAGCTACAAAGTGGCCATTGTAAACCAAAACTTAATTCTTGATGAAAGTGAATGTAGTGAATTGCATAAAAGATAAGATAATTGGAGGATATCCAAACGTGAAGCCTGCAAAGACACAACACCAAAGGGAACCAAGGTCGATTAAGCCAGATAAAATTAAAGGAAAAGAATCTTTGATGAACAAAAGGGAGCAAAAAGCAAAATATAAAGAGCTGAATCCTTGAAGGAAGTATGGACCACGAACATGGAATTAGACAGTGATGATAAATTGGGAAAAATTAGTGTTCCAACGCATTATAAGAAATACGCTTTACAAGATTGTAGGATTATTGTAGAGAAACCCTTGTGACAATCAATAGAACTGAGAAAGTCTTGTGAAGGGCCAGAAAACGCCAAACAAATTGATCTTGTCGAGCCTAGAGAAGAGCCAAAACCAACATACATAGCCAATGATCTATCACAAGAAGAAGAGGAGATTCTCATGAGAACGGTAAGAGAATACAGGGATTTTTTTTGCATGGTCTTACAAAGATCTCAAAGGGGTGGATCCTTCCATATGCCAGCACACTAACCATATGAGAGATGATGCTAAGACAAGTAGACAAAGACCATACACCTATAAGGAAACCTTTGCCAAGAAAATCAAGGAAGAGAAAGAAACTCAAGGAGGTTGAGTCTATCTATGAAATATAACACACTGATTGGGTATCACCAATTGTAGTGGTGCCTAAAACGAATGAAAAACTTAGAGTGTGTTTAAATCTCAAAAAGGTGAACTCCACTATCATACGTGATAACTATCCTCTTCCCATCACCGATCACGTGCTAGAATGAGTAGCTGGCAAGGAAGCCTATAGCTTTTTGGATGGCTTCTTTGGATACAACCAATTGACTATCGATCCCAAGGACCAACATAAAAATGCCTTTGCCACAAAGTGGAATTTTTTTGCTTATCGAGTAATGCTTTTGGGATTGACCAAGGCACCAACAACATTCCACAGGTCAAACAATTAAACCAGGCGAAAAAAAACTATACAACCACAAAAAGAGAAGGTCTTGGTATGGTGTATTTAGTCAAAAATTCTAACACTACTTGTTAGCCACCAAGTTTGTCTTCTTTTTAGACCATCAAGCCTTACTCTACTTGGTGAATAAGCCATGCAATACTGGTAGGATAGTAAGATGGTTTATCATCTTACTTGAATTTGACTTCATGGTTGTGGTTAAAAAAGGCACGACTCACCAGCGGGCAGATTACCTGTCAAGACTCACCACGGGGGAAGCACCCAAAGGGGTAGACAATGACTTATCGGATGCATATATGTTCTCTGTGGAAATGATTCCAAGATGGTTAGAAGAACTTGTGTCTTTAATGACTATAGCACAAGTGGGTTCTCAAATATCGATTCTTATTACACTACATTTGATTGAGCAATCTTAATTGTTGACGGGAAGATTGTATCGTAAAAACAAGGATGAAATCCTCTCTTGTGCATCAGTCTTGAATAGAAAGATGCATACTTGAGTCAAGCTCATACCACAATCATAGGCATACACTTTTCACAAGACCAAACCCTACAAAGACTAACCTGGTTGGATGCTTACTTGCCTACTATGAAGATAGATGTTCATCACTACATAAATGATTGCTCTCAATGTAAAGAAAGACCTGACATACCCCATGCCACATTATTCCATATTTTAGTCACACCCTAGTGGAGCAAATACCTGGTTGAGTATTTGACTAACAGAATATTCCCAGAAGACATGAGTAAAAGAAAAAAAAGAGCTCTAGAAACTAAAGCAGCCAACTACACAATGATTGGAAACCATCTCTATCGATGCGGGAAAGATCAACAGCTCAAGCCATGTGCCAATGAAACGGAATACCTTCCTGTAATGAGCAAGTTCATACAGGTCTAGTGGGGGGTCACTTCTCTCATGAGACCACAACCAAAGCTATATTGATGGTAGGCATTTGGTGGCCAACTTTATTTGGTGACATGAAAGAATTTGTTCCACAATGCGATACATGCCAATGAGCAAGGATGCCAATGAGAATGGATAACATGCCACTGCAACCTATGATGGAGCACGTGCATTTGCTTTATGGAGTATAGACTTCATAGGTCCAATAAAACTGCCACCTTACAAAACTCAATCACAATATATTATTGTGGCAACAGATTACTTAACCAAGTGGGCTGAGGCACAAGCCACCCGGAAGAACGATGCACGCACAACGGCTGCATTCTTGTTACTAGATAGGGACTTCCTATTGAGCTTGTGAGTGATCGTGGATTGCATTTCCTCAATGAGTTGATATAATATCTACTGGATGACTTCATGGTCGTTGATAACAAATATGCACCCTACTACCCCTAGGAGAATGGTCAAGCAGAACATACAAACAACATTTTGAGCTTTGTACTAACCAAAATTGTTAGGTTAGGCAGAATGAATTGGGAAATGCATCTTCACTCAACCTTATGGGCATATTGAGTTTCCTTTAAAATGGCTTTGAACACTACTCCTTTTCACTTGGTATATGGCCTGGATGCAATATTTCCAATGGAGTTCTTATTACCCACACTTAGAGTTGCAAGTGAGTTGGAATGGAAAGGACATGAGTTTTCAGAACGATTCAAAGACTTAGAGCGCCTAGATGAACAATGTTTAGCAGCTATTGCCCATATATACGCACAAAAGTAGAAACAAAAGAAATTCTTTAACTCACATTTGTTGACTAAAGTTTTAGAACTAGGGGATTTAGTCCTAGTGTACTCATTAAAACAACATATACCCAAATTCAAGAAAAAAGGACATGGTCCTTTTGTAATTGAAGATGTTTCACCAAGTGGGGCTGTCAAGTTAGCCATGGTAGATGGAGAAATCATGGAAAACTAGATTAGGGGATGTTGACTCTGCAAATACAACCTTCCCTTAACTAATGACCTTCTGCAAAGAATGCATGTGTCAAAGGAAAGGAAGTTTAAACAACAATAGGTTATTGAGGAGGCTCAAGAACAAGCTTGTATTCAAAAATCGCTAAACAAAAAGAACCAAGACATCCTGTTCTCCAAGCTGTACCATTCAATACCCTCCACATTCAACCATTAGCAGAGGATGAGGTAGAGACTGATGACGAGTGGCTAGAGGGTCTTGATATGCAAATCAATGCGAGTCTCAACAACGATTACAAAGTTAAACCTCTATCAGATACATAGGTCCGACTCAATGGGGTCAACTATTCCACTTACTACAAAAAGCAACTACTCAACCACTTGAGTACTGTTGGCAAGGGCTGCAACAAGAGCGTCACTCAAATCTTAATGAGAACCTAATATTAGGTGTTCTGTGGATGAGAACCTACAAAAAAATTTCGGGCTAGGATGCCAGAATTCTAGAGCTCACACTCAGAGGAGGACATTTAAAAGTACCGTTTGCCTATAGTAAAGAGGAATGGAAGGAAGCTTTAGGTGATTTCTAATCAAACGAGCATAAGTCATCGACCACAATTACAACTACAACTACAACTCCAATAATGACTTCTATTACTCCACCAATGCAAGGAGCCATGCAAGTTTGGATACCCAAAAGTCAACTGGTCAACCGATCTCAGCAAATCTAGGTGCCCAAAAGATTGCTATGCGCACCACCAACAACCATAAGAGCAAACAATTTTATCCATATTTTTAACAAGAACCACCAATACTAAAGAAAAAATGGATATGGAAACCAAAGAAAAAACATGTAGTTCAGAGTAGAAGACCGACTTACCAAAGCAGACAAGTCAAACTATGGGAACCAAAGACCCCACTGCAACTCAAACCAACCTCCATTAGGTACAAGTAGATATCTAAAGTCAAACCACCAACTACGACTGGACCCATCGGCTCCAGTGAGAACACAACAAATGGTACATATCGCACCATAAAAGAACGTGCTCAAGTGCTATAAAGTTTACTCTTCAAGAGAGTTCAACCACAACATACCTCGCCAGTGAAAACTCTTGATTACAATATCAAGACCCACCTCTTGCACAACATAGTGTGTTTAACTGTATTGACGTCAATAGCATCATAGGGCCAATCAGGGCCATGCATAGACACGACTTTGTAACCTACGCACTACACAACCATAATACTCAATTATTTTTGGCAGACTAAAGCAAGGAGGAGGGGAGCCAATCTGATAATGGACAAAACATATGGACTTGGAAAAGATAAGAGCAATGTTTTGAAGTAATTGTGTGTTAACGTACAATCTTTCTTGAATAAATTAGTTGATTGCCCATGCAACACAATGATTGGGGAATGCAATGAGTTAATCCCTTGATATGTGAATATATTGTACATAACTGCCAAAAAACCATAAATAGTGCAGTTTTTGCTAATCATTGCCGATTCCTAGCTGAATATAAGTACATAAGAGTATAGCATTGATAGTATTGTAACAATTGGAAAGGATTCCAAATGAATGAGAGAAGGGAGTGAAGATAGCTTGATTAAGCATAAGAAAACAATAAATTCCATTACCTAATTGTGCTTTGGAGTTATTGATGTCTCAAAGCTTTTATGGAGTAATCACCAAGGTTATTAGCCACAACAACAAAGCTTCTTCTCCCAAGTGTGTGACTAAAATGAGTGAGAGAAGGTTCTTTTTGTAGAGTTTTGGTGCTTCCTTGCCTCCCAAGCTTGTCCATGCCTTCCTAGGGCGCCCTCTATTGCTATTACAAGTTGGAGAGGTGTCCTAACCTCCCTTGCTTGCCAAGAAAGGACAAAAGTACCTAAGCCTTCCATGCCAATTTTGGGTGCTACACCTCATGTAACCCCATGTTTAGAGTCAATATTTACAAAAGAGATCGGTCCATGGTTATGGGTCATTCTATGGGCATCGATGGGCATGCATACACAAGCACATACATGCCCATGCACATGCATACACATACATACCTTAGAGCTATGACTTAATTCCATTAACATTAGGATAATGATTAATTGACTAGAGTGAACTTAGCTTATCAGAATTCAATTTTGAAAGATGCTTTTAAAAGACGAGCTTGAGGAAAATGAGCTAAGGCATGAGATGCACACACACTTGCTATATTTCACAATTTTTGGAGCAGACATATATTTTTATGGAATTTCAGGGTGGGGTAGATTTAGATGAGACGATTGCGTCCAGCTAGGTGCAAGCACCTGAAAACTTACTATTTTTGGATGAAAATGACAAAAAATAAAAAGTTTCATTTTTGAAAATCTTATATTAATAGATACATTAGTAACTCATCAGAGGTGAAAAATTGCTAAAAATAGAAACTTTCTATTTATGACCACAATAATCTGATACATTTATTTCTTTAAATTTTGCATGTAGGCCCCTTCTACTAGGGTGGTGGAGACCTTACATGAGACAAGGTGCAAGGCATTGGTTGATTAGTACATAGATTAGGGTGGATAGATTAGGCTAGCATTCATGATGACGGTGAGAGCATCATGTGTAACCACAGTAAGCATAATTGTAGGACTCAATGCACAAAGAGAATAGGCACAAACTGGATTGATCGTTGGACTAGAATGCTAGTACATAGTGAGCCATTGTATAGGCTTTTGGGGAAAAATTTGGATGACATCATAAGTGATGGTAGGCATCAAGATCAGCCCAAATCAGCTCTTGGCCTTGCATACCTCTCCATGGGTGTGTGTGTAGCATGTGGAGTCAATGAAAGCATCAACTAAATCAAGTAGGCAAATCTAGTAGGAAAATACACTAAATCTAGACAAGGTAGAGTAAGGGGAGAGCTCCATGGTGTGGGCTTAGGCACAAATTCCTAACAACCCTCCCCTATTTGTGTCTAAGCATATCAAATGTCAAAGGTACCTTCTAGTGGGGTCTAAGTCTCCCATCTAGATAGGTGTACAAAAGGATGCCTCCCCTAGAGAGTAGTGGCCGTAGGGTGTTGGCAAAAATCCCTCCCCTTGAGAATGGTAGTCAACAAGGGTGTAGGTCACAAGTTCCTCCCCTAGAGAGCTGTAAGCAACTAGGTGTAGGAAAAGAACAAATTGAGTGCATCAAAAGACATCTACGTAGGAAACTGCTCCGTTGTCTTCTTCAAGGATGTTGACTTTGCCTTTATCTTTGTATAGACTCCAATCCGGCCCATGACTGTTTTCACCACAATGCACACAAGGGTTGATCTTGTAACGTTTGTTGGTGTGATTGTAGTGTTTGCATCTTTGCTTTGTTTGGTTCCTTGGTGATGTAGTGATGAAAGCTCCTCTAGAAATCTTTGTGTCTTGGATCTTCTTCTTGTGCTCTTGGAGTGAGTTGATGATGTCTTCGAGGTTTGGTACCGGCTCCTTTTCTTGAGAACTTTGACAATCTGACCATAGTTTGCATTTGGTACCGCTTTTAGAGAGATTTGGTCTTTATTCTGCACCAGGAATTTTATGTATGCCAACTGGGTGCATAACCTCTTCATTCGGTTGACAAGAGAAGCAAGATCTTCTCCTAGTTCCATGGTAAGACCATAGAGTTGCATTTTGAGAGAGATTTTGGAGTGTTTGGCTATAGCTCCAAAGTGTCTCTTAAGCGTGACTCATGCATCATATAAGGTAGTTTATTCATCTAGGTAGTGGATGTATTTATCCCCCACAATGATGGTGAGAAGGATCCCCAATGCTTGCTCATCCCGTGCTATGAATTGTGTGTGAGACCCTCTAGTCTTGATTCTTTGTCCTTCTCCTAAGGGTTTGACCATGGACCATAATTGTTTTTTCATTAGGTAGACCTTGGTATTTATCTGCCAGGTATGGAACCCTTGGCCGTCAAAATCCATGAGTTTATCCTTGTCCATAATGCACCCCAAGTGTCATGAGGGAAAGGTCTTACCCTTGGTGTAGGGCAGTGTCGAATTCCCTTGTGTGATGATTTTACAAATTGATAGCTTTGTGAAACCACTCTCCACTTTGTGGAGCTTCTCTTCACAAAGTATAGACTTTGAAGGCTCGAGGTTCAATCCATTGAATTAGGGTTTACAAGAATTTTTTTGGGGTGATTAGGGATGCACAAGGTGTGAGCTTGGATGGAGGCATGCAAAACAAGGTCTTAGGGCTTGTGGGAATGCTTGCATAAATAAGAACCTTGGGCTACAAGGGCTTTGGCTAGGTCGAGGTTTGATGCAAGCTTGCAGGCCGTGGGAACACCTGTTGTGGTTGCAGGTTACAAGACTTTACAGGACCGTGGGAACTCCCTCTTTGTTGGGTTGAGGTAGATTTACTGGCTCGCAAGAACAACAACTTGCTTGACTTTGGAAATAGCAACCGGAGTTGCGTGTGAATGCCGTCAGTTAAGTGGCATGGGAAAACCCTCTGAAATTGGTGCGTAGCCGGAGGATGAGGCCATGGATGGGGCACGGCATCTGCCAACAAGCTTCACTCCCAAATATAGGTGCAAACTCACCTAGCCAATGTGTTGCCTTGTCGGGGATGGCGAGTTCTGTAGTTGATAACCTTGTTGCAAAAGAAGCAAGAGGCTTGTGAGCTCATTAATGCTCCAAATGAAACATGCTAGGGCTCATTAAAGAGCTCTTGAAAAACTCCATGCTCACACACATATTAAGTAGGGTTTTGGGGATTGTGATGAGCTCAAAAAATTGGCTAAGCACAATGCTCACATACGCACACTAAAACAATCCAATCTTTTACTACGCAAAGGCCTAAATACAATGCGAAGCAGTTATGAATGGAAACCACCCAAGCAAGAGAGAGACATGGAATGGACTAGCTTAGAGAGATTAATGCAAATGCAAAATTAATGGGACCTAGTGCTAGATTGAAAACTTAATCTAGCTTTGTAGCTCTGATACCACATGATGAGTACATAGATTAGGGTGGATAGATTAGGCTAGCATTCAAGACGACGGAGAGAGCATCATGTGCAGCCACACTAAGAACAATTAGGAGACTCAATGCACAAAGAGAATAGGCAAAATTTGGATTGATTGTTGAGCTAGAATGCTAGTACATAGTGAGCCATTATATAGGCTTTTGGAGAAAGATTTCGATGACATCATAAATGATGGTAGGCATCAAGATCAGCCCAAATCAGCTCTTGCTCGTGCATACCTCTCCATGGGTGTGTGTGGCATGTGGAGTCAATGCAAGCATCAACTAAATCAAGTAGGAAAGTCTAGTAGGCAAATACACTGAATTTAGACAAGGGAGAGTAAGGGGAGACCTCCATGGTGTGGGCTTCGGTACCAATTCCTAACATTGGGGAAGAGTCCCTTCATGTATATACACTATGCCACTTGCAAGTTCAAGAGTCTCAGTATTATAACCTACTTGAGTGCTCAACTTTTGATCATATTCAAGCTTACTTTTGATCATATTTGAGATTAATTTCTCAGCATTTCACCCCTGTACCACTTCCTATATACCTTTCTCTCCTAGTCACTCCATGGAATCTCAATTACCACACTCATATCAACAATCCCAAAGCATCATGAATCATTGATCAGCTCAACATAGAGCTTGTGGCATATTTCATTTGGCCCCATATATCAGAATTAACCTTCAAGCACAATAGAACAATCCATCTCTCTCTCTCTCTCTCTCTCTCTCTATGTGTGTGTGTGTGTGTGTGTGTGTGAAAATGACTTCTTTGATCCCTTCAACTTCCTCAACCCTCAAGGTGATCAAACTCAACTAGACAAGTAGAATCTATCACCACAAGGGGCACCAACAAGCTCAAACTGAGGGGGCATGCCATTCTTGAATTTGGGAATAGGGAAGGTGAGCTCTAGCTACTCCAACAATCATGTCTTCTCAAGACACCAAGTTTTGGATCATAGAGTAACTCATCCCGTTACAACTCACACATAAAGGAAAAGAGCTCAAGGAATTTCCCATGGTGCAATCCAAAGACAAGTGGGAAACATACATGAAGGGACAAAAATCATACATCTCTCTCCCAAGCCTTCTACAACACTGCTAAACACCACCCCTTAGCTTTTAGTTTCTTTTTCCTTTTCTTGTCTCATCTCGCTTTGTAATCCTAAGGTTGTCCTTGTCTAGACACTATGAATCACCCAGTCATGCCAACCTTTGGATCATTCCCTCGGTGTAACAACCAATTTCCTCCCCACGCTAAGAGGAAACACTTTTTTGTATGTATGTTTTGGTCCCACGAGCCATATGTGACCTCTTGAGGACAATAAATTCATCTCTCTCTCTCTCTCTCTCTCTCTCTCTCTCTCTCTCTCACACACACACACACACACACACACACACACACACACACACACACACACACACACACACACACACACACACACACACACACACACACACACACACACACACACACACACACACACACACACACACACACACACACACACACACACACACAACTCATTTTTGACATGATAGACAACGATCCACTATTTCAGCCATAAATTTCCTCATACAAACTTTGATTTGGGAAAATTTTGGCTCCAATGAAAGAAGACAACACCCTCTAGGTGTTGATTTAGTAATTAAAAGAAATTGAGCAGTCTAAAGCTTTGTTGTTGCAACATTTCTAAATGCAATAAGCTATAATAAATATTATGATTTTCTTGGCTGTCTTCTTAGTGATGTCTATTGCAATTTACAAGGGGCCTTCTTCATCAATAGCATACATAAACATTGTGGAAAATGACCCCAAATCCCCAAACATTTTAAATCCCAACACAATCAACATCATCAACAGTGGGAACCATGATTATGGCTTACTTGGCCTCATTGCAAAAGATTGTTTACAAGCAAGGTGAAGAGCTATGCGTACTTGCTATGATGCTTGTTCCTAGGACCACACTTATATGCTTCGTTACATGACTTTCAAGCTTGGATGCTTGGTCCTAGGACCAATTTTGTTCTCTTGGAGCAAGGATGGTGTTAAGAGCATAGTTGAGTGAAAAATTTGTGGTGGCTTCTTGTACCATGCAAACATGCTTGATCCTAAGGCCATGCATGAATGAAAAGAGTGGGCATGCTTGGTCCCAATATCTTTTATCTCGAGGGCATGGTTAGATGCTTTATCCTAAGAAAAAAATTGGATGCTTGATCCCATGACAATGCATGAACTCAAGGGCATGGTTATATGCTTTAGACTAGCTTAAATTTTGGATGCTTGATACCATGACAATGCTTGAACTTAAATGCACAAATTTTTCATGGTTCCATGACCATGCTTGGGTGCTAGCTCTTAAGACCATGACATGATGCTCATTCCCAAGGCCACACTCAAATTCTTGGTCACAAGATTTTGAAAGCTTGGATGCTTGGTCCTAGGACCAAGCATGTTCTCAAGAAAATGCTCTTTAGACCATGTTTCCTCTCATGACAATGCTCATAAGTCCATGCTTTGTTAGAATCCTAGGACCGATAAAGATTTTGGAAAGAATATGAAGCCTTAGAAAAAGGATGTGCTTGCTTCCTATACCAATATGCAATGAGTGATTCCAATGCCATGCATAAATGCAAAGAGTGGAGTGTGGTTGGTCCCAAAGCTTTATTCAAGGGCCATGGTTGTATGCTTGGTCTAAAAACCATTATTTGGTGCTTCATCCTAATCCCATAATGAGGTACTTACTCTCATGGCCATGCTTGAATGCACAAATTTTTCATAGTCCCATGGCCATGCTTTGATAGTTCCTCACACGACCTTGATAGGATGCATTGTCCCAAGACCATGCTTGAATGTATAAATATGAAATAAGAATATTTTTGTTGGTAGGAATTTTCTCGTATCCATAGGGAATAGTGGATTTGTATACTACACTTTAGGAATGGTCTTTGGACCATTTTATTGTAAATGATTTTTCTAGGACCATTTGCTATTTACAAGATTTAATATCAGCTAAGAACTTGGCTTGGATTTTTTGCTTGTTTAGCTTATTATTTCAAAATTGATACATTTATTTGCAACACAATTTCTCTAAAATCTATGTTGTTTAAAATATTCTTACAAAAAACTTGCATACCAAGGCCTCTACTTTCATCTGGATGGAGGATGCACTCGCATGCCATCCAAGATTGCTTCATTTTTTCTTCTTCATGAATGGGGAGACACCAATAATGCAATACAAAGTACATGTTGCCGCACCAAACTGGATATTTTCAAACTCTTTCCAAGTGGAGACACAAATGCTCCCTCCTTGTACAACCCCATAAAGGAAGAACAGTCCTTACCAAGGTGTCAAATAGATAGCTCTTTAGAATGCAACATTTGATATTCCCTTGTTGCCACATGTTCTTAAATGCATACTAGACTCAATTCCTAGCTTCAAGATGACACAAAACACACGTATTCCATTTTTTGCTTGGCTTCAAACCTCATGGCCAAGGTAATTGAAAAATTTATACTACTACAAGTGGTTCTTGATTCTACAAAATTCATGATTTCTCCTCGTTGAGAGTTTTCACTAGCATAATCTCATAGAGAGAGAGAGAGAGAGAGAGAGAGAGAGAGAGAGAGAGAGAGAGAGAGAGAGAGAGAGAGAGAGAGAGAGAGAGAGAGAGAGAGAGCATAAGGGAAGGGTATGGGATTGGGAATGGGGATGAATGAAGAAGGGATTGAGAAAAAGAGCATTCTTATGGAGATGTTGATTGTGATGGAGAGCTTGCGTTACCTCCATATAATACGTATGTAGAGTTTCACTGTATTCTATGCATCTGGCAACTCTTGAAATTGAGGTCTACTGGTTCTTATATGCTTCTTCTACAGCTTGGTGTGTGCCCCAAGCAAAAACATGGCATCCCTTCTCTTGCCATGAATAACCTCAAGCTTTTGAGAAAAGCTTCCCTCTTTGGTAAAAATAACCTCTGCTTTTAGAAGTCAACCCTTGGTCATACCATTCAATTTTTCCTACATTAACCACTCAATTTAATGGGATCTAGATAGCTAATGTAACTTTAAGCGAACTAAACCACACCGTGATACCTTGGTACAATCATGACACTCACCATACCATTCAATTTTTACTACATTACCCACTCAATACAATGGGATCTAGACAACTAATGTGACTGTAAGTGAACTAGACCACACCATGATACACTGGCACAATCATGACACTCATTGTACTACCTTGACATATTTACGATGCCAATTTTTATAAACACAATCCCTGTAAAAATCCTATTTGATTTTGTTCCTCCACTGTATGTCCAATCTACACTTATAGGATGACAAAATATAGTATATTTTTTGGTTTTAATTGTCAACTCTTATTCATTGAATGTTGTTATCCTAAGATGACAGAGCTTTCAAATAGATCACAATGCCAAGGCTTGTTCGATGAAAGTTTTTATCCTAAGGTGGTTGAAGAAATCAAATTTCTTGAAGGTATAAATATGAAGTTGTGGTCGAAATTAAGTATTTTAAATGGTGAACTCAATAGGTCTACTAATTTTTGGACTTATCCTATATTATGGCCACTCATATTCAATAAGTATTATAAATGGTGAACTCAATAATTCTAATGATTTTTGGACTTATCCTATATCATGGCCACTCATATTCAATAAGTAGACTATATAAGAATGGTTTGATTAGAAGCAAGGTTTGCATTTCTCACTGGAGACTATTAGTAGGTCTTTTGAAAATAAAGGAAATTATGAGGAACACTTTTTTGTTTCCAAGCATCATCATAGACCGTCCTTGTTAAAAGAATAAAAACTAGTAATTATCCAATGTTATTGGGTGCTCTTAGGCAGAGTCAAAGGTTTCATTGGATGGTCATTGTTTGTGAGTCTAAGCATGGTTGTTTCAACTCTCTATAGGAATGTGACCACTCTTGATCTCCTCTTTATCAGGGGTTCTAAGTATTTCAAGGTTAGTGATGGTTGCAAAGGATGGTCCTAGAATTATGGTCTAAGAACCATCCTAGACCAAAGTTTTTAATCTTCTATCTATGTTTATTTTTGGTAGACTCATGGGTTGAAAAATAAGCTCATGGCTCAAAATTTACTATTTTGACCAATTTTCAACATGCTGGTGAAAACATTGTGAATATTTGTCTTGGCTAGAAGTTTGCAATGAGGAGATAGTCGAAGATGTGGTGGAGAACAATTGCAAAAATAGAAGTTTAGAAGAGGATTTCATGGATGAAGAATCCAATTGTACAAACGAATCTATATCTACAAGATCAATGCTGATTGTGATATTGGATATAAACAAATTAATATTGAAGCGTAGTTTTGAGCCATCTACTTTGCATACATCACCTATGTATGCTTAAAAGAAGTACTTAATTTTGTGTCCTAGATGCACAAGATTCTTACAAGATCTTGTTGAAGAATTTAAAGTTGGGATTTGGTCAAATGCAATGGATTACAATATGGAACAAATGGTGACATGTTTCTCAAGAAATGAGGAGTAGCTATGGGGACAAGAAGGTTGTTATGCTTTTGTCAAGAAGAGATTGTTTAGGGCATACAATTCAGGTGTGGATAAAAACTATCTAAATGCTTTGGGCATGATCCAAGAAGGATGTTGTTAATTGATGACTCTCCTTATAAATGTAGTGTTACTCCTACCAAGAATTGCACCTTTCTATACACACTTCATGTAGATAAAAAGGATGATGATGTACTCTTGGGACAATTATTACCATATTTGATATGTTGAGGTTGATTATGTACGCTTGATCATTGATTTTTATCATTTTGGTCTACCTCTGGTGATTGAAGGTCATCCTTTATTTTACCTTGTTGGTGATGACATTTATTATTGGAAAGAAGAAAATGAGAAATGGTCACAATAAGTATTTAGCATAGGAAGACTTTCAATGGAAAAAAAGGAAGAGAATACCATAGCAACAATTATTCTTTAAAAAAGGGCATCAACAACTAGAAGAAGTCTAAAGAATGTAGTTTCTACTCCTTTAGAAGAAAAATATTTTATTCAAGAAGTTTTGAGGCTCGAAGGTCCACATGTACCAAGCATGAAGCCTATACAATTGATTGCTCTTGCCAAGAGATTAGGTTGTAGGGTGAAAGCATGAATGTGTGGTACCCTTTTAAGGGTGGGAAGCTGCTTTTTAATAACTTTTTTCTAAAAAGTGGGACTTGGCAAAAATTTAACAAATCGATTCTAAATTTTGCACCCATTATAGATTTAGATTCTCCTTTTGAAGAGCTATCTAGTGATATATAACACATGAACACATTTTCTCTCTTATATTCATTCATGTTGGAAAATTAAAAAATTTCTTGTAGTGAAAAGTCATATAGAATCTCTCAATAAAAGAAAAAGATGGAGAGGATGGTTCATGACTAATGTAACAAGTACCTTATCCTATTCAACCCATTTTCAAAAATAAGAGAGAAAATACCTCAAGATTATATGTTGTAGTCCCTGCAATGTTCCTACTCATCCTTGTGGTCCAGTCTATAAAATTTAATGTAACAGAATAGCTTATAGAGCCTCCTAGCAGACCAAAAATTTTGTATGATCCCATGACCATTCCACAACTATATTACTACGTTCACATGGTCTCCACAAGGTAGGGAAAAGTTCAATTAAGTGCCTTGAGATTCAAGAATCCAATCCCTTCAATGTATATAAAGAAAGTGATTCCTATTTGGTCATATCATATAATTATTTAAAATTACACAATAGGGAAGAGAAAAGAATGGAAACAATGTTTCCATGGCCATTGCATCCATCATTTCTTTAACAAATCAACGTCCATTTAAATGGCTTTTGACACATTATTTCTCTAGATTAGTTCAAGCTGGGAATGGGATTTTTTCCACTTTATTTCATATGGAGTTAGAATATAGAGAGGTAAAGGGGAGAGACGGTGACCTCGCAACGAGGGGGCAGGGAGAAGGTGTATGCAGAGTGGGGATTGAGGATGTGAGAACGAGTGAGAGAATGAGAGAGAGTGGTAGAGTGTGAGGGAGGTAGCGTTCCCCAGAGAGAGAGAGAGAGAGAGAGAGAGAGAGAGAGAGAGAGAGAGAGAGAGAGAGAGAGAGAGAGAGAGAGAGAGAAGAAGAAGAAGAAGAAGAGAGATGGAAACAAAACATGAAGCCTCTATTTGTGTCTCTTTATCTCTCTCTATCTCTCTCCCTCTCTCTTTCTATTTGTTGAGAGAAGAAGAGAAGAGAAGTGCTTAACATTGTAGGAACTCTCTCAAGAGCTGTGTGTGTGTGTGTGTGTGTGTGTGTGTGTGAGAGAGAGAGAGAGAGAGAGAGAGAGAGAGAGAGAGAGAGAGAGAGAGAGAGAGAGAGGGTGACAAGATCTGCATGTTGAATTTTGGGTAGAATGTAGTGCTTAAAGTTTCACAACACTGGCTATATGCACACTACTTGCAAATTGCAACGTATCCCATAGTGAGCTTGTGGTTCAATAGATACTTCATCTTTTGTAGACCGTTTATATTTCATGAATATTGCTTATATTTACTTTGCATCCTGCATAGATATATCTGCTAAAGGCAAAGTGCATAAATGCCCTTTGTTCTGTCACGTGGGGGGTGGGGGCGTGGGGAGAATATGCCTAAAGACCTCAATGTAATTTGAGTGAGTTGTGATATAACACACCAATGTACAATGTTGTATACTCCTTTGTTGATAGGAAAAGCATCACTTATGGAGATGACACGATGTATGGAGCTTTGGCGCATGGGTTTGGCTTAAGGTTGTCATGTGTGATGCGCATATGCTAAATAGGATTCCCATTAAAGCATTGCAGCTTATCACTCCTTCTGCACCTTGGCATGAAAAGAAGCCATCTATTGGTCACCAAAGTGTCTTTGGTGACTTGGCCTATGCTTTCGTGCTAGAGCAACAATGTAAAAAATTGGATGATAAGACTATGAATGCATTTTTATTTTCTAGAGCTTGAAAATCAAATATTATAGGTTGTATCATGTAGAAATCAAGCCTATCTTGATTGGCTAAGATGTAGTTTTGGTGGAAGATGTAGTTCAATCTTTGGTAGAATGTACCAAGGAGACATATGTGAGCTCACAAAATATTGACGATACTTGTTGCCTCTATTTAATGGTCTAATTAATTTAAACTAATCTAAGTTTTGCTTATGTTAGTTATGCTTTCTTTGTAGAGATTCTATCTATCCAGACAAAGAAAACATAGACCCGAAGGCCAATGTAGGAAAGTAGTTAAAGCATGAATGTGAGTACATGTAGAGCCTATGGATGTTTCAAATGATATTATGGATGATCCCATCATAGATAACTATATAAGATATAATTATGATGATAGGGTTGAAAACAAGTACAAAGAGGATTGCCAAAATGGCAAGTGTAGTCTTTATGTGATAGTAAATTGGATGCATCTGTGTCTAGTCCTACTTGTTCAAGTTCTTAGCATGCCTCTTACGCATCAAATTTTTAGTGTCTAGATTGTATGATGAGGAACCTTTGTGATTTGATTAAGCACAAATTTCCAAAAAATCCATTGGTTGCAACGCAATCCAAGTATAAATTGATCATGAAGAATGTAACATGGTCTTTGTGTGATGCCGCCTAACAAAAAGGCCATTTGTACCAAATGGGTTACTCAAGTAGAAATGTAAGCTTGCTAGTACTTTTGATCACTACAAGGCTAGACATGGAAAAGGTTATACTCAAGAGAAGAGAGGGTCATTGATTTTGGTGAGACATTGCTTCCACTTTTTAAATAAACAACATTTTTGAATGGTGATTTTCATAAGGAACTTTATGCATTACAACTTGGTAATTTTGTTCAAAAAGGACCTGAAAATAGAAATATGGAGAGGACCTCATATCATAAGTATGAGGACCTCATATCATAAGTATATCTTTTATAGTTATGATGAAAAAGGAGGTTTCATTACAAGTATACAATCTGCTTGCGCATGGTTTTCATCACAATCCAAACTAAAAACACTATGTATGTCAAGCATGAAATGGATTATGTGTTTTTGGCCATTTCTCTATGTTAATGACATGCTACTCATTGGACCAATTGAGGGACACATTGCTAGTTTTGAGGGTGACTATAGGGCCTCTTTTGAAATGTCACATATGGGGATTTTGCATCATTATTTAGGCATGTAGTTTAAGCTATTGATGGGGATATTACTTTGCTCCATGCAAAGTATATTGAGACATTCCTATGTAGATTCAACCTTGAAGGTTGTGAGCCTATTGCTCTGATGTCATCGTCTATTAGCAAGCTATCGGTTGCTTGATTTTTGTATGCATTACGAGGACATATGTTCATTATGTAGTCTTATAGGTGAGCAGATGTATGCATGGCATAGTACCTAAGCATTGGAAGCTAGTTAAGTGATCTTTTGCTAGTTGACGGCACTTTATATCTTGGGTTGTTTTCTCCAAAAAAACAAATCATTTCCACCAAATAACAATGATTTATGTGGTCTCAAATTGGGGTGGATTTGGTTTCATGCTTGGTAGTTCATTCATATTTTGGTTGAGCAAGAAACAACCTACAAGGGCCACCTTTAGTTAAGGCCACATTCATGACATCTAGATGGAAATATGTGAAGGTGCAACATGATTTGCATGATGGGAAAAGTGAAGTCTTTATAACAAAGGAGGATGAATTTGGAAACACACTCAAAAGGGCCAAACAGTTCTTTGAAAGAAAGAGAGTGAAGAAACATCAAGATCCCTTTGTTTAGCCCTTTGCTAGGCCAAAAAAGCACGCTAGGCCAGTGAAGCAACATAGGGTGTCTATGCAATCTAAGTTGGATAAACATGCTAAGAATGTGTAGCCTATGAATGTGAAGATTTTTGTGTTCTTTAACAATGACATATGCTACTTCGTATTCGATTATTTTCCTTTGGGGAGAGAGAGAGAGAGAGAGAGAGAGAGAGAGAGAGAGAGAGAGAGAGAGAGAGAGAGAGAGAGAGGAGAGGGTTTTTATTATCTTCTTTGAAGGTCAAATTATGACCTATGGGACCAAGGTTACATGTGATGTAGTATGTGAATGGCTAATGAGTGACTCTCGATGCTCCAAAATTGTGGTGAGATGAGAGTCGCAATGGATGACTGATTTTGATACGAATGCATGATTTATATTAAGTAGTCGGTAATTAATAGATAACTTTGATTCTTTGTTTTTGGGAAGGGTAATCGACTCCACAAATATCAATCAAAATACCGAAACGTGTATTAATATGGCATTTGAAGAATAATAATATTTCTTATAGATAATCCGGAGTAAGCCCATACTGTGGCTGGGAGAGGAAAGTGTGTAGGTCTAAGTCATGACTAAAAGTGTGAGAGAAGCAAGTTTGAATGTGACCAAAAGCTGAGCACTCTAGTAGTGTGTGGTACTCAAACTCTCGAACTTGCAGTGAGCATAGTGTGTGATTTGATACTTCTCCATTGCCCCAGCAACGCCTTGTCTTGCATTGAATGGAATGGGAGCTACTCCAAATGGATGCGATAGTGCGTATCGCCGACGAGGGGATAGGCTCAAGCATGTAAGTGTGAGTACGGTTTCCTCTTTTAGCGAAGAACATAGTTTTGTAGTTGGGGACAATATGGGTGGTGTAATGTATGAAGCATGACCCATCGGACTTCTCCCAAGCAGTAATACATTGGCATTGTAGAAAAGCTTCATTCACTTGGCAGTCAATTGAAGCATCCCATCTCCCAAACCACTTCTTTATGTCTTGCATCCATCCCGTGCTCAAGATCTTGCTTTTATGCGTCTTTTGAACTTTTTTGTTTGCTTCCCATGCAATTGTAGGGAGTCGATGTGAGGGGTTTTGACGCATCTTTATCATGTACTCCACAACCCTTTCCATGCCCATAACCTCAATTGGAAGAGATCCCGACTCAAGAAGTAGGGGCATATATGGTGTTTGTGTCTTAACTTGGAGGAAGTTTGTAAGAAAACGCTTTTGGACATTCTCAAACTCTTTCCAAGTAGAGTTTGAGATGCTCCCGCCCCTCACTTCAACTACATAAAGAAGAACTGATGTCACCAATGCATCAAGAAGGTACTTCTTGAGAACCCAGCACTTGATGTTTCCCACATTACACATGTTCTCAAATGCATAATATGCTCTCTTTCCCGCTTCCAAACGATGCATAGCACATTCATTCCATTTGTGATTGAACGGAACCTCAAGGCCAAGGTACTTAAATCTCTCAACAACTTCAAGTGTCTCATTGTTGTACACAATGCATGGCGAGAGAGAGAGAGAGAGAGAGAGAGAGAGAGAGAGAGAGAGAGAGAGAGAGAGAGAAGGGGGGGGGGGGGGGGGGGGGGGGGGGGGGGGGGGGGAGGGGAGGATAGGGTGGTGATCTGTAAACAACATGCTAAGACAATGAACTCTTAAAATTTATTACCCAAAAATCATACATAGTATTTTCTTCTCTTCATAAGAGAGAGAATACCTAAACAACAAGAGCTAACAAATAGCATTAATTGTGTTGAGCCTTGCAGAATGACTTGGCACTACTTTGCATCCTATCATAGCTCTCTTAAGTGGCCTTGTGCCTTTTGAGGGCCCTACCCTATCCTGTTCCTTCACACCAACATTGGCCTCACATGGATTTGCAATAGCGCCACCCACATTAGCTTTCACCTTCAACATTCTTTCATTGAGCCCTTTGTGAGGCCCAAGATCGAAGAGTCTTTGTGGATGTGGTGTTACCAAATCAACTAAAAACAAAGTGAGAGAGAGTTAGTATGTCATGCCCACAAACATATGATAGCACACATGAGGAATGATCACAAGAGTTGTGTTGCGGGTACACCTTCGATCTTTGGTTTCTTGGCCCTCTTTTCCTTTATGCACTCCATGTACCTTGCAATGAAGAGGTGAGTAACCTGTAAGATTTCCAATTTCTGGAACCTTAAAGATTGTATAAAGCTTAATCAGCCTGATATGACTATTGAAAAAGCAATGTAGAACTGTCTGACCGTGGCAAATATTGGTATTTTTGGAATCTTAAGCACAAGAAACCCCGGGCTAGAAATTTTCAGAGAACAAAATTTCGATAAAATCTGGAAAAGCTACCGGCTCTGAAAGATTACACTAGGAATTTAATTAGTTAAGTAAAATTGGATGGTTTCAGTAATTATTATCAATAAAGACTTTCTTATCTTAAGGTTCTAGAAATTAGTTGATATTTCCAATTTTCATTAAAAATCAGAGAAATTAGTAAAAATCAATTTTGTGTATCTGGGGGGTTGTGTGGGGTAATGATGAACTCTCCCAGACTAGATTTAGTAGCAGGGGACGTTTTTTGACCTGTAGGGCTGCTTGGGATGCAAGTTATTGCCATTTTCTAGCCTGTGAGTACCCAGAAACCTATAAATATGACCCTTGCTTCAGAATTTCAGACAGACTCAGAGCCTTGACACACTCTCTCTCATCTAGAGAGACCGCTACACAGAAATCACTAAAGATTAAGCTCTAGTTGATTAACTTAAACGGTAATTAGCCTAATCCTTCTTAATTAGCAAGGCTAGATTAATCTATTTTCTTAATAAATTAAAGATTAGGCCTATGTATACTCATAAATCCTCTCTTAATTAAATATTCTTTGCTGATTGTTGTAATTAAAGCTTGGGAATATTAAGCTAATTAATTATCCTATCATATTAGGACTGAAATTATCCAAATTAACCATAAATTAATGGGAAATATATTAATTAAGTTTAGATTAAGTTGAGGTAATTATCAGAACTGCATAAGACAGTCATTAAGCTAGTAAAATTATCTTATAATTTTCTGCGTAATTTTCATAATTAATTAGGCAAAATGATACTGTTTTTTAGAGGAAATTAAAGGGGAAAATAATCAAATTGATTCAAAATTCCTTGAGTTATTTATCAGAGGTTAATTACATGTTAGGGAACCCGTGATAATTATGTCAAGCTCAGATAATTAATTTATCTAATTACTTTAGCAAAAATACTCTATTTTTATGACAAATTAAAAGGGAGAAATTAGTAAATTGATTCCAATTGCTTTGAGCTATTTATCAAAGGTTATTTAAATGTTAGGGAACCCGTGATAACTATGTCAAGTTCAGATAATTACGTTACCTAATTACTTTAGCAGAAATACTCTGTTTTTAGGACAAATTAAAAGGGGGAAATTAGTAAATTGATTCAAAATATCTTGAGTTATTTATCAGGGGTTAATTACATTAGGGAAACCTATGATAATTTCAAGCTCAAATAATTAATTTATCTAATTGCTTTAGAACAATTACTCTAATTTTAGGACAAATTAAAAGGGGGAAATTAGTAAATTGATACGAAATGCTTTGAGTTATTTATCAGAGGTTAATTATATGTTTCAAAAACTATGATAATTATATCAAGCTCAAATAATTAATTTACCTAATTACTTTAGCAGAATTATTCTGTTTTACTCTATTTTTAGGACGAATTAAAAGGGGAAAATTAGCGACTTGATTCAAAATGGTTTGAGCTATTTATCAGAAGTTAATCACATGTTAGGAAATCTGTGATAATTATGTTAATCTTAGATAATTAATTTACTTAATTATCATAGCAGAATTACACTGTTTTTAGGACAAATTGAAAGGGAGAAATTAGCAAAATGATTTGAATTATTTATCAGAGGTTAATCACATGTTAACAAACTCGTGATAATTATGTTAACCTCAGATAATTAATTTACCTAATTATCATAGCAGAATTACACTATTTTAAAGACAAATTAAAAAGGGAAAATTAGCAAATTGATTCAAAATGCTTTGAGTCATGTATCAGAGGCTAATCACATGTTAAAAAACCCATGATAGTTATGTTATCCTCAGATAATTAATTTACCTAATTACTTTAGTAGAATTACACTAATTTTAGGACAAATTAAAAAGAGGAAATTAGCAAATTGATTCAAAATGTTTTGAGTTATTATTAGAGGTTAATCACATGTTAGGAAATCCGTGATAATTATGTTAACCTCATATAGATAATTTACCTAATTATCTCAGCAAAATTACACTATCTTAATGATAAATTAAAAGGGAGAAATTAGCAAATTGATTCAAAATGTTTGGAGTTATTTATCAAAGGTTAATTACATATTAGGAAACACGTGATAGTTATGTTAAATTCAGATAATTATTTTAGATAATTATCCTAGTAGAAAATCACTATTATTGAGGGTAAATTAAAGGGGGAAATTAGTAAATCATGTGCTATGATTACATGCTATTTATCAAAGCTAGATTATAGGATAAAGAGGCCATGATAATTGTGTCAAGGCTAAAAAAGTAGTATAGATATTTATCTAAGTCAAATGATACTAATTCTAGCTAAAAACTAAAAAGGGAAATTAGTAAATCATGCTATATGATTACATGCTATTTATCAGAGCTATATTACATGATGAAAAGTCCGTGATAATTATGTCAAGGTTAGAAACTTAGTATAGATATTTATCTAAGTCAAAATATACCAATTCTGGTTGAGAGTTAAAGGGGAAAATTAGTAAATCATGTTATATGATTACATTCTATTTATCACAATTATATTACATAATAAGGAGACCGTGATAATTATTTCAAGTTTAGAAAAGTAGTATAAATATTTATTTAAGTCAAATTATCCTAATTTTAGTTGAAAAATGAAGATGAAAATTATATAATTAAGTTGGAAAATAATAAGATAATTACCAAAGGTCAAAAATATCCTTGTCTACTTGTGATAAATATAATTAAGTTGGAAAATTATATAATTAAGTTGGAAAATAATAAGATAATTACCAAAGGTCAAAAATATCCTTGTCTACTTGTGATAAATATACCATAGTTAATTAGTGAGTTTAAAAAATTATAATTGACCAAAAGTCCTATTTTTAGCAAAAGATTAATTAAAATAAATAGACCTTGCGGTCAAAAGTTTTTAGGAAAATTATAGTAAGTGTAAACCTATGATATAAAGTTGAGTAAATGAAATCTTTAACATAAAATATATAGAATAAATATTAAGCTCAAAATAAGCAGATTCCAAGCTGAAAATTCGATGGGAAAGTTAGAAAAAAGTATATACAAAATTATAAGAAAATTAGGATAGCTTAGAAAACCCTTAGGAAAGCTGTGGAAAAAGTTATCATGCCTGTATAGACAAATAAGAAATTACTAGGTCAAGAATTTACCAATTAAAACTATAAATTTAACCTTGGATGGGTTATGATTGAATACAAAGGTTAAATCTAGATTTTGAATTATTTACCTAATGATTAGACTTCCTTGTTATAAAGATAAGAAATTATGGCACCTGAAAGGACCCGAGAAAATCCTACATCTGATGATGAGGACGTAGCTCCAAAACGAACTAGAGCGTCGCACGACGACGAAGCCGAGCCTAGTAGTAGGCCTGCGGAGGAGTGTCTTCAGGCGCTACTGCAGTAGCATATGGCCAATCAATCCCAGGTGGGTTTTCCATTATTCAATTAAGTCTTTAAATAGTTTAAGTTCTTTCATAAATAGCATTGCATACGTAAGAAGCGAGTAAGAATCAGGAAAGGAATAATTGACCAAAATGGAAGGTAACTTCCAATGTGAATTTGTTTATAATGTAGGAAAGAATTATTTGGGTTAAAATTGGTTGAATTAGGAAAGATATGATTGATCATCCTTAAGATAGTTTGTCTCAAGACACCTCCGACTCCTTGGTATAAATTGATAATAATGATGGATTTCTAGCCACGGATAAGGCGGTTACCCCCATGCACGATGAGTTTCTACTGCGTGTCATGCCTTGATGTTTCTACATAAGTTAGGATACCTGTTTTATCCTAGGGGAGCCGCCCGATTGTATGGGCAACTGATTTGGTGTATGGGCACCCGGAACCTTGGGTGGGGGTTTATCCACTCCGGATTATGAATAAGGAATGGGTGCCGTTTTTTCACCCTTAGGTGATCTTGAGACAAGAAGAGTACTGGTCATGGTTATTATGGACAATGTTTTGATTGACAGTATCCTGTCTTAAGTTTAAAGATGTCTGTTTGCTAAAAGAATGTTTTCAATACTGTTTTCAAGGGCTGTTTTAATAAAATTCTGTTATGAAGGATAAAAGAAATCATTATTTTAATTGTGATAAGAACGTGGTAGTAATTAAATAACAATTGAATCATGTGTGAGTGTGGCGTGGTAAGTGGGGATTTACTAAGGTTGTTTATCATGGATGGGTGGACCTGATTAGTCAGGTAACTATCCATCCCTGCGTACTAAAACGTTTAGAAAACTTCTTCACTTGGAAGAGGAGTCCACCAGCTGCTGTGCCCTCACATCTGTTAGGGGGAAAAAAGCGTTGGTTGAGGATACCTTAGCCCAATTGTGGCAGTTATAGGGCCGAAATAGTTTTTTGGACTTGTAATACGTTGTCCCGTTTCCGCTGCGAACATGACTAGGTCTTCTTCTAAGGCTATAGACCCAATCCATTGTCAATGGTAAAGGTCTACTCCTTGAATTTTTCTTGTTTAGAGACTCTGATTTTTATCAGACCTAGAGACCTGTCAAGGATCCCATCCCGATCTTGGTATTAGCGGGTTGGGGACCTTACATAGCCTTTGAGTCTATTGAGATGGTTGGGTCATAAGAGCGCAAAGCACTCTTAGCTACCTCAATGTCCATGTTCTCTCCAATGGGTACGTTCTTCTTGACATAGCATTGATTAGGGATAAACACCTCAATATTGTGTTCTTTTGAAAAATGTTGTGCTATACACAATCTCCTAGTGGTACCTAACCTTCTTGGTCTCTTTTCATGACACTTCTTGAGCTTATAAGAGAAAACTTTGCGATTGATTGTACTGAACACTAGATCTTTATACTACAATACAAAAAATAAAGCATTGAGGGCCGGACACCCACTTTTGTGCTTTTAACCCCTCGTCATATGTTCCCTTCATGACCCTACCTGCTTCCTCCGCTAGCTAATATTGGTCTCAAAGAAAACCTCCAGAGTAACTTTGCTAACAACTAATATCTTCATTGGATAGCTACTCTATGCCATCGTGAACTAAACCTAAAGCTAAGGCTTCTATCACACACGTCCGCTCGGATGTGTGTGTTATTGAAATGTCAAAATGTGGCTGGAAGTTGTGATGACCGTCATTGGGTGGAGTTAACCGGCTTGAACCTCTTGCCCACGCAGAGGGGTCTACAGATGCTACAAAAAGCAGGGGCATGAATGCAGCTAAGGCCACTCCAACTAGCAACATTCCAAGATTAACTGTTATGCCTTTCCAACTGGTCTGAGTTGATTGGTTGCTGTAGTGGTCCGTGTTCTAATGTGTGACATAAGAGGCACCCAAAATGGTTCTTTTTATGATTGTCCCCAATGCATGTGTGTGACATGGGCCTAAGCTACAATTGAGTGCATGTTTTTATCGATGGGACAGTTCTCTTTTTCTCGAATCATATTTTTGATCTTATGTTCCTATTGCTTTTATCATGGACACAATTAATGTTTAAGAATGCCACATAGAATGACAACAACAACAATTTTGGTGATCTTTTTGGTTGCACTTGTATGGCAGTAGTTTGCAGGATAGGTAGTCACAAAGCAAGTGGCCATGAGCACTTAGGTGTACTGGACGAGGATATTGATAACATGAGGGGGAACTATACCACTCCACCAAAGAAAGAACAATACACTTGCATGGCTGTTCTTTTGTGGTTGGAAATTTCATTTCCTATAATGTGCTCATTGTAGGACATGACCAACATGGGCATGGCACAAAAAATCTGAGATTTTTACATAGGATGCAAAGAAATGGCTTCTCTCTAAATATGTGGAGTATGTGAGAATCTAACATGGGAAAACTAATTGATGATGCAATGTAATCGAAGGAATCTTGGAAAACAACTTTTGTATAGCAATGCTTTGGTTGAAATGTCCACCTATGATGCATTCACAAAAGCACCTTGAAACTCTTTAAGTTCAAGATGTTATCTATTGGTGGAATGCATTTATTGCAAGATATGCCCAACGCAAGATGGGGGAGGTTGTGTTAAGAGGGACAATGTGAGTGCTCCAATGTGATTTCCATATGCTATTGGACATCTATTGTGGACAATTTCATCTCTTGGATTCCATTACTTGAACAATATGTTCAATAGGGACAAGGAAGGGATGCACTCAATCATTTATAGATTGTGGAGCACATACTTATCTCTAAATGTCCTCTTCTATACTAACTTATGGGAGTATTTGTGCAACAAGAGCTGGCCAAGGAGGTTCTAGATTGTTATCCCATGAGGGCATCACCCTAGGCAAAATGACTTTTCTTTAACGTTCCCCCTACATGTAATCACTCAAGTCAACTAGACAAGGGCCAAATGTACTTTGATAAATTAACATGAGCAAAAAGTATGCCATCACATCAAGTAAAGAGTTTTTCTAGTCCACAATGTAGTCTCAAAATGGACTTATTGTATTACCAATATGGATAGTGCAAATAAGTTTTTTCTACTTTTAGAGAATGTAAAATAAGGGTTTCTCTCCGAATAAAATATATAACCTATGCTTGTATTTTGAAGGCATATTGCATTATGTAAGAGGTTTATCATGGGTAAACATGGATCTTGGAAACAAAGGTTGTGATTGGCAGAGCTTTGGTTGACATGTAGATGCATTCAAGAAAGCATAACAAGCTCTATGATGATTGTCATGTTTGGATTTTCATTCCTAGAATGTGCATAGTACCGTGGGGATATGCCTAAAGGGGGGGAAGTTCTAGGATATTTTTAGAGAAGGTGAATCATATTCATGATGAGGTGCTTAGTTCAAGAAGGGCCTAGAAGAAAATATGGCCCTTGGCAATGTTTTGGGTGGTATGTCCAATGTGGGACATTTTCAAAAGTAGAAGAAATCATCCCTGAGCTTCCTATCCAGAATCTTGTCTCTTGGGTTGCATTGTTTGTGCAATATGCTAAAAAAGGGCAAGGGGAGAAAGCACTCATAGTTTTCAAAGAGTATGGAGTGAGAGTGTCTAGCAAATGAATTCGGGCCTCTCTTATGGCTTTTCACACTCACGCCTAACCCACAAGGCGCACTGATAATCACACTGTTCATAGCTCGCAGAGATTGGGTTTGCCTTGAACACCACCCCTCCTTATGTATTATTTTTGCTATCACCCTCAACGTGTCTCAGGCATCAGTTTCACTTGGGCCTATTGGATTCTTTTACTTGGTACAACACCCATGGCAAGGGTAACTTTGCTCCAGAATTGGTCACCCTCTCTCCTGTCTCATCAACGCTTATGAAGCATGGGTTTATGGTTTTCATGTCACCCAATCGACTATGCATGGAGGCAAGGAAGGCAAGGCTAGGATTGATCAACTTGGATGCTAGAATTGTTCCTACAACTTAAACTTATTTTTGTCATTCTCATGGGCTATTTCCATGCATCCAAACTAGATCTTTGGGTACAATACATTTATGTGCTATAGTGGCTCTCTTTCTACTTGGGACTATTGACGATGTTGGAACTATAGTCATCTTACAGTAATGTACTAGGGGAGTATCACATGGTAGCGGGATACCAGCATAGGGTGGCCGACAAAATTGGACAATGGTGTGTCAAGAAGCCTCTCGATGGTAGTTTTTAGGCTAGCAATAGTATGTTGGTTTCAACTAGCAACTTTTTGATGGTAGTAAAAGATTGGTAGCAAGGTGCAATTCCAACTATTTCTTATTTGAAAGACTAAGCAATTTACTGATGAAAGTAACAATTTCTTTTCACAATCACCTTCTCATGGACGGGAGAAGAGCTTGATTAGGAGTGAATATTGGATGATTAGTTGGTGTTGAATGCCTTATAATTGTCTCAGCTATGAGATGAAAGCGGAGAGAGAAAAGGCTTGAGTTGCTTGCTCAAGGTGGATGCATGACATGATAAAGTGGTTGGAAAATAGAATATTTTTATCTTAAAGGAGCCAATATAAAAATGCATGCATGTATAAGTGCTACTGAAGAAGGAGGATAGAATGAAGAGGGCGGCATTTTGTCACTCTTGTTATTTCTCTCTTCATCCACTGCATTAGATGTTACCAAATGGGGGCAAGCTGGTGTGCAACACATGAGAACCAACAAAGAGAGTGAGAGATGACATATTAGAAGGTGCAATGCTTGATCAAGTATGTGGGGGTTTTTGGGCGAGCAATTTTTGACGAGCTCTTTTTAAGAATCGGGCGAGTGGATTCCCAAAAGATCCTTTTTCTACCTCTCTCTCTCTCTCTCTCTCTCTCTCTCTCTCTTCAACTAAAATGTAACATTGAAGATTGCACAATCACTGCCAACTTACATTCAAGCAAAAACATTTTACCACCATGGATGCATTCAATACAGTATTGATAAGACAAAGAGAAGTTCCTTAGACACAATTCTGGTCCATTTGATATAGCAAAGCCCAAATCTATGTGTTCCATTGCATCAAAAGTAAATACATATGGGGGGAGGGGGAGCGATACATCATGGTTGAGGTGGATGAAATAAGGGCGGTGGGGGGACTGTATGCTCCGGGAGGAAAGAAAGGTCGTGTCAACGGGGGCAGTGCACCAAATGATGGGGGAACTCTTCCAAATGGCAGAGGGTATGAACCATATATGGGGAGGCCTGTAGGTAGTGAAAGAGGCAATGGATCAACTCTGGGCGGCACTGAATGCACTGGTGGATGGTCCAATTGCACACCATGCCAACACTGGGGCCGCGAAAGTAGTATGTGGAGCTGCTATTGTCCCCCTTGGCTGTTGAGTGGTGTCGAGAAATGTGGCTCCAGTGGATGAATCTGCTCTGTCACCTGCTTTGGATGCTCAGTTACATGAACTCTGTCACTCCTATGAAACATCAATGTCGAGCCTAAATCGGAAGGTAGGCACTGAGCCGGCCATAGACAAGTACTGAAAACTGACCAATCCTTCTCACAACTGATGCAATGCCTGCGTAGCAGTAAACATTGTGTTGCCAATGTCCCGACTCCTACTAAACAGTCCAACACATCATCTCCCATGTTTGTGAAGGTACCTAGTAGCCACCTACAAAAAAACAAAAATCCTTAGATTTGTTATACCTCCAATTTCTTAGGAACATGAAGTAAAAACATCCAATAAGTTTCTAGCACCTGGTAAACCCTGGACTCCTCTCAACACCTCTATGGTAAGACCTGCCCATACAATCAAGCATTTACTGTGTGGGATCTGTATCTCGTATCTTCTCCCACAACATGTCATCATCTGCAGAGAAGCCACATACATTTGCTGCAATCTCTCCATCCGCTCGATCATACCTTGGAAGCCGACACCCACCATTGTGAAAAAATGGGGTGAAAAAATGACTAGCAACAAAGTACCAACCTACAAATAACGTTAAAACATAGATATTTTGAAATGTGAACAACAAAGATATTGATCAATATCAAAACAAAAAACAACATACCCCCTCTACACAGTCTTGAACAGTCGTGCAACTAGTCTCTGACAGCCATATGTAAAACATCCTCAACAACTGGAAATGAGCGCCCTCTGCCTTCAAAGTGACAATGGACAGATGTTCTGCATGACATGTTACCACAACCATGCCATCAACCAAAAGAAACTCAGTTGCGAGAAGGATTGCAGTATCCACAAGCTCGCTATCCCATTGGTTCCATAAAGGAACTCCACCTGTGCTAGCTGCATGTGCCTAGTGTGTAAGGGAAAGGCCATGTACATCAAACGTATACCACCCAATCTCAAGTCGGGGTTCATTTGCCCTGTTTCTACTAGAGAGCCCAAGAATCTTACGTAAGACTGCATAGAATTGCGGGCAATCTTTGTTAGCACTAAAATTGTGGACATAACTATGAAGGCAAAAAAGTGTGGCTTACCTGTCATTGCACAACACATCTGGAATAGATTTTTCCAAGAACTTGACACCAGCATGTACTCCAAGGTGGCATGGCTCTACATCCATATTTGTATGTTCAACATAAGATCAAATATATCTAGCATGCAATGCTAAAGAGAACAACACAACATTAACCATTTTCATGTACGTGGAGGGTTTTCTTTGACCACTCTAGCCATGTTCGATAGGTCCTCTACAACCCTGCCCTGTGATGGTGAACATGGAGGGGACTCCTGGGTGCCCCCTATTGGTCACAGAGTGTAGGAAAGTGTTGGTACATTGTGGCTCATAGCACCAAGGCTCTGAGCACTATCGCTGACTTCTATAGAATACTCCTCAACTACATGCTCACTCTCACTATCATTGGAGGCAACCCAAACGCTTCATTTCCTATGTATGCGAGCTTATGTTGTATTTTGATAGTACTTGGTGTATGAGTTAGCCAGGCTATTGTCAGTTGATCAATTTTTGCTTGGTCTTGTCACAGGTTATTGCCATGGATTTGGCATGTACACCATTGTCAGGGTTTGTGTTTTTCCATACAAAGTTTGATGGTTCAAACTTTGAGCATTAGAAAGCAGGTATGCATGATACATTGACTCAGTTGGGCCAAGTGTTGCCTCTACAGGGCATGGATCCTAGGCCAGAGTCTATAACTGATGATGAGTGGGAGGACTTGGATGAGCTTGCACGTTCGACGATCATGTTACACCTTGGTGAGTCTGTCTATCGCATTGGTTTGGATGCATGTACAACTAGAGAGTTATAGCAAAGATTGTGCAATGCTTTTGCACAAATGAGTCTACAGAGATGCCTACAGTCAAAGGACGATCTTGTAGACATAGAGATGTTGTGTGTTGGCATTGTGGTCATACAGGGCATGTACATAGGCGTTGTTTTCGACGGATGAGACAATGGAGGAGAGAGCACAAGAGGGATGCTATCACTTTGGATGATGTGGGAGCAGAAGTAGCATATGTAGCTACACATGACACAGATGCTGATGTATGTGGGAGAAGATGCAGCGTATGTAGCTACGCATGACATAGATACTGACTTTGCTTCCATGTTTACTCTTGACTTTCTTATGTCAATTTTTGAAGACACATTACCTTCGCATTGGATACTAGATGTGAGTGCTAGATTTCATGTCATTCCGAGTTGTGAGTGTTTTAACACATATGCTAGTGGTATGCTTGGACGTGTGTGCCTAGCTGATGGTTCAGTGCATGACATAGTTGGAGTAGGAGATGTGAGAATATTGTTTCTGAGTGGTGCATCTTATGTGTTGCGAGATGTACGCCATGTGCCAAGTTTGACGAAGAGCTTGATCTCTGTGAGTCAGTTACGAGACATCAGATGCCAGGTAGTGCTAGATGAGCACAGTTTTAGATTTCATTGTGGACATCTAGTAATAGCGAGAGGTGCTAGTGTTGGCATGATTCATGCAATGCGAGTATGTCACGTACGAGACGTCACGGTCTTCATGAGTACGCAGTCATGCAGAGAGATGAGGCATGTCTCCTTTGCGGATAGGTTGCATGATGATCCGGTTTGTGAGCATGTTGAGCCAGTTGTGTGGACAGTTGTGCAACAGGACATGTCATTCGTGGATATGATGACAGATATGGATGGCTTGAGTGCTGAGGATTCATCCGTGATTCAGCCATTCATGGATATGCTTAGGCTAGAGGCTGATGTGTGTGATTTAGAGCTAGGCATTGCTCTTACCACACAGGGTTCAGGACAGAAAGATGCTCTTGGTGGGCATGTGACATGCGATGGACACAAGGTGGATTCCAGGGATCGAAGTTCTCGTGTCAGGGTGATTTCCATGAGTGGAGTTCTGAGCCAGATTTGACTGAGATGGTCAGATTGGCAGATATTGCTAGGATTGCATCAGCATTTGGGAGTCTCATGTACGAGCTACTGATCTCGAGACCCGAGATTGCATTTGTAGTGGGAGCAGTTAGTCATGCAGTGACCGATGTTGGCCTTGAGCATAGGGGCACTTTGCAGTGTATGGTGAGATACCTGCAGGATGTGTGCGGCTTTGGTGAGGAGTATGGTGTCGATCGCTCTATACTTTCTCTACGATTAGAGCTGGATGCACACAGATTCAGTGAGCCAGTGGGCGTTGGCTGAGGTCATACTTGTGATGGACTTGTATAGATTTTGTACGATTTTCTTTTCTCTCTCATGACCACATTGGCCTTTACGTGGGAGTTTGTTGGGGTAAAGCCCCATGTGGGCGGTTAGGCCAGGTGCCCACCCACTATACTTATTCATTATGTACATAATAGAATAAGGGGGCTCACATGTAGAGAGTGAGTTTTAGCCCCTGCAAACACAAAGGTCTCTTCTTCTCCTCTCTTCTCCATTGTTGCATACACTCACACATGCTCCCACTCGCGCACTTCACCTAGCACCCGACTCCCTTTGCCATTGTGGATAGTCCGTCATAGATGCACTTCGCTCAGAAGGAGTTAGTAGATCTTTGCACCCCGCCTCGAGTTTTGCTTCCAAATAGCTTCAAAAGGAGTACAAGACAGAAACTTTTGCAGGCCGAAAAGAAGGCACACTGACAAAGCTTTTAATGCAAATACAAGAAGTGGAACAAGTTACAGAGATTCTAAGGGCTTACAATGGTGATCTTGTTTTAGAATTTCCACCTACCATGGGGAGGTTGCACCATATGGATGCAATGGAGTATAAGTATAATCCTCATTTGTGGTCAAAGCCACAAACATCCAATATAGTTTTCCCGGGTGTAGTGTGTCTTAGTCATTGCATAGGATCTCTGATGTGCATGAATGAAAAATGTGCCCACTTGGCTAATTATTATATTCCCAATACAAGTCATTTCAACGGGTACATACAAAAGGCAACTATAGCTGGACAATATTGTAAGATTGGAGATAAGAGCCTTACATGCCACCTTTGCAAGGCAATTGCTTTTTGTATTACAACATGTGATTGTGTAGTATACTATGTCATGCACCAGAGTCATGATTCATCATGGCACACGTAGACATGATGTGCGTAGCGGCACATACAAAACACTAATAGACAACACCAAGGTGATGGTGCAAAGGATTTTGACTATTGACCCACATGCAGGATCCAGGAAGGTCCAAATGTGTTTGGGAAAAAGAAATTACAAGTACAACACTTCTTTGCAACAACACCAATGAAGGAATTTTAGGTGAGCAACAGCTATTTGCAATCGTTGAGGAGTTGGGACCATTGGTGCAAGATAATTGGTAAGTGCATTTCCTAGATTCTAATTTCAATGCAAAACTCTATGCTAAATTATTTTTGCTCTAAACACTATGAACCTTGTTAGGTTTCGAAGGTCAATATCTAGTTTACAAAGAGGGGTTGACAAAGAATCTTTTGGCATTGATGCACTCCTAAAACTAAAGCGAGAGTGCACATATGACTTTTTCCATGGAAGTAGGTTTCCTAGTCAAGGCACGGACGGGGAGAATGTTATGTCTTCAAAATGTCCACAATTGGTCTAGCATCCGATGTGGACCTAGTGAATCGAATGAGACAAGACAGGGATGGCGATCTTCGATGTGCGTGGATCCAGTTTGATCACACCAGACGTGTTAACGATGATTGGGTGACTATGGCCTATCATGTCTATGATCCAAGGTACATGGCGCACCTTGACATCATTGTGGGTTGCCTTTGACTCTCTCTCTAACAATTTGTTTGCAGCATGCAGGACCTTTTGACTATTGTAACTTGTGAAATGAAACAGGAAGACATGGAAACGCAATCATGTGGGTGACACAAAGATAATTTCTTTGGCTTCAGGTGGAGTGCCTCAATGATGTAATGCAATCATGTGGGTGACACAAAGCTAATTTCTTTGGCTTCAGGCGGATGAAGCTCAAGAAAATTGGAATGCAGTTCGAATTGTTTTCAATGGTGGTGAGACAAGACAAATACAATGAGCGGTCGAGAGCGTTCTTGTCTTTTCCATTGGAAGCAAAGCTTGAATCAACACACAATGAAGTATGTGGCGCAAGCTTCTCAACACACACACAAAGAAATGTGTGAGAAGTGGAGGCAAGCACCAACAAAAGAGGTTGTAGCAGCAGAGGCTCGTTTGATACACCAATGGTGGCGTAACGGTCATTGCATAGACCGTAACATTCCATACATGGATTCATGGCTTAGTTGGTGGGAAATTCGTATTGCACATTGGGGTGGCATTATGACGTGCATAGAAAGAAGCTCTGATGAACCAAACACTCCACGCACAAACCTTGCGAAGAGAAAGCATGGCAGCTGGCTAGCAGGGGAGGGTTTTCGTAAACGCATTTCATTATATGATGCATGTACAACCGACCTTGAAAATTCCATCTTACAGAGCACAAAGGCCATTTCATACAACCATGGAAAACACATTGGGAAGGGTCCATCGATACAGAAGCTTGCAGAACACCATGAAAAACATCCCAATCAAGTAATAAGAGCAGTGAACGAGACTACCGAGGGCACTCCAATGTATAAACAATCGACTCCATTGACAGGAGATAAGAAGACATCAAGGCAGAAATGCAAGCCAAATGAAGTTATCAATGTGGAAGATAATGCATCGCATAGGCCTGAGTACAACTCGGTCACCAAAGATCGCAAGAAGTGTGGAAGACCCTGTAAGATCAACTTTGCACAAGAAGGAATATCACAAACCCCAAAATGAAGTATAGGTTCGGTTGGGCAGTATGTAGTGGAACGCAAGGTCAATGAGGCAATGTGGTCCATACGGTGAACTCCACAAGGTAGTAGAGTCACATGTAGAGGCATGCCAAGAGGAGGACGAAGGTGTGGAAGGAGTACTACAGGTTCAAGCCTTGGTATACCGGCCCCATCTTTTGAGGGATATCGAAAGCATCCAAATGTTGTGGTGCACCAGTGGTTTTGGTTTTGACAGGATCATGTCTTGCATTGCCATATAGTAGACCAGAACATTGAGTCACAGCCTCAGCATCCACCACACACTTGGCCCGTGCATATGGGCACCAACCTATCTGCGCATGAGGTGCAAATATTGCATGAAGGGGGTATCAAGTGAAGTTCAAGAAAGAAGGAATCTCTAATGTAACGCCCGTTGTTCCTGCACAAAATATGACCAACTCTTCTTTCAAGTCAAAAGACACATCCACTCCTCAAGGCAGTACACGAGCCAAGTGTGAGATGGTGTGCATGTACGATATTAGACTTCCATTTCCGAGGACGCTTCTCACAAGGTCAGTTTAGCACTAGCACTGAATGCCAAGGTCCTAGAAGAGATATGTGCGACAGATGGTGTTAATGAGGTCTTCAAAGTAGAGACCAAAAGTGAAGATGGTCATGTCGGGTTGTACAATGTTTGTATTTGCAACCAGCCATCATGCACATGTCCAGACTTCATGGAATGGGTGTCAAAGCAAAAAACCATATCTGCGTGTGCTAGGGTTGAGCGAAAATGAGAACATATTTATCCATTAACCAATACTAGTAGATGTTGATGTCTTCATTCAGGGCACTGAGGCGAGGCCGACGGACCTATCCAGGCATGGATGCATAGCATTTGTCGTTTCTCACTTTTTGTATATCAATTCACAAAATGGACAACTTCATCAGGTTCTAATTTTATCTTATGATGGCCACATTTTGGTACATTGTTTTGCAGTTTTTTCAAATTTGGAAAGTGGTTGTTTATGTGTCACATCGTTAATAAAGTAATAATATAATATTCCCAAATTTAATATAAATTGGCATTGCTTGAATTATTTTTGTGAAAGCATCCACTAGCTACCGTAGCGCACTTCTCTTACTTTTCACGATGTCCGACAATCTTGAGAATAAAATCGAGTCTGCGTGGGATGCCACGGAAGCCATTCCCAACGGAGAGGTGTTGGATGGAGCCGACTGGTTTAGGGAGGCTTTGAAGGCAACAGTGGATGTGTATCGCCTCTATCATTGCTGCATAGAACTCAGTATGTGGACCTTGCTCAGCTTGAACGAGAAATGACAATTAGCTTTCTCTTGCTGGAAGAAGATTGGGCTCATCACAAAGGAGGATGAGGAGAAAATGACACAGCAGCTAGGGAAGGTGGTGAATCTTCTTTTGCCACTCGAGGGCAGCACAGCTACTCCTAAAACCGCGCCTTCCAGAAGATGAATGCTTCTTGCCTATGTAATGCAAGTGCAATAAAATGTAACTTTCTATGATTAATGGATGTTCTTGTTTATAGTACCCTTGTCTCTGTTGTTTCAATACCCTTGTCTCTGTTGTTTTTGTGGCGTATCTTTGTCTATGTCTCAACCTCCCTAATACCTCACTGCCTCTCTCTACCCTCTCTCTCTCTCTCTCTCTCTCTCTCTCTCTAAGAGATAGAGAGAAGAAAAATACGAAGGAGTGAAGACTAGCAAAATTGCACAAGAGAGATAGATAAGGAGGAAGAGAATCTTTTTAGGAATCTGCTCGCTTGATTCCTATAAAGCGCTCACCAAAAATTGCTCGCCTGGAAATATCCCCCAATGTGTGGGTGGTAATTTAATGACAATAGTTTATGCAAACAACCGAAGAGGAAACACCAGTGCGCAACGTAGCAGATCACTTAGAGTTTATCTCATTTGTGTTTTTCTTTGTGAAGTTACCAAAATGTTATTAGAGAGACCGTCTTCCAAAGTTTCTGTCATGGGGAAGGATGTGTGACTGCGTGGTTACTCAAATTATTTCCTCTGCGGAGCGGACAAGAAAAGAGTGAGAGAGACCCGGTATGGCACACTAGTGGTGAAAATTGTCATAAAATCTAATATCTAACCAACCCAAATGATTTTCTCATATTAAACTGATCATTTAATGTGGGAGAATAAACAGGAACAAGGGTTAGGATATAGACATGTGCTTATAGATCTATCTCAACACGGGGCCAATGGGTCCAAATAAGATATGGTCTGTCAAACAGCAAGGCTAAAAGTCCTAAAAAGATTCATCCAATATTAGCGGGTCGCCGCGACGGGATCTTTTTAGGAATCTGCGCACGACAAGCACCTTAAGCTTGGGCTGGGTTCCCACCTCAAGTACAGCCCTAGTTTACCTCAGGTCAAAGGACTTTTAACACTATCTTTTAGTCATCCAATGTTAGCGGGTCGCCGCGACGGACATCTGCAACATAGCTTTTTGGTACTAATATAATGTCAAGACTCAAGGAAGTGACTCGGATGGGGCACTTGGATGTTAGCGGGTCACCGCGACGGACGTCTGCAACATAGCTTTTTGGTACTAACATAATGTCAATGCTCAGGGTAGTGACTCGGATGGGACACGGAGACTTTCTGAGATTGTCAATCTCAAGAAGTGAACCTTAACAAGCAAACACACTAGCTCAACAAGCAAACCAACACTCAATAATTAGGGAAATCTGCATATGTCCTTTCTCATAGCTCTAGGTCATCACGCCATTTTCGGCACTGGAACGGACTCGAAATGCAACAAAACTTTAGGAGGAGGTCTAGGACACCTAGGGGCACTATCCTAGCAAGTCTGGTCACAATCCGACAAGGTACCAAAATCACGATCCATCATGAAAAAGGTCCTAAAAACTGCAACACAACATGCCAAAAATATCGTCCTATGGTCTAAGAACACTCTCCTATGGTCAAAACGACTATAAACAATGATTTAAGCACTCAAATTTGCATTTACAGCTCATAGAAACGTAGTCGTGAACCTCAACAAAACTAACAATTCTTACACTTGAATTAAAGAGCAAAGAGAGAGGAACACAATGCAAGTTTTTGAATCAAAAACGGATTACCAAATCATTAGCCGTGATGATTACAAGTTTGCTGCGATGATTACAAGTTTGGAGCAGCTCATAGCTTGAGTGTGCGTTTTCAGAGCTCCCTTCTTCTTCTGAAGATAAGCTTCCTCTTACATTAAGGTTATTGACCTTTATACCTAGGGCATTCCAAATGGCTAGTGGCCGGCTCACATGTACCTTTAAAATTGTCATGACAGAATTACAACTTAGGTTATTGACTGCTACTCTGGAATTAGGATTTACACAGATTATCACTACACTAGCTCGGCAAAATAATAGACTACACAGTTTTCTGCAATAGGTCACCAATGTTGAAGCATTGTGAACTGATTTTGATTGTTGTTGATGACTCTTTTGCGGAATTTGTCATTGCTTGTCGTTGTAGGCCATTCTTTAACTTGCCATTTTTGGATGGAGCTTTGTTGTCACTCTTGAAGATAAAAAATGCTCTTGATAAGCATATGGAGACCTGTTGTTTTTGCTCCAAGTTTTTGTCGATTGATTTGGGTAGACATTTCCTTATTGTTGATGGAGAAGGAATATATACAAGAAGATGATGTGATTGTAGATTAGGGCCTAAAACCTGGATGACCAAAAGGAAAAATCCAGTGGAAAAAAAGTTCCTTTGGTAAACGCTCTTATTGCAGTTGAGCATTTGGACTTGAAGTACCTGTCATGCATGGTGAGTGCTTGGGAGAAACAACGGAAGAGTGCGTAATGCAAGTGCCAATTATGAGACACTCTATACGCATACAAGAAATTTGTCAAACAAAAGCATGTGGTGTAAGAGATGGAGTTGATGGGTGCTTCAAGGAACAAATATAGCAAATGTGACATCAAAGGACGTCTCAATAGCTTCCATGTTTCCAAGAAGGGTTTTTGATGTAGAAGCTTCTCCACTCATTCCTCATTGTGTTGAGTGTGTGAGTGCCTTTTGGACTTCCTCCTTCACTAACCAGTATACTGCAATGACTTTGACTCTTATGCTCACCTATACCAGCATGAGCGACACAACGTAATTATGCTCAACTCTTCCAACTTGAGCAATACCTAAAATAGCTAAAATGCTTAGACCACAGAGAAAATTACATGAAGGTTTGGGACTAACGCCTTGCTCATTTAGTGTCTTAGCTGCCCGACTCTGACTTTTATGCCATGTATTTTTAATGGCGACTTGGACTTACCTGTTCAAGGCCAAAAACCCAATTCCATAAGTTCTGAAAATATAGGCCTCTTCCATTGTGTTTGGTCTTTGGATGCCGCCGTTTTATTGAGTAGGTTGGCATACTTTGGCTCCTCTTGACTTGCTTGGCGAGTGACTGACGTAGCCTTTGTTTTATCTCGTATGAGAAGCGGTTTTTGAGAGGTGTGGGTTCTTTGTGATTGAGTTTCCACTAGCAATTTTGGAACCCATCTTGTTTTTGGTCCTTGTGTGACCGTCTTTTGTATTTGATTTTTTCTTGATGACTTGATGGACACTAGGCTTTGATATCCATAACTAATTATTTCCGTTGTAGAAGCCCTGATTCTCTAGTTGATGATGAGGTATGCATCTGTATATTGGAGCGGTCTTGGTTGCAATTGGCTTCTGTTGGCTTTTGGTTATCATTGCTTTCCTTTGGGTAGAAGCTTGTGCTGCATGATTTGTCTTGGTTGTTCCAGATTGAGCTACAACTTTTGGTAACCATATTTGAGTGTTACCTGCATAAAATCCTTGTGCTTCAAGTAGCTTGACTGGAATCATCCGCTGCTTTACCTATTTTTCTTGGGTAGCTTGACTCAGGTCTGCTGACTTCGACACCCATACTTCTAGCGTTGCCTGCTTGGAAGGTCCTTTTGTCTGCCTTTTGTTATTGTTATTTCTCTTGCTTGAGTTGTTTGTATTCCATTGATAGCTTGGCTCGCTCCTTGTAGATCTTCTTTCTTGAGGTGAGTACATCCAAGCTGTTACTTTAGGCTTTTTGGCCCAAACATTAGTGTTTCCTTGGAAGTAGCCTTGAGTAGTGATTGACTCATTTGATGCTACACACCATGTCACCCTTTGTTGTTCATGTTGAACTTGTGCTTCATGTATCCAAACTGGGTCTTTGACTTTGATGTGTTCGTTGGATACCAACACTTGGTTGATATTCTTTGGCTTCTTCTGGATGCTTTTATGTCATGGAAACTCTGGTTGGTAGACTTTGTGCTTTGGTTTTCATTGCATTGTTGATGGTTTGGCTCTTGATGATGTAGAAGCTTCATTGGAAGTTTGATGTAGGCGCATTGAAGGTAAAGTTGTCTTGCGAGGTTGATATACTTCAGTGTTTACCTTTGCTTTACCCTTTTCTGCAATGGTCGTGATTTCTTCTCCGCATGGATTTGAGAAGCTTCATGAACGTTGATGGTTTGGCTCTTGATGATGTAGAAGCTTCATTGGAATTTTGATGTAGGCGCATTGAAGGTAAAGTCATCTTGCGAGGTTGATATACTTCAGTGTTTACCTTTGCTTTACCCTTTTCTGCAATGGTCGTGATTTCTTCTCCGCATGGATTTGAGAAGCTTCATGAACTCTTACAGTTGTTGTTGTTGAAGCTTTTGATTGTTGTCGAAAGAAGATGTTCCTCCAGATTTCTGTCAGGACCAAACTCTCTTTGATATGATGGGAGTGGATTATGTGGAAAGTATCCTTGTACTTCCCAGTACTCAACTTGAGTACAGCTTCTGCCATGCCAAAGCTAGGAATTGACATCTTTGAACTTGTGTACACGATCTCCTCTAGCTTGGTGATTGGCGGCTTTTCCATCATTATCCACGTATTGTAAGACATTAGATTCTTTGTTGCTTCTGGATCTATCACATCTGAACATGTGATTTTGAGTCTTGTTTCTTTGCATATGCTGAATTTGATCATCATAAGAGACAATCGATCTTCTTCCTTGTCCCTGTTCTTCTCTTGATCTTGCATTTGTTGAAGATTTGCCATTGAACTTGGAAACTTTTCTCCTTCATCTACTTTCATTTGCACTTTTTTAGGAGTCGTCTTCTTTGAAACAGCTTTAGGGGATTCTTCAGGTATGTCAATGATGACATATTCTTGTGGTTGCTCTGCTTCCTTTGTTTGCACTTTTGCCTCATCCAAGTCTTAACCATCTGTCTCACCTTTTCTGCTTTCACACTCACAAACTTCATTATCTTCCTTCAACACCTTTATCGTAAATAAGGGAGTTATATCATAGCCATCTTCATCGCAAAATTTAGTCAGGGTCACCTCATTCACGCAAACATGAAGAGTCGCTAGTATTTGATCCCATCCAAAGGGTTCAAATAACTCTTCTGAAAATAGTTCCTTAATGTAAGATTCATCTTCTACTGAATGCTCTAGGATGCAATCTTCCTTTCTAAGACTTCCACTCTCAGGAGCTCCGTACATCCAAATATGCACTTTGCTTTTGAAATCAGTTGTGGAGTTTAATTCTTCCCCCGGGGTTCGTTCTACATATCTATAACCATGATCTTTGACACAGACTTTTGTAGTAATTTCCTTGTGTCTTAAGTAGATATAGTCATAGCCCCAGTCTTGCACCATTTTGAGCTGACACATGAATGGTCTGCCCAATATGATATCAAAGTTGCTGCTCTTGTCAAAATTCATTATGGCAAAGGTATGATCATACTCTATGCCACACGAGGATACAATGATTTGTTCTAATATTCCTATCGGTTTTTCCACGTATCCATCCGCTAATTGCAGTTTCATTCGAGTTTTTGTAAGAGCAGGCTTTCCCCATTTCTTCCATATCTCTTTGGTTGCAATGGAAATTCCTGCCCCACTTTCTAATATAGCAACCGTCTTTACTCCTTTGTACTCAAGCGGTAAGGTGGTGTTTCCTTCTTCTCCTTCACAGTAGTCACCCACCTTATTTATTGGTACTAGCTTTGTATGTGGCTTCTTAGGCGAGGTGTCATCCATTTTTTTGTCCGCAAGTTGGTCATGTGAAGGGATTTTCAAGCCCATCTTTTCCAGATGTTTGCCCATTTGGCCCCATAGATGCGGTCTAGCTTTTAGTAGCTCTTAGAGATAAAGCATGCATTATATAGGAGAAGACATCAATTCATGCAAGCTCTTGGTATCCATCATTTTTGGTGTGGCTTTCCACTGAGAAGGTACCATTTTAACCTCCGATTTTGTTTTGAGTTCTTCTATGAAAGATGGAAAAGTCTTTAGAGAGCGTGGTTTACTCTCTTCAGATGCGACATACCCAACATCCCCATATAATGATCGTATATCCCTTGGAAAAAATTCATGATCCATGTTTATCTTACGGATAGGTGCTGACTTTAATGTTGCACTTCCATCTTTTCTGTTTCTGATCGATTCCCACAAGGATTATGGCCACGGTTCTTCTACCTCCGGAATAGGCATCACTGCTTGTGAACCCACCCCATCTGTGGTATTGGCTACTTCCCTTGTATCTAAAGGTGCCTCAACTCTCGACTCTTCATGTCTCTGTTTACAATACCCTGGCTCTCCAATTCTTGGACTTTATTGCGGATTAGCACCTTCATTTTTGGAGCATCTGGAACATGTGGTTCCATAAGAGCTTGGGCCTTTGGGATGAGCTCCTTGCACATTTGCAACCTCTCTTTTTCATACCCTGGATGAGGATACGTCAGCCATCTATCCTCTTGGGTTTGATTGGTCTTTAACCTAGCATCATAAGCTTTCAAGATTGCATCCAAAGGTTCAAAGACTTTTTCGACCAAGATTGAACCTCTCGAGTTAGTCTTTGACTCTTTAGGTCCCTTTGAGTTTTTCTTGCTTTCTTACTCATCCTTAAGTTTGTGAATCTATATAAGCCCTCATAATTGTAATCCGTAAGAACTCTCATGGATTCATTGGATTTTATGAATCTCACGTTCGGTTTGTTGATCAGAGGATGCCTCTCCTCTAGGTATTCTCCTAATCCCACTGTTGTCGGCATGGTAGCGTTTTTCACGTCTCTGAGCGGAGTAGAGTGAAGGAGTACGAGCGGAAGTGCGACGCGAGAGAGTGTGTGAGAAGAAGAGCACGACGATATGGTGAACTCGCTTTACTGTAATGTGTAGAGCATAGTGAGTTTTTATTAGGTTTTTACAAAAGAATATGTGTACATACCTGGCGGCCCGCCCACTTACCTGGGTGACCACATTGGGCTTTATACCCCAACAACCTCCCACTTAAAGTCCAATGTGGTACTTTAAGTGTGAGAGAAGCTACTATACAAGCTAATGTACAAGAGATGTAGAGAAGTGATGTACTACCCTACACCTAACTGCTTGCGAAAATGCGCAAATCTCTCTGAGGGAAGTAGATCAGCAGGATTTTCTGTGGTGTGAACTTTGACAAGCTGAAGTTGCTTATTTTCGAGCATTTCCCTGATGAAATGATACTTCACATCCACATGCTTTGTCTTTGAGTGATAAACTGGATTGTGAGCCAATTGTATAGCACTTTGACTATCACAATATAACACGGGCATCTCTTCTTTGATTCCCAAATCTGTTACTAGTCGATTAAGCCACATTGATTCTTTGCATGCCTCTGATGCTGCAACATATTCAGCCTCTGTAGTAGACTGGGTAACACAATCTTGTAATCTAGAACGCCATGATACTGCTCCACCAGCCAATGTAAAGACATACCCTGACGTAGACCTTCGGTTGTCTAAGTCACCTGCATAATCTGAGTCTGTAAAACCCTTTACACTTAGCTCCTGACTCCGATAGCATATACGCATACTCTTTGTAGCTTTCAGGTATCTCAATATTCCTTTCACTACCTCCCAATGTTTCTTGCCTGGGTTTGACATGTATCGACTTACTACTACCACTGCAAATGCAATGTCTCGCCAAGTAGCAATCATTGCATACATCAAACTACCCACTACAGACGCATATGGAATCTTATCCATTTCAGCCTGTTCTTCCTCAGACACATGACAATCTTGTTTGCTAAGTTTCACATATGGTGGCAATGGAACACTCAATGCCTTTCCCTTCTCCATATTGAAACGTTGCAAAACCTTGTCAATATACTCTGTTTGAGATAACCAAATCAACTTCTTTGATCTGTCTCTCTCAATGCGCATACCAAGTATATGACTTGCCTCACCCATGTCTTTCATGTCAAACGATTTTGCCATCTTTGACTTCAAAGCTGAAATTTCTTCCAAATGCTTGCCAGCAATCAACATGTCATCCACATACAAAATAAGGATCAGCCAACTGCCATCCTTAGCCTTCTTTGTATATAGACAGTGATCGAACTCACTACGTTTGTAGCCTTGAGAAAGCATAAACTTGTGGAACTTATGGTACCATGCCCTCGGTGATTGTTTTAAGCCATAAAGACTCTTTAACAACTGGCATACCAAATCTTCCTTGCCTTTCTCAACAAACCCTTCTGGTTGCTGCTGCATGTAAATTTCCACATCTAAATCACCATGCAAGAACGCTGTCTTGACATCCATTTGGTGCAACACCAAATCTAATATGGCAACTAATGCAAGAAAGCATCTCAATGTAGTCATCTTGACCACCGGAGAGAAGACTTCATCAAAGTCAATGCCTTGTTCTTGCTTAAAGCCCTTGGCAACAAGCCTTGCTTTGTACTTTGGCTGACTATCATGAGCGGTGATCTTATACCTGTAAACCCATTTACAGGGTAGAGCCTTTTTGCCCCGTGGTAATTTAACTAGCTTCCATCTCTGGTTTTTATGCAGAGCTGTCATCTCTGACTGCATGGCCAATTGCCAATTCCCAGAGTCCTTCATTTGCACTGCTTCCTTGTAACATGAAGGCTCATTGCAATCAGTCAACATGACATAGTTCATAGATGGAACAAACCTATCAAGAGGTCGCGTGACACGTCCAGATCTACGCACAATAGGTGGCTCAGGCTCAGCCACAACCTGTGGTTCCAATCTATCCTGTCCTTGCTCCTCTTGAGCCCTGACATTTTGTCTTGCACGTGCAGGTCCATCTTCTTGGAAGACAACTCTTCTAATCTCCTCAACTTTCTCTGGTTTAGAATGATATTTGGCTTCATTAAAGTGAACATCATTGCTGCGGATAACCTTTCTGGATTCGGGATCCCAAAGTTTGTACCCCATCTCACCAGAATTACCATAGCCTAGAAAGATGCACTTTCTACTCTTTGGCTCAAGTTTGTTCCTAAATTCCTTTGCAACGTGAGTATATGCCTCACAACCAAAGACTCTGAGATGCTTGTATGAGGGCACCTTGCCTGACCATACCATCTCTGGCACTGAATCCTTCTGCAAAACCTTGCTAGGAGATCTATTTACAAGATGAACAGCTGTTGATACAGCTTCAGCCCAAAACCCATTTGGCAATTGTGCATTAGACAACATACTTCTGACCTTCTCTTGTATGGTCCTATTCATCCTCTCAGCAACACCATTTTGAGGAGGATTGTAAGGAGCAGTAAATTCACGTTTTATACCTTTTGACTCACAAAAGTCCTGAAAGGCCTTTGAAACATACTCTCCACCATTGTTAGTGCGTAAGCATTTAAGCTTCTTGCCACTCTGATTCTCCACAAGTGTCACAAACATTTTGAAAACACTAAACGCTTCATCCTTGTGCTTGAGAAAGTAAACCCATACTTTCCTCGAGTAATCATCTATAAATGTCATAAAGTAAGAAGCTCCCCCTAGAGATAGGTTAGGCATAGGTCCACACAAATCACTATGAACAAGTGCCAACTGTGTATCTCTTCTACTGCTTCTATGCTTATGTGGCTGCTGTGTTTGCTTACCATACAAACAATGTTCACAGAATTCAAAATCATTAAATGACAAGCCAGGCAAATAACCAGAACGAGACAAGATTTCCATTCCCTTCTTGGACATATGTCCTAACCGGCTATGCCACAAAGAAACGTTCGGCTGCTCGGTTACATTGATTACATTTTTAGAGACATTTGATACATAAATCATGTAAAGTCCTCCAGACTTTACTCCATGTGCTACTGTCACAGAATACTTGGATATCTTCCACATGTTCTGTCCAAAAGTGGTGACGTAGCCAACATCATCAAGTAAACCTGTTCTGATCAAGCTCTTTGTAATTGCGGGAACATGTCTCACATTCTTTAGCGTGAAAGAAGAACCATTCTGAAACTTCAATTGAACATCTCCAACACCTAAGATCTCACATGTCTGCCCATTGCCTAGCCGAACATGATCTTTAGTGGTCACATAAGAGGTAAACCACTCCTTGTTTGGAGACACATGAAGTGATGCCCCTAAGTCTATAATCCAGTCACTCAGTGCATTTCTATCAGATGCTGTAAGAAGAGCTGAGTCCATTGTATTCTTCAAGAAGTAGATGCCTCCTGACACTAGACTGTCATCCTCTGCAACAGTGTTTGTCACATTTATTTCTTGAATCTTCATTGAGGACTTGTTCTTCTCACCATGGTCTTCAGCTTTCTCTTTGCCTTTTTCTGCTTTCCATTCTCTGCAGTCTCTTTTCATGTGACCCTTCTTGCCACAATGATAGCATTCTATGTCAGTCTTGCCTTTAGCACTGCGGGACTTGCTACGAGACTGATTCCTCTTTCCACCTTTACTTTTCTTTGGTCGTTCCCCTGACAACTAAGGTTGTTCCTTTGCCTTTGTCCATTGTTTTTCTGTTGGTTTCTTCCGTAAGTAGACTACCTTCTACACCTGCTATGGTCAAACCATCTAGAGGTGCAGAATTACTCAAAGCTGTGCAAAAAGTGTCCCAACTTTCTGGCAATGTGATCAACAGGAACATAGCTCTAACAGGTTCATCAAACTTGACACCTTGAGCTGACAATTGATTGTATATGGTGTTGAATTCATTCAGATGATTGGACATAGGTGTCCCTTCTTTCATCTTCAAGTCAACAAGCTTCTTAAGCCAGTATACCTGTGAAGCTGCACTCTGCTTCTCATAAAGATCACTCAGCTTTGTCCATGCTTCATAATCCGACATCTCGTCTGCTACATTGAAGTAAACGCTTTCTGCCAAAGTCAGTATAATGGTAGAAAGTGCCAATTCATCCATTTCACTCCATTCATCTTCGTCCATATCTTCTGGTTTTATCCCCTTGAGCTTTATAGGTTTTATCTGCTTCTTTTGTACCAACACGTCCCAAATCTGCTTCTTCCACAATGGGAAATTGGTTCCATCCAGCTTCTTGATATTGTAAAGAGCAGTGTCCTGTGATCCAACCATAACTACGCTTCACAGTAGTTTACTTTCCTGGGAAAAATTCGGCAGAGTTTCCCCTGTAAACTGACCTCTGAACCAATATCAACCTATCAAATGAACCAAGAAAGCTTCAGATTCTGCAGAAATTTCGGTAGATTCTCCTTTGTAAAATGGCTCTGGTGTACTAAAAAACAGACCAAAAACAACTCAAAAAACCATTGTCTCTCTGTGCGCTCCTTGCCGCACTGTCGAAGCAAGGGACTTGCCAATACACCGTGTGCGAGCCGCAGACGGCTCCAAGCACACAACAAGCCTAAACTAGCAAGCTCAAGAGAGCAAAGGGTGTGTCACTCACCGCTCTACGCTCGCCTTCGTGGTGGATTCCTCGCCGCGATGAAGAAGAAGCTGCAGTCGTGCCGCGCTCAACCGCCTCGCCGCCGTCGTGCCTTCGTAATGCTCGATCGCACACACACTCTCCCTCTCTCTCTCTCTCTCTCTCACACACACACACACACACACACACACACACACACACACAAGGAGGTGAAGAAGAAGAAGATGGAGATGGAGATGGAGCAAGAGCACTCTTCTATTGCACAAATGAGAGAATGAGTAAAAATTAGGTTTAGTTGGCTTTTATATGAGCTCACCCCATTCACACTTGGGCGCCCATGCTTAGCCAACTAATCCCTTGAATGTCCCAGTTAGAGTGCGCCTCTCATCGGTGATCACTCTTACCCTTTTCCTATTGGTCCGACAAGCCCGGTGCCCCCCTTCCTGATGTAGATTCCGTCCTCGGAAGCTATTGAGTTGAAGCTGGTTCGTCGAGGTGGAAGAGCATTTGAGATGAATGTCCTTAGCCTTCTTTAGTCACTGCAAAATCAAACAACATTGGCACAGTAATGGCATTCTCTTAAAAAGCATATGCAGTTTTAGGTAGACAAATTGATTGGTAAAAGAATTTCAAACAATTTGTGAGCAATGAACATTAAATTGCAATGTAATCAAATGTATAAACAGATGTAAAGGTAGAAAATTAAACAAATCTGGGGTCGCTAATTTGACGGTTGAAAGGCACTAGAGATCGAATATTAATACCATGGGTAAGCTTCTTAATTATCTATGGTCAATTAAGCTGTTTAATCGCGAGAGCCAAGTATTCATGTTCGAGGGCTGACTAGAGGCTATACCTAGAAGACTTTGTAGTTAAGCTACGATAAAAGGAATTTCTCATGAAATCATCGCCTGACTGATTACCTTTTCGTTGACCCCCCAAAGTCTTTTCACATTGATTCAATTATGACGTGTGTGCTTACTTTGTATGCCTTGGGTTTTTTGCTTTTCAAGGAAAAGCGCCCACACTGGGAACCTCTAGGGCTCTAGTACCATAGGCGATACATGTGAGTGAAGTACCAATTTAAGCAGGGATTTCTCTTCCAGCTTAAAATTTTACATTGTGGCACTTTGATTTTTTGTTTGTTCATTTTCAGCATTTTAATTTTGTAACTTTGGGGGGTCATATAACAATGTTACCCTCCCCATGCTCATCACATTAGTAAACTCCCTTTATAATACTTAAGCTAAAGGTCAATAGGGTTAAGCCCACTAGAAAGCCCTAGTACATTTCATACAATGCTGCCTAAATCGGATTAAGAACCTAAGTAACCATTGCTTATTAGGAAGGCATTCCCCATGGTATTAAGAGAAGATTTCTAATACCTAGCTTGGTCAAACTAGCTTAGTCGGACTGCTTGATTTTTAAACCTAGACAAGTGATTATGACAAAACATTACATTGAATTAAATGTTTGTTACTAAGCAAATGCGGTGAATATTATGCTACCAATCACAATCAAAGCAGACAAACATGGATGCAAAAGGATAAGGGCAATGCTAATGGACATAAAACACCTGTTTGTGTTGATGGTCGCGCTTGATTTGAAGTGTGAACGAGAGAAAGGTTCCATGAAGATCCAAATCCTATCAATAGCAACACACTCCTGTACACACTAGGAAACAAAAGGAATACCTCCAGGAGGCACATTAGTGGGAAAAGAGAACTTCGCTAATCTCTCAACTCTAAAACAGAAACACTCCTATCGTACTAATCTTACCTACCCTCCATCACTCAAGTGATGAGGATCAAAGGTGTTTTATGGCATAGGTTTCTGTTTCACTGTACCAGATGTGACATGTGTAGGTCTGAGTCAATGTTTTGACTTTTAATGTGCATACTCGTTTGCTAATTGCTCTTGCTATTTATTTTTTGTTTTTTGTGAGTATAAAGCTTTATATGTACATTCCCTAAGATTGGAATTGAGAGGTCAGGGAGGAAGGTTGAGAGGGAAACAAATGAATGATGACTGTCAGCAAACACTCCCCCCTTCCTTGGGTAGATCATACCGTTTGAAATGAGCTTGTCACCCTTTGAAACCAATTGTTCCAGTTGGTAATAGGTGAGGATTTTTGCCATTAGTTTTCTATTACCCTAGGTGCCTCGTCAAGTTGCAAGGGTGGTAAGGTACTCTCCCAGGATCGAACTTGAAGTGGTTCATCAGCTGATTCTTGAACACTGGGAGGTGTGGATTCTTTTGTAGCTTCATGGAGGTCCACTACTATGGATGGTTGTGTAGAAGCTTTTACCTCTATGGATGTATTACATGAGGAGCTAGAAGCTTCATGGGACTCCCCCCTTCCTGAGCTAGGTGGAACAAATCGTTCTTTCTTTGGTACCCAAACTAGCTCGGGAGCGGGTGTGTAGCATTCTGTGATTTTTTTCTTTCCACGATCATTGATTCGTTTTGGAGCTACGGGATTGGGCTCACTTGGGTCAGGTGTTAGGTAAGAGCACAATCTACGTTTTGGCACCCAGATTTGATCATTTCCTTGATAGTAGCCTTGGGCTTCCAATAGTCGTTTAGGGATCCATCGCAACATTTTCTTACTTTTCTTGGAGCGAGTGGTACGTTTCTTACAAGGCTTCTGTTTTTTAGCACTAGCTATGGTCACTAAAGAAGCTTTAGGGACCCACTTGTATGTTTTCTTCGTTACATTAGGATGAGTCTTGTCAGGATGAGTACATTATTCCTGAGTGCAAGGAATAACTCAGGATCTCCATACAGCTTTGCTATGATCGTGGTTCGGACCTCAGAAGACATGAAGTCCACTAGTTTGGCAACATTCATTGGCATTTTGCAGGGTGTAGGTCCTTGACTAGGAACTGGTGAGGATGGAATCTCATATTCCTCAATGGGATCAGGTATTCCTTCGTTAAACATTCTTTCCAACAAGAAAGGTGTATGCTCACTTTCTGATGTCCCGTCCTCACTCCCTTCTTGGATGATACTAGATATGGCTAACGGTATATGGTTCATGTGGGGTGGATGAACTTGCGTGGGAAACACTGTGTCATGAATTTTGACATGCATGGGTTCTGGTTCTAGTTTCCTCTGAGTCTCCTCCACTAAACCTCTTAGATGTTTCACCTGCTCAATCTCGTCTACTGGGTTTGGATACGTCCCAATCTTCTTTTTACGATTCTTCCCTTTTTGCCCTTGCGGTTTATCTTGGGGGTCTTGGATTGGATTTGGAAACACTTGTGGTGTTTTCAGAGGCTCTTTATGGTTTTCTCCTATTCGGTTTTCATTTGGTTCCATGTTACGGTTTTCTTTGTCGGTCTTTCCCCTTGTGGTATTGGTTCTAGTCTCCATTGTCTCGATTGAATCTGAATCATCCTCGAGGTCATTCATATACACGGGGTCATCTCCTGTTCCTATGTTTGTTTTGGAACTTGGCTTTGGATTTCCCGTATTCTGCGACCTCTTCCTTCGTGTCTTCTTTTTCTTTGCTTGGATAACTGACGCGGTATCTCTCTCTTCGAGGATACGGCCTGGCCCTTGAAGCATGGACCGTGTAATCGCATAAGCGGGTGCGACGGGTGGTATTGGCGATGTCACACTAGCAATTTCGACCAAATTTAGGGGTGTGATTTTAGGCGCATTTGGGTTATAGGGGCATTGGGTAATCAAGTGATCTATGCCACAACGATTACATGTGAGTATTGGCATTGCAGACGTGCTCCCTTGATTCATTTGCATCTGTGCAGCATTCTTTTGCAGCCTAATAGGGCACTCCGCTGCCCGATGTGGTCCACCACACTCGTAGCATTGAAGAGGTGGCCTCCTAGCCTGGGTGTTGATATTTTGACCTCTGGATGCGAGAGCAGTAGCTTGATAAACCGGCTTGACTTGCCCCCAACAATCTTCCATGTAGTATATAGGACACTCTTCCAATGTATCAAGTCCGTAGGCAATACTAGTGTCTATTTCCTCCTCACAGCCATCTGCATAAGCATTTGATGGTTCACAACCCACTTGGTTCATAGGGGCGACTCTTGGATGCAGGGGCTGCGGTCCTAGCACAGGAGGTGGTAGCGGTGTAGCTTGTACAACATTTTGAGATCTAGGGACCATGTGTTGCGGTAGTTGCTCAACAGGTGGAGCACGCATCAATACAGGAGCTTGAGGTGCATCCGTCTAGGCTACAGGTGGTCTATTTTCCATAATACGTTTGATCATTAAACAATCCTTAGCTTGGTGACCATACCTACCACATGCGTTGCAAGTTCCATTAAATTTTACTCTAAACGTAGGGCACTCACTAGTGCTATGTGGACCTAAGCAAATGGAACACCATTGTTGCTCCCTTCTTGGATACATGTGACTATTTTGAGGGGGTCGATTATCCTTAAGAGACTCTTGGATTGCCTTGGTGAGGTCTGTCAAGAATGTCTCAAATACCTTTGGCTCATTGGCAATGGGCTTTGCAGTCATGGGTTCATACTCAATGGCTTGTGAGCTAGTGGATCTCGTGTCAGTAGACACCCTCATGCCTGCTATCATCAAGTTGTCCTCTAATTGGATTGCATTGGCAGTGACATCTTCCCAGGTTGTGATACCTCTAATCACTAGTCCATTATAGATTCCTTCATTCCTCAACCCTCGAATGAATCGATCAAGCAGTTGGTTATTGTTGAAGCGCTCATTTACAGGGCAACGAGAGTTTAAGTGCTTTAGACGACTAATGAAGTCCCTTACTGACTCTCCTTCCTTATGTTCGGCCTTCTGTAGCTGAGATGCTACACCCCAAAGCACACCTTCTCGTATGTACTCCTTTAGAAACAACCTTCGAAGGGTAGGGTAGATTGTTTTCTCGTCCACCCTTAGGGTTCTATACCAATCTCCAGCCTTCCCACTTAATGTCAAGCTTAAGGCATTGCACTTATGTAGTTCGTTGCGTTCCCCTAAGGAATCACATACTTGTTCAAACACTTCAATGTGTTTTCTAGCATCTTCGTCCCCATTGAATTTTTGCGTGAGTTTGGCAATTTGTACTGCCTTACTTCTAGGCTCTCTATCAGATGCATGACGCATATTTTCCGCGATAGATCGACCTATGGTTTGAGCAAACGCTGCCAAGTCACCTATGTGAGGAGGCAGGGCCGGTGGAGGTACTCTTGGAATCATATGTGGGAGAGGGACGGGTACCGGTCTTGGCATATGTGTGGATGATGCAGGATATGGAACATAACCGGGCATAGGTCCACTCGGATAAGGGCTAGGGAGCGGCACTCGAGGACCATAAACAAGAGGTACAATTGGAGGTGTGGGGGCCATGTGTGCATAAGGGGCTAGAGGCACATACAGTCGAGGCCCCATATTAGGTACTACTACACTAGGTAGTGGCACTGCGCTAACCGTAGATGTCATCGGTATATTCTCTGTCAGGCTTATCCCTGGAGTGAGCACTGTGTTTTCCTTAATAGAGGGTTGAGCCAAGTTAGGGAAGCTAAAGTTGTCGCTCGGAGGCTCAGATTGCATAGAGACCCCAGGTGAAATGACGTAAGATGGGTCCATGGGGCTCATTAGAGGAGTCTCCATTTGTGATAGAGTAGGCTGTTGAGCCTTGCTCGTATCCAGAAATCTCATGGGGCCAGTTGAGAGTATATTTACCCCTCGGTTTTGCCTTTCTGATTGAATAATGCCATGGATAACATTACAGATCATTTTCTGTTGATCTTCGATGCTCGTGGCACTAGAGGTGGATTGTACAATCTCTATCCATCCTACATGGTAGGCGTGGCCAGAGTGTAGATCCGTCAACACCTCAGTGTGGAGGTCGTATGTCCAATGATCATTAATGAACAATCCTTCTAGAGTCGACGTGTTAACGGTTTCTTGTGAGGTAGAAGCAATGTTGCTCCCCGTGGTTTTACTTGTCACCAACGGTACTCTAGAGGGAACTTCTGAAGGAGGCAGCTCAACAGGGCCTTCTTGGTAAGAAGTTGGCAGGATATCCACATGGACACTCTTTGGTGGTGTGGGGTCCATGTGCGATGTGAAAGGAGAGTCCACTTCCCCACCCCCTTCGTGTGCTTCATTTGCATCAGGTTCCGAGCGAGTAGCTCTACCTAATGTTTCCATGAAACGGCTAAACATACTAGTACTAGGCTGTGGAGCTTCGGGAGGTGCATGGCCTTCTCTCTCAGTGTTTTGGGTAGGGTATGCTTCCATGATTTCTGAGTCGGAGGAGGAATCACTAGCGGCTATTTTAGGGTCTTGGGTGGTGCTACCTTGTGTCCCCGCTGAGGGTCTAGAGCCTATCGTGGATGGGTAATGGGTGTCCGTATGAACAGAGGCACCCTCAATATGCTCGTGTTCTAGCACCCGCCCAGAGCGTAAGTGCATGTGCTTTTGATACCCTAAGGTGTCAAAAAGCTGCTCTAGGAGGCCTTGTGACTAGTTTTTTGCGTGTTTTTTGTTTGTTTTTTTGCTAGATTTTTTAGAGCGTGTCGTGGAATGGGCCGTGTGATAGCTCGAAACGAGCATATCGCTAGGAGGGACGCGCTGTGCTTTACAGCCCACCGTTTGGTTCTATTTTGCTCAAGAAAAGCTCGAAACAGTCTTTTCCTAGCTAGGGAACTAGGCTCCAAATAGCAAGTCTAAGGGTGCAAGTGGGAAGAGAAGGGAGGAGAGTGGAGGACTTGTCCCACATGCTCTCATTCCCTCTTGAGGAGGTAGGGTATATATGTAAGAGTGAGTCTAGTATATATCATAAGACTGAGGACTGAGGCCTGGGCCTGGGCCTGGGCTTGGGCTTGGGCTTGGGAAAACGATCCCGATCTAACTTTTATACAAACCAACCCGTCCGTTTTTATAACTCACGTTTTTTATTTTCGAAAATTTAACCTCCCCCTCACCCGCGTTTTTATTTTTCGGGTTTTTTTTTCCGGTTTTTTTTAAATTTTTTATTTTTTAATGCAGAATGCGGAAATTGAAAACGCAGAAATTGAAAATGCAGAAATTGAAAAAACGCAAGAAATGCAGAAAATTGAAAAAATGCAGAAAATGCAGAAATTGAAACTTGACAGAACCAGAAAATGCAGAAAATGCAAAAAACACAAGAAATGCTAACTGTGCAGTGCAAACCAGAAAACGCAAAAAACAGAAATCTCCACACAACTACACACACTCATTCCCTGCCTTTCCTATGATAGAAATTGCACCACAAGAAAGCGTAAAGTGCTTAACCGAGCTTAGTGTAGGGCATATCCCCGGCAGCGGCGTCAAAAAAGTGCGCTCTTTGCCGCACTGTCGAAGCAAGGGACTTGCCAATACACCGTGTGCGAGCCGCAGACGGCTCCAAGCACACAACAAGCCTAAACTAGCAAGCTCAAGAGAGCAAAGGGTGTGTCACTCACCGCTCTACGCTCGCCTTCGTGGTGGATTCCTCGCCGCGATGAAGAAGAAGCTGCAGTCGTGCCGCGCTCAACCGCCTCGCCGCCGTCGTGCCTTCGTAATGCTCGATCGCACACACTCTCCCTCTCTCTCTCTCTCTCTCTCTCTCTCTCTCACACACACACACACACACACACAAGGAGGTGAAGAAGAAGAAGATGGAGATGGAGATGGAGCAAGAGCACTCTTCTATTGCACAAATGAGAGAATGAGTAAAAATTAGGTTTAGTTGGCTTTTATATGAGCTCACCCCATTCACACTTGGGTGCCCATGCTTAGCCAACTAATCCCTTGAATGTCCCAGTTAGAGTGCGCCTCTCATCGGCGATCACTCTTACCCTTTTCCTATTGGTCCGACAAGCCCGGTGCCTGACTCTACTTAAATAAATAATACACGTCCATCGTAGGTGATGGGGTGTCCGTGAGCCGTGAGGGTTAACACTCTCTAACACTGTAAGCTGTGGGTAAACCTGTCCTGCACCTGTACTGTCTCTCACTGTCATGTCACTATCCTGTAAGCATAGACTATGACAATGCCTCAACGACAGTAAAGAAACGATGCAATCCTAACTGTCTAACTCACAGTCAATACATCCTAGCTGCCTATCTAAGGGTGCTCGAGGGATCGCTCCAAGACCTGTATCACCGAAAGGATCTCAACATTCGAGAATCCCCCAGCTCAATAAAACCTCACTCGACCCTCAACAAAGGTTGCAGTAAATCTGACAGTACATAGACTTTCCACAAAGTCATACATCCACAAATTTCCCACTGTATGCTGTAATCGCTGCGGCGGTTGTTTGTTGCGTGGCTCACAGCCAGCAAACCCTCAACAGACATACATCATCTCTGACAATACATCCCATGTGGAAGTACCTACAATGTCAGGATGAAATTTGGAATATCAAGCAGTAAACACAAGCTACCTGATGAACTAGTGGATGTCGCCTACAGTCTGTGTGTAGGTGCGCCCGTGTCGTATGTGACACGTCTCCAAGAACTGTGAGCCGTCCTTCGTTGTGTAGACAGCCACAAATCAGCACTCTGGAAGTGTAGATATCCTCAGCACTTGCAGTCGTAGGCCGAAACCCCAAATTTGCATAGTCGGATCTACACCCGCCGAGACCACGTAGTCGAAAATGGCCCGCGCAGAACTTTGTCGAAGCCGAACGGTGGCCGAGATGACCTCAGAATTTGGGGCCATATCTTCGCTTGTCGAATCTCACTCCAATCTGAGCAGGTGACTCTAGCTTCCTGCAATGCTGGCCCGAGCCTCGATTTGAGCTCTGATACCAGTTGAAGGAGTACGAGCGGAAGTGCGACGCGAGAGAGAGAGTGCGAGAAAAAGAGCACGACGATATGGTGAACTCGCTCTACTGTAATGTGTAGAGCATAGTGATTTCTTATTAGGTTTTTACAAAAGAATATGTGTACATACCTGGCGGCCCGCCCACTTACCTGGGCGACCACATTGGGCTTTATACTCCAACATAGAGAACCCTGGTGGTGGATGATTTGTCATGATTAAGGCTCACTCAAGATTCTCAAGATAGTCTCTTACAAGCCCACTTTGGCTTAGTGCAACTTCTCCCTTTTTGCCCCTGATCAGGTCTCTCAAAAGTCAAGAATTTGTGACTTTTTGGTCTCTAGAAACTGGTTTTGGGTACCCTAAAAGTTTGGATTAAGGAAACCTGATAAAATTCACCTCTAAAACCAAAACCTGACTCAATTTGGAGTTGTGTATCAAAAGTTAGATAACTTTTAGTGAACTGCACTTGAAACAACACTCAAAACAGTTTCAGGACCAGAACACAGGAACTTTGGCTTGTTTCTTGGTCTCTAGAAGGTATTTTTAGCTCAAACTCGAGATTTGGAATGTACTCAAGTATACCTACAAGATCACCAAGTCAGATACCCCCACTATGCTGAGGTACATGGATTGTGATCCATGTTCCTGTCAAAAAAAAAAATCTCCAAATTTTCCCAAATTTTTACTGTGTGTAGAGAAGGTCATATGCAGGCTATATACCAATTTTCATGAAATTCTGAGGTTGAGGTACATGGATTGCAATCCATGTTCAACCACATCTGGACTTGATCTCTTGGAAGCTTGTTGCACTCTATGTCCACAAGCTAAATCTCAAATCTTTTTGGATTTGGATTTGTTTTGACAGGTCAAATGGCCAATACTAGGTCTACATTGAAGTTTTTTTTGTCTCTCACCTGTTTTGCTCCATTTTGACCCAAATTTGCTCAGTTTTTTTAAAAACTGGACTTGGGCATATATTTCCTTATGTATGCACTACTGATCTGGAAACTTTCAATTCAAGTTGTCACTATGGGTACATTGGATCGCGATCCATGTTTGGATCCCAAATTAACTTTTTTTGGTACCATCAGATTCAACATGATTAGTAGATCACATGGTATCAATTTTTTTGAAAATGGACCTTTGGATTGAAAATTAGGTCAATTCTGACACTTGCTCAGAGTGCTTGGCAGTTTTGGGCTTTTGGACAGGTTTTTGATATTCAAATTCAGTTTTGAGAAGACCACTAGACTCCTTGTGATGGGCTCTAGCTATGGTGCAAGTTTGGTTTTAGTCTGTGATAAAGGAACATGGATTGCAATCCATGTACCTATGTGTCAGATGGTAATAAAAATTGGCACATAGCTTCCCCTTGGTCCACTGATCCCTGCTATATGGTTTTTATGTGATTTGGATCACTTTAGGTCAACCAAAAGTCAATCCCCAGGTTTGTTTTAGGGTCTTCCTTTTTGCAGTGTTTTTGGCTCTTTTCACCCACTTTTTGAACTTTTTTGACAATGCTTCTTTGGGGACTTTTGTTCACAATGCTCTATGCTACACGCTGGAAAAGTTTCTGTCCAAAAATTTCTCAAGGGTACATGGATCGCGATCCATGTTCCACCACTTTTGGATCTGAATTTTGGTGTGCTGATAGCTTATGATGTTTGTAGCTTGCTCACAATTTTTTTTTGAATTTGAATCAATTTTGCCCTACCAAATCTGACTTCTACAGTCTGCTGTGACAGTTTTGACAATGAACTGTTTTTGGCTCTTTTGACCACTTTTCACAACTTTTTTGCATATGGTTCCTTTGGGAAAGTTGTTCCAAATGGTACCAGCTACCTAGTGCTCAAATCTCTACAAAAAAAAATTCAAATTTTTCACATGAGGTACATGGATCGCGATCCATGTTTGGAAGCCAAATTAACTTTTCTTGGTACCATTAGAATCAGTATGTTTACTAGATGCTATGGTATCAAAAGTTTTGGATTTGGACCAATTTTTTTCATTCAAAAGCAAGTTCTTCTGTCTGTCCTGTGGTTTTTGACTAGTTTCTGTATTTGGCTATTCTGACCAACTTTTTTCAATTTTTTGCTATGGCTCCTTTTGGCAAAGTTCCAAATGATATCAGGGATGTACTTTTCAAATATCAGCCCGAAATGTCAAAAAGCTACATGGATCGTGATCCATGTTTGGCAACATTTTTTTATGAATTTTGTTCTGCATGTTCTCTATCCCCTGTAGAAGCCAAATCTCACCCCTTTTTGAATTTGGATCCCAAAAAGTTAAAAAAAGTCAACTTTTGTGTCTGCAATGCCTGTTTTGCTGTTTTTGCCCTAACAGCCAATTCTGATGTGATTTTTGGGTTTTTGTTTCAAGCCAACTTGATGAGAGCAATATCCCATTGATGCTCAATGTCACTGATCACTTTTCACCAAAAATGGTCTTTGGGGTACATGGATCGCGATCCATGTTCCTCTGCAGAATTTGGCCAAACTTCTTAGATTACTTCTAAAGAGTCTGCTGATGCCTTTGATCCACAAATTTTTGAAATTGGATCACTTTTGAAGTCTCTACCATCAAATTTTCACAATTTCAGAGTTATGATCAATTCGGCCAAAATATGGTTTTCACCCTTTTTTCCCTCAATCTTTTAGCCTAAATTTGATGGTGTTAGTTTCTACTTATCCTACTCTTAAGTACTATAATGAAACATGAAACAAAAACAAACAAAACAATACAAAATAAAGTCATAACAGAAAACCGAACATCACTCTGAAAGCATAGAGAAAATCGAAGAATGAAATGCTTTTGGCTATCTCACTCACAACCCTCTTTACTTCTCAAGAATAGACCTAACAAATCCTCGACTTCTAAACTCTATCAAGCACTAAACCCCATGTCTAGCTGTTTCACTGCTAAGGTGTAAATGGACTGGAGAGACAAATCTTCAAAAAGAACGCTCTAAATACACACTAGGTCACTCACCATCTAAGGATCATATCTCCGGCAGTGGCGCCAATGTTAGCGGGTCGCTGCGACGGACGTCTGCAACATAGCTTTTTGGTACTAACATAATGTGAATACTCAGGGAAGTGACTCGGATGGGGCACGGAGACTCTTTGAGATCGTCAATCTCAAGAAGTGAACCTTAACAAGCAAACACACTAGCTCAACAAGCAAACCAACACTCAATGATCATGGAAATCTGCCTATGTCCTTTCTCACAGCTCTAGGTCATCACGCCATTTCGGCCCTTGAATGAACTCAAAATGCAACAAAACTTTAGGAGGAGGTCTAGGACACCTAGGGGCACTATCCTAGCAAGTGTCGCAATCCAACAAGGTACCTTTTTCACGATCCATCATGAAAAAGGTCCTAAAAGCTGCAACAGAACATGCCAGAAATGTCATCCTATGGTCTAAGAACACTCTTCTATGGTCGAAACGACTATAAACAATGATTTAAGCACTCAACTCTGCATCTACAACTCACAGAGTAGTCGCGAACCTCAACAAAACTGCCAATGACTACACTTTAAAGAGCAAAGAGAGAGGAACACAATGCAAGTTTTTGAATAAAAAACGGATTACCAAATCATTAGCTGCGATGATTACAAGTTTGGAGAAGCTCGTAGCTTGAGCGTACATTTTCAGAGCTCCCTTCTTTCTCTAAAGATAAGCCTCCTCTTACATTAAGGTTATTGACCTTTATACCTAGGGCATTCTAAATGGCCAGTGGCCGGCTCACATGTACCTTAACAATTGTCATGACATAATTACAACTCAGGGAATTGACTGCTATTCTGGAATTAGGATTTACACAGAGTATCACTACACTAGTTCGGCAAAATAATAGACTACAAATGTGGTGTCCGGCTACGTGTCCGGTCAGGTGGGCACCCGTTAGGTTTGTCCTCAAACAACTCTCTCTCTTGCAACAGTATTGTTCATGCCAAGTTAACTAAATACTGTGTTTATGTTGCTACCATCAATTAAGTTCACCCGCTATGCTTTCCTAAAAAGTACTTCTCTAATTTCCTACTCTCAAAGTTAATAGGCCATTTCCATTACATTGGTATCAGAGCATTTCATTTCTCTTTTCTTGCTTAAGAAGAGAGGTCCTTAAGTAGCCTATAAATGATTGATTTTGTTAATTATATTAAGGTAAGTGGGATTGGGATCTATTATTGGTTTTGTTGAGCCCACTATGTGGGATATGGTGCACACCTCGGGAGCTTTGGACTTAATAATGGGGTCTTTTTAGACTTGCCTACGGCTTTACCATTATTGAGCCATAAGAAGTCCGAAAGGAGCTAGCCCTCAACAATTTTGCAATATTAGACCCACTCCACTACTCTCTATAATTAACCACTTCCAGCTGTGGGTGTAGATACTTAAGTGCTACTTTTCAAAGGCTAAGAGGAGTAGCAACTAAGGTTTTGAATTGCCAAAGCATACACTAAGTAAGTACACAAATTTTGTTAACATGGCTGATAATAACCAACAGAGTAGAATGAACATTGATAGCTTTGATTTTTCACATGAAGGTGCTAATGATGATGCTCCCATGTTTGTCAATTATCTCATTACTAGATTGCCGCAAGCTATAGGCAACCCTGCTTTGCAAGCAGAAGTTACTCAACAACTTCGCGCTTATGGGATTTCCCTTCCTCTCCAAGAGGAGAGAGAGCTTAGGAGGCCTCTTGAAGAGACCCCTAAAAGAATACTCTCTCCCATACGAGAAGAGGAATCCAAAGAGCAAGAAAGCAATAAAACTTTAAGTTCCTCTGAAGACGTGGCTCCACAAGATGGCGGTCTAGACGATCGCCAACTCCTCCTAAGAGGAAACGTTCAACCCCACCCGTTCTTCTCCTCGTCACTCCTAAAGGGAAGAGAGGAAACAAAGGAAGAAAAGGGCAAGAAAGAGGTCACTCTCTTCTCCTTCTCAAAACTTACATAAATAGGCCATCAAAACAGAGTACTTCGTTTTCTGCTACAACCATAATTTTATATAGATCCATAGTCTTATGTATGCATCAAAACATAAAGATAATTACATGGAACTAGTGAGAAGCTTGCACATGTAGATATTGAGCAATGGGGCGTTGGCAATGCACACTAAAGTTGCAACTTGGCTATGTATTATTACTTTTATACAATATTTTTGGAGGAGTAGATTATGAGAATGCCCATTTGTTGACATTCTATCTAAATGCGGAGTGTCCCTATGGACGGCCATTTTTTAACTTTGCCATTCTGCTGACATCCTTGATGTTTCCTGTCGTGTCATGTGAGGTGGATGGTCGTCAAATCTTAATGCTTAAATCAGACAATGAAAATGACAATGTGATGGGCGAGAAGGTAGGCCTTGGTAGAGCTCTGCCCACTCATGGACATGCCTCGTAGCGAATTGTATATTGCCATTCCATTTGCGCACACATCTAGATGGACACATGTGGCATGGGCCTTTGACCGTCTCCGATTTTACTATTCACTAGTGTATGGCCCATCCTATGGAGGGAGAGAGAGAGAGAGAGAGAGAGAGAGACCCTTTTCTTGGTCGGGACTCTCCATTCCACTCTTTCTTTCGTACTTTGCTTTGGCCTCCTCCAACTCCCCCTCCCGGCAAGGGCCTCCGGGGAGCATTAGATTTTGAAAAATGTAGGCTAAAGTAGTTTGGACGCTGCTGATGGTGAGACCGGCATCCTTGTAGGAATCTGGGAGAAAGAAGACGGCTTACTTCGATATGGGCTTACTGTGCTTCGTGTTGGACTTACCATTACTTCCGCCATTGCTGCTTCACGACATCAAACGGGCACGTTCCTCCTCTTCATATGCGGTGTCTGTTGCTCATGGTGTCAACTGCAACATTTGAGTTTGCAGGAATATGGAATTCCTCGTGACGGTTCCTTGATTTTTGCAGACTTTGCTGCGTGTTGCCAATTCTTGTGCAGCTACAAGATTCAAGCTTCCACCGTCATCTTTCAGGATCGTTTCGCTCAACCTTGCTGTTTGTTGTGTGGATAGGGCGTCTGTGTCTGCAACATATGAGGTGGGGTCCATCTTTACGTCTTACTCGTTTTGCTTTTTTGGTTGAAAAAAGCATTTTCTCCCTTCCTTCCTGTATTCAGATTGTCTTCGTTTTTTTTCAGCTACGCATTATCTACAAGTCTATGGAATCGTTAAATTTAAGAGAGTTTCATCATGCTGTTAACAGCCTACTTCCTTCTTCATCCCTTGGAATTTCTTCTAGTCATGGTCAAGGTGAGTTTATTGTCGGAGCCTTGCCTCTCCTTTTTCTCCTCTGTAGCTGCTGACTAACTGAAGTAAACTCTATAGTTGTTAAGGGACATCATTAAGTATTTAGGGGAATATCACACACACACACACACACACACACACACACACACACACACACACGCACACACAGAGAGAGAGAGAGAGAGAGAGAGAGAGAGAGAGAGAGAGAGAGAGAGAGAGAGAGAGAGAGCACTAATTTTCAAGCATAAACATGAAACCAAACAAGTCATTTTGGATTCCCATTGCTCAGGAGTGCATGCATTTACATGGGACATAAAACTTATGTAACGAGCGGCTTCTTTGGTTACCCTTTGATATTTTATGATGCATGTTGGCTTTCCCATTCCATCTTTGTCAGCATCTTTTCTTGTTTGAGAGCGATGTTGTGAGCAGTTACACCTAGTTTTACCCGTCTTTGGATACTGAGTCGTTAGGGACTTGTAGTGTTCAAAGAGTTTATCTGCATCATCAGGGTTTTTCGTGCTTTAAACATCTGCAAATATATAAGCTCATTTACCTGCATGAAAGTGGTGTGCATTGTGAAGCCTGTGGTTCAGTAGAAGCAGTAGGCTTTGCCTTTCTGTCAGTGTCGCATGTAATTGGTGTGTTGTGCACAATGAAAAGCAAAGATGGTTGCAATATCAAGGATAATTGTAGTTTCATGTGTTGTGGCAAGTGAACAACACGATGTAGCCTTTAGCGAGAAAAAAAACATGTTGCAGGAGGCTCTTTGCTAGTTTATTTTGTAAGCTTTTAAGTAGTACTCTGCTGTTTCAGCTGAGAAAAGGTATTCTGCTTTCTTGAAGAAATGAATGACTAGAATTGTGTTGGCCAGTGTCAAGCATTGAAGCTTTATTGCAGCTAAGAAATGGACTGCTTTCTTGGGCTTCTGAGGAGAGTTTCAAGAAGATAATAATGATAAGTTCTCAATTTTTTGAGAATACTGGCTCGTTTAGACAAATGTTGAAGGTGAGTATATTATGCATGTGCCTCAGTGGTCATTACTTTGCAAAGCATGAGTGGGTTTATTGCTCGCAGGGAGCTGCAGATCGTTGCATTTCCATCGATTTTATTCAGTTCTCTCTTCAGACCACTGATGAGAGCTTTCTAGGTGATGGCTCACACGAGCAGTGTAGATGGGATCTTGCAGAAAACATTGGGGAGTTTGAAAATTGCACTTTTCAGCAAGTATCTTGGGGTGCCTGACTTTTACTGCAGCGTATTGTTTGCTGTATAACCGATGTCATATCAGAATTTGTACTTAGACATTTGGCATTCAATGATACAGATGTTTGGCAATTGGCTGCTCTCGAAAAGAAATGGATCCAAGATTTGGTCAGTGATGTAGAAGGTCCCTTGGAAATTACTCTTATTTTCAAAGAAAAACTCTATAAAGATACAGACAAAGTGTTTTGCGCATTGTGGCCATTGCTGGTGCAGCTTACAGATTCCATACAGCCATGCCAGGTGTCAATAAGAACAATTGGTTGCTATACATTCCTTCTTATGGTGCAGTTATGAGTAAATTGCAAAGTTCAAAATCGTTGAAGTTTTTTACAATACTACAGTAAATCTTGTTAGGGCTTCAATGTTTGATAGAGAAGATTTGGAAGTCCGTACTGTGAGGCATTACAGGTCTGTTGTGGATACTAGGGTTTGAAGCCAGATATTGTAAAAGCACTGGAAGGGGTCAAGTTGCAGTACTTGAATGTCCTCATGTGAAGCATGCTTTATTATCTAAAGGAATGGCTTGAAATGTTGAGAGATGCCAAGATGGGTCTTTAGTTTGTGCCTTATTAAATTGGAAGTGAGCTTTCAAGTTTTATGCAGAGCACTCGATCGTGAACGATTTTGGGCAGATGGATGTGTCAGAGATTTTGGGCTTTATTGATTATACTTGATTTGGAGCTATAGATATAAAAGTGTGATATTTCTCCTGTCTCTGAATGCTGACGATTGTCTGTTTCAGACCTGCAGGTGCCACGGAGCAGTCATAGATTCCTCTATGACACATATGACAGAAAGATCCCATTTCTTATGTCCAATTACAGGGCAGAAGCTTGATAATCACGACTTCACCTCTCATGGTGTCAAAGTTGGATCTCACACTGTTCTTTACCTGCCATCCTTCATGAGTCCTGTGGAGCCTGCTAAACATTTTACAAGTCCCACTTTCTCCTTGAGCTTCAGTGTTCTGAAATGCATTCTCTTAAGCACATTGAGTGAAGGTCAAGAGTCCCTACGATCCCTTTTTGTCCTGTAATTTTGAGAAGGTCAATATTATACCAAGCACCAAATGCTTCAACTTTTCCATGTAGGTTTGCTGTTTGGAGATCCTTACATTTTGTTGCCCTCGTCTGAAGTTGACTTTGATGATGATACGGATAAGCTGGAAGTTAATGATGGTGGTAAGTAAAGATTCTAGTTGTGTGGATGTTGAAGCTCTCTTCGTTGGAAACATGAATAACTCTGCTGTTTCTTTCAGTTTTTTCTAGCCTTTGTGAGGCTCTGTACTCCCAAGATTGTGGTTTGCTCTGCACATCCTCCTTTGACATTGACATGAGGGCGGAAAAGTCATTTTCTTGCTATTACCTACTGCTTCCTGCAGACAACAGATCATTCCTGGCAAGAGTAAGCATTTACTGTCGATTTTATTTCTAAATGCCCTCGCAGTTGGAAGCAATTCAAGTAAGTCTACATACGCTTGGTTCACAATGCATTTGCTGTCCTCCAGAGAATAGCAGCTTCTGAAGAGTTCTTGCAATTCTCACTGCCCGAGCTGAAGAAACAGAACCTACCTTTGGAGATAAGAGACTCTGTCAGCTCTTGCTTATCCAAGGTCAGAAAAGAACTGTTCGCTTGAATGTGGCTTTTGCCCAACTCAAATGTTGATGTGCATCCTCTTAATCAATGGATATCGTTATAAAATGAATCCGCAGTTGGGTGTTCAAAGCTACAATCCTCTTGATCATGAGCGAGGCCTCCATAACAAACTCAATTGGCTTGCCAAAGAGAGTCTGCAGCTTCAGTAAGATGAAATTTCGTTGGCTTTCAGTCTCAAATCAACCCTTAATGCTTGTGACAGAAATTTGTAGTTGTTTGCAGTCCCATGCTTGTTCAAAGGCCAGAAATCAACAAAGCTCAAGGGAATCAAAGAGCCGAGTGTTTGGATACATCATCCCAAATCCTGCCAAGCAAAGTTAGTAGGGCAGTGGGATTAAGAGAAAATGACAAAGAGAAATTGATTGGCATCATGAACTTTTCTGGTAGAGGAAGAAGTTCACAAGCAGGAGGAGAGCATCAGGAAATTCAGCAGGCTGCTCCCAAAGTGTCACACGCCACGATGGAAGGTGGGAACACTTCTTTGGGTCCCTTATCGCTTAAGCCCCTACTTCCCTTACAGATGTGTCCAAAGCCCTCAAACAACAAAGTGATGAGTCCTAGATTGGGTCTACCTGCCATTCAGAAGCAACTAGGGCCAGCAAAACCAGCTTCAGAGCCAGGGCTGTTAAAGACAAATTTCCGTAGGATCAAACAAGGGAGGGTGTGAGATAACTGAATGAGTTCAGCACTTGTCCTCTTTTATGGCAATTTGAATTTTGTAGGGACAAAAAAGATGGCAAGTCTTATTGATTTATATTGGCACAGGATAAGGTTGTATACCATTACCTTCTCATCTTTTTTGTGTCTTGTTGGATGCCTTCACAGTACCAACTGAATAAGTTGAGCAAGTTGGACTCACTCATCGCTAGAAACAGAGGGGAATTGGGGGGCTCAAAAGAGCAAAAGAGGCACGAGCTCGACAGAAGAGAAGGAAAGAATCATGATCTTGATAAACGATCTCTCTAAAAAGCAAAATTATGAACTAATCCTTGTCACTATCTTTTTTTTTTTTTTGTTTGCAAAACTCACAACTGTGAGTAGATTGAATTAAGACCAAAAAAGCTCAAACCGAGCCACGAGAACCACAATTCAAAAAGGAACCTTTGCCACTATGCTGTGGTTGTAGCTTTGTGATGAGGGCCATCGAGTTCATCCATCACAAAGCTACAACCACAGCATAGTGGCAAAGGTTCCTTTTTTTTTTCAAATGAGTAAACTTGACGGCCCTCATAGTTTTGTTTCATAGAGAGATCGTTTATCAAGATTGTGACAGATCATATTCCACGTGATATCACTTGCATGGACATGAAGTGATCTCAACCTGTTGTCATACAAAGGTAATTAGACCTTGCAAGCCCTTTGCATGAAGATAGAGACAAAGAAGCTCCACCCAACCAATTTCCAATATAGCTCAATCTTGATTGCTGTATGTAGGACACCTTTCCTTGTGTGCACCTCCTAAGTTAGCTACCCTCTATCCTTCTAGAAGAGACCTCAACCATTGTAGGGTGCCAATTAGGATTCATGTCCTGACATTGTCATTTGAGAGAGAGAGAGAGAGAGAGAGAGACCAAGTCTATTTTTTTTTGAGTTTGACCATCTTTGCGCAGATGATTTGCTACCTAGTTCATCTGCCCATGATACTACTTCCCATAGTGTGCCCTTGAGCCTTTTCTTTTTCTACAAGCGTTCTGTGTGCATTCTTATGACCATAAACTCAACATCTCTCTCTCTCTCTCTCTCTCTCTCTCTCTCTCTCTCTCTCTCTTTTTCTCTGTCTACATTCAATTTGAAGACATTGCACCCGAAGGCTTGACTTCAAAAATAATTCGTGTATAGAACAAGGATAAATCAGTTTAGAATCATTTCTATGTTTTTGATGTTTTTGATATTTCACAGTAACACGAATTGAGATAAAGTTTTTTAATCTAGGTTGCACATAAGTTAATCAACTTGGAATCATTCCTAGGTCAAATTCTTGATTTCAAACCCTACAAGTAGGCTCCGTCGACTTGGAATGATGTCCCTCACTTTATGCTGTGACACCTCTCTCTCTCTCTCTCTCTCTCTCTCTCTCTCTCACACACACACACACACACACACACACACACATCACTAATTGATATGATTGTTTTTTCAAGCTTTAACCCTTATCCACACACTTGCTCTCACCTAATGCACTATCTCTGAGCAGCTTATGGGGACCTGGAACCTTTTGCCTAATCCATGCTTTGGCTAATGCTAGCCCAGTAGTGACGGAAATTGCCTCTCGGCTCAACTAAGTATTTTTTCTCCCAGGTATTGGATGTGTGATTGAGTATTGAAGGAACTCTTAGATCTCCTTCTAAGTTGGGGAACAAACTGACTAGTATTAAGTAGTAACAACAACCCCCCCCCCCCCCCCCCCCCCCCCCCCCCCCCCCCCCCCCCTCGTGGGAACTCAAACCATAAGGCTCTCTCATGGTATGCGTGGCTTCGCACAATGGATTACACCGCATTCATTCCAGGCGGGCTGGGTAATTAGTTTTGTTTACCTTCTAATGGTAAGTTCTCCCGATCTCTCTCTCTCTCTCTCTCTCTCTCTCTTCATCTTGTGCCCCTTGCAAGTTGTGCAGCGAGCGCATGAAATTGTGATGTAGTACTGAAGGGATTCTCCCTATCCATAGCTGATTCTCATGATATGGTTTCTTTTAAAAAAAAGGAACTCAGTATTGTTGCTTGCTTGTCATTTGAGCTGATCACATTCCACTCTGTTCTTTTATGTAGAAATGCGCTATTTCTTAAATGACCTACTAAAGTCAAAGGTGCTTAAAAAAACAAAGGGGGGCATATGGGCCAGCTGCCTTGTGGTTGAATATCATGGAACACCTTATTAATCTATATAGTTAACTCGACCTATTGCGCATCTAGTTGAAATATTTGATTCGCTCTCAATATTGAGCCGATTCTAGTTCTTTTCAGAATTGCTTTTGGTTAAAAAGGAGGGACAACTTGACTCTTCGGTTTAAAATCCGAAAAACACTCTTAGTTTAAATTTATATAGAATTAGTATAGAAAGAGATAAAGCATCAACTTTGGTAATAATTAAGCACTCAAGATTTCGGGCTCTCTAATCCAGTTTTGTAAACATAAACCTTTTTTGGATTTGCAAAACACTACAACTCTATGGGACCTACAAAAAAGGGATGAAAAACTTTGATCAGAAGTGGTGGTGGCTTTCTAATAAGAACTTAATCTATGTAAATAAATATTAGTATTCCTTAAAAATTGGGGTTATTAACAATGGGGTTGCACATTGAAGGTAGGCCCAATAGGCCGTTAAAAAGGAGTCTTTCCTTGGTTTTTAGTTATGTACAATAATTGGTGATGCGATACAAGAAAGTGTAAGAAATAGGTAGTAGAATGTGACCTCATCCATTTTATCTGAGTTTTTTTTACTTAAATTGAACTAGGACAGAAAAATCAGGGCTACATTGGTTCTCGTGCCCCTTGCAAGTTGTGCAGCGAGCGCATGAAACTGTGATGTAGTACTGAAGGGGATTCTCGCTATCCATACCTCTCTCTACCTCTACTTACTACCATGTCGTATTCAGACTGCATCACTTCCTTCCACTTTGGATGAGCCATGGCCTCGTCGACGGAGGCTGGCTCCTTCACAGAGCCCACAATTTCTGTCATGAGAGCCATGTTGGCGATATGTTCGGATGGTCTCCTTTGCTCCTCTATTCGTTTTGACCGTCGCAAACCCCCCTCCTCTTCATGAGGATTGTGAACTTGAGGATTTCGAGCGTCAAAAAGTTGTTGAGCCCACTTTGGTAGTGGCTTTTCTTGTGATGCTGCAATAGGTTTGGTTAGATCTATTTGAGTCATCATCATACAACTTCTCCTCTTGATTTTCTACCTGACTTTGGTCTGGCACATGGTGAGTTATTTCTTCATTTGATGAGAAAGTGGACGAACCTGGTTTCTCCACTGTATGTGGCCCTTCTTGAAATACCACATCCCGACTAGTGAGTATTTTCTTTGCCTCTGGATCATAGAGTCTATAAGCCTTAAACTCTTCACTGTATCCGAGAAATACACACTTCTTGCTTTTGGCTTCTAACTTTGTTCGTTGTGAATCAGGAATACGTGCATAACAGAAACACCCAAATGTTTTGAAATGCAAGATTGAAGATTTCTTACCAGAATAGGCTTCTTGAGGCGTTTTCCCTTTCAAAACCATTGTGTAGCTTTGATTGAGAATGTACACTACTGTACTTACTGCTTCGGCCCAAAAGGAATCTGGCATACCCTTGGCTTTGAGCATACACCTTGCCATTTCTACCACCGTCTGATTGCGATGCTCGACAACTCCATTTTATTGTGGTGTGTAAGCTGTAGTAAGGTGTCGTTTTATGCCATGCTCGTTGCAGTAATTGTTGAATTCATTTGAGATGAATTCTCCTCCTCGATCTGTGTGAAGCTTCTTCACCTTCTTTCCTGTTTCATTTTCTACAAGCTTTTGCCACATTTTAAACTTTCCAAAAGCTTCAGACTTCTCACGAATGAAATACACCACCATCTTTCTAGTAAAGTCATCGACTAACAACAAAAAGTAGAAAGATCCACCCAAAGCGGATGTAAACATTTTTCCACAGAGATCTGCGTGTACCAACTGTAGAGGAGATTGAGCAATTGATTTGCCACTCATCTACTTTGCATCGTATCTCTCTCTACTCTCCTTGCTACTAGATCCTTATTGTATTCCGCATTTCTTACAGATCTTGGTATACCAACTGCCTCGCACCATGGATCATTCAAATGCGGATCGTACAAGGATTCTTTACTTAGTACACTCGCTGGCTTACCATTTGGGAGCTATTATAAATTCAGGTGAGGGTTGCTCTAGCCCCTCACTTAGCCATTACTGTGTGGTGTGTGTATGTGAAAGGAAGGTTGAGGGCATTTCGTTTCCTATCATACACATTGCCTAGTGCGTTGTTTTTTGCATGTATGGAGCTGCTCGAGCAAGACGGGGCTTTGCACGCTTGTGACTGAACGTGTTTTTTTTTTGGAGTTGCTACTATCTAAATGGTTCTATTGGTTGATTAATCACATTACTCTGCTGACTGATTCGTAGATCTAATCTCCTTATGAAGTTACGTTTTCTGTCGCCTCGATTAATTGTTTGTCTTTGCTTGATAAGGTAAAACAAGAGTAATGACTGATTTTTCTAAAAAAGGGGGGGGGGGGGGGATTATTTAACTTAAATGCTACGTTTACTGGTTATGATTATGGATTCAGCTAATAGCATGGGATTGATTGAGAAAGATGTTTAGCTCATTCTCATGATATGGTTTCTTTAAAAAAAAAGGAACTTAGTATTGTTACTTGCTTGTTATTTGAGCTGATCACATTCCACTCTGTTCTTTTATGTAGAAATGCGTTATTTCTTAAATGACCTACTAAAGTCAAAGGTGCTTTCAAAAAAAAAGGGGGGGCATGTGGGCCAGCTGCCTTGTGGTTGAATATCATGGAACACCTTATTAATCTATATAGTTAACTCGACCTATTGTGCATCTAGTTGAAATATTTGATTCGCTCTCAATATTGAGCTGATTCTGGTTCTTTTCAGAATTGCTTTTGGTTAAAAAGGAGGGACAACTTGACTGTTCGGTTTAAAATCCGAAAAACACTCTTAGTTTAAATTTCTATAGAATTAGTATAGAAAGAGATAAAGCATCAACTTTGGTAATAATTAAGCACTCAAGATTTCGGGCTCTCTAATCCAATTTTGTAAACATAAATGTTTTTTGGATTTTCAAAACACTACAACTCTATGGGACCTACAAAAAAGGGATGAAAAACTTTGATCAGAAGTGGTGGTGGCTTTCTAATAAGAACTTAATCTATGTAAATAAATATTAGTGTTCCTTAAAAATTGGGGTTATTAACAATGGGGTTGCACATTCAAGGTAGGCCCAATAGGCCGTTAAAAAGGAGTCTTTCCTTAGTTTTTAGTTATGTACAATAATTGGTGATGCGATACAAGAAAGTGTAAGAAATAGGTAGTAGAATGTGACCTCATCCATTTTATCTGAGTTTTTTTTACTTAAATTGAACTAGGATAGAAAAATCAGGGCTACATTGGTTCTCGTGCCCCTTGCAAGTTGTGCAACGAGCGCATGAAACTGTGATGTAGTACCGGAGGGGTTTCTCGCTATCCATACCTCTCTCTACCTCTACTTACTACCATGTCGTATTCAGACTGCATCACTTCCTTCCACTTTGGATGAGCCATGGCCTCGTCGACGGAGGCTGGCTCCTTCACAGAGCCCACAATTTTTGTCATGAGAGCCATGTTGGCGATATGTTCGGATGGTCTCCTTTGCTCCTCTATTCTTTTTGACCGTCGCAAACCCCCCTCCTCTTCATGAGGATTGTGAACTTGAGGATTTCGAGCGTCAAAAATGTTGGAATTAGGGTTGCAGAGAAACACACATAGCTTGGAGAAGACGAAGGAAGCTCAAGGCACACAATAGAGAGTGTATTACTGAGTGTGCAATGGAAAGATAGATAGCCCTAGAGTGATGGGCGTATATACAATGCACGGGGGAAAAAACCTCCTAAAGAGGGAAAAAATGCCCCGGCGGTCCTAGTGTGTTCACACACATCACTACCACATGTATATGGTGTATATGGTAAAAAATCTCCCCTGGAGTGATGCGGTGAACGAGAGCTGGCACATGAGTAAAGGGAAGTGCCATGCCCTGAGGACAGGATCAGTCCACAAAGGGGAGTAAGCCCAAAGCTTTGCGGAAAGCTTCAAGCTTCTCACGAGATAATGCCTTTGTGAAAAGATCTGCAAGGTTGTCCTGGGTTGGCACATAAGCCAAGCTGATCTCTCCTGCTGAGAGCCTCTCCCTGACATAGTGGTAATGCACCTCAATGTGCTTTGTGCGAGCATGAAAAATTGGGTTCCTCGCAACTGCCAATGCGCTCTGACTGTCAGTGTAGATAGTGTTGGCAGTGTCCTGTCCAACACCCAAATCAGCCATAAGGCGTCTGAGCCATACACACTCAACTGTAGCTGTGAAGACTGCCCTGTACTCAGCCTCACAACTCGAAGTGACCACAGTAGGTTGCTTCTTGCTCAACCATGATATACATGAACTGCCAAGCATGAAACAAAAACCACTTGTGGACACTCGCGTGTCAAAACAACCAGCCCAATCTGAGTCCGAAAAAGCATGTAAGTCTGGCGGCAATGATCCCCCCTTGGGATAAACCAGCCAAGATGTAAAGTGCCACTAAGGTAGCGGAAAATCGTCTTGACAGCCTGCTAATGCTTAGACCCTGGGCTATGCATAAATCTGCTGACCTGTGAGACTGCAAACTGAATATCCGGCCTCGTGTTGCAGACATAAATGAGGCAGCCAACAACAGTTTGGTAAAGAGTGACATCAGCAGGATCACCAGCATCATGTAGACTCAACTTCAAACCTGTTTCCATGGGAGTGGCAATAGGTTTGCAATCCTCAAGTCCAAACTTACATAGCAATGTCTCTATGTAACTTTTCTGACACAAGGCAATACCACCATCACACTGGTTAAACTGTATACCCAAATAATGATGCAACAGCCCCAAATCTTTCATCTTGAAAGTAGCATTCAAATCAGCCTTAAATTCAGCAATATGTCTCTCATTGGGTCCAGTGATCAGCAAATCATCAACATAAAGAACCACGATGAGAAATACATCACCCTCATGCTTTACATACAATGTGCTTTCTGTTGGACTGTTACGAAAGCCTTGTTTGACCAAATGAGTGTCAACTTTCTCATACCAAGCACGAGGAGATTGCTTCAACCCATACAAAGCCTTATTACATTTGCACACTTTGTCCTCTTGTCCTTTTATGACTAAACCGCGAGGCTGCGTTACATAAACTTCCTCAAATATGTCACCATTCAAGAAAGCAGTAACAATGTCTGATTGATGTACATCCCAACCAAAATGAGATGCCAATGCACATAGAAAACCTACAGTAGTCATACGACAAGTGGGAGGAAAAGTCTCTTCGTAATCTATGCCTTTTTGCTGTGCATAACCCTTTGCAACAAGTCGAGCCTTATGGCGATCGATCTCACCATCCGGTTTGCGTTTCAACTTGTAAACCCACTTCGTACCAATGGCCTTTTTGCTAGGAGGCAAATCACATAAATTCCATGTGTCATTTTCTATAAGTGCATCATATTCTGATTGCATGGCAGCCATCCAATTTTTTGAATTTTGTGCTTCATCAAAAGTCAGAGGCTCCTCAACATCATGTAAGCTAGACAAAGCCAAAGCATAACAATCTGATGCATAAGATGCATGGCGAGAGCCTGAACGAGTACGACTAGACAAAGGTGCATCCAATTTACTGTCACGCAAAGTGTGCACCAGCCATTTTGGCATACCTCTAGCCTGCTCATTTTCAGCCCTTTCCTCATCAAGTACATCATGTACATCTGCATCAGTAATAGGCTGATCTAAAACATTTTCAGAAACCCCCATAGGCTGTACATTTGCCTCATTGGAACTTACATTCGTATTTCCACCACTGAAAAGAGGCAACAAAGTGTCATAAATGTCCCGTGAGCTTACATTACTGTCTCTAGTACATGACAACAAGGGCTGAACAGAATCTTCCACAAACACTACATCCCATGAGACCAGAATACGTTTTGTTTGCGGATGATACAACCTGTAACCTTTGCTTTCAGCACTATAACCAACAAAAATACATTTGACAGCCTTATCATCCAATTTTCTGCGCTGCACTTGTGGCACCAAAGCATATGCCAAACAGCCAAAAACACGTATGTGCTCAATAGAAGGCTTTCTATCATGCCATGCTTCATATGGAGAAATAGACTGCAAAGCTTTCGTAGGACACCTGTTAAGTACATAAGTGGCACACATGATGGCCTCAAGCCAAAAAGAATGCGGTAAAGCTTGACTTTTGACCATACATCGTGCCATTTCCGTCAATGACCTGTTTTTCCTCTCAGCAACACCATTTTGCTGAGGTGTATAAGGCACAGTACACTGGTGTTTTATCCCACGACTAGCCAGAAATGCATTAAATTCATGAGACATATACTCCCCCCCTCGATCGGAACGGAGGGTGCCCATAGTACATTTCGAGACATTTTCAGCCATAGCCAAAAATTGTTTGAAGCACATAAAAACTTCGGACTTCGCTTTAAGCGGAAATACCCATGCATGCCTGGAGTAATCATCAATGAAAGTCACGAAGTACAGGTAATTGCCCAAGGACGGAGTTTGCATGGGCCCACAAACATCACTATGCACAAGCTGCAACCTGCATGTGGCCCAAACTGAACCATCCTTTGGAAATTTAGAACGCTGCATCTTACCCAAAATACAGCCTTCACAAACATGTTTGACAGGTGCTTCAAGAGGTGGCAAAGAAGCAACCATATCAGATTTCTGCAAACGTAGCAAACTCGCAAGATTCAGATGACAAAAACGTGCATGCCAAAGTTTTGCATCTGAAATAGCCCTTGAATCTGCAACAGCATTTGCAAAATTTTATCCACACTTGTCATACAAAGTGAGCTTATACAACCCACGACACAAAAGGCCAGATGCAACAATTTCATCACCAAAACTGAGATCATGAACTGTACATCTGTCATCCACAAATTTGACTACAAGTCCAAGTCTAGCAAGTGCGGATACAGACAAGAGATTCTTCTTGATCCCAGGTACATAAAGTGCATCAACAAGTGTGAAGGAACTGCCATTAGCAGCAGTGAGCACAATCTTTCCAACTCCCTGAACTGGATAAGAGGCGTTGTTGGCACAAGTGACTGAATTCCCATGAGGGACAGACTCGAGAGAGGTAAACAATTCACGATGTGAGGTAATGTGCTTTGTAGCACCACTCTCGAAATACCACACATGTGAATCTGCAGCAACTGACAAGCATGCATCATGGACAACAGGATTGTAAGTGCACTCTGCGCTAAAAGCCCATTCTGCATCAACATCAGCATTACAGTCTCCTTTCACAGAAGACTCAACAATGGCTGCATTTGTAGTGGAACCAACATTTGCAGTGGAACCACCCTCTTTCTTCTTAGACTCTTTGGCCTTCAACTTAGGACACGATTTGATCAAGTGATCATTGGATTTACAATAATGGCAACGCATCTTCTTTTTTCCCTTATCACCAGAATTGCCAGACGAAGTACTGCCAGCAGAAGCATTAGGAACATAATTTTTGCCACTCGCAGCAGAACCATAAGAAGTGGCTGCATTACTGTTACCACCCTTTCTTTGAGAAGCAATAAAAGCCTGTTCAACTGCACGCTGCCTAGTCCTGTTTTTTCTGGAAAGTGACTCTTGCAACAGCAATGTGCATAATGCATCAAACTTGACAACTTCAGGATTTCCTTGGGTCATCAGTCTCCAAGTACTAGCAAAAGTCTGGTAGGAATCTGGTAAGGCATCAAGAACAGTCTGCACAAGGGAACTGTCAGAAATGACTTCCAGAAAACGCAATCAATGCATGAGCCTGCGCATCCTTAACATCCCAACGAGCTTGTTCTGCCGTAGGCAAAACAACTCTAACAGCTGCAATCCTTGCAGCAAGACCTGCAACATCCTCAACATCGCCTACATCCTCAGAACCAGGACGTACATCAATGCCCTGCACAATGTTCTAGACACCCTTTGACACAAGAACATGTTGCATCATATAAGCCCACATAGGGTAGTTGTCCCCATCCAACCTATCCTCAGCAGCAAACATCTTGAACACATCTGTGTTGTTGTTGTCAGCCATGGTAAATGCTGTACCTGATGTGAAAACTGCTCGAAAATAGGAGAAATGGAGCGGGAAACACCTGTGCTATATAGCACAAACCGTAGAAGACTATAAGGCACCTGTTATGCAGAAAACGGAACTGACAGAAACTCTGCACAAAATGACGAAATAGCCTGTGCAGTACTGCCTGTAGTGGAAACAGAGGCCGAAATGAGTCCAAATCAAAATTCTGAGCAGACCCAGCTCTTCGAGCTGTCCCAAATATTTCTCGACCTGCAAACGCTCGCCAAAGCTCACTGAAATCGGAGAAAGTGAACAGGCGTGTGCTGGAGCAGCTGGCGACTAAGCCCGGGAGGACGTGACCTGCTCTGATACCAATTGTTGGAATTAGGGTTGCAGAGAAACACACACAGCTTGGAGAAGACGAAGGAAGCTCAAGGCACACAATAGAGAGTGTATTACTTAGTGTGAAATGGAAAGATAGATAGCCCTAGAGTGATGGACGTATATACAATGCACGGGGGAAAAAACCTCCTAAAGAGGGAAAAAATGCCCCGGCGGTCCTAGTGTGTTCACACACATCACTACCACATGTATATGGTGTATATGGTAACAAAAAAGCTGTTGAGCCCACTTTGGTAGTGGCTTTTCCTGTGATGCTGCAATAGGTTTGGTTAGATCTATTTGAGTCATCATCAAACAACTTCTCCTCTTGATTTTCTACCTGACTTTGGTCTGGCACATGGTGAGTTATTTCTTCATTTGATGAGAAAGTGGACGAACCTGGTTTCTCCACCGTATGTGGCCCTTCTTGAAATACCACATCCCGACTAGTGAGTATTTTCTTTGCCTCTGGATCATAGAGTCTATAAGCCTTAAACTCTTCACTGTATCCGAGAAATACACACTTCTTGCTTTTGGCTTCTAACTTTGTTCGTTGTGAATCAGGAATACGTGCATAACAGAAACACCCAAATGTTTTGAAATGCAAGATTGAAGATTTCTTACCAGAATAGGCTTCTTGAGGCGTTTTCCCTTTCAAAACCATTGTGTAGCTTTGATTGAGAATGTACACTACTGTACTTACTGCTTCGGCCCAAAAGGAATCTGGCATACCCTTGGCTTTGAGCATACACCTTGCCATTTCTACCACCGTCTGATTGCGATGCTCGACAACTCCATTTTATTGTGGTGTGTAAGCTGTAGTAAGGTGTCGTTTTATGCCATGCTCGTTGCAGTAATTGTTGAATTCATTTGAGATGAATTCTCCTCCTCGATCTGTGTGAAGCTTCTTCACCTTCTTTCCTGTTTCATTTTCTACAAGCTTTTGCCACATTTTAAACTTTCCAAAAGCTTCAGACTTCTCACGAATGAAATACACCACCATCTTTCTAGTAAAGTCATCGACTAACAGCAAAAAGTAGAAACATCCACCCAAAGCGGATGTAAACATTTTTCCACAGAGATCTGCGTGTACCAACTGTAGAGGAGATTGAGCAATTGATTTGCCACTCATCTACTTTGCATCGTATCTCTCTCTACTCTCCTTGCTACTAGATCCTTATTGTATTCCGCATTTCTTACAGATCTTGGTATACCAACTGCCTCGTACCATGGATCATTCAAATGCGGATCGTACAAGGATTCTTTACTTAGTACACTCGCTGGCTTACCATCTGGGAGCTATTATAAATTCAGGTGAGGGTTGCTCTAGCCCCTCACTTAGCCATTACTGTGTGGTGTGTGTATGTGAAAGAAAGGTTGAGGGCATTTCATTTCCTATCATACACATTGCCTAGTGCGTTGTTTTTTGCTTGTATGGAGCTGGTCGAGCAAGACGGGGCTTCGCACGCTCGTGACTGAACGTGTTTTTTTTTTGGAGTTGCTACTATCTAAATGGTTCTATTGGTTGATTAATCACATTACTCTGTTGACTGATTCGTAGATCTAATCTCCTCATGAGGTTACGTTTTCTGTCGCCTCGATTAATTGTTTGTCTTTGCTTGATAAGGTAAAACAAGAGTAATGACTGATTTTTCTAAAACAGGGGGAAGGAGATTATTTAACTTAAATGCTACATTTACTGGTTATGATTATGGATTCAGCTAATAACATGAGATTGATTGAGAAAGATGTTTAGCTCATTCTCATGATATGGTTTCTTTTTAAAAAAAGGAACTCAGTATTGTTACTTGCTTGTCATTTGAGTTGATCACATTTCACTCTGTTCTTTTATGTAGAAATGCGCTATTTCTTAAATGACCTACTAAAGTCAAAGGTGCTTTAAAAAAAAAAGGGGGGGCATGTGGGCTAGCTGCCTTGTGGTTGAATATCATGGAACACCTTATTAATCTATATAGTTAACTCGACATATTGTGCATCTATATTTGATTCTCTCTCGATTCTTGTTCTTTTCAGAATTGCTTTTGGTTAAAAAGGAGGGACAACTTGACTCTTCGGTTTAAAATCCGAAAAACACTCTTAGTTTAAATTTCTATAGAATTAGTATAGAAAGAGATAAAGCATCAACTTTGGTAATAATTAAGCACTCAAGATTTTGGGCTCTCTAATCTAGTTTTGTAAACATAAACCCTCTTTGGATTTGCAAAACACTACAACTCCATGGGACCTACAAAAAAGGGATGAAAAACTTTGATCAGAAGTGGTGGTGGCTTTCTAATAAGAACTTAATCTATGTAAATAAATATTAGTATTCCTTAAAAATTGGGGTTATTAACAATGGGGTTGCACATTGAAGGTAGGCCCAACAGGCCGTTAAAAAGGAGTCTTTCCTTGGTTTTTTGTTATGTACAATAATTGGTGATGTGCTACAAGAAAGTGTAAGAAATAGGTAGTAGAATGTCACCTCATCCATTTTATCTGAGTTTATTTTACTTAAATTGAACTAGGATAGAAAAATCAGGGCTACATTGGTTCTTTTGAAATTCAATGAAAAATTGGGGACTAAATTAGCGACTATGACATTTGGATTGGAAGGGGTGGTGGCCTTTCGATCAAAATGATATGTACTTAATAATTATGTAAGGCTCGTTAAAAAATTTGGGTACATAATAACTCTATCTATAATACTTGGATCTTAAAGGAGTGATGACCTTTTTGATCTCAAGCTACACGATGAACAAAAAATAAAACAAAACACCTTACATCTAGCATAACTGGATTTCATGATTACTTCCAACAATAGTTTAAGTTAGAAAGATTGTAAGATGGAAATGGATAACAACTGATATAGTCCATTGATACCTATAAAATGCATTCAAGTCTAACATAATTTTTTGTCTTGTTTGAATGGATGCAGGAGAGGACTCTGTCCCTTTCTTGGAATGTTTTTGGCTTGCTGCTATTCGTCCTTGATATATGTCATAAAATCTAATATCTAACCAACCCAAATGATTTTCTCATATTAAATTGATCACTTAATGTGGGAGAATAAACGGGAACAAGTGTTAAGATATAGACATGTGCTTATAGATCTATCTCAACATGGGGCCAATGGTAAAGGGGCCCAAATGATAGATGGTCTATCACAGAGAAAGGCTAACCAATGGAGCATAAGACCTTAGGGTTAGCTTCATTGAAGACCTCCAATAATGTGTGTAAAAGTCCTTTGACCTTAGGTAAGCTAGGGCTGAGCTTGAGGCGCGGGAACCCGACCCAGCTCGAGATGCTTGTCCTGCTTGTCATGCTAAGGTGACTAAGGTGCTTGTCATGCTTGATGACTAAGGTGCTTGAGGTGCTTGATGATTGAGGTGCTTGAGATGCTTGAGGTGCTTAATGATTGAGATGCTTGAGGTGCTTCACATGCTTGAGATGCTAGGGTTGCACTTGAGGTGTGAACCCAGCCCAAGCTTAAAGTGCTTAAGAGCCAAGCTTGTGGTGCGAACTGGGCCTATGCATGAGGGGCTTGAGGTGTCAAAAAGTCAAAGATTCAATCCCTACAAGGAGGGGGCGAGCCCTACATGAGGGGGGATGAGAGAGAACACCCACACACTCACACAAGGCATGCATGGTACAATGAAAGCAAAAGGGACACTTGTCAAGTTCCTCCTCATGTTTCCCTCATGGTGTGCGTGAAGCCTATTGGTTGGCCACCCAAGGGGTACAATAATAAATTAGGATATTTAATTAATTGATTTAGCATTTTTCTAGCCTCTCTCTCAAAGGGGAAAGGGGGACACTTGTCTCAAGGCTACCCTTGCTGCTTGTAATGCCTCCTGCTTATGATTGGCTAGGCCTGGAGGGGTCCAATGAGCTTCAAGCATGAGCTACAAGGGGGGTCGACCCAAGAAATCTAGGGGGTTGCTTAGGGGGCATACTCACCCACATACACTCACAAACACTCTCATTGTGTGCTATGCAAAGTGCAAGATCTCCCTCTCCTTCTCCAAGCAAGTAGAGGTTGAGAGCCTACACCAACACTCTTGGCTATGGAGTGCAAATCCAACCAAGAGCCATGCTTCAATGCTTAAGATTTCCATCTCCTTCTTCTTCATTACTATGCTATTATGTATGCTAGCAACAAGAGTTATGATAAGTGAGGAACTAATTCTTTCTCCTATGAAATGTTTCTTCTTCCTCTTCCCTACCCTCATTCCCTGCTGGCTCTCTCCATCTTCAAAGGTGTTTGAGGTCTTGGGACTGAGGCTTGGGATAGTTAAAGCTTTCTTCAAGTTTATGTTATGCTTGTGATGCATGAAGCTTTTCATCTTCATTGCATCACCTAGGCACAAGGAACACAAAGATTGTATTGTAACAAGTCTCTCTTAATGGGAGAAATCATAATACAAATGCCTATTGGAGGGGGGACCGGATCCACATAATCCGGTCCTCAATTGTTGGCATGTTCTCTAAATTCTCTCTCTTGCAAAAGTATTGTTCATGCTAAGTTAACTAATTGCTATGATTATGTTGCTATCTTCAACTATGTTCACCCGCTATGCTCACAAAGTCATTTCTCAAAAGTACTCTCATTAATTTCCGCTACTCTCAAGTTAAATAGGCCAATTCCATTACAATATACTAGACTCTTACCACATTATGGAATAGATAATACTGATCAACCATTGTACTTATGCACTAGAATGAGACCTCATTCTTATAAGTAATGTACAAAAATAATTCTAAGACTGAGTTGTTTTTGTGCTACCATTGGTCACTTTTCTAAAGCAAGCTCTCTTTTGAACTTGGAGGTTCATTTGTGTTTATTTATTAGAATGAAACACACACACACACACACACACACACACACACACACACACACACACACACACACACACACACACACACACACAAGTTTGACTAGTAAAAAGTAGGCCCAAGTGTGACCCGCTCTTTCTTATGGCACCTTGTGTGATCTCTTACTAACTTCGCTTACATCTCAAGATTTTTCAGGCTATCGTAGGACTGTACCGTTCATAGGGTGCTTCGATTGTGTGATACCACCCCAAATGGGGCACTGGCTTACATCTTCATTTTCTGTGACACCTGCTTAAGTAACTTGATGAAGGGGGTATGTGCTTTGTAAATGCATCACACCGGGTCTTTTTCCCCTCTCTACCTTGCAACTATGTTGCGCTCTCTGTGCACCTGCGTGCTCTCTAATGATTCCACCCTTTCCCCTATGGGAGTTACCATGGCGGTTACCATTCCTAGCCATGGGCCTTGAGAATTGAGCATAGGGATGAGAAGATCATGAAGGGATCCACCATACTGGCCTTACTCATTACATCTAGTGGTTGATCACTATATAAATGAGGCAAGGTTGGCTCTATGCCCCTCAATTAGCCTTGTCTTTGTGTATTGAGTGTATATGTGAAAGAGAGACATGAGGGAAATTTTGGCTCCTGTTTACTTTCGTGCTATGGATTTGATGGAAAAAGATGGTGCTTCTCAGGTCCGTACATGACTACCTCTGTCTTTTCTAGTTTTATAAACTTCCTTTATTTCTATTTCCCTACACTGGGTCAGTGAATGAATGTTTTGAGGATTTGGGTGTACTACGGAGTCTAATAAAAGCAAATAACATTAAAAGATTTGGGTATTGTTTGGGCATTTGGCTGAGGATTCCTAGCATGGAGGGCACGTATAACATTTATCAACAGTTTTTTGAGGGGCTTTCTTTTTCACTGACTGGTTATTGATGTTGTTATTGTGCATATGGCCTGCTTCATAGGGGTCTTGGTCACCTCTTTAAATAGAAGAAGGAAAGCCGCCATCACTCATGGATAATTGCTTGCAGAGTGTATTGAGTAGATCGAGCTCCCCATGAGGATTTGCGGAAGAGTAGCCACTTGCGATGCAGTCCGGCACAGTAGGTTTATCATAGCGCCTCATGGCATAGTAAATGAGGGTAGTAAGTAGTTAATTTAGCCATGCCTTGTAACAATCATACCCTTTTAAGGGTCCTATCCCATGTCTAGCAAAAAGGTGTGGGTCCTTAAAAAAAAAAAAACCCAGAGTGTTGACAGTCTATGGCATGATACACCTTAATTTGATGCTTTAAAAAGCTACCAGCAAGAAGTGAAATGTGTGTGCGTGTGTGTTTTCTTTTAATAAATAAACAGAAATGAACATCCAAGTTCAAAAGAGAGCCGGCTTTAGACAAGTGACCAATGGTAGCACAAAAACAACTCAGTCTTATAATTATTTTTGTACATTACTTATAAGAATGAGGTCTCATTCTAGTGTATAAGTAAATGGTTGATCAATATTATCTATTCCATAATGTGGTAAGAGTCTAGTAAATCAAGGACAAATAGTAGCCAAGCCAAAAAATTCCAAGAAAGGATAGAGTCCTCACCTGCATCCATTCAAATAAAACAAAAAATATGTTAGCCTTGAATGCGTTTTATAGGTATCAATGGACTATATCAATTGTTATCCACGTCCATCTTAAAACCTTTCTAAAACCATTGCTGAAAGTAATCATGAAATCCAATTATGCTAGATGTAAGGTGTTTTGTTTTATTTTTTGTTCATTGTGTAACTTGAGATAAAAAAGGTCATCACTCCTTTAAGTTCCAAGTATGTCCTTTTTATTATAGATAGGGTTATTATGTACCCAATTTTTTTAACGAACCTTAATAGTTATTAAGTACATATCATTCTGATCGTAAGGCCATCACCCCTTCCGATCCAAATGTCATAGTCCCTAATTTAGTCCCCAATTTTCACCGAATTTCAAAAGAACCAATGTAGCCCTAATATTTCCTATCCTCATTCAATTTAAGTAAAAAAAACTCAGATAAAATGGATGAGGTGACATTCTACTACCTATTTCTTACACTTTCTTGTATCGCATCACCAAATATTGTACATAACAAAGAACCAAGGAAAGAATCCTTTTTAACGGACTGTTGGGCCTACCTTCAATGCGCAACCCCATAACCAGTCGAGGTAGCCACTACATCATTCATTTTTATAAAAACTAAAGCCATACAACAACATTATTTGCATGCAGACAATTATAATGGGTGTAATGTATACATAGAATTATGCAGCACCCTAAACGGCCAAAAATTTGCCTTCTTATCTCTACAGTTCACGGTTAAAGGTTTCCATAGTATACATACCGCTATGCAGGGTCAATAACCACTTTTTTGAGCTAGAAACAACCAGTTGGGGCTACAATCAAACATGCCCACTTATTTTGTATCCATAAAAAATGACAAAGACAATAATAGTATGCAGGGTGCATTATTGCCCCTCACTTAGCTCTGCGTATGTTTTACATGCATTAAGAGTGAGGATTGCGTGTTTTTTTACCGCACCAAACATGGATCTTACAACACAACCAACTTAGGTTGGTCACTAAGCTTAGCATCAATGATCTTGTTTCTGTCATTTTTTTTGATTAAATGATAAGCTCTATTGCATAAAAGTCCTGTACTTACAGTGATTTACGTAAATGGTCGGGACGACTACACTTAGCAGTGCATGATGTAAATGGTTGGACCTCTGTTTGGTTGGCTCGATTTGACAATAACAAGCATTACTAAGGGGTGTTGTTCCTTGTTCTTTAGCCTGGTAAGGTCCACTACAGTGGTCGGCTATGACTAGCACCATATGGTAAAGGTGTTTTTTTGGGGCATGACTATGGTACTGTTACGGGTTTTTTTGGGCACTGATCATTATTCATAACTAAGTGCAGGTACATAATGTTCAAATTTTTGAAGATAAAAGGGTTTCTTTACCCGTTATTCACAGTTTTTTATTTACTGTTGATGACGATACATAAGAAAAAATTTGGGTGGCATAATCGGTTGCTTTGGCCTTGACAAATTATGGCACTTTTGAGGATTAATGTTCCTTACTGCTTAAAACCGGGTAAAACCCATCATATGGGTTGATTAAGTTTATATAGTACGGGCTGAATGGGCTAATCAAGTATGAGGTAATGATGCTGCTACTGCTTATGGTGGCTCTGCATTGTACATTGGTTGGGGGTTAGCCAATTGTCTTGTGGCATACTAGCTGTACCTTATTGTTTACTGGTCTTTTTTTGGACTTGGTAAAGGTATTAGTTATTCTCGTTCACTTAGTGCATGAATTACTGTAAAAAACCCAGGGGGATGTTTCCCGATTGTGTACTGACTTTTTGGATAAAAGTGGATTTGGTGGATTGTTCTGGGTGGGATCCTCATCGGATGCGTACTGCCGCTAGACTTGGTGGTTTACTGTTTTTTTGGTAATAATATATTGTTTCAGTATTCTTATGAATAGGCTTAAATTTAAAAAATGCGCATGAAAAAACACACACACTTACTTTTGTCAGTGCATTTGGTCTAGCTAGATACCGTGTTTATATCTAAAGACCTCTGCTAATTGGCTTACTCATCAGAGAATGAAGGTAAGTAACATTTGAGGAAAGAGAATGGCATAAACCCTAATTGGGGTTAAACTTTGTCTGTCATAAAAGACTTGTTGGATATTCTTAAAGGAAATGTTATTTAAGCTGCTCTTGCTTTATGGCAAAGTGAGTATGAAGCTTCATCAATGGATCTAGTTCACTTGGTTTCAAAGGTGGTATGGCCTTCTAAAACTTAAAAAAACCTTACACTTTGGGTAATAAAATGTTTATAAATACGTTGGACTAGGTTTGAAAGTTTCTAAAAAAACTTTTTAAAGATGGACATGGATAACAACTGGTATGGTCTATTTGATACCTATAAAACACATTCAAGGCTAACATATCTGCTGTCTTGTTTGGATGGGCAGGTGAGGACTCTATCTTATCTTTGGAGGTTTTTTTGGCTTTTAAGCAATTGTCCTTACATGATTACACATACACCTATGACAAGGGAAGTACTTTTGATATGTATACTGGAATGATGCTTCATTCATATAAACACTATACAAAGATGATTCTAAGACTGAGTTATTTTTGTACTTATTATTCCTTCTCTCTGGAGCCAGCTGTCTTTTGAATGTAAAAAGTTCAATAATGTCTTATTATTTATGGTAAAACAACTACACACACACACACACACACACACACACACACACACACACACACACACACAATAAAATTGAGGATGTAGATACACCACTTGCAAAAGCATGTGCAATGCTACAACAAGGTGTATTTCTAGAATGAGAATGGCTACTAGACTAACAAGCAGGTATGTGCTCATGCACCTGTTTAAATACTGAATGTGACATGCTAGTTTGATACTATTGCATGGTAACTTGGTATATTTTCTTGATTTTCATAAGTAAGGAACTATTAGTCATAACAAAACTGGCTGTGACATGCTTATTTGATACTGTTGCAAAGTAGCTTTTATGTGTTCTAGTAGAATTTATGGATTCAACGATTACTTGGAACTGATTTTGGTTTTTAAGTAATGAGCTTTGTTACTCGGTAATGATTAAAGTATGATGAGTAGATCAATTGTGATATATCCAAGTAATATGAGACTGCTCATACTGATCAAGGATGTACTCACAATTATGAGTTTTATTGTTTCAGTTTGAGTGGAGGAATAAAAATCTTGAGCTTTTTGCGTAATAAAGAATTATCGTGGGAATTCATTGTGAGCAACATACGCAGAGGTGGAATTTGAATCCCATTTGACTATGTTGGTGATAATATAGATTGTTGGATAGGATGATATGATCACAAAAAGGGATCAAATGTTTCTTATGAGTTCTCAAACTTACTTTGCGGTTTGGCCTTAATCCTCTTGTGAGGGTCTCTCAATGAGATGGCATAAATTTTTTTTTGGTTTTTTGAAAAATTATTTAAAAAACAAAGGAGATGCTACCCAAATTTTGTAGATAAAAAATATGAATTCAAGTATGCCAACTATGACATGAGGGTAGATGAAAGTTGACAAGTATTTTCATACAAGAGACTTCTTCTGGGTTTTACGTAACATGTTGCTCTTTTAAGAAATTGATTTTCTACACAAGTTTTTGGGACAAGTTGCTACATCCTTTGGGTATGGGAAGTTTTTTATGATTGATTCAACTTTATTTATGGTTTAGCCTTAATCCTCTTGTGAGGGTCTCTCCATGGGATGGCACATTATTTTTTTGAAAATTTATTCAAAATACAGAGAAGATGCTGCCCAAATTTTGCAGATCTAAATAAATTATAGCCCAAATTTCTTTGACTTACTAGGTGGTTTTGTTTTAATCCTCCTATGAGAGTCTCTTCACGAGATAGCAAATGTTTTTTTGAAAAATTATTTAAAATATAGAGGAAATGTTGCCCAAATTTTGCAGATCTAAGTAGAATACGATCTTCAAGTTTGGCGGCTATGACATGTGGGTAGATGATAGTTGGCAATTATCTTCTTTTTTGGGTATGCTTGACTTGTTGTATGGATGGCTAGGCTTTAAAAACTAACACTCATATGTAGGTACATGCATTGGTAAAACATAGATCTTATGCTAATGAGATGTACACATAATCTTTTGTTAGTTCTATACTAGTTATGGTTTTTATATTAACCTTAATGCTCCTATTGAGGGTCTTAAAGGAGACGTCATTCGTAGAGTTTTTTGAAACTTACTCCATTTTGCCACAAAATGTTGTCCAACTTTGCATGACACTGTCCTTTGGATCAAAAGTAACACACTCAAATTCTACTCAGATTTCTTGCATGGTGATCGGGTTGGAGTTAAGACATGTTGCTCAAATTTCTTGCATGGTAAAATGGCATTGAATAAAGTAAAGAATAATGCATACTTCCTATGTTTACATGATTATTTAAAGTTTCCAATTTAGTTTAAACGCCTTAATCCTCTTGTGAGGGTCTCCACAGAGATGGAAATTACTATGGCTTTTTGATAGTTTCTATGAAACATAAACAAGATGCTATCCAATTTTTGCAAAGAAGCCTACTTCTTGGCTTTGATGATACATTTGACGTATATTGACTTTGGTATATGGTTGAAATAAAACGATAGTCCATAGGGTAGGTTGTAAACTAATTCTGCAGATGTGATATGAATAACAATTGGACCTAGTTTTGTTGACACCTGTAGTATGCACAAGCATAGCCAGTTCTAACTAAATGATTTTGTATGGATGCATGTAACAACTGAATCCTTCTCCTCTTAGGATTAGTGAATTTTTGTCTCTAGGGATTGGATATCTTCAAAGTGGAGCACAACAATAGCAATACTTTGAGAAAGGAAGTCCTACATCAAACATTTTTTCATTCATATATATTTCAAACTAATGTAAACTTATTAAAATAAAAATTTGATATGGTCTTATGTACATGTAACTTATTTTTCTACATAATGTCATTTTCCTTGTCCATATGTCATTGCCGTTGTCCATATATCAAGTTTGGTCTACTCTATCGCCTTAAACCTTGTCTAATTTTCTATCCAATTGGTACCTTGGATTTCTCTAAAAAGGGCATATTAGGTGATGTGAATAAGACAAGTACAGGCAATGAGAACCAAAATGTTCCTTTGACCATTGGGAACATAGCTTTGTAAACCAATCCTTAAAATGATTACCAAGTTAGTTTTAATTATAGTTAGTCCCTTTTTTTTTACCATACTTTAGACATCTTGCAGTTACTCCATAATTTAATAGATTTTTTTGGGTGTAACTATCTATATATACCTCTCCTAAACTACAAAATCCATAGAGTAGCAACACAAAAGTGTAATAAAGGTTCTTGTTTGATGCATTATTTTGTCAAATAAAGCTATTGTGATCTTGCCAAATGTGCTAAAATCTGAAAAAAATCATGCTATGAATGAGCTACAACATTAGAGAATACACAAAAATGCACAATAGTGTCGACACATTTTGCTTATATGTAGCCTGATGATTCCAAGTTAGAAACTTTAACAAACCAAAAGTTTAAAAAGTGTTGCTTAAAAGGTATTTGTTTAAAGTAAAATCTCAAGTGTAGATTTTGTATTGCTGCAATGCTTGAGAGTTTATTAATAGGTACTCTTTTCTTGCTCATGGCTAACCCATACTTGCTTGTGTAGCTTAGCAGGGACAATAATAGGACTAAGAGTGGCACTAGGGCATTTGAAGTCCTTCCCAGCCTCTAGGGTTTTTGGAATCCTTTTAGGGATACGTTGGCTATGGATGCTACTTATTATTGCGGACACATGCTAGTGTAGTTGGAGCCCATATCATGAGGGGACTTTCCATTATAGGAGCAAGAGTGTTGAACTTTTGTGGAGGTGATAGAGTGGCTTGGCCCTCTTAACTACCTAGGAATTGAAAAATAATGCTTAAAGGTAAATCAAGTGTTGATTTTCATTTTATTGCAATTATTGAGAATGTATAGACATGCACTCTTCTCCCCCTCATGGCTGACCCATAATGACTTGTGTAGCTTGGCAAGGACAATAGTAGGACCAATGTGTCTTTCATCCCACACTGCTAGGGTTTTTGGTTTCCTTTCAAGGATACATTGTGTCCAAATGTTTCTAGTATTATGGGATACATGCTAGTGAAGTTGGATACCTCCTCATGAGGAGACATCTCCTCAAAGGAGCAAGAGAGTTGGACAAATGACATTTCTTGCAAAGGTGACAAGGCAGACCTCTCTTGAATACCTAGGAAGGAGCATGATCCATGTTGTTAAACATGTTTTAGTTGGAAGTCTATAATTCTAGCTATATGGAGGTTGTTGTTGGACACAAAGTAATCGTACAATTTGTAAAAAGCTATTGGTGATGTGTATGGGTGAGAAATAGGTGGATGGATGATTGAAGGCATCATCCTATGGATGGGTGGATGCAATGAGTTAGATAACTTTACAGGAGCTAGATGCAAGGTACATAGAGTCCAAGACAAGGTCAATTTTTGAAGAGAATCAACGATTGTGCCTCTTCAACATGGGGAGAAAGCATCGATTCTCTAAGTGGATTGTCAAACTTGCTCTTAGATGATTAGGAACTTGAAAATTTTTAGGATTTCTTAGCCACACTCCCCTATGAGGTAGGCAAGATAGGGCTGTTTTCTTTTTGTTATGATTGAATTTTAAATATGGGATTTGAGCTATGTACAAAAAGACAACTCATAGACGTAGCAGAATATTAAAATGAGCCCTTCTTGTTTGTATCTAGAAGCCCATTACATTGGTTTCAAATCATAGCATACTATTCGAGAATGTTTGTTGCTATTTTTTCTTGCTTAAGGACTCATCAAAGTTGTTTCAACTATAGAAAGACAAAGATTCCTACAAGCATTTTGTGGCTTTAACTTTATGTTCTCTAGGGATTGCCAATCATTAGATTTCTACTTTTGAGAGTCTATGTGGTTCATCATGGATAAGATCACTCTTTCCCACTTCACAAGAATCAAAAGAAGATGGGATAAAGGAAATTTTTCACATCCAGACTAAGCACAACACGCTAGAAATCTTAGATCCGACTTGAGGAGGATTTGATTCACAAAAAACAAAAGATAATCCTAAAATTTTGGTTCGTTGGCACCTTATGAGATAATTATGTTACCATCAACGGTGCTAATATGCTTTAGAACACTTGGGTCTACAATAAAGTTGTCTGTGTGGCTTTGCAAGATTGAGTGGTTGTTTTTTGTTATAATCAAAGGGCATTACCAACTCTTCTATAAACCTACCCTCCTCTTGGAAGAAACTGAGGGTACTCCCTATTATAGGAGAGTGAATTCTATTGAAATCTAGGCTCGAGTTTATATACAACTAAGGTGTATCTCGCCCAAAAACGCATTGTACATAGTTTTGAATAGAACTAAATCATAGAAAAGTTGGGTGTTCAAAATTTTTGTAATTTAATTTTTTGACTAATTTTATGTAAAATTCTAGGAACACTTGGATCTATATTTGTGTTTATTTCTATTCTAGATCATTTGAGATTGCATGTAGGTCTCCTAGCTACTTCTTGCACCACCGCAATGCTTATCATCCATAAGATTACTCTCCTCATTATGCGTACTCTAGATGGTTGGCATAGAGGATGGATTTGGCCATGAACATTTTCTTGTCTTTTCATACAAGCTGAACACACCCAAGATTTAAAATTAAAATGCAGATGTATAAAATTAATAGAGAAGCTCAAGATGAATATCATCTATTGGTTTCCTCGTACCCCATGTAAATATGATTATGTAATTAGAAATTGGGGCCCAAACATTAAAAATCATTGGGTTTATGATGAAGCTGCAAGAATTTTATCACTTGATAGAGTAGTTGCTAGGAAGAATTTTGCTTTTGGTTTATCTCCCTTACCTAGGCAACTTTGCATCCTAAATACTTTTGAAGAGCCTCCTTCCTTTCTTATTGTTAACACCTCTATCTAACTTTACTGAGAAATCCTATGTCATGTATGACGTCTTGTAAATAATCCACACTTGTGCATGATGTATATAGAAAATAATAGAATGGTTTGAGGTTTGTGAGTCCTATGATCTACAAGATTTTTAATATGCGGTTTTGAATTAATTCTTTTAAACATGATATCCATGAAAATTCTCTCTACATTCATGTGTAAGAAAAGAAGCTCTTTCTTAATCAAATGCAGTCTTTGTCGTTCAATGTGACATGTGCCAAGATTGAAAGAGATGTAGAAGTATGGATCGAGGGGCACTAGACAATTATTTTTTGGCTAGTAGTGTTGGAGCTAAAAGTCAAGCCATGCTTGCCCAATTTCAATTGACTTGAGAAACCAAGATTTGGTGGAAGCAATGGTACAAGGATAATGATGTCAAGGAAGAAACTCAAATCAGCAAACCGTTAAGCAGGCTATGAAAGGATCATTATCTTCCACCTTCATAGGAATCCATCATGGTGAGATGATATCCATGAAAATTCTCTCTACATTCATGTGTAAGAAAAGAAGCTCTTTCTTAATCAAATGCAGTCTTTGTCGTTCAATGTGACATGTGCCAAGATTGAAAGAGATGTAGAAGTATGGATCGAGGGGCACTAGACAATTATTTTTTGGCTAGTAGTGTTGGAGCTAAAAGTCAAGCGATGCTTGCCCAAATTCAATTGACTTGAGTACCCAAGATTTGGTGGAAGCAATGGTGCAAGGATAATGATGTCAAGGAAGAAACTCAAATCAGCAAACCGTTAAGCAGGCTATGAAAGGATCATTATCTTCCACCTTCATAGGAATCCATCATGGTGAGATGATATCCATGAAAATTCTCTCTACATTCATGTGTAAGAAAAGAAGCTCTTTCTTAATCAAATGCAGTCTTTGTCGTTCAATGTGACATGTGCCAAGATTGAAAGAGATGTAGAAGTATGGATCGAGGGGCACTAGACAATTATTTTTTGGCTAGTAGTGTTGGAGCTAAAAGTCAAGCCATGCTTGCCCAATTTCAATTGACTTGAGAAACCAAGATTTGGTGGAAGCAATGGTGCAAGGATAATGATGTCAAGGAAGAAACTCAAATCAGCAAACCGTTAAGCAGGCTATGAAAGGATCATTATCTTCCACCTTCATAGGAATCCATCATGGTGAGATGATATCCATGAAAATTCTCTCTACATTCATGTGTAAGAAAAGAAGCTCTTTCTTAATCAAATGCAGTCTTTGTCGTTCAATGTGACATGTGCCAAGATTGAAAGAGATGTAGAAGTATGGATCGAGGGGCACTAGACAATTATTTTTTGGCTAGTAGTGTTGGAGCTAAAAGTCAAGCCATGCTTGCCCAATTTCAATTGACTTGAGAAACCAAGATTTGGTGGAAGCAATGGTGCAAGGATAATGATGTCAAGGAAGAAACTCAAATCAGCAAACCGTTAAGCAGGCTATGAAAGGATCATTATCTTCCACCTTCATAGGAATCCATCATGGTGAGATGAATGAGTTCTTTAGTTGGAAATAACTCATCATGACCCTTGATGAGTACTAATTAAAGTTTTTCACTCTTGAAAAGTATAATCCTCCGATGATTTCCCAAAAGGTTGCTCAGTTCTACCAAAGATTGAATGAGGCATAGGATTCTCAACTTAAGACCATGAGGCCAACTACCTTACGAGATGCCTTAATTTGTGCAAATCCTCAAAATAAGTGAAGAGTTTTCATAGTGCAAATGAGTTTTGAGTCCATAAGAAAAAGCCTAAGGACTAGAATTAGGCCACTCCCTATGCAAATCGTCAAAATTTTTGTAGACAATGCCCTAGCAATATACTTGTTAGAGCCTATGCTTTATTGAGCTGAAAGAGAAACTTTGCCTACTTCTAGAATAGGGTTTTGATATGATAACTAGGAATGAAGTAGATCATGCTATTGATATGATAAGTAGGATTGAACCAATTTCAAAAAGACCTTAAAAGATGTCTGTTCCTAAAGCTATTGAGTTGAAAGAGAAAATTTGTCTACTTTTTGAACAAGAATTGGTAAATCCTAGTAGTTTTTTATAGAGAGCACCCATTCCATTTCAGAGAAAAAAGGATGGTACACTTTGTCTATATATCAATTATAAGGAATGGAATCAAAGTTAAAACCAAGAATAATGATACCCAATCTCAAGGATAGATTTGACTATTTCCAAATAAGGATCAAGGAGAAGAACATAACAAAAATAGCTTTCAACCCATGATATGGTCACTATGAACTCACAATACTTCCTTTTGGGTAACAAATATGCTTACAACCTTTGATCATCTTATGCAAGATAAATTTCATCCTTACTTGGATGAATTTTTCCTTTCATGACATATCATATACTCCACGTCAATGGAAGAGCATGAAAAGCATGTGTGCACTATGCTTGAAAATCTTGTGTTTTAATGGGATACCGAGTCTCACTCTAATTTATTTTAAAAAATAGCAAGAACCATGAACATCATTGTCAATCCCTAGGACATAGTTGACACAAATTCTACAAGAGGTTGTTAATATTTTGGAAAACTCACTCAATCCCAATCTACTTCAATGGATACAATCAGCTGCAAGTCAAACAACAAAAGCTAGCTGTCACATTGGCAAAAAAAATCAAGATAGTTTACTAAGATTCCGAGCTCCAATATTTACCAAAATTATAGGGCAAGTAGATATGCCTAGGGTCTAAATATATGGCTAGACCACTTGAAAAAAAAGTGATTACTATCGGTAGGCATGCCTTGGCCTAATTAGTTTTGTTCCAAATTGCACTTGGGATGTTAGCTTTGATGCCCTAATACCTATCCTATGACTAAAATGCAATTTCTAAGCCTAAATGATGAGTTATGAGCTAATTAGAAACAATATTAGTGACAAAAAATCACAAGAGAATTATGTTGCTGCTTAGAGCTTTCACCTGTGGATGCATAGAAGTAGATGAAACTCCAAACAAATGTTTCACGAGAGATATTGGAATGAGTTGGTCATTTTGATAGATATTCTAGGCTGAAAACTTGGAGTTAATTATCAGATCAAATCAAAATTCAGATAGCATCAGAATCAGACAAAAGCTGAATGGAAATGCAAAGACAAAGAATTAACATGAGACTAAAAGTGGTATATTCATATGCTAGAAATAGTACAATTGGAATCAAATAAAGCTACAAGAGAGTGCAATGATTGCTGAGAGCAAGTGCTCAATAATTACAAGGGTTTTGTCTAGACTATGGACTGATAGACCACAAAATGGAGTAGTGCGTCCTATTTATAGGCACCTAGACTGGGCATTATTTGATTGTGTACTCTATAATTATGATAGTATGATAATTGCCTGATTCGACTATGCACTAGTGCCCGACTAAGACCTGTTCCCACCGTCTTCATTCCTCCTCCCATTTCTTTGAATTTTGGTGTATTCCAAAATTATAGATATCACGCTGATCTCATTGATCTTATAGTTTCCTTCTAGCTTTCTCTTTTGTAATTGATCTTAGGCTTTCCTTCTAGCTTTCTCTTCTGTAGTTCTGCATATTTTGGTAGAAAAGTGACAGTTAGATTGTGCATTAGTGGGACACTCCTTTGATCAAGTTTCCTTGAAAGAAAAACTCAAAAAACACATCAAAATTGGTTGATAGGGCAGAAACAATAAAATAGGCATTTCAAACACAAAATTTGGGCTTTTTCAACTTTTTGGGATCCAAATTCAAAAAGGGGTGAGATTTGGCTTTCATAGGGAATAGAGAACCAACATAACAAAAATCATGACAAAATGCTTCCAAACATGGATCGAGATTCATGTACCTTTTTGACATTTGGGATTGATATTTGACCAGTACATCCTTGATAACTAGTGAAACAACTCTTCCAAAAGGGACCATAGCAAAAAATTAGAAAAATTTGATCAAAACACCAAAATTCTACAAGATAACCAAAAAATGCAAAGCAGACTCAAAATTTTACTTTTGCTTGGGAAAAAGTGATTCAAATTCAAAAATATTTGGGAAAGAGTGTCAGCATAACGTGGACTATAAGTTGACCAAGTTTCATGGACTATAAGTTGACCAAGTTTCATGTGAAAATGAGGTCAAACATGGATCACGATCCTTGTACCTCATCATGAACTTTGGCTGGAAATTGACAAGTGGGTAGCTGATACATAGACAAACAATTTTCCAAAAGAACCATTAGTAAAAAAGTTAAAAAAAGTGATCAAAAGAGCAAAAAACAAAACATTCTCAAACTCGCTAGAGCACACTGTAGGATTCACTTTTGGTTGGGCAAAACTGATACAAAGATTCAAAAATTGTGGATGAGCAAGGTACAAAGATCATAAGCTATCAGCAGTGGTAGAACATGGATCACCATCCATGACCCCCTGAGCAATTTTTGGACAAAAACTTTACCAGCTTGTAACAGAGACCATTATGAACAAAACTCCCCAAAGAAGCATTGTCAAAAAAGTTCAAAAATTGGGTCAAAAGTGTCAAAAATAGTTCAAGGTGAAAACCCTAAAACAGACCTAGGGATTGACTTTTGCTTGACCTAATGAAGTCCAAATCACACAAAAACCATATAGCTAGCATCAAGAGACCAAGGAAAAGCTGTGTGCCAAGTTTCAAAGCAATCTGACACAAGGGTACATGAATCGCGATCAATGTTCCCCTGTCACACAGATTGAGACCAAACTTGTACCCTAGCTAGAACACATCACAAGGAGTCTAGTGTTCTTTCACAACTGATTTTGGATATCAAAAACCAAATAAAAAGCCCAAAATTGCCAAGTACTCTGTGCGAGTGCTAGAATTGACATAATTTTCAATCTAGAGGTCCATTTTCAAAAATTTTGATGCCATAGGACCTTCTAATCATGCTAATTCTGATGGTACCAAGAAAAGTTAATTTGAGTCCCAAACATGGATCGCAATCTATGACCCCATAGTGACCGCTTGACCTAAAACTTTCCAAATCAGTAGCATATACATAAGGAAATATGTGCCCAAGTCCACTTTTGGAAAAAAAATCAGCAAATTTGGGTCAAAAGGGGGCAAAACATGTGACAGACTAAAAACCACAGTGCAGATTTAGTGTTGGCAATTTGACCTATCAAACCAAGCCCAAATCCAAATTTTTTGAGATTTAGCTTGTGGACATAGAGTGCAACAAGCTACCAAGAGATCAAGTCTAGATGTGGTTGAACGTGGATCGCAATCCATGTACCCCAACCTCAAAGTTGATGAAAATTGGTATAGAGCTTGCATATGACTTTGTCTACATACTGTCAAAATTTGGGCTAAATATTTGACAAGGGGTCATGGATCACGATCCGTGTACCTCTTGAGGGTAGCTGAGTTGATGATGTTGTAGACATACTTGAGTATATCTCAAGTCTCAAGTTTGAGCTAAAAATACCTTTTAGAGACCAAGATACAAGCCTTTTTCCGGCCAAATTCATTATAAAAATGGAGTAATCCACAAAACTATGGCCAAATAGTAAATTTAGAAGGGTTTTAGTATTTTTCAACGAGGATGGATTTTTTTGAGCGGGTAGGTAAATTTCCTTTATTTTTGCTATTAAAAGCTAATAAAAGCAAAGAAAGTAAACAAATAATGAGCAAGAATGTTAGAATTGTGATTTCTGACTTCAAACATCAAATCTCAAAGCTTAATGGAACGACCATAAAAGTTTTGAAGCAAATCCAATCAAAAAACTCAACGACCACTTCAACTCACTAGTCATCTGGAGCAGAATGTGACAAAAAGGTTCAGGGATGTCAATTTTTAGAAAGTTTTGATTCGAGCATACTTTGTCAGGCCTATTAGACTCACCACGTAGGCATTGGTGGACAAGGGGTGTCGGAAAATTCCAGGTATGTATAGCTCCTTGGGCCATATTTCCTCTCATTTACATTCTAGACGTTAGAGGGGGAGCTCCGAGTTTTGGATTTTGGTGACCTTTCACACTCTCCTACGCCCTATTTGTCGGCTCTTACTCACTCCTGCCATGAGGGTAAGTTCCTAGCTATGTCTAGAAGCATCTTGGATATCACATTGTTAACCACATGAGCAGTAGGAGGCACAGATACATAAACCAATTTGTGAATTTTCGGGATTGGAACCACTCACATAGGCTATACCAGACCTCCAAATTGCACCAAACGTGAACTAGAGGCTCTTCACCACTAGGCCAACACAATGCTAGGGTCTAAGTTGCAAAAAGTCCCAAAAAGAACTATTATCTTAGGCGCGCCAAAGATAGAAGACCCAGATGGGAACCAAATATTACAGACTTGTTGAGGCTACCATGTTAGGGACTTTTGGAGAGTTAGCGGTGCAATGAAGGTCCAATCATCATTGAAAAACAAGATAACCATATCCTCATTGTAAAGCAACATATTGCACCACCATGCAAAATATCGATCCATTTAACCTCAAACTCAAAGGAGACACTCTACACCTTACAATGGAACCTTACCAACCTTCAGTGAGCAGGCAATTAGTGACTAAAGACTCCAAGTCAAGCTCGACTAAAAAGGAAACTGTCAACCTGGTTAGAGACACCAACAAGTGCAAGAAACACAACCAAGGGCTTCACCCTACCTAATTAACCTAGTAGAGGCTATATGGGGCAAGATTAGGGCCTAAATTGCATTAATTTGTAAAACTTATTTTAGGCACGCCGAAGATAATATGCTAGGATGAAAGCACATTTTTTGCACACACATTCACCTGGTATGAATCCCCTACCCCTCACAATGCCCACATTACACTGGTACACTCATTTCATTCATAATGACTCTCAAATGCATGCTACCGCACCAAATAGAGTCAAGTATACCAAAAATTGACTTTTAGCCTATCAACTCAGAACCCAACTTCATGTGACATCAAGGTTCTACCCACCACAACCAATCAGGGTGCCTATTTTAAGCACAAAACTTTCCCAAATTAGTAAAATTTATCTTAGGTGCGCTTAAGATAAAATTGCAAGAGGGAACTCTTGACTTGCAGTTTAATGACACACATATGTCTACAAGGGTCAAAAAGAGCCCACTGACAGTTTAATCAAGGTTGGAACAGTAAAACCCTACCAATCACCAAAAGCTCTCAAAGCAGTAAAAGCAGACACAACTTTACGCACAACTCTCACCACAAGTGTCCAAAAGCAAATTTCATGCATATCACCAACAACCCATACACTTCCCAATCATTCACTCTGGAACAAAACTGCATGCACCTGCACCCATTTGTATCTTAGGCGTGCTTAAGATAAATTTGACCAAGAATGTGTTTTTTAGTGCTTATTTTTGTCTTATTGGTTTCTCTACTTGATTGGGACTTGCTAACTTGGTCTGACCAATGACTTGAATACTGCCCTATCAGGTTCACTCTCATCTACCTCGGGAGCTCCAAAGAATAAAATCATGAAGGAAAAGTTTGCAGAGCTTCCACCATACTAGTTAGAAGAAGACTCCCTCAAGGAAGTTGTTGGCGGGTACATCGCGAGAAGATGCTAGCATAGCAAGAACAAAACTAACAACTCTATGTCAGCCAAGGATGAAGCTTAACCCGTAGGTGCATGGAAACAAGGAGATGGATGTCAATCACCTTCTCGACCTTCTAAGACAATCTATTCTCAAGGAAACCAAATCTAGACATCCTATGCACTTGTGAATACAACTCAACCTACAATGCTCATGCTATCCGAAAATAGACCAAAGGCATTCAAAAAGTCATGAAACTCATAGAAAACACTCTCCTCATCAAGAGGTTATTACCCTATGGACTGTAACTTGATATCCTACCTAGAACCACCCTATGCGATGATCGCGTATAAAGACAGGCAGCAAAATGTAGGTCATCACTTTTTGATTTGTATGACCCTAATATGTAGCTCTACTTTTTGTGAACCCATATGTATAAAGAAATCACCAATCAGACACATGGTTTGCAAGAAAACTCACCCAAAAGCTTGTAGGAGCTTGCTTTGCGATGACGATGACGACACCGGAATCGTGCAAGCTTGGCATTGTATTGAAGCCCTAGCTATTGCTAACACATTGGTGGTGTCGCTTTTGTAATGGAGGCTTCGTAGAGTGCATAGGGAAGATAAGAAATCACACACACACACACACACACACACACACACACACACACACACACACACAGAGTTAATTAATTCCTAACTTATTTGCTCCCCTTAAAAAAAAAAAAGCTTCAAAGTGGTTGAGCCTCCACTATGGGACTTGGCCCTTCATAACTACTAAAGGCCTGATAAGGACTTGGTATTTTTTTAGTTAGATGGCATACACACACTCCTATTGTACCACCTAACTTGGGGGTGATTCTGAGCTTACTTGCCTCCTAGGAATATAATAAAACCCACCACCTACGGGCACTACCTTGGGTGAAACCCTGCCGTGAATACTTCTGGTTGCCTCTTCATTGCACCTTGCAGGTGGCCTCACCTTCTCTATTGGAGATTTGCAAGCACTTGGATAACTGTGTGATATGAAGTTATGGCAACTTCCCCCCCTTCTTTATTTAAAGGCGAGGGCGCATCTTGGCCCCTCACTTAGCTTTGGTTGTAGTTTGTTTGTTTGCATAAAGTTAGTGACTACGTATCTGAATCTCCACTACATCGAAGCATGGAGCTCTCAACTCAAGTAACTCAAATCGGCCACTGTTATTTCTTGGTTTGTTTTACCTATTGTATGGCTATGTGTTTATACCGCGAGGGTTTGTTACTCCAAGAGGATGATGATACTTTTCACAAATTTAGTAGGAAGTTATGGGTTGTTTCTTCCTGCAACGTTGTAATCCCAAACATGGGGGTGCTCTGCGTCGCATGATTACCGATGCTCATAAATTATTGTCTATGCTAAAACTGTTCTTTAAAAAAATCCACCTAATGGGTCGGTGGTCTGATCATTGGGTTGAATAGGGTTGTTGGTTTTCTGCCCTGGAAACTAGTACAAAAAGAGATATGTATTTTTTTTCTTGCCTTCTAATCTTGGTTGCAGGATGGTAGGCTGTTTGGTGCCTTGTTGCTTGACTATTACTCTGTGTCGGGGTAAAACGCATGATATTTTATTGATGGAGAGCTGAAAAAAAGGGGGTGTTGCTTTACCCTCCGCACACCAGTAATGAGTATATTTTTTGGCCGGGATGCTTACTGTCACACTGTTTTGGAGCATGGCTTTATATTAAGGGCTATAATTTACGTTCTGTCTACTGCCTCACTTGCAGTTACTTGGCCCCTTTACTTGGTTTTTTTGCTGTTAACTCTGCTGACTAATGCTTAGGGAAGGATTGTTTTGGAAAAAAGAGATGGTTTACCATTTACATAACTATGGTTCTGGTTGTTGCCATGATTACTTCAGTGATGGTTCCCTAAAGTCTGGTTGTTACACTACCTTTTCAACGGCTACATAGGTGCTATGATCTTGTAGATTTTGGTGTAAATTGGGCCTAAATAACTTATGGGTGTTTGATGGTAACACCACTTGGATATTAGTTAAAATGGCTGAAACCGTCATGAGGAAATTTCTACAAATGATCTCCTCTTTATATTCTCATACAAGATTGCATATTGTAGCATTAAATTTTTTTAAAGATTTTGCTAGGGCTTGCTGCTACTTGGTTGGCCGAAAGGATGATTAAGGTAGGTTAACTTACAAAAGATAATAAGTTCTGGTAACATGATGGGCCTAAAAACTTTGCCCAATCGTAAAACAAACATTGGACTAGCTTATGGCTAGTTTGTGACTACTTAAAGAGATTTTTTATTTAAAACCTACTACACTAACTAGTGCTTTCACTAAAAGATGAATTGTGACTTAATATGGGGGGATTTTGACACTTGGAGGAAGGGGTAATGGCCTTCTAATCAAAATGATGTAAAATTTGTCTATAAATGGAAAATTTTGGGTTCCTTTGTTAATTAAAACATTCACTATGGATTGAGTTTGTACAAAGTTGAGTAAAAGTTTTTAAGATCGACATGGATAACAACTGGTATAGTTCATTGATACCTGTAATACACATTCAAGGCTAACATATATGTTCTCTTGTTTGGATGGATGCAGGTAAGGACTCTATCTTGTCTTGGAAGGTTTTATTTGGCTTTGGTTAGCTGTCCTACACTGGATTACACACTCACTTAGTACTTGCAAAGTTCTTCTGTCACTTTGTATACTGGAATGAGGCTTCATTCTTACAAGCATTGTACAAAATTAATTCTAAGACTGAGTTACTTTTATACCTATCTTTTAATTTCTCTAAAGCCAGCTGTCTTTTGAATGTAAAAAGTTCAATTATGTCATATTATTTATGGTAAAACAGCTACACACACATCCTATACATAAGGTTTTTTATTTTTGGAAAAACCAGGATGCTGGCTTTGGAAACTTTGCTGGAAATTTAGCTCTAGGATTGACCCAAAGTCTATAATCCCTTCGTTGGTTGACTGGTGTTAGGTAGTCCTTCTTAGGCTATTTTTCTGGTCTCCTACTCAAAGCTATTATAGTCTTGGACTTTGCCGGTTTTAGGTTTGCAGGCCCAACTTACTATAACTGATCTTATTCATATTGTTATATTTACTTTCAGGACCACAAACCTTTTAGAGTGACAGCTGGCATGAGTGTAAAACACAACCCTGAGAATCATACAAAGATTCTTGAACAGATTAAGCTGTACCTTAAAGACCATAAACCAAAAAATACTTTAGGAATTAGAAATAGACCCTTCCTTGATAGAAAGGCCAAGGATTGTATTACCTACTACTCTAAATAAATATTTCCACACTTACCTTTTTTGGTATACTGCAGACTCTTGCTCTCTCACAAGGATTGGAATTGACCTCTGAGCCGCTCTCTATAGCCACTTCTCTTGTTCTCAGATGTATTAACAGCTTGGATGCTTCTCAACTAATTTATGACTCAGCTCTTACTTCAGACAAGAAAATGTCTATCTTACACATGCTCTCTTTTAATGATTGGGTTAAATTTTTGGCTACCTTAGACAAGGACTCCCAGGAAGGAGTAAATTTGATTACTCAGTACATTGCACAACTTCCCATACTATCTCTACAATACCAGTAGGAGCTTGCCCTTTTTTCCTCTTTTGGAGCTGATTTGTCTAACTTTTCGGGGAAACTGTGCGGCCTCAATCCATCCTTTGTAGGTACACCAGCTACCTCGACTATCCCTCAAAATGATGGTATTTCTTTTAGGGATAGTGTTGCTCTTGAAGCAGTCAAAAAATTCCAGAGTAATATTTGTTCTCTCAATGACTCCAACCTCTTGGAAATGGTGCCAAAAATCTCTAAGTTTTACCTTTCTTACCTGTTAGACAGATTGAAATCGAGTCCTTTGGTGTAGACCATTAGCTTTGGGCTCTTCCCAACAAAGCCTTTTTAGCATCCATTTTGAGTGAAACCTGGGTTTACCTTGCCATTAGGAAAGAAATGGACTCATTTTCGGGCCTTTCAACTCTAGTGAGAGAATGCTCCTTAGCCAATAGGAAGAAGGCTAACGTTACGTTGAAAAAACATTTTTTCTCATTTTGAAAATGTCCTTGAAAACCATTTTGGTGAAATTGTCACTATCATCAGAAAAGTAAGGCGCTTGATAATGACATCAGGCACAAGCGCCGAACGCCTTTTTATGACCCGTTGTTGCTATCCTATAAAGTGAAGTACTTGTACTTGTGCATCTCGCACAAGTATCAATCACCTTTTTATGAAGTACTCGAAATTTAAATTCGAACAGACTGTACTTGATAGTGATTGATAGGTACTATTTAAGACTATGAAGAAGTCAGAACCAAGCGAATAGGGGTGCTTGAGGGGTCTCTAGGACCTCTATTCGCTTGGTTCTGACCTTATGAGGCCCTAGGATTAAGATATAGCACTTTTTAAGCCCACGGATGCATCCGGAACGTGCAAAAACCATAGGATAGCTCTTTAAAACACTGAAATCTGACGTCTCTAGCTCAAGATATAACATTTTTAAGCCTAGGGCCTCATGAGGTCAGTACCAAGCGAATAGTTGCATAAGAATAAGTTCAGATGGATATCTGATGCTTCCAACGATATCTTAACTGATATCACTAAGGATATCACACTTTGCCTTAAACTAGTTCTAGAACTTATTTGTGCCACAAAGCAGAAGATCTGCCATGACTTCTTACAAATTCAGTACAACCCCCTTGACGGTGTTCTTGGCCTTAAGAATGTTTTTGCCAATGTGATAAAAATGGCCTTCTCCAATACTAAAAAAAAGGGTCTTTTTTACATTTCACTCTCCAAGAAACCCAGGTGGATTAAAAATTCTCACTCACCCCTTACACTTCAATGAAGAGAAGCTTTGTCTTTACATCTCATGGTTGCTTAATAACTGTACTATCATTTATGGGGGTCTATGTTTTAACCAATGCCTAGGCATCCCCATGGGGTTCTCATGTTCTCCACTTATGTGTAATATCTACCTTGCTTTCTTCAAATAAAAATGGTTTCTCAAAGCTATGGAATCTTGCAAAGATAATCTTTCACAGTTCGGACATACCTACAGGTATATGGATGACTTATTAAGCATCAACAATAAAGCCTTCCTTAGAGAAATTTGTTTGATTTATCCCCACTGCGTAAGGATTGAACCTACATATTTACATGGGTTCATAACACCCAATGGGGCTTTTTGCACGTTGGTACAATTCCTTAACCTTTCTATCTCTCTTCATATTCCTTCTGTTGGAGGATATGACCTAAGATTTGTATGGAAAAGGGATCTCCTAAAACTGCCACTTATGGAATTCATTAAAAGGAATAGTAATAGGGCTCACAAGGCCGCTATTAGCTCTTGTATTAGCATGTTGTATTTGATCATCTACTCCTCTTCCGACTATCTCCTTGCCTGGGAAGATATTAACCTACTAATAAGGAAATATTCTCATAATGGTTTGAACAAAAACAAGATTCTAACTCAATCTTGCAATCCCTTACTCGGCATGACTGGCCTGGGTTACACTTTAACCGAAAAATATCATTTCTCTAATAAGGAAGTAGGCCCATTCACAATGGGCCTACTATTGACTCATTGTGTTTGGTGCCTGGGATAGGGTGGGTACACACACACACACACACACACACACACACACACACACACACACACACACACACACACACACACACACACACATTGTGTTACTTAATTAATTCCTAACTTATTTGCTCTCCTTTTTACAAAAAAAGCTTTAAAGTGGTTGAGCCTCCACTATGGGACTTGGCCCTTCATAACTACTAAAGGCCTGATAAGGCGTTGGTATTTTCTTGGTTAAATGGCATACACACACTCCTACTGTACCACCTAACTTGGGGGTGTTCTCGAGCTTACTTGACTCCTAGGACTTTAATAAAACCCACCACCTATGGCCACTACCATGGGTTATTGCCCTTCTCAGTACTTGAGTGAATAAACCTCGGGTGAAACCCTGTCGTGAATACTCCTGGTTGCCTCTTCATTGCACCTCACAGGTGGCCTCACATTCTCTGCTGGAAAAGTGCTTGGATAAATGCGCGATATGCAGTTATGGCAACCTCCCTCCCTTGTCTATTTAAAGGTGAGGGCGCATCTCTGCCCCTCACTTAGCTTTGGTTGTACTCTATTTGTTTGCATAAAGTTAGTGACTGCGTATTTGAATCTCCACTGCATCGAAGCACGGAGCTCTCAACTCAAGTAACTTAGGTTGGCCACTGTTATTTCTTGGTTTGTTTTAGCTGCTATATGGCTATGTGTTTATACCATGAGGGTTTGTTACTTTGAGAGAATGATGATTCTTTTCACAAACTTAGTAGGAAGTTATGGGTTGTTTCTTCCTGCAACGTTGTAATCCCAAACATGGGGGTGCTCTGCATCGCATGATTACTGATGGCTCACAAATTACTGTCTATGCTAATAAAAATTGACATGTGATCCTATCTTGTTGCAAAATGCACTTTAGGCTCAAAAATTTCTTCATTGAACTCCGTTTGCTCTGTTTTCAATAAAAAATGTCATTTTGTCCAAAAACTGGCCAGATCGGGCTTTCCGCAACTTTTCTCATACTTGCACCCCATCTTCACCATAAGTTGTCGTTCAATTATTGATCACTCCATATTTTTCTTTTGTCACTATGTTGCTATTTCACTTGCTTTTTCTATTTTTCTTTGCTTTTCTCTAGAAAATTTTAAAAAAATAAAGAAAAATAGCTAACTTGACCCAAAAAATACCCATAAATCAAGATAATTAGGTAATACCATAATAAACCACTATATACATCTATCTGTAGTCTTTGTGACTAGATTGCTCCAATTTCTCACTTTTTAGCATGAAAACTATGACTTTTATAAATGTGTACACACTTAGAGTCTCATCTTTGGTGTTTGTTCTCTGTTTCCTGTTGTTGTAACACATTAATTAAGGGCATCTATACTCGGGTTTACCAAAATTCTTGCATTCAAACATGAAAAACCACAAATTCATTGAAAACAATGCCCCTTTTTACACTTGTAGTGTGTCGGGACTGCATTGAGAATGCCTCCCCCCTTCCTAGTTGAAGTCCTCCTGGACGATGGTGTATCGCCCAAGGGTATGTGATGTGCATAGAAATAAACAATGTGCTAATTTTGGCCATGTAATGCGGCCCTATATGCATACTCAGGCAATGCATGGAAAAATTAATGTTGTGCAAGAGGAATGTATAAGCACGATGCTTATTGGCATTCGATGTTGAAGTTTCCTGTGAAAGTATGATTGTGGTGAGAGCGGTGAAACAATAATCTCTCCAATTTTTTTGCTCTGTCTTTGATAGAAAACAGGCATGGTGAAACCATTGGGCTATGAGTCACCTCGGTAGTTGTAGCTATCCGCCGTTTAGGTATCCAAATTGGAGTTGGGTAGTCATTCTTAAGAACTCAATTTTTCTAAAATGTGAGTATGGTCGGAGTGGAACATGCTTGTGGTTGTCTTTTCAAAGTGTGTACTTTAGGGAGATTCTTGGGTTGTTGTTTTGGAATCCAGATTTTTGCAAGCTTACTTCGGGCCATAAGTAATTGCTTGGGTACCCATATTTATTTGAGGAGAAACTTTGGTTTCAACTTGCGGTTTGTAGTGAAAGTCGATGGAGAGATATCTTTGAATCAACTTTGTTCAAACCTTGCAACTTGATCCTTTTTTATCCACATTTTCTTGGTAGCTTTGGTGGGCAGAGTAGGTGGGGTTCATCATGAATTCCCACTAATTGTTTCTTACCCATTGAAGTCACGTCTTGGGAAAGAGTACTTGCTATTATGACTTTGGTTTTCTTGCATTGTTGGTCTCTTTGGAATCCATTGTTGGACAATGGTCGTTTGTAAGGGTTGCTTACCTTTATTCGTCGAGTGCATTACTGATGGTTTGTCTGTAGCTACAATAGCAAAAGGAACTTCTTGTTTTCTTGAAGCAGATTGGATGTTAACTATATTGTAGATCCAATCAAGTTGTACATTATATCTTCTCTACCAAGGTTTCCCGAGCAATAAAGGACGTTGTGTGGACTTATCTCTACCACATAAAATTTATGCAGATAGAAATAACTGTGGAGATTATGTTGTGTTGCTGTAATTGACTTTCGAGTTGAAGTTGCTTGTAAAGACTGTAGGATATGAGGTTACGTTGAGCACTTGAATCAAGCATTGTCATTGCCTCCACTAGATTGCATCCTAGTTTGACAACAATTGAGAGTCTGTTACTTTAATCGCATTAATATTTAGGGGAGGCCCATGTTGTAGTTGTTGTCGAAGAAGCCTCCATTTTCCTATTTGTTCCTTGGCCTCTGCTTGTGCTTTCGCAACAATCTGATGTTTTTCTTGGGTCCGTTTCTTTTCCTTGTGGATTTTCAGAAGCATACTTGGGGCTAGTGGTAGATGAATTTTCTTTTAGCCTACATCCACTAATCTAGTTGGGAATTTCTTCACCATCCAATGTAGCAATCTTGACGGCCCCACTTGGTGATAAATCTTTGATCACAAAGGGTCCCATCCCTCACTTTTTAAGTTTCTTAGCATGTTGTTTTAAAGTGTAAATCAAGAAATAATCACTTGTTTTGAATTCTTTTGATCAAACATGCTTATCAAAAAACTCTTTTTGCCTTTGTTTTTGCACATAGATGGAAGCTACTGCTTTTAAGCAAAGCTCATCTAGCCTTTCAAGGTCATCTATTTGTGAAGATATTTCATGGCCTGTCCACTCTAGTTGTTTGGCTACTCTTAGTGTTGGGATTAGGAATTCCATAGGCAATATAACATTAAGACCGAACATCATGTTGTACAGTGTTGTTCTAATCGGGGTTTTACAAACAATTCTATAAGCCCATAGTGTTGAATATAACTTTTGATCCCAATCCGTTCTTGATTCTGAGACTATTTTGGTTAAGACTGTACATAGAGTCTTATTTTAGCTTCTACCTGCCCATTAATCTGTGGGTGGTATGGAGCAGACTTATTATGAACTACCATGAACTCATCAAGAAGATTTTCAATTGTTTCATTAATAAAATGTGTGCCCCGGATCACTCACAATTTCTATAGGTAGACCATATCTAACTTTGAATCAAATGATTGATGCCACAGTCTAGATAGTATGCATTGAATCGGATAAGTTCCGTATGAGGAAAATATTTCATGAGGTGGTTGCCCCCACACTTATAGCATGGTGCCAAGGGTTGTTGTGGTGCTCCTTGTACTCCCGTCTATTGGTAAGCAGGCCTTGGTCCATCTAAGCCTCCATTGGCTATGAACAAAAATGTTCTCTCATCCAAATTATATCTAATTTCTCCTGTAGCATGTGCCGCTGTTGGTGGTCCAACATGGCGGATTATGCTCCATGGTTCTGCCGCTCTCAAATCTTTTGATGGGAAATATGTAGGACAAGCCATAGATCCACTTGGCTCTTCATAATATACAGGTACATGCACTATGGCCTGTTCCTCCGGTTCTCCTACAGTGGGCGTATACCTTACACCTATCGGTCTTGCTCCTGGGAGTAGTGGTTGTGGTCCCAGAACTGACTGGTCCTGGCAAATTCCCTGCCGTATATTTAGGCATTGGTGGTATTTGGGGAGGTGCTACTTGTGCCTGGGGAACATATTGTCGTTCTCACACATAACCCTTATTGTAGTAGCACTCTTTAGTCATTTGATTTTTCCATTTTTGTTCGACGGTGCACCACTTTGATTGCTTAGCCTGCGGCTTAACAAACAGGCTAATCCTCTTCAACACCTCTTGTATGAGTTGCTCTTGATTTACCACCAATTCAATTCTTTGTGCTAATTTTGTGGACTTAGTTCCACTTTGTTGAGATGAATCATCATCATCTCTGTCTTTCTTATCTCCATCCTTGTAGATTACACAATTGTCTATTAGGAATAAAGACTCTTCGATTAACTCATTCAGAGTGGGGCTTTTCTTCATATGCAAATCCTTTTGAAGGTCTGCATTTCTTACTCTCTGGATAGATATTAACATGAGTTTGGATTGAGTAGGTAATTCTTCCATCGGGAAAAATTTTACGTATTGTTTCAACCGTAGGGTTGCTTTCCTGACAGATTCTCCCTCTTTCTGCTTGAACTTATGGATTTGTGAAACAGTATTGTGGGCTACCCTCTTTGAGAAAATTCCTCCACAAAATCATCAATTACTTCTTGAATGGTCTCAAAATCCCCTCTTTCAATAGAATCAAACCAGGCGGCGGCATCTTTCTCTAAGGTGAGTCCAAATCCGGCAAACTGTGTATCAAAGTCCCTAACCTCTACTCGGATCACTCTCAAGAATGTTGCCACATGGTCTCTAGGATCTCTTTCCCTTGAATACTTCTTGTTAACCCGTTTTTGGACTTGAGAAGGTCTAAAACGTCTGTGGTCTACCAACCTAACCGTGGAATATCCTTATCCTCTCCTCTTACAGGTTCTCGTTCATGTCTTGATCTACCGTGAAATGATTCTTCTACTCGTATCCTCTATAGGTTCTATCAACAGGCGGTTCTCTTGCAAATCTTCTTTCCGTCTTGATTCTCTCCATATAGGGGAATCCTGTTGTGGTCGGCAACGTTGTTGGTCCCTTGCTTTCCTTGATTGGGATAAGAGTAAGAATAAGTGGGCATTGGTGATACTATCAGGGTCACATATGATCCTGTTGTAATAGGGACTTCTCCTCTATATAATTCCTATTCCCTTGTTACTATGGGGTGCAACCAGGATTGCAACGTTTTAGGACTTACATTCAGATATGAAGGAAAAATTGGCATTTCAACCACTCTAGCTTGTCTAGATGGAAATCTGGTCATATCCTCCACTTCTTCAAAGGGATTTGTAGACTTGCTAGGGGTAGGTTTTGGGCCCTGAGTTGCGACTGGATCTATTAGAATTACTCGAGTGCCTATCAATCTCGCTACTTTCGCTTTTTCTATTGGTGCATACTCCTATCCACATTTGTCAATATATACTATGAGACTCCCTTCACATGATTTGTATGAGAGCAAGTATACAGTCTTTTCCGTGGTTAACTCAAAGGTGTAAGGTGCTAGACACCATAAATAAGTTTTGGCCCTACGAGTCTTGTACTCATAGATTCCTACCACTCCTTGGTTGGTCACTAATTTAGTCACCTTCTTGTCAAACACCAGGGTGGCGTTAGGAAGATCTATCCAAGGAGGTATTTCTGTGATTTCAGAAACCATCTTCCTTTTTGTAACATTGTCCCCATATTTTTATAGTTCTCCATGTCCTTAACAATGAAATAATATATTCCCTCATCATCACAAAATCTATCCCCATCATCATACACTAGAAGGGCTTCCACTCCTTTGGCTCGTTCTTCCTCAATACATATGCTTTTACGTCCCCTTTCATCAACGTATACCAGAGCCCCATGGGTATTTGGTCCTTCTAAGTAAAGGGTCATTGTTCAAATGGGGTTCTTAGAGGTGCTACCTCCTCCCACTTGGTTCTGTCAGTTAACAATGATGTTTTGGTCAGCCACCATGAGGTAAATAGATTGCTCTAAAGAAGTGTCAGTCCCACTAGCGTCCTCGATAATTTGTGCTAGTGGATCTATTCTTGCTTGGGTCACACTCTCCTTAGTGGACACTAAGCTAGCCCGATCTCCTTGTGATCTTTTGTCTCTTTGGATATTTCTACCCGATCTTAAATGCATCAATTCGTTAACGTGTACACAACTATCAATCCAAACCTTTTACCTCAAAACTTTGCTCGGTCGTTCCTTATTCAGGCTAGTCTTTCAACTCTCCAATTTGACTGTTTGTACTTCAGATTGGTCTCAAATTGTTGGACCTTGTCGATGGCTATCTGTGCAAAACTTTAGACTCTACAAATCTTTGTCAAACATTGATTCTCACTTCAGTACTATTCAGTGTTAGTACGACCTTGTGGGTAATTTCCGTCCTTTTTTTTGTGGAGGACTGGCTCCCTATATATGTTCTTCACACTGATTTGAATTCTAAAAGGAGGTGTTAAAGTTAGCTAGAAAACTCTGGCAAGCTCAATCCAACCAAATAAGTCCTAAATCTGGCACTTGGACATTATACGCGTATGATGTCTACTGTGCCAGATTCAACTCAAATTCTAATCTTAGGTTCTTCTTGATATATTAAACCTCAATACAACCTCCTTTTGTGGTCTTAACACCTGGAATCTGGTTAAATCCTCCTCAAACTGTCAGAATATTTCTCAACTCCTCAAGAGGTTTTCTAAACCCCCATATGACTCAACTTCGGTGAAGTTGGGTCCTTAAGCTTTCCTTGAGGTGCTTGACCCCTGTTACCATATACATGTGGTAGTGATGTGTGTGAACACACTAGGACTGCTGGGGCATTTTTTCCCTCTTTAGGAGGTTTTTCCCCCCGTGCATTGTATATACACCCATCACTCTAGGGCTATCTTTCCATTGCACACCAAGTAACACACTCTCTATTTTGTGCCTTGAGCTTCCTTCCTCTTCTCCAAGCTGTGTGTGTTTCTCTGCAACCCTAGTTCCAACAATTCATATCAGAGCAGGTTACGTCCTCCCGGGCTTAGTCGCCAATTGCTCTAGCACACGCCTGCTCACTTTCTCCGATTATAGTGAGGTTTGGCAAGCGTTCGCAGGTCTGCTTAAATTTCTAATTTGGGCTCATTTTGGCCTCCGTTTCCACTACAGGCAAGTTTGCACATGCAATTTTGTCATTTTGTGCAGAATTTCTGTCAGTGCCATTTTATGCATAACACGTGCCTTACAGTCTTCTACAGTTTGTGCTATATAGCACGTGTTGTTCCCGCTCCATTTCTCCCATTTCTGGGCAGTTTTCACATCAGGTGCAACATTTACCATGGTTGACAAAAGCACAGAAGTCTTCAACATGTTTGCTGCTGAGGGCAGGTTGGATGGGGACAATTACCCTATGTGGGCTTATATGATGCAACACGTTCTTGTGTCAAAGGGCGTTTGGAATATCGTGTAGGGCATTGATGTACGTCCTGGTTCTGAGGATGTAGGCGATGTTGCAGGTCTTGCTGCAAGGATTGCTGCTATTAGAGTTGTTTTGCCTACGTCAGAACAAGCTCGTTGGGATGTAAAGGATGTGCATGCTCACACATTGATTGTGTTGTCTGTGAAGCACACCATTGTTCCTCAGATCTGTTCAGCAAAATCAGCAAAACAGGCTTGGAATATTTTTGCTGGTCTTTATGCAAGTCGCAATGAGGCTTAAATTGCTTTTTCGTGTAAAGAGTTGGAATCAAAGATTATGCATGAGGAAGATGATATGGACACTTTCCTTGCTAGTGTCAAGAATATGAATGAGCAACTTATTTCTACAGGTGAAGTCATTTCAATCAGTTCCCTTGTGCAGATTGTTCTCGATGCCATACCAGATTCTTACCAGACTTTTGCTAGTACTTGGAGACTTATGACCCAAGGAAATCCAGAAGTTGTCAATTTTGATGCATTATGCACATTGCTATTGCAAGAGTCACTTTCCAAAAAAGACAGGACTAGACAACGTGCAGTTGAACAGGCTTTTATTGCTTTGCAATGTAGCCACTTTTTATGGTACTGCTGCGAGTGGAAAAACTCCAGTTCCCAATGATTCTGCTGGTAGCACATCGTCTGGAAATTCTGGTGATACGGGAAAAAAGAAGATGCATTGCCATTATTGTAAATCTAACGATCACTTGATAAAGCAGTATCCTAAGTTAAAGGCCAAAGAGGCTAAGAAGAAAGAGGGTGGTTCCACTACAAATGCTAGTTACACCACAAATGCAACCATTGTTGAGTCTTCTATAAAAGGAGACTGTAATGTTCATGTTGATGTAGAATGGGATTTTAGTGCAGAGTGCACTTACAATCCTGCTATCCATGATGCATGCATGTCAGTTGTTGCAGATTCACATGTGTGGTATTTCAACGGTGGTGCTACAAAGCACATTACCTCACATCGTGAATTGTTCACCTCTCTCGAGTCTTCCCTCATGGGAATTCAGTCACTTGTGCCAACAATGCCTCTTATCCGGTTCAAGGAGTTGGAAAGATTGTGCTTATTGCTGCTAATGGAAGTTATTTCACACTTGTTGATGCACTTTATATACCTGGGATGAAGAATAATATTTTGTCTGTATCTGCACTTGCTAGACTTGGACTTCTAGTCAAATTTGTGGATGACAAAGATCTCAGTTTTGGCGATGAAATTGTTGCATCTGGGCTTTTGTGCCGTGGGCTGTATAAGCTCACTTTGTATGAGAAGTGTGGACAAAATTTTGCAAATGCAGTTGCAGATTCAAGGGCTATTTCATATGCAAACCTTTGGCATGCACATTTTGGTCATCTGAATATTGCCAGTTTGCTACGTTTGCAGAAATCTGATATGGTTGCTTCTTTGCTGCCTCTTGAAGCACCTGTCAAACATGTTTTTGAAGGCTATATTTTGGGTAAGATGTAGTGTTCTAAGTTTCCAAAGGATGGTTCAGTTTGGGCCACATGCAGGTTGCAGCTTGTGCATAGTGATGTTTGGGGGCCCATGCAAACTCCGTCCTTGGGTAGTTACCTTTACTTCGTGACTTTCATTGATGATTACTCCAGGCATGCATGGGTATTTTTGCTTAAAGCGAAGTCCAAACTTTTTATGTGCTTCAAGCAATTTCTAGCTATGGTTGAAAATGTCTCAAAATGTACTATGGACACCCTCCGTTCCGATCGATGGGGGGAGTATATGTCTCATGAATTCAATGAATTTCTGGCTAGTTGTGGGATAAAACAACAATGTACAGTGCCTTGAACACCTCAGCAAAATGGTGTTGCTGAGAGGAAAAACAGGTCACTCATGGAAATGGCACGATGTATGGTCAAAAGTCAAGCTTTGCCACATTCTTTTTGGCTTGAGGCAATCATGTGTGCCACTTATGTACTAAACAGGTGTCCTACGAAAGCTTTACAGTCTATTACTCCATCTGAAGCATGGCATGATAGAAAGCCTTCTATTGAGCACATGCGTGTTTTTGGCTGTTTGGCATATGCTTTGGTGCCACAAACACAGCGCAGGAAATTGGATGATAAGGCTGTCAAATGTATTTTTGTTGGTTATAGTGTTGAAAGCAAAGGTGACAGGTTGTATCATCCGCAAACAAAATGTATTCTGGTTTCACGGGATGTAGTGTTTGTGGAAGATTCTGTTCAGCCCTTGTTGTCATGTACTAGAGACAGTAATGTAAGCTCACAGGACATTTATGACACTTTGTTGCCTCTTTTCTGAAGGAGTACGAGCGGAAGTGCGACGCGAGAGAGAGTGCGAGAAGAAGAGCACGACGATATGGTGAACTCGCTCTACTGTAATGTGTAGAGCATAGTGAGTTCTTATTAGGTTTTTACAAAAGAATATGTGTACATACCTGGCGGCCCGCCCACTTACCTGGGCGACCACATTGGGCTTTATACCCCAACAACCTCCCACTTAAAGTCCAATGTGGTACTTTAAGTGTGAGAGAAGCTACTATACAAGCTAATATACAAGAGATGTAGAGAAGTGATGTACTACCCTACACCTAACTGCTTGCGAAAATGCGCAAAGCTCTCTGAGGGAAGTCCTTTTGTAAGTAGATCAGCAGGATTTTCTGTGGTGTGAACTTTGACAAGCTGAAGTTGCTTATCCTCGAGCATTTCCCTGATGAAATGATACTTTACATCCACATGCTTTGTCTTTGAGTGATAAACTAGATTGCGAGCCAATTGTATAGCACTTTGACTATCACAATATAACACAGGCATCTCTTCTTTGATTCCCAAATCTGTTACTAGTCGATTAAGCCAAATTGATTCTTTGCATGCCTCTGATGCTGCAACATATTCAGCCTCTGTAGTAGATTGAGTAACACAATCTTGTAATCTAGAACGCCATGATACTACTCCACCAGCCAATGTAAAGACATACCCTAACGTAGACCTTCGGTTGTCTAAGTCACCTGCATAATCTGAGTCTGTAAAACCCTTTACACTTAGCTCCTAACTCCCATAGCATATGCGCATACTCTTTGTAGCTTTCAGGTATCTCAATATTCCTTTCACTGCCTCCCAATGTTTCTTGCTTGGGTTTGACATGTATCGACTTACTACTCCCACTGCAAATGCAATGTCTGGGCGAGTAGCAATCATTGCATACATCAAACTACCCACTGCAGACGCATATGGAATCTTATCCATTTCAGCCCGTTCTTCCTCAGACACAGGACAATCTTGTTTGCTAAGTTTCACATATGGTGGCAATGGAACACTCAATGCCTTTCCCTTCTCCATATTGAAACGGTGCAAAACCTTGTCAATATACTCTGTTTGAGATAACCAAATCAACTTCTTTGATCTGTCTCTTTCAATGTGCATACCAAGTATATGACTTGCCTCACCCATGTATTTCATGTCAAACGATTTTTCCATCTTTGACTTCAAAGCTGAAATTTCTTCCAAGTGCTTGCCAACAATCAACATGTCATCCACATACAAAATAAGGATCAACCAACTGCCATCCTTAGCCTTCTTTGTATATAGACAGTGATCGAACTCACTACGTCTGTAGCCTTGAGAAAGCATAAACTTGTGGAACTTATGGTACCATGCCCTCGGTGATTGTTTTAAGCCATAAAGACTCTTTAACAACTGGCATACCGAATCTTCCTTGCCTTTCTCAACAAACCCTTCTGGCTGCTGCATGTAAATTTCCACATCTAAATCACCATGCAAGAACGCTGTCTTGACATCCATTTGGTGCAACACCAAATCTAATATGGCAACCAATGCAAGAAAGCATCTCAATGTAGTCATCTTGACCACCGGAGAGAAGACTTCATCAAAGTCAATGCCTTGTTCTTGCTTAAAGCCCTTGGAAACAAGCCTTGCTTTGTACTTTGGCTGACTATCATGAGTGGTGATCTTAAACCTGTAAACCCATTTACAAGGTAGAGCCTTTTTGCCCTGTGGTAATTTAACTAGCTTCCATGTCTGATTTTTATGCAGAGCTGTCATCTCTGACTACATGGCCAATTGCCAATTCCCGGAGTCCTCCATTTTCACTGCTTCCTTGTAACATGAAGGCTCATTGCAATCAATCAACATGACATAGTTCATAGATGGAACAAACCTATCAGGAGGTCACGTGATACGTCCAGATCTACGCAAAATAGGTGGCTCAGGCTCAGCCACAACCTGTGGTTCCACTCTATCATGTCCTTGCTCCTCTTGAGCCCTGACATTTTGTCTTGCACGTGCAGTTCCATCTTCTTGGAAGACAACTCTTTTAATCTCCTCAACCCTCTCTAGTTTAGAAAGATATTTGGCTTCATTAAAGTGAACATCATTGCTGCGGATAACCTTTCTGGATTCGGGATCCCAAAGTCTGTACCCCATCTCACCAGAATTACCATAGCCTAGAAAGATGCACTTTCTACTCTTTGACTCAAGTTTGTTCCTAAATTCCTTTGGAACATGAGTATATGCCTCACAGCCAAAGACTCTGAGATGCTTGTATGAGGGCATTTTGCCTGACCATACCATCTCTGCCACTGAATCCTTCTGCAAAACCTTGCTAGGAGATCTATTTATAAGATGAACAGCTGTTGATACAGCTTCAGCCCAAAACCCATTTGGCAGTTGTGCATTAGACAACATACTTCTAACCTTCTCTTGTATGGTCCTATTCATCCTCTCAGCAACACCATTTTGAGGAGGATTGTAAGGAGCAGTAAGTTCACGTTTTATACCTTTTGACTCACAAAAGTCCTGAAAGGCCTTTGAAACATACTCTCCACCATTGTCAGTGCGTAAGCATTTAAGCTTCTTGCCACTCTGATTCTCCACAAGTGTCACAAACGTTTTGAAAACACTAAACGCTTCATCCTTGTGCTTGAGAAAGTAAACCCATACTTTCCTCGAGTAATCATCTATAAATTTCATAAAGTAAGAAGCTCCCCCTAGAGATAGGTTAGGCATAGGTCCACACAAATCACTATGAACAAGTTCCAACTGTGTATCTCTTCTACTGCTTCTATGCTTATGTGGCTGCTGTGTTTGCTTACCATACAGACAATGTTCACAGAATTCAAAATCATTAAATGAAAAGCTAGGCAAATAACCAGAACGAGACAAGATTTCCATTCCCTTCTTGGACATATGTCCTAACCGGCTATGCCACAAAGAAACGTTTGGTTGGTCGGTTACATTGATTACATTTTTAGAGACATTTGATACATAAATCATGTAAAGTCCTCCAGACTTTACTCCATGTGCTACTGTCATAGAACCCTTGGATATCTTCCACATATTCTGTCCAAAAGTGATGACGTAGCCAGCATCATCAAGTAAACCTGTGCTAATCAAGCTCTTTGTAATTGCGGGAACATGTCTCACATTCTTCAGCGTGAAAGAAGAGCCATTCTGAAACTTCAATTGAACATCTCCAACACCTAAGATCTCACATGTCTGCCCATTGCCTAGCCGAACATGATCTTTAGTGGTCACATAAGAGGTAAACCACTCCTTGTTTGGAGACACATAAAGTGATGCCCCTGAGTCTATAATCCAGTCACTCAGTGCATTTCCATTAGATGCTGTAAGAAGAGTTGAGTCCATTGTATTTTTCAAGAAGTAGATATCTCCTGACACTAGACTGTCATCCTCTGCAACAGTGTTTGTCACATTTATTTCTTGAATCTTCACTGAGGACTTGTTCTTCTCACCATGGTCTTCTGCTTTCTCTTTGCGTTTTTCTGCTTTCCATTCTCTGTAGTCTCTTTTCATGTGACCCTTCTTGCCACAATGGTAGCATTCTATGTCACTCTTGCCTTTAGCACTGCGGGACTTGCTACGAGACTGATCCCTCTTTCGACCTTTGAACTTTTCTTTGGTCCTTCCCCTGACAACTAAGGCTGCTTCTTTGCATTTGTCCATTGTCTTTCTGTTGGTTTCTTCAGTAAGCAGACTGCCTTCTACACCTGCTATGGTCAAACCATCCGGAGGTGCAGAATTACTCAAAGCTGTGCGAAAAGCGTCCCAACTTTCCGGCAATGTGATCAATAGGAACATAGCTCTAATAGGTTCATGAAACTTGACACCTTGAGCTGACAACTGACTGTAGATGGTGTTGAATTCATTCAGATGATTGGACATAGGTGTCCCTTCTTTCATCTTCAAGTCAACAAGCTTCTTAAGCCAGTATACCTGTGAAGCTGCACTGTGCTTCTCATAAAGATCACTCAGCTTTGTCCATGCTTGATAAGCCGACATCTCATCTGCTACATTGAAGTAAACGCTTTCTGCCAAAGTCAGCATAATGGTAGAAAGTGCCAATTCATCCATTTCGCTCCATTCATCTTCGTCCATATCTTCTGGTTTTATCCCCTTGAGCTTTATAGGTTTTATCTGCTTCTTTTGTACCAACACGTGCCAAATCTGCTTCTTCCACAATGGGAAATTGGTTCCATCCAGGTTCTTGATGTTGTAAAGAGCAGTGTCCTGTGATCCAGCCATAACTACGCTTCACAGTAGTTTACTTTCCTGGGAAAAATTCGACAGAGTTTCCCCTGTAAATGTCCTCTGAACCAATATCAACCTGTCAAATGAACCAAGAAAGCTTCAGATTCTGCAAAAATTTCGGCAGAGTCTCCTTTCTAAAATGGCTCTGGTGTACTCAAAACAGACCAAAAACAACTCAAAAAACCACTGTCTCTCTAACACTGTAAACTGTGGGTAAACCTGTCCTGCACCTGTACAGTCTCTCGCTGTCCACTGTCCTGTAAGCATAGACTGCAAAAATGCCTCAATGGCAGTAAAGCAAAGATGCAATCCCAACTATCTAACTCACAGTCAATACATCCTAGCTGCCTATCTAAGGGTGCTCAAGGGATCGCTCCAAGACCTGTATCACCGAAAGGATCTCAAAATTCGAGAATCCCCCAGCTCAATAAAACCTCACTCGACCCTCAACAAAGGCTGCAGTAAACTTGACAGTACATAGACTTCCCACAAAGTCATACATCCACAAATTTCCCTCTGTATGCTGTAACCGCGGCGGCGGTTGTTTGCTGCGTGACTCACAGCCAGCAAACCCTCAACAGACATACATCATCTCTGACAATACATCCCATGTGGAAGTACCTGCAATGTCTGAATGAAATCTGGAATATCAAGCAGCAAACAGAAGCTACCTGATGAACTAGTGGATGTCGCCTACAGTCTGTGTGTAGGTGCGTCCGTGTCGTATGTGACATGCCTCCAGGAACTGTGAGCCGTCCTTCGTTGTGTAGACAGCCACAAATCAGCACTCTGGAAGTGCAGATATCCTCAGCACTTGCAGTCGTAGGCCGAAACCCCAAATTTACAGAGTCGGATCTGCACTCGTCGAGACCACGTAGTCGAAAATGGCCTGCGTAGAACTTTGTCGAAGTCGAACGGTGGCCGAGATGGCCGTGTCTTCGCCTGTCAAATGTCACTCCAATCTGAGCAGGTGACTCTGGCTACCTGCAAATGCTACCGCAAGCCTCGATCTGAGCTCTGATATCAGTTGAAGGAGTACGAGCGGAAGTGCGACGCGAGAGAGAGTGCGAGAAGAAGAGCATGGCGATATGGTGAACTCGCTCTACTGTAATGTGTAGAGCATAGTGAGTTCTTATTAGGTTTTTACAAAAGAATATGTGTACATACCTGGCGGCCCGCCCACTTACCTGGGCGACCACATTGGGCTTTATACCCCAACATTTTCAATGGTGGAAATATGAATGTAAGTTCCAATGAGGCAAATGTACAGCCTATGGGGGTTTTTGAAAATGTTATAGATCAGCCTATTACTGATGCAGATGTACATGATGTACTTGATGAGGAAAGGGCTGAGAATGAGTAGGCTAGAGGTATGCCAAAATGGCTGGTGCACACTTTGCGTGACAGTAAATTGGATGCACCTTTGTCTAGTCGTACTTGTTCAAGCTCTCACCATGCATCTTATGCATCAGATTGTTATGCTTTGACTGTGTCTAGCTTACATGATGTTGAGGAGCCTCTGTCTTTTGATGAAGCACAAAATTCAAAAAATTGGATGGCTGCCATCCTTTCAAAATATGATGCACTTATATAAAATGACACATGGACTTTATGTGATTTTCCTCCTGGTAAAAAGGCCATTGGTACGAAGTGGGTTTACAAGTTGAAATGCAAGCTGGATGGTGAGATTGATCGCCATAAGGCTTGACTTGTTGCAAAGGGTTATGCACAACAAAAAGGCATAGATTATGAAGAGACCTTTGCTCCCACTTGTCGTATGACTACTGTGCATTTTCTATGTGCATTGGCAGCTCATTATGGTTGGGATGTACATCAATCAGACATTGTTACTACTTTCTTGAATGGTGACATATTTGAGGAAGTTTATGTAACGTAGCCTCCCGGTTTTGTCAAGAAAGGACAAGAGGACAAAGTGTGCAAATGTAACAAGGCTTTGTATGGGTTGAAGCAATCTCCTCGTGCTTGGTATGAGAAAGCTGACACTCATTTGGTCAAACAAGGCTTTTGTAACAGTCCAACAGAAAGCACATTGTATGTAAAGCGTGAGGGTGATGCACTTCTCATTGTGGTTATTTATGTAAATGATTTGCTGATCAATGGACCAAATGAGAGACATATTTCTGAATTTATGGCGGATTTGAATGCTACTTTCAAGATGAAAGATTTGGGGCTGTTGCATCATTATTTGGGCATACAGTTTAAGCAGTGTGATGGTGTATTGCCTTGTGTCAGAAAGGTTACATAGAGACATTGCTATGTAAGTTTGGATGTGAGGATTGCAAACCTATTGCCACTCCCATGGAAATAGGTTTGAAGTTGAGTCTACATGATGCTAGCGATCCTGCTGATGTCACTCTTTGTCAAACTGCTGGTGGCTGCCTCATTTATGTATGCAACATGAGGCCAGATATTCAGTTTTTTTGCAGTCTCACACGTCAACAGATTTATGCATAGCCCATGGTCTAAGCATTGGCAGGCTGTCGAGAGGATTTTTCGCTACCTTAGTGGCACTTTACATCTTGGCTTGTTTTATCCCAAGGGGGGGATCATTGCCGCCAGATTTACATGTCTTTTTGGACTCAGATTGGGCTGGTTGTTTTGACACGCGAGTGTCCACAAGTGGTTTTTGTTTCATGCTTGGTAGTTCATGTATATCATGGTTGAGCAAGAAGCAACCTACTATGGACACTTCGAGTTGTGAGGCTGAGTACAAGGCAATCTTCATAACTACGGTTGAGTGTGTATGGCTCAGACGCCTTATGGCTGATTTGGGTGTTGGACAGGACACTGCCAACACTATCTACATTGACAGTCAGAGCGCATTGGCAGTTGCAAGGAACCCAGTTTTTCATGCTCACACAAAGCACATTCAGGCTAATTATCACTATGTCAGGGGGAGGCTCTCAGCAGGAGAGATCATCTTGGCTTATGTGCCAACATAGGACAACCTTGCAGATCTTTTCACAAAGACATTGTCTCATGAGAAGCTCAAATATTTCTGCAAAGCTTTGGGCTTACTCCCCTTTGTGGACTGATCATGTCCTCATGGCATGGCACTTCCCTTTACTCATGTGCCAACTCTCGATCACCGCATCACTCCTAGGGGGATTTGTTACCATATACATGTGGTAGTGATGTGTGTGAAGACACTAGGACAATCATGACATTTTTTCCCTCTTTAGGAGGTTTTTTCCCCCGTGCATTGTATATATTCCCATCACTCTAGGGATATCTATCTTTCCATTGCACACCAAGTAACACACTCTTTATTGTGTGCCTTGAGCTTCCTTCGTCTTCTCCAAGCTGTGTGTGTTTCTCTACAACCCTAATTCCAACGACCCCTAGGTTAACCCTAAAGTCAACTTGGGTCTCTAAATATGCCCTTGAGACATCATACATGTATGATGTCTATCTGGCCAAAATGAGAAGATTTCTTCTCCAGGTATTCTCTACCATGCAAGAAACTCTCAAAAGATTTCCAAACTCAGTTTCAATACTTTTTGTGCTAGATATGAGTAATACAGTCATACACTTGCCTCAAATGTATTTTGACACTTTTTAGCTCCAATAGTGCTTTCCACTTGATGAAATCGGTTCTATGTTCTCATTATCTACTATAGATCACAAGGGTATACTCATATGCACAATTTGACTCAATTCTGACAAAAAGACATTATACGTATATGATGTCTTTTTGCCTTGAATGGAGTTCTATTTCTACCACAATTGCCCTTTGATATGTGCAACATGCATATGTGCTCACATCCAATTTTGCATATCAAAGGTGTACCAACTTTTTTACCTAGGAACTTCCTGAAAAGAGTAAGATTGCACTCAATTCTTAACTTAGTCGCCCAAACGAGATGAAACTTGGTGAATGTGCCACACACAATATGCAGAATGTGAGTATGAAGTCAAAGGTTCAATTTGACTGCAAGATCACCCCTTGAGACATCATACACGTATGATGTCTACTGATGGGTTTTTGTACAGACTTTACTCACAGGCTTCCACAAGTTCTTAGCAATGATTTTCAACACTTTTACCAATTTTTATGCAAACAAAGGTGCTCAAAATCACCAATTTCCTAGTTTTCTGTTTTTTGATTTTTTGGCTTTTGTCTTTTGGGTATCAAGGGTTAGTAAAAGCCTTGGTCTCAATTTTCACTTAGGCTAAAATACCCCTCTACAACACTCTGGTGTAGTCTGTTTGCAAAATTTTGTCTCCTATCATGCCCTAAGACATTATACGCGTATAATGTCTGTTGTTGAAAATTTGCAGTTCTCTCACACAGATCTCTTGCAGATGTACTCTTTTATGCCCATCAACACCCAACCATGTTTAATCAACCACTGATGCTTGTTTATTGCAATTCTCTTCCTAAATTCACTTCTTAAGATTGCAAATGAAAACAAGCAAATAAGAAAATCTATTCTATGATAGTGAGCTCTAGATCTCAATCACACGTTCTACTTACCCTACTCCTACACATCCTATGGGGTTTTTGTATTCATGTGAGTAGAAAAACACTTTACTGTCACACACGGACTAGTTTACGCTTTTAACACCTCACAAATCACTCACTCCCTAACTACACTAACTACAACAAAACCGTCCAATGCCGATGACCTGGGCAAGCTGTATGTCCCCTCACACCTCTCTACAATCTCGAAAGTCCTACCGTGAGATTCTACCTAAAGTAAAGCAATAAAACTTTTGCGTACCAAAGAGACTTTTACCTTGTAGGATTGGTCTAAGGACTCCAAGGGCTCTCATCCTCAGCAGTAGCGCCAATGTTGGCGGGTACGCCGCAAGCGGGCGGACACTAGCATAGTGAGAAAAAAACCAACAACTCTATGTTAGCCAAGGATGAAGCTTAACCCGTAGGTGCATGGAAACAAGGAGATGGATGTCAATCACCTTCTCAACCTTCTAAGAAAATCTCTACTCAAGGAAACCAAATCTAGATGTCCTATGCACTTGTGAATACAACTCAATCTACAATGCTCATGCTATCCAAAACTAGAACAAACCCATTTAAAAAGTCATGAAAATCATAGATAACACTCTCCTCATCAAGAGGTTATTACCCTATGGACTCTCACTTGATATCCTACCTAGAACCACCCCGTGTGACAATTGTGTATAAAGACAGGTAGCAAACTGCAGGTCACCACTTTTTGATTTATATAATCCTATCTGTAGCTCTACTCATTGTGAACCCATAGGTATAAAGAAATCACCAATCGGACACACTGCTTGCAAGAAAAATCATCCAAAAGCTTGTAGGAGCTCGCTTTGCGATGACACCGGAATCATGCAAGCTTGGCGTTGGATTGAAGCCCTAGCTGTTGCTAACGCATTGGTGGTGTTGCTTTTGCAATGAGGCTTCGTAGAGTGCATAGGGCACAGAGGAAATCTCTCTCTCTCTCTCTCTCTCTCTGACACAACACATAGTAAACATGAGATTAGATTAATTCAGAAGTTGGATTAGGGTTACAAAAAATGGCTTATTCAAAATTCATCCTTAGAGGCTCATTCCCACAAAGAATATTGGCTGCTTAAACCATTACAAAATGTCATTCTGTTTCTTAAAAAAATAATGACAAAAAGTTGGAAAAAGCTTCTTCTGTGTTTGGTCATCAATTGAAGCAAATGTCACCTAGCTATCAAAAGAACAACTTGAAAGTCAACATGTCATTGTATACCATGGCTCATTCAAAAGCACACATGGATCTAAAGTTAAAGTTTAGATCTTGCCGAAGGAAGCTCAAGACTTAGTCAAAGAAGAGGTAGTTTGACCACTTTGGGAAAGAATTGGACTTAAAGACTACCTTGAACTAGAACCTTGTGCAAAAGAAGGAAGGGAAACCATCTCGGATTTGAATGGCTCTCCAATGGACGTGCACATCAAAGAAGACCAAGAAGTTGCTAAAGCCCTAAGGCTGCAAAAAGGAGGAAAGCCTGTAAGAGACCGAGGGTTGCCCATAGCCGGCATTTTCACCAGGCGTTCATCGACCTCCTTCTCAGATATAAAGGAAAGAGGAATAGAGTGGGTTCTATCATCAGCACTTTCATTTCACTACTAAACAACCTCTCTGTTACATAGTTCCAAATCATGTTGTGGCATCCACATTCACAGAGGCCTCAAAGAGGGAAGGTGTGATAGAAGTAGACCACGTCCTCTATATTCACACCACTCTTGCTCTTGTGAAAAAGCCAGAGAACATCACCTTCTTGGGATCTCTAGAGGTGTTAACAAGAGTAGTTTATCATGCTATTGGCCAGGTAGAACATTTATCACCTGTCCTAGAGAATTTTTTTTGGCTCTTAAATAGGAATGAAGAAGATTAAGTGTGGACAAGAGCTCCATCCATGAGGACTAGACTAAGGACCAGACTAGTCGATGTCCCTAGACGCCAAGAGACAACTATTGTAGAAAAATCTAAGTAAAGTGACATAGAATAAGAAGAGGCCTTGGAGGAAGAGACTCCCCTCAAGAGAAAGATAACAGAAAAAGGAAAAGACAAGGTAGAGGGGACACAAAAACAACAAAACGACCACGCCCTACAGCAGCAACAAAAGAACCAATCCAAAGGGCAGCAAGACTCAAAAGAGAGAAGGAGGATTTTGAGTTAGAAAGAGGACTGAAACGAGATTTTGAGGAAAAGTGGAAACCATATCCAAGGAGAATCAAAATTCGAACCAAACACACAATGTTTGATGAAAATGATGATCCTCGGGTTGGCCTAGAGCATCTTTACCATAAAGAAGAACGACAACGCGAACATGTCTAGGAATAAGAAGAATCCAATACACCACCTCAGGAGGGTTCACCCAAAGAACCAGTCAACCCTACTGTAGAAGTTCCACACTCCTCTCCCACAAGTGCATCACCACAGCCGAAGACCACAACATAGCCACAACCAGAGGAGGCCACTCCCATTACTAGCAATATGGAACCAAATACCAAACCACTCAAAGAAACTGTCAAGGAACAAGAGGCTTAATTAACTAGCCCCATAGAAACACCAATTACTCAAGCCAACCAACCAGATGAGCCAATCGCTGAGGCTTTGGACACACAAATGGATCAGCCAAAAACAAGCAACACAAGAAGAATGAAGAATCTAGAGGACATAGATGACTATACATAGTATGCACACAATGTGATAGACAAAATTAAAAACCAAATCTATGCTTGCCACCAACAACTACATAGTGGATGAAAGCATGTAAACCTGGCATGCTTTTTGTGCTATTTATCATGAGCCAATAAGAACCTCTTGTAAGCATAAAATGAGGGCGTCATTTTGAAATGTTTTATTAAAAAAATACATTTGAAATATTTTGCATAGTTTTCAGTGGATGTTACACACAAAGAGTGGTGGAGTAATGATGCATGGAGAGAAGCCAGGCGTAGGGGTCACCAGTAAGAGAGATGGGGGGAAGCGCTCTCAAGCTACAAGCATGGCTTCTCCTGTAGCTCACAATGCTCAATCAGCCATCTTAAACGATCTCATTGACACGCCACCAACAAAGAATTCGAGGGTGGCCAAATTAGCTCGCTCTCCTACTTCTCCTCCACCCTGCTAGAGTGCTAGAGTACCTGCATCTTCTCCTTCAACCCGCAGCAAAGGATCAAAGCTAGCAATAGGGTGATCCATTCTTGTGTGGAAGTTTCCCCAATGGAAAATAGCATTCATGCAGGGAAGGGGAAGCTCGACTCCGGTTCTCACTCAGGTTCTCTCTCTCTCTCTCTCTCTCTCTCTCTCTCTCTCTCTCTCTCTCTCTCTCTCTCTCTCTCTCTCTCTCTCTCTCTCTCTCTCTCCGCATGACACCAACAACTTGATCGGGCCCTTGTGTGCATGTCTCCTTTCTTTTGATGACCATAGCCTGATTAATTGTATATGGGACATGCTCCAGGCTAATGTAAGGGTTGGGGTTGATCTCAAGGTTGCTGGCCATAGTTGGGCTTGCTCAAAAATCTTTGTAGGGTGTAATTTTGTGTGTGTCAATTGATGAATTTAATTGCAAATATGAGTGGTTTGATTGCTGTGTAGTTTAACATATGAAATCTGCTAACTAGCATGAACAATGTGTTCTTACTGTGCTAGACATAGCGGGGCTTGCAAAAGAAGCTCTTTAATGTGTTATTTTCTGGTGCTTCAATATAATCTTGTGTTTTCTTATTATAATCTTTTGGATAAGGAGCACTCGCATGTTGCGGAGTTAGGGGCTCCAACAAGCTCCTTTTGTCCATGAACATGTGGTTAGGACGCCTATTCTATAGGCTTTCCAAGTTCAACCCGCCACCTTTCCAAGCCCGAATCTACTCCAGATTCTTATTAAATCAATAATCCAAAAAGCAGAGCAAAGGTTTGGTTGATGAAAAAAATTGTAGAATAGCCCATTTAGGGTCCTAGCCTTTCCAAGGTTCCTTTTTACCAAGCAATTAGAAGAGATCCTAAATTATATCACATCCTCGTCCCTTATCCTAATCCCTTCATGGATCCATTTTCCTTTCTCCTTTCCCCGTCGGCATCAAGCCTACTCGGACTAGGCCGATTTCCAGACGCATCCGCGGGTCCCTATCACCCGGCCGGACACACTCCCATTCAATTCCATGTCTAGGGTAGTGAAAGAACCCGAGCTCAAAACATAGACCAACGGTTATTAGTCCTAGACAAAAAGGACCATCCCCCGTTGTATCCTATAGGTAAACACCTGCAACGGCCTTTTTCAAGCATGTAAGACAAAGTTCACACTTAAATGCTATGTTAGGGCTATCCACATCAAATCTTCTCGATAAAGTTTTAATCCTAGTTTAAATTTAGATTAAGTTCTTTGACTTATAATCTCTTACTTCCTAGTTCATTTTAATCTTTAATCAAACAAGACCTTAAGAAATACAATGAGTCTCTTGGGAGTTTAAATTTTTGTCTCAACGTAAATTTCAAGTTAACCCCGACTTTGAAGAGTCTCATTTTGGTCCCTTTGCATCATTTGCCATCATCCATGGGCATCTCCATGGAAGCGATGGGAGTTTTATGTTCAAGCAACGCAGTCACAACATCAATGAAGCTATCCCCTTACTCCCCCCTTCAAATTTGCAAAACAAACTTGAAATGAACAATGAATACGTTTTCTACAATGTTTTGCCTTGGTGTGATCTATGTGTGATAAACACAAAACTTCGGAATGCACCAACTTGCAATCTTGAGACAAATAATAATGAAACTTCCTTTGAGTGCTTATGCAAGAGTGAATCCCTTGTATGCATGGTAGTGTAAGAGCAAAAATGCGACATTCCTAAGAGTGGACATGCTAGTGTAGTGAAAAATGCTCATAGTGTATGAATGTTTAACAAATTCTTCTTTAAGAAGGGATTTAGACATACCTTCACTATCGTGGAGAGGATTGATTATGTAGGTAGAAGAGGCTTATGGTTTTGGGACTTTCCAATTGATAAGAGAGAGAGGGGGGGGGGGATAACCTTATTGGATGGAAATTCCCACTTCCAAGGAGAAACTCCTTTGATTAAGATGGGGCTACCCTTCAAAACTTAACTCTCCTTGAGAGAATTAGTATTAACTTTATTGGTATCACTAAACAAATCTTACACATATGCTCTTTTTCTCTTTGAAAGAAGTAAAAAATCCTATTTCTTAAATTTAAAGAAAAACTTGTGAACCTTTCATAAGAGAATTCTTTTTAGAGTAAATTATAATGCCACTCTGAATAGAATGGTTAATTCCAAAAATTTCCAATAATTGCTCGTGATTATGTGGAAATTATCTCGTGCATCTTAAAAATTAGAAAAAAATATTTTTGGTGGGATACGCATAGATATTTATCATCATCCAACATGCATGTTACTTTAGTATGATCTCCAGTCACCTATGGGTAAAGAGAGTGCTTCTACTCTCTGTATACCATATTAGCCTGGTAATCTAGAGAACAGAACTTGAAATATAAGTATGATCTCCAGTCACCTATGGTTAAAGAGAGTACTTTTTACTCTCCCGATGCCATATTAGTCTAGTAATCTAGAGAACGGAACTTAAAATATAAGTATGATCTCCAGTCACCTATGGTTAAAGAGAGTGCTTTGTACTCTCTCTATGCCATATTAGTTTGGCAATCTAGAGAAAGGATCTTGAAATACCATTGGGGTTAATTGTTAGCAACATGGTTAGTTATGATTAGCAATGAACCATAATTAGCAGAAAACAAAAAATTAAGTAGTTATTTCTTTTTTCCAAGTAAAAGGCTTGCTTATGGAAAATGACAACTTAAGCATAAATTTCTATAAGCATGAAGGTAATTCATTTTCAAGCAAGTGCAATAGCATAAAAAGAACAAGAAAACATTACCTTAGTGTGTGTATGGTCTAGTTTTCTCCTTGCTTTGGATATAGTCGGGTCTTCACTTTGCTTGAAGACCCTTAATTTGGCTTCTTGGAATCAAATGGTAAGAGGCAAAGGGAATTCAAGCTATGAAAATCTTGAGAATTAAGAGAGAGAAAAGGGAGGGTGTAGTGTGAAGAAAAAGATCAAGTTTTAACAAACTTGATTAGGGTTTTGTTCACGGCTTCTCTTGGAGAGATGTGTGTATGTGTGTGTGTGTGTGTGTAGGAGTTGTGTGTGTGAAAGAGGTTTCGCTATGGCTTTCTCAAGATTACTCTCAAGTTTGTACCTTGGAAAAATGAAGAAGAGAAGTGAAAAATGAGAAGAGAAGCCCTCTTTTTATACACATTTTTGATAAGTGCTCTCACTTATCTTGATAGCTTGTCTTCCTTATCTTGATAACTTATCTTACTTATCAAAACTTTCTCAACAAGTTACCTACTCACCTTATCCTTATCTTCTCCTTTTCTCCTTTTTCTTTTCTTTTTTCTTTTCTCTTATCTTATCTTTTTCTTTATGCTAATTTTCCTCAAAATGAAAAGCTAATTTCCTATGCATTGGTCATGTCCATGTTCCCATGGCATAAGCCGGAAGTGTCTCGTGAGTATACTTTGGTGCTTAAGTTGAGTCCAAATTTTCTTGAGGTTTTTTTTTCTTTCTATTATTTTGTTTTTCTTTTTCATCTTTTAAGTCGGTGGCTTAGATGTGTTGGCCTTGCGTAAGGGCTAGGAGAATGCCCTTACAAAATACCCAACAAAAAGAAAGATCTGTCCTCAGCTCAAAACAATAAAGGAAGGTGATAAATCTTCAATCGCAAGTTACACGTTTAACTTCTAGATAATGCTAATTTGTTCTTCTCTAGCTAGTTCATCTATATAAGGCACAATTTATCCTCATCTCTTACGGTATTCTTACCTTCATCCTTGTTTTGCTTCCCATCTCCTTGTCAAGAACTTCTTAGGATTGTATATTTTAACCCTTTTCTGCCATCTCTTTGCTCATTACCTTACTTTCTGGATCAATGGCAAGAGATGATCTTATCTGTGGCCATTCCTCATCTGCAACAAACAAGTGAATCAGTCAGGATGGATTTTGTGAAGTGGTATGAGTGTCTTGTTTTCCCTCACTTGGCAACTTTGGTAGCTCAAACCAAATGATATACGTTCAGAGACATAACAAGAGTGACACTTTGGTCTAAGGATCACTTTTGCAACAATGTCCGCTTGGCTATGGTAATTGAAGCAATGGTTTTGGGTCCTCGATACTACTGTGTGATGAGGTCAATGTATTGTGGTTCTCCGAGCGAGTCTTTTTACTTGCAGAGTTTCTTCCTCATTCAAAAGATATATCTTTACCCTCACTTAATTGGTCTACCTCTTAGAGGGCCCTTTCACTTCTCACCTCATAGTCAATAGATCAGTGCAACAATTTCACATCAACAAATTCTTCCTATGGCTGAAAGGCCTAATATGTGTCCCACTTGTGATAGTTGCTCTTTTGTGATCATGTGATGGATGGGCTTACTGACTTGTAAAAATCCATCTTCGTTGTATCTCTTAACAAGTTTGTTGTTTATTAAGATCTTGGTTCTTGTCTTAAATCCTTCTTTCCCTGATTTCTCTTTACAAATACAATTGAATTTGTTCTTAGCTTCCTATGTCTGGTATTTTGTAGATTCCCTTGAGAGAAATACAAAATAGCTAGCTTAGTTACAAAGGATAACACTAATCTTGTTATTATGTAGCAAAACAGTCACGTTACATTGCTTGGATGACACAAACGTTTAGTAAGATAGAGCTTTTTGTGGTAATTACATGGGCTAGCATGGTCCATTTTGAGCAAAAAGAGAAAAGTTCTCATAAAAAAGATAAGAAAAATGAGAAATAAGGCATTCCTAGTCCTCTGAGTAAGTATCTTTAGTGAGATAGTCCTCCCATTGTACCAAAAACCTCCTAAACCATTCTCTATGTAGCAGCTTCGGTTCCTTCATGTCTAAAATTTTCCCTAGCTCCTTCCTTATACTCTTCCTTAGCCTCAAGAATGGGAGAGTGCTGATTTCGATCACTAGTAATCAAGACAGCATAGACATTGGCTTGTTCATCTATCCAATCCTTCGTTGAGATAAAGTTTACTATTGTTGATCTAGGTGGATTAACAGTTGGCCTTTGAGAATGAAAATGAGTGATAAGGAGAGTTCTGGCTTGGATTGGATTTCTTCCTCTTGCTCCAAGGTTTTTGAATTCTCCCCCTTGATTGGGTGGATTTTGAAGGTTAACAAGGAGGTTTGAATTATTAGGGTCATTTCCTTTAGGATAGTGAGCCTTCTTATGACCAAATTCTAGGCATTCATAGCATTGAATTTGTCTTCCACTCTGAGTGACAGGAAGAGCATTCACATGAACAAAGTGTGGTGATGATTGGGGTTGGACAAATGAATTTGGTATAGTTGGTACTTTGGTTGCTTGACAAGGTTGATTAGGGTAGGAAGGAAATTCTCGTTTCCTATTGGTTGTAGTGCCTCTCTGAAAAAGGATCTTGTGAGGTTCCCAGTTTCTGAAACCTTAAAAATTATACAAAGCCTGATCAAATTAACTTGGTTGTTAAGAAAACACGGTAGAATGATCCAATTATGGCAAATATTGGTATTTTTGGAACCATAACCAGAGCTTTACTAGGGTTAGAATTTTTCAGAACCGAATTTCGATAAAATCTGAAAAAGTTACGGGCTCTGAAAGGTTACACTATGAATTTATTTAGTTAAGTAAAATTGAATGGTCTCAGTAATTATTACTGCTAAAGACTTTTTATCCTAAGGTTCTAGAAATTGCTGATATTTCCAAGTTTAATCATTAAAAGTTAGGAAAAATAGCAGAAATTGATTCTAGAAGCTGGGGAGGCTGTGTGGGGCAGTAGTGAACCTGCTCAAGACAGAATTAGTAGCAGGGGGCGCCATCTTGAGCCTGGGGGATGCTTGAGCTATAAGCAACTGCCTTTTTCAGCCTATGAGAGCTTGTGAGTGCCAGAAACCTAGAAATAGGACCCCTTGCTTCACAATTTCAAGCAGACTCGGAGCCTTGGTACATTCTCTCTCATCTAGAGGGACCTCTACGCAGAAATCACTAGAGAGCAAAGCTCTAGTTGGTTAATCAACGATAATTAGCACTAACCTTTTTTAATTAGTAAAACTATGTTAACCTATTTATGTTTTTCTTAATTAATTAAAGATTAAACCTATGTATACTCTAAAATTCTCTCCTAATTCAAAATTCTCTGCTGATTAGTGAAAGCTTATTAATTATTATATTATATTAGGACTGAAATTAGTCATTTTAACCATAAATTAATGATAATTATACTAATTACATGTAGGTTAAGATGAGATAATTATCAAAGTTGTGTTAAACTGTCATTATGGTAAGAAAAATATCTTTTAATTTCTAAGTAATTTTTATAATTATCTCAGCAGAATTACACTATTTTTAGGGGAAAATAAAAGGGAGGAAATAACAAACTAATCCAAAATTCTTTGAGATAATTAATAAAAGAAAAATAAATATTATGAAACCCGTGATAATTATCTTAACCTTAGATAATTACTTTAACTAATTATCTCAGTAGAATTACACTGTTTTTAGGGAAAAATAAAAAGGAAAAAATAACAAACTAATCCAAACTGCTTTGAGATAATTATCAGAGGAAAAACACATTTTATAAAAACTTGTGATAATTATCTTAATTTCAGAAACTAAGTTTAACTAATTATCTTAGTAGGATTACACTATTTTTAAGGGAAAATAAAAGGGAAAAATAGCAATCTAATCCAAAATACTTTGAGATAATTATCAGAGGAAAAATATATCTTAAAAAATTTGTGATAATTATCTTAACCTTAGATAATTAGTTTAACTAATTATCTTATCAAAGAAACATTGTTTTTAAGGGAAAATAGAAGGGGGAAAATCGCAAACTAATCCAAAAATCTTTGAGGTAATTATTAGAAAAAAACACATCTTATGAAACCCATGATATTTATCTTGACCTCAAATAATTAGTTTAACTAATTATCTCAACAGAAAAACACTATTTTTAAGAGAAAATAAAAGGGGGAAAATAGCAAACTAATCCAAAAAGCTTTGAGGTAATTATCAGAGGTAAAACTCATCTCAAAAAAACCGGTGATCAGAAAAAGTATCAGAAAAACACTGTTTTTAAAGGAAATACAAGGAGAAAAAATATGAAACTAATTTAAAAAGCTTTAGTAATTATCAGAGGTAAAATTCATCCTAAGAAACCCGTGATAATTATCTTAACGTTAGATAATTAGTTTAACTAATTATCTTATCAAAGAAACTTTTTTTTAAAGGAAAAATAGAAGGGGGAAAATACCAAACTAATTCAAAAATATTTGAGGTAATTATCTGAGGTAAAATACATCTTAGGAAACCCGTGATAATTATTTTAACAAAAGATAATTATTCTAGCTAATTATCTTAGTAGAGAAACACTGTTTTTAAGGGAAAATGAAAGGGAAAAAAATAGCAAATTATACTAAAAAGCTTTGATAAAAATTTTAGTGGTAATTTACAACAGTAGAGACCTATGATAATTAGCTTAACCATGTAAAGCTAATTAAGCTAATTATCTTAGTTAAAAGACTCATTTTTTGAAGATAAATTAAAGGAAAAAATTAGTAAATCATGTTATATGATTACATGCTATTTATTAGAGTTAGATTACATGATAAAGAGGTCGTGATAATTATATCAAGGTTAGAAAGGTAATATATATATTTAACTAAGTCAAATTATATTAATTCTAGCTGAAAACTAAAAATAAAAATTAATAAATCATGTGATATGATTACATGCTATTTATCAGAGCTATATTACATAATAAAAAGACCATGATAATTATGTCAAGGTTAGAAAAGTAGTATAGATATTTATGTAAGTCAAATTATACTAATTTGAACTAAAAATTAAAGATGGAAATTAGATAATTCAGTTGAAAATTTAAAATAATTAACAGAGGTCACAAACATCCTTATCTACTTGTGGTAATTATACCATAGTTAATTAGTGAGTTTAGAAAATTATAATTGACAAAAAGTCCTATTTTTAACAAAAGATTAATTAAAATAAATAAACTTTGCGATCAAAAGTTTTTAGGAAAAATATAGTAAGTGTAAACTTGCAATCTAAAGTTGAGGAAATGAATTGTTTAAGAGAAAATAAATAAAAATAATATTAATCTCAAAATAAGCAGATTCCAAGCTTAAAATTCGATGGAAAAATTAGGAAAAAGATATAGAAAACTATAGAAAAATTAGAAGATCTTAGAAAACCCTTAGGAAAGCTGTGGAAAAAGTTATCATGCCTATATATGCAAATAAGAAATTACTAGGTCAAGAATTTACCAATTAAGACTATAAATTTAACCTAGATTTGGGTAAAATTGGATACAAAGGGTAAGTCTAGCTTTCGGATAATTTACCTAATGATTAGACGTCCTTTTTATAAGGAATAAGAAGTTATGTCACCTAAAAGAACCCGAGTCAATCCTACATCTGATGATGAGGGCAGAGCTCTAAAAGGAAGTATAGCATCACACGACGATGAAGCTGAACCTAGTAGTAGGCCTATGGAGAAGAGTCTTCAGGTGCCAGTGCAACTACAGATGGCCGATCAGTCCCAGGTGGGTTTTCCATTATTCAATTAAGTCTTTAAATAGTTTAAGTTCTTTTATAAGTTAGCATTGCATACGTAAAGAGTGAGTAAGAATCAGGAAAGGAATAATTGACAAAAAATGGAAGGTAACTTCCAATGTGCATTTGTTTATAATGTAGGAAAGAATTGTTTGGGTTAAAACTAGTTGAATTAGGAAAATTATGATTGATCATCCTTAAGACAGCTTGTCTCAAGACACCTCCGACTCCTTGGTATATTTTGATGATAATGATGGCTTTCCAGCCACGGATAAGTCAGTTACCCCCATGAACGTTGAGTTTCTACTCCGTGTCATGTCTTGATGTTTCTGCATAAGTTAGGATACTGTTTTTTATCCTAGGGGAGCCGCCCGATTGTATGGGCAATTGGTTTGGTGTATGGGCACCCGGAACCTTGGGTGGGGGTTTATCCACTCCGGATTGTGAATAAGGAATGGGTGCCGTTTTTTCACCCTTAGGTGGTGTTGAGACAAGAAGAGTACTAGTTATGGTTATTATGGACAATGTTTTGATTGATAGTACCATGTCTTAAATTTAAAGATGTCTGTTTGTTAAAAGAATGCTTTTCAATACTATCTTTATACTTGATTGAAGTAATTATTGTGATGGAACATTAAAAGAAACCATTATTTTAAATGTTATAACAATGTGATAGTAATTAGAAAATAAATGAATCATGTGTGAGTGCGGGGTGGTAAGTGGGGATTGACTAAGGTTGTCAATCATGGACGGGTGGACCTGATTAGTCAGGTAACTATCCATCCCCGCATACCAAAAATGTTTGGAAAACATCTTCACTTGGAAGAGGAGTCCACCAACGGCTGTGCTCTCACGTATGTTAGGGAGAAAAAAGCGTTGGTTGAGGATACCTTAGCCCAATTTATGGAAGTTATAGGGCCGAAATAGTTTTTTTGACTTTTAATACAATGTCCCATTTTCACTGCGAGACAGGACCAGGTCTTCTTTTAAGGCTATAGACCCAAGCCATTTTCAATGGTAAAGGTCTATTCCTTGGATTTTTCTTATTTAGAGACTCTGATTTTTATCAGACCTAGAGACCTGTCAAGGATTCCATCCGATCTTGGTATTGGCGGGTTGGGGATCTCACAACTCTTATGCTTTGACTTGGCTCGGATTAGAGCTTGTGCGAGTGAGGCAAGTCAAAGGGACGCTACTTTGGGAGCCAAATCTTCTCCATGGACAACGATGAAGCGACTTAGCTTTTGTTCCTCTATCATGAGAGGAGCATATCGTGAAAGTTGAACAAAATCCTCATAATAAGCTTCGATAGTCCTGCTCCCCAGCTTGCAAGAAAGAAACTCATTCATCCTAGTGGTGGAGTAGTCGAGTGGAAGATATTTCTCCTTGAGATGATGCTTTAACTAATCCCAACTTTGGGTTACCTCTGCTACTTAGCGAGATTGGTAGTTGAGCTTCCACCATGTTTTTGTTGGTCCTTTTAACTTAGCTCTCCCCATTATTCCCTGAGCAACTGCATTGTAGTCGGCAAGAGCAAAGTAGTCATCCATCTGAATTATCCATTCTTCTAGTTGAGTAGGCACATCATCACCCGTGCCTAAAAATGGACGTGGTTGCACAGATTTGAGCAGGGCCTTCAGATCCTTGTCATGTCCAAAATCTTCTACGAATGTTGTAGCAAGCGACATCTGATTTGGTACAGGGACAACTTGAGGTGATGGTGGTTCTTGTGTATCAGGAAGAACCAAATCTGAAGTGTTAGCTACAGGCGAGTCCGAAGCAGCTCTATCTCTTGGGAATTTACATGGCATATTTTGGCTGTGGCAAAAGAAATTACTTTGTCTTAGCGAGGACAGATTCACAAATACTCAAGGGTAGATTTTGAAAGATTGATTTTGTTTATCAAATCTAAGAAAAAAACAATGATTGGGCAAATGGTTAACAATAAACAAAAGCATTTTGTAAAATGCTAAGTACTTCCATTTCATGCTTTTGAGAGGACTGCCCTTAAATCTCTAGGGTTCATAGTAATCCAAATTGTAATATTATAGACTATGAATAAAAAAATGACTTGCAAGCCCAAATTACAATGCCAATTTGTTTCAACAATGGTCCAACAATATTACTTGGAACCTGCTCCCAATTTTCATTTTTTTTTTCTATCACCATTTCTAGACAAAGATTACCCAAAATTCATAGTTAGGGGGCCCAAGGAAATATTCAAGTTATATTGGGTCTCCTATCTTTGCAAATTTCCAATTCTCTCTTTGGTAGGAAAGATGAGGTAGACAAAGGTCTTTATCATCCTCTTTCTTTTCTTCTTTCTTTTCTACAGTTGCTATATCCATTTATTCTTACACAAACTAGAGAGATTTCTCTTGTTAATATTCCCATGTCATTTTTGTCAATACCTCACTCTCTTCCTACAAAAGCTCATATTGAAAATCTTTGTTTGGCCAAGGATAGAAACTATGCTCTGATACGACTTGTGAGGGCCATGGCAGGGACTGTCGGCTGCATCATCTCCAAATAGATACACCACAATTTAGGACATCCCTCCCGCTTGAGACCGACACCAAGACAGGATCAAACCAAGAATACATTTCAAGCATTTGAAAATACCATGCAAATTGTTGCATACCCTTGCAAGTGGACATTTATCAGGTCATTACCACCTTTTTCTTTTTAGAATATTTTACATCCTTTTTTCTTTAATATTATGAAAGTTGTCTAGTTATCTCTCAAGCAATCACATATACTCCTCCAGGTATATCCCTATCCTCATCCCAAGACTTGAGTATCCTGTCTCCTCTGCCACGTGTGGAGACGACACCTATACACAATTTTCCAATTCTTATTTTTCTTTATCTTGTGTGGGAAGGCTTACAAATATAATCTACTCTAGATTCTTTTTAAATCAATAATCCAAGAAGCAGAGCAAAGTCCGGTTGATGAAGACAATTGCGGAATAGCCCATTTAGGTTCCTGGTCTTTCCAAGGTTTCTTTTTACCAAAGAATTAGAAGAGATCCTAAATTAAATCACATCCTCCTCCCTTTTCCTGATCCCTTCATGGATCCATTCTCCTTCCTCCTTTTCCCATCAGCATAAGGCCTACCCGGACTAGGACGATTTCCAAATGCATGTGTGGGTCCCTATCACCCGGCGGGGACACACTCACATTCAATCCCATTTCTAGGCCTAGATGAACCCAAACTCAAAACATAGACCGACAATTATCAATCCTAGCCAAAGAAGACCATCCCCCAATGTATCCTACAGGTAAACACCTACACAGACCTTTTCCAAGTACGTAAGACAAAGTTCACACTTAAATCTTCTATGTTATGCTAGGGCTATACATGTCAAATCTTCTTGATAAAGTTTTAATCTTAGTTTAAATTTAGATTAAGTTCTTTGAGTTATAATCTCTTACTTCCTAGTTCATTGTGATCTTTAATCAAACAAGACCTTAACACTAGATTGGTAACCTAACAGAACATAAAAGTGTCCTTTCAGGGTCTTGAAAAAAACCTCCAAAACCATAGTAGATCCACTCATTTTGTAAATTCCTTTCATGAGGTTATATAGTCCAAGGCCTACTACACATGGAAAAAATAAGAAACTTGTAAAATTTCTCATCTTTTGGTCACACCAAGCCTCCAAAGTTGATGAACCAGTACATTTTCATCAAAACAGTCATTTCTTATGTTTTGTTGCATAAAAATAAGATTAGGGATTTTTGTAGGACTTGAGATAAATTCCCTAGTTAACTTCAATGGGTTGGTGATCTAAACATATGATTGCTTCTCACTCACTATTTTTTGTTTTGCCAAAAGAAATAGGTACAAAAAAGTTGAATTTTTACCATTCTGTGAACCTATCATCAAAGTTTCTATGGCCACGCTCAATACAAATAATATATGTATGTTTTCTTAGTTCCCTATTGGCCTTTAGGTTCATAAGGAGCCATGGAACATGTCAAAATCATGATACATATTTTACCAAGGGGAATCTTGGGGACAAAGATGAAGTGCTAAATACAGCAAACATGAAAAAACTGGCTTCAACATTATGAGCTGTAGAATTCCATAGAAACTATTCAGTATCTACCCAAATTTGATCCTTATGACTAGATATGGTTACTACCTACAAAATTCATATAGTTGTCACAAGAAAATAGAAATATTGAGAAAGCTATACTTGATATACGAGAATGTTTTGTTTTCTTGTGTATAATTGAAAAAATCAACCATCATTGTGTACTATGAAAATAGGGTATTAGGTGCCCCAAAACTCAAGGAATATTAGCTTTATGTTACAATATGCCACATAGAAAATCAAAACTACATTTGGATATCATGAAAGCCACCAAAAAATCATAAAAGAGCTAAAATTGGCTAAAAAATAGGATTTGACAATTTTTGTAATTTGGTCATACCTTACAGCATTAACATATATGTCTCCCTAGAAGCATTAGGACATGTTGAGGACTATTAAAGATAGATCTCTAGCATTATAGACCTCACAAAACATGAGTTTTAGAGTGGTATAGTTACAAAAAGTTAAAAAATTCCAAAAACAGGACCCGTTTTTTCACACAGTTTAGGTTGCGAAATGTTGTGCAAGGACAAGGTTAAAGATGAAATTGATATTCCAAAAAAATGTGGAGTTTTTTTCAGCTTATGAGAAAACTTTCTAGAAAGATAGCACCTCAAAATCCATTTTGAAACTCTTGACATAATTCAAGCAAAATGGTCACTTAACAGGACATAAAAGTGTCCCATTACCAACCTAGTGTTAAGAAATACAACGAGTCTCTTGGGAGTTTAAAGTTTTGTCTCAATGTAAGTTTCAAGATAACCCCGACTTTGAAAAATCCCATTTTGGTCCCTTTGCATCATTTGCCATCCATGGGACATCTCCATGGAAGCGATGGAAGTTTTATGTTCAAGCAACACGGTCATGACATCCATGAAGCTATCCCCTTACTACCCCCTTTAAATTTGCAAAACAAACTTGAAAATAGACAAACTTGAAATGAACAGTGCATACACTTTCTACAATGTTTTGCCTTCGTGTGATCTATGCGTGATAAACACAAAACTTTGGAATGCACCAACTTGCAATCTTGAAACAAATTGTCATGAAACTTCCTTTGAGTGCTTATGCAAGAGTGAAACCCTTCTATGCATGGTAGTGTAAGAGTGAAAATGCCACAATCCTAAGAGTGGACATGCTAGTGTAGTGAAAAATGCTGATAGTGTATAAATGATTAGCAAATTCTTCTTTAAAAAGGGATTTAGACATACCTTTGCTACCGTAGAGAGGATTAACTATGTAGCTAGAAGAGGATTATGGTTTTGGGACTTTCCATTTGATAAGAGGGGTGGAATAACCTTAATTGGAAGGAAATCCCCACTTCCAAGGAAAAACTCCTTTGATTACGATAGGGCTACCCTTTAAAAGTTAACTCTCCTTGAGAGAATTAGTATTAAATTTATTGGTATCACTAAACAATCTTAGACATATGCTCTTTTTCCTTTGAAAGAAGAAAAAAATCCTATTTCTTAAATTTAAAGAAAAACTTGTGAAAATTTCATAAGAGTATTCTTTTAGAGTAAAAATTTCAATAAGTGCCCGTGAGTATGTGGCAATTATCTTGTGCATCTTAAAAATTGGAAAAAGATATTTTTGGCAAGGTTTAAGGGTACGCATGGATATTAATCATCATCCAACATGCATGTTATTTTAGTATGATCTCTAGTCACCTATGCTTATAGAGAGTGCTTTCTACTCTCTCTATGCCATATTAGTTTGGTAATCTAGAGAATGGAACTTGAAATATAAGTATGATCTCCAGTCACCTATGGTTAAAGAGAGTGCTTTCTACTCTCCCTATGCCATATTAGTCTGGTAATCTAGAAAACGGAACGTGAAATATAAGTATGACCTCCAGTCACCTATGGTTAAAGAGAGTGCTTTCTACTCTCTCTATGCCATATTAGTATGGTAATCTAGAGAACGGAACTCGAAATAACATCGGGGTTAATTGTTTGCAACATGGTTATTTATGATTAGTAATGAACCATAATTAGAGAGAAATAACAAAATTAAGTATTCCCAAGCAAAAGGCTTGCTTATGGAAAGTGACAACTTAAGCATAAATTATTGTAAGCATGAAGGTAATTCACTTTCAAGCAAGTGCAATAGCATAAAAAGAATAAGAAAACATTACCTTAGTGTGTGTGTATGGTCTAGTCTTCTCCTTGCTTTGGATGTAGTCGGCTCTTCACTTTGCTTGAATACCCCCAATTTTGATTCTTGGAATGAGAGAATGGTAAGAGGCAAAGGTGATTCAAGCTATGGAAATCTTGAGAATTAGGAGAGAGGAGAGGGAGAGTAATGTGTGAAGAAGAAGATCAAGTTTTAACAAATTTGATTAGGGTTTTGGCCATGGCTTCTTTTGGAGAGTTGTGTGTGTGTGTGTGTTCGTGGGTTTTCCTCGCTTTGAGGTTTCCCACTTGTAAATTAATCAAAGCAGATTAACAAAAAAAGTGTGTGTGTGTGTGTGTGTGTGTGTGTGTGTGTGTGTGTGTGTGTGTGTGTGTGTGTGTGTGTGAAAGAGGTTTGGCTATGGCAGCTTACTCTCAAATTTGCACCTTGGAAAAATGAAGAAGAGCAGTGAAAAATGAGAAGATAATCCCTCTTTTTATGCACATTTTTGATAAGTGCTTTCACTTATCTTGATAGCTTATCTTCCTTATCTTGATAAATTATCTTACTTATCAAAAATTTCTCAACAAGTTACTTACTCACCTTATCCTTATCTTCTACTTTTCTCCTTTATCTTTATCTTTTTCCTTTTTCCTTATCTTATCTTCTCCTTTAGCGGCTTATTTTTCTCAAAATGAAAAGCTAATTTTCTATGCATTGGTTATGTCCATGTTCCCATAGCATAAGCCGGAAATGTCTAGTGAGTATACTTTGGTACTGTATTTATGTGTATGTACCTTGTGTACTATTGGCATGTTTCTTGTTCATTCAGCAAGTTAGCACATTGTGTATGCTAGCAAGCAATATGTGGATGTTAGTTAGCATAAATACATGTACAGTTCTAATTTTCATTAAATAACAAACATGGTAGGAGATTTTTCCTCTAAGAGGCCTTGCAACTCATACAAGAGGGACCAAAGCCCTACTCAACACTTCATTCTGTGGCAATGTCAAAGACTTGGATGCTAGTTAGTAATATATGTATGCTAGTTAGCATAAACATAATTTACACAACAAACCTCGTAGGAGATCTTCCCTCTAAGAGGCCTTGCAACTCATACAAGAGGGGACCAAATCCCTACTCAACGCTTCATTCTGGGCACTTTCAAAAACCTGGATGCTACTTAGCATACACAATATGAAAGTTAGCATATTTTGTATGCTAGTAGCATAACCATAGTTCTACTTTTCCTTACACATCAAACATGGTACATGCTCTTCCCTCTAAGAGGCCTTGCAGCTCATACAAGATGGGACAAACGCCCTACTCAAACTTCATACTGGGCACTATCAAAGACTTGGATATAGCACTTTGGAATGTGTGTAGAGCAGCATATTTACTAAATATTTGGTTATAACTTAAAACACTAGTACACAGTACACAGTGCACGCAAAAGAAAAATAGTATGTTGAAAATCTAGTGGTTATAACTTAAATTTCTAGTACCTAGTGTGCACAAGGGACATAGAACCAACTTAAAGATAGAACAACATAAATTGAAGTAAATAAGTATATTGCACATCCAATAGTTACAACTTAAAGTTGAAGGGCTTGCTATTACAACTTGCTTCATAGCTTTTTGGAGTGATTGTGTACACCAACCTTCTCTTTGGGATGTGCTCCATAGGTATTTTGATACATCACACTAGCTACAATAGTAGGTGAATGATGGGCATCTTGTTGTCCAGCTTGAAGGTGTATGCATCCAATTGCTTGTAATAAAGTCCTTGCACAATATATGAGCCTCTGCCAATTATGTTGCTCCATTCATCAATGTGCCTCTTGTCCACCTTCTCCTTTGCTGCAACACACTTGACCAAGTAGAAATCCACACCCTCGGTATTGGTTGAAGCATCTGGATTTACAAAAAATGTTTTGCCAACACATAGAGCGCTACTCAACACATCATGCTGCCCTTCGTATGTGAAGTCATCGTAGCCATCAACCTCCTCTATCCGAACTTCAACTATTGAATTGGAATTTGCCTCCACCTCATTAGGTAATGGCTCAAGAATATGATGCTTCCAAGCCTCCACATGAGATTTATTGATGTAGAAATTCCACCTTCCATGAATGCATGCATCACAGAAGAATGCCAAGTTTCTAGTTGCAAGGGTAGTTGGATCGTGCGGGTTGTGATCACAAAAAGCATGCATAGAGCGAGATTGAGGGACAGTGGAACAATTCCACTTGTTCCCTATTCACATCCCCCTCTTTAACCTCCCAAAACACATGGGCACATTCCCTTTCTTTTGATGGATATGCTGCAGGTGCTCCTTGCTAGAGGGTTGCTCAACAAAAAGCAACCACATCTGCACACCACAATATAGTTGCATTGGGTTTTAGTTGTTCATGGGTCAAGTTTCTTTTCACAACTGATCCCACACCATCATGATTGCCCTTGTCGTGCCCTGATCCAAAGAAGAACCAACTCATCCCCATCTCTACAAGTCCAACATATCTTGCAACAAAGTAGAAAGGTCTGGTTGCCTTGAACTGCGAGGCCGCACCATCAGACCACACCCAATGCTGTTTAGAAGTGACACCCTCTTGATATAATCAGTCACGATGCAACATGAAGTAATGTTTCACAAACAATGTGTCATGCACCTTATCATCTGATATGAAGAAGTGGATTGTTTTGACTATCTCCCCTGCACATAATGTGTACAAAAGTGGTTGCTTGACCAGACTACCAATGCATTGATTGAACCTCATTTTTTTCCTTGAAGGCGTAACTCTTGGTTATATCAACAACTGAGACAAAAAAATCATTCAAAAACCGAAGTAGACAGTGAACTATTGTCCTTGCCATCGAGCTACATAATTGTGAGTGATAGCTTGGTCTTTAGGAGTTGAAGAAACTTCCAGTGTTGCATTTCTTTATGCAGAAGATGTTTTCTTCTTTTACTCTTTTCATTCTTGTCTTTTACTTCTACATACGCAAATACTTTGTCAATAATACTCTTACTTGGCTTTGTTGTCTCTAAGCAACATAATTCTAACTTCCTCACTCCACATGTCTTACAGGATCCCATCATGCATTCCCTTTTATGAAAAACTGCATCTGCTCTCTTTGGATAGAGAATGGACTCCCACATCTGTGTGACATCTTTGAATGTGTGATGTGAAGACAAGTAGCCCCTACCAATGTTATCACCTCTGGCACAAATACTGCATACACAGTTGCAACCTGTATCATGCAGCCCAAAAGTTTGAGAGCACATGTGGTTCAGTCGTCCTTTAAAAAGGACAGTTTAACATGGTATTCACACCGGCACATGTATCTATCTTTCAACCACCTGCAAAAGAATGGCTTCGAGATCTCAAACATTCTCATGCCAATCTTGCACTCTGAATTTTTTTCTTTGAATCGGTGAAAGAGCTCGGACAACAATAACCATAATTGATCAACATGTTTAGTATGATGAATGAATCAAAATAGGAATATACATAAGGCTACCTAATACATCTAGCATGTTCATAAATACAACAAAATGTTAGTTAGCAATCTGTGAATGCCAGTTATTAGCATAAACACAGTTCTGATTTTCATTACACAACAAACCTGGTAGGGGATCTCCCTCTAAGAGGCATGCAACTCATATAGTAGGGGACCGAATCCCTACTCAACACTTCATTCTAGGCACTGTCAAAGACTTGGATGCTAGTTAGCATACTATGTATGCTAGTTAGAAAAAACATAGCTCTAATTTTCCTTACACAACAAACTTGGTAGGAGCTCTTTGCATACCCTAAATGCTATTAGCATACTAGTTGTGCTAACAAGGGTGATTAATGTATAGTTTGGCATATGAGGTATGCTAACTAGCATGGACAGTGTTCTGAATGTGCTAACTAGCATGGATTGGATTCTGTCCAGCATATCCTTAACGCTAACAGGAGTAGCAGGTGTGCTTATTAGCATACCAGTTATGCAATTGAGCATACCCAATATGATGATTAGTATTCTCGGTATGCTAGTTGTGCTAACCATCTTGACCATCTTGCTAGCTAGCATACTACAAATAGGAGGTAACATACTCATTACCTCCAACAAAATTTTGAGCATGCTAGTTTGCATACTAGGTACATCATAAAGGGTGTTAAATTAGCATACATATTATGCTAACGAGCATACACTATAAGATCACTAGGTATGCTAACTAGCATACTCATAATGCTAATCCCTAAATATTATGCTAACTAGCATACTGTATAAGATCACTAGGCATGCTAACTAGCATACTCATAATGCTAAACCCTTGAATATTGTGCTAACCAGCATACTCCATAAGATCACTAGGCATGCTAGCTAGCATACACATAATGCTAAAACCTGAATATTGTGCTAGCCAGCATACTTTGTAGGATCACTAGACATGCTAGCTAGCATAATCATACTGCTAAATCGTGAATATTGTGCTAACCAGCATACTCTGTAAGATCACTAGGCATGCTAACTAGCATAGTCATGTAATGCTAAACCCTAAATATTTTGCTAAGCAGCATACTCTGTAAGATCACTAGGCATGCTAACTAGCATACCATTAATGCTAAACCCTGAATATTGGGCTAATTAGCATACTCTATAAGATCACTAGGCATGCTAACTAGCATACTCATAAAGCTAAACCCTATTGTGCTAACGAGCATATTTTGTAAGATCCCTAGGAATGCTAACTAGCATACCATTAATGCTAAACCCTGAATATTGTGCTAACCATCATACTCTATAAGGTTACCAAGTATACTGGGTAGCATACTCATAAAGCAAAACCCTGAATATTGTGCTAACCAACAGATTTTGTAAGATCACTAGGCATGCCAACTAGCATACCATAAAACTAAACAGCATACTCAACATAACAATAATGCTAGCTAGCATAAACCTTGTATCAAACAACATACTTAGAATGCTACTGAGCATAATAACAACTATTATACATGGAATACATAGAATGCAATAACTTATGGCACAAGTATGATGATTGATCACCTGAGCCTAATCTAGGAGGTGCACAGGATGTTTTATGTACCTTTTTCTCCCCACTCGCTTTCGAAAAACATCCTTCTTATTGGATGAAACACGAGTCTCCTCTCTCCAAAAGGTGTAGACCAATTATTTAATTTCATCTGTGATAGGGCTATGATGGTGTTGCTTATGACATGCAGCAAAGGAAAATAATAGAGCATTGACATCAGGCTTCTCCCGCCATGATTTTGCCTTGAACAAGGTGCGAGGATTGACTTTTAGGACCCTTGAGACTTTTTCAATAGGCATGTTTTCCTTTGAATTCAATAGCATCTGCAATGCTGCATTTTTGAAAAACAAATCCTCATTAGAGCTTGGCTACTTGACGGTAGCAAGTGTGTTGCGAACATTGGAGACAATTGCCATTTGCACATCAACATCCTCTGAAGATTGACCATGGATTTCCCAAATATGTGGATGGTTAGCAACAAGACTCCAGATTTCCAACTTTGTTTCTGTACTAAAACCTTGTGTCCTACTCTTGAAAAAACTCTCGATCTGGAAAGCGATTTTGTTTGTCTCCTCATTGTTGATGGCATGATCCCCTTGCTCAACTTTCATCCGTTGGTTTTTCCATTCCTCTTTCTTTCTTTCTAGTATTTCCTGATAACCAAAGTAGCTAAATCCTAGAAGCTGCAATTCATTGGTTGTAATAGCTCCCTTCTACATTCTCCTGAGGTTTGAAATGAGCATGTATCACATAGTTGAAATCAATGAAATGAGTAGCTGTGAGCACATGATGCATTAATCTAAACATGTTAACATTTGATTAACTACACCAATGAATTCATTTGGAGAAAGAATAATCTAAACATGCTAGAATTTGACTAACTAGACCAATGAAGTAATTCGGAGTTTGCTTACACCATTATAGAGCACGCCTCCATTCCCAGAATTCGAGGTTGTGATACTGTTGGAAAATCCAGCATTAGGTCCATTTTCAGCATTGGGTTGTGATATTGTAGGTCCATCTCCAGTATTGAAAGTTGTTGTTTCTCCATATGTATGGGTTTGTGCCAGAGTGAGGATAATAGCTCAACTTCCACAACTGAACTCTGAGGCTAGCTTCTGCCAACGAAAAAAACCAATAGAGAGTAGGATCAATGCTGGCTAGCACCCTTGTGTGGAGAGAGAGAGAGAGAGAGAGAGAGAGAGAGAGAGAGAGAGAGAGAGAGAGAGAGAGAGAGAGAGAGAGAGAGAGAGAGAGAGAGAGAGAGAGAGAGAGAGAGAGAGAGAGAGAGAGAGAGAGTCCATCCACTACGCCACTCCCTCTTGAGTAACCAAAAATTGAAAAATGAACTACTAAAGTAATGTTTTTTCAAGACATTCCAAATTTAAATTTCACTTGCCCTTTTGTCTTCAGCAAATGCTAACAACCACAACTATTTAAAATTGTTTGGGAAAGCCATTTTAGTGACACACTAACATGCTTCTACCCTAGTGTATAAGGGGCCAACGGCTTTATGAGGAAAGGCTAGACATGCCAATATATGTGTCGAGTCATACAAAGAATCCATGGAATTCAAAGAAAATGAATTGGTTGAACTAACTGCAAAGACAACATCGGATCTGGAAACTCTCTAGACAATAATTTAGCAACAAGAGAAACAAGTCACAAAGGCCACTTCAGCTCTATAAGAATCTACTTGAACAATTGATAGGCTCCAAATCCAATTAAACATTTCAAATACTTAGTTGGCACAATCAGAAGCCAGGTGACAAGAACAAAATACATTGCTAAACCAACTCACGGACAACCCTACAATAGCCACACTACAGGGCATAGATCAAGCATACAAAGTAGTGGAACATAAAGTTAAAGACCTTGCAATGGTGCTAGAGGTAGAGAAAATGTAGAGAAGAGATCTCTCTATCGGGTTCATGCAGCGAGAGGAGAGATATCAATAGGAAATAGACCAGCTAAAAACAAAATTGAGCAAAGCACAAGCTACAGCCACAACATAGGCTACCATATCAGAGGAAGGACATATATTTTGCAATGCAAGATCAAGATACCCTACAATTTATGGATTTTAAAGCAGTAGTCACCGAAGATGCCAATCATCTTGATCTAGATATTTCTCATGATGGTGAAGCTAGACCCTCCGCTCAACCAAAAAGATTAACTGCTATGAGAAGGAAGCAATGTTGAAAAAGCAAGTGGAAGAGGAGACAAAAACCATATGGAAGGAATCCATGTGATGGGAGGAGCGAATACTGCATTCTATCAATGTCAACCTCCTCACACCACCAAATATAAATGAGGCATGGCATTAGCAATTAGCTCTACCCTTTCCTCTGATCAAATTTGAAGTACTCCATATCAAAGAGCGATTATTTAAAGATTTCCAAGCCGACCCCACACTGGCATACCCCAAATGGAGGGAGATCTAGCTGAACCAACACCCTAGCTATTTGGTCTTGTATACAAATGTGCCAACTCCTATCAAGCAAGATCCTATGTAGTCACCCATACCGGAGGTGGTAATGATAAATCTGGAGTCAAAATGGGTTGATGATGTCAATTTAAGCACTTTAGATGTAGCTTAGCTATTGATTGTTGCTGACGGAGTTGTATAGAAAACTTTATTGCGTAGCATTGTGTATGTTTGTTGATAGTGTACTTGATAGAAAGCTAAGCCAGCATTGGGAAGATGCAAGCAGAGGAAAAAGCATTTGAAGCTTTTTGAACTTTTTGGATATTACTTGACCTTTTTATGATTCTTATGAGTGTCTAGGGATTAAAATTATTTAATTGTGGGAGGGAGTATAAACTATGATACCCTAGACAACTTTTCCCTACCGATTTTAGTTAGCTGGCATGCCTCTTGATTTTATCACTTGTTTTTAACTAGCTTCATGAGTTCAAATTTAACTTCAAAAGTCAAGTTTCCTTTGGCTTTACATTCACACACACACACACACACACACACACACACACACACACACACACACACACACACACACACACACACACACACACACACACACACACGTGTGCACACTCATGCACACCATATATTCCTCCCCCTCCCCCAGTTTTAGGCCCCCTCCTTGCCCACCACCCTCTCTCTTTTGGCCCCCTCCCACCCCATATCCCCTATCCCCCGTCCTCGTTCCCAATTTTTGGCCCCCTCCTTGCCCACTACGCTCTCTCTTTTTGGCCCCTTCCCACTCCGTATTCCTCCATCCTTCTTCCCCACCCCACAAAAAACCTCTCTCTCTCTCTCTCTCTCTCTCTCTCTCTCTCTCACACACACACACACACACACACACACACACACACACACACACACACACACACACACACACACACACACACACACACACACACACACACACACACACACACACACACACACACACACACACACACACACACACTCAAACACACACATTACTGCCAATGTATTTTGGCTTCTAAAGAATCTAATGGGTCACACTTCTTACACCACACCACCCATATTGCTCACAACTCCCATACCAAAGCCTCATAACCCATTTTTTGTCTTAACCATGTTAAATCCCAGGTAGTAGAGCAGCAAAGCCATACCAAAAAAGATACTACCAAAATCCACCCTCTTCTTATCCATAAGCACCCACAATAAGCAACCAAAATCTTTAATGATAAGAATAAGGTTAGACAGAGATTTAGACCAGTATATCAATATCCCAATTCCCCCAAAAACTCTCAAGCTCAGTAAAGGGAATAGGTTAGGCGTTCCGTAACAGATAACGACCTTATTAGTCAAAAGAACAACAATAGCCCCAGAAAAACCTCATCTAATTTTGTGTCCAAGTGTTCCCATTAATGTATAACCAAAGTCCACAACAGTTTTAACCAGTATGTTACCCAAGCTGAAAATTAGAGATCATGTATAAGGAGCCCTTGTGTGTTAGGACCATATATCAGAGCTACCCCCCCTTTTTCTTAACACTTGGTGTCCAATACTTCTACCACCACAGTAAAGAGATTAAATCATATAATAAACAATTAATCATGGTATTATCTACAAAATGTACTCTCAATGAAATTCACAACCAAATTAGAATTTGCAAATCTTCACTATCACTGAGTGAGTTATTTCATTAACACTATGCAACAAGACATCAACCAATACTTCTTTTATTGGTAAACAAAAAGGGAAAAAAACCAAGTCAGACCAATGGACAACAAAATATACCACCTGTGAAGTGGAAGCCTTCCCAGTAATCATCCAGAAAGTAGAAGTAGATTAATGTAGAGCAAAGCCTTTTTCCAATATCTCTCCTCTCTTTTGAAACAAACCAAACTCAAGTCTAAGTGAAGGGGCATAAATCCCTCACCTATATATAAGTAGCATGCCAATATGTAGAGTTGTAGCCCAGAGATGTGACCCCATATTGTCCCATAAACTCGCTAGTCTACTGGAGAATAGCAAGATGATATCAGGAAATGGAAGGGCCAAAGGTTGTGCCCAGTCTCCCACCATCAATCCAAGCAATAGATATTGTGAAGTAACCATGAGTAAAAGGGGAAGTGGACAAGTTGCGAATAGAGGCATCATGCATTAACCCTGTATTAGAGAGGGCACTAGATACATGCCAGTGAGAAACATAATGGGAAAGGGGAGTAGCCCTTCAATCATGCACCCTTTAAGGGTTAATTCATTAAGGGTTTGCTCCCACTGAGACTTGTTTACTAAAAAAGTGGTCATATTAAACCATGCTTGCCAAGAAAGTAGTATAAGCAATAATAGGTAACTTGGATCCATTCAAAAACTCAGATAGGTAAGCAATAATAGGTAACTTGAATCCATTCAAAAATTCACCTATGAGGTAATTACACGATATAATCTTCAGGGTGGACCTCATCAAGTACATAACATTACCAAGAAAGCAGTATAAGAAATAATAGGTAACTAGGATCCATTCAAAAATTCCCCTATGAGGAAATTACATGATATAATCTTCAGGGTGGAACTCCTCAAGTACATAACATAAACAAGAAAGCAGCATAAGCGATAATAGGTAACTGGGATCCATTCAAAAATTTCCCTATGAGGTAATTACATGATATAATCTTCAGGGTGGACCTCCTCAAGTACATAACATTACCATCAATATTTATTATAAGCACAAAAATTTATAGTAATCTATGACCATTAAATCTTTAAATGGTAAGGAATCATGGTGAACAACATCATCCTCTTAAATGGAGCAAGAATAACTATCTGAGGTAATTACCCATAGGATAACACATCCGTCAACTACAACAATTTAGCTTCAAAATAATTATCAGAGTAGCTAGATGCATCAATCACTATCAGATAAATTTAATCAAGTGTGGGTGTGTGTGTGTGTGTGTGTGTGGGTGGGTGGGTGTAGTTGGGTTGAAACCTCAATGGTCTTCAGAGTCGGACTGCAACATGCTAAACTTTTTAAAGTCAAGATAGAATACTCACCTGCATCCATATAGTCAAGACAACAGATATGGTAGACTTGGCTATGTATGGTAGGATTCAAAGAACCTATCAATTGTTATCCATGTCCCACTTAAAAATTATTAGCCTAATTAGCATCCTAAATAGTGCTAAAAATATAAATGTATAAGCAAGTAAACCTAGGTATTTCTACTTCTTTCCAAATTGTAATGTCCAAGCAAAGACTTGCAAACTCTAAGTAATTTATACATGCTTTTTGTACTTAATAAGAAAAAGGCCTGGTAATTTCTAAATTTTTGAAATTTAAAAAAAATATCCTGTCAAAAGTGCATCATCATAGTAGCAATAGTCCCAAAACACGTCTAGGTTTCTCATACTCAGCAAAAGTGATAATAGCACTGTGAGGAGTTTATCTAATGATAGGACCGTAGACCTTGCTAAACCAGTCTTGAGGTACATGGTAGAATAAATTTCCACTACTCAACTTCTTTCAGATCTTGAATATGATCTTCTCATAAGATTGTACCCTTGGTTGATCATAAGAGCCTTCTTAGCAAGAATGATATCTCGATTATGTACTTCCAAAGGTGAGCACATGTTAACATAAAGACATATCTTTACATCTAGATCTTGCCTCCTTGAAAATTTTCCTCAACTTAAGGCTATGGATTAGTTATGTACCTATAATGTGCTTGACATTTGAGCTGGGTATCAATATATAATTTACATGATATATAGGAGTTTGGAAGAAGGTAATCTCTAGTCCCTTTTGAAGTTCAAACCACTTCAACTCTACCAATAGAAATTGAGTCCAATAGCATAGCTGAAAAAGAAATTCCTCACATGAAGTCACTTGGAAGTTCATCTAGAGGATTAAGGAAATCCATCTAACATAAGAAAAAAAAGAGGACTTAGTACACATGGATACCAAAAATGAGTCCACGCTCTTTATTCATCAAAATTTAATCTTTATGGAGGTTTACACCGTGACTACGCATGTCACGAAGTTAATTCCTTCTCTTTATTCTCATCACAAGGAAATATCTCATTCCTCCCATACAAAACTTGGGTCTATAATTATCTTCTAGTGTTTCCTTCCCTATAATGGTTACAAGTGCCTCAAATTTCTTGGTAGCCTTTGCAATCTTAGCTAAGAATCTATGTATGCATTGCTAAGCATCTATGTGTGCATTGCTAAGTAATAGTACATATATCCAAAGACTAGCCACATCCTGAGTTAGAGTAGTCTCAAGTTAACAAACCAATCCTTTGGGTTATATCATCAATGTAGAGAAAGAACTGATTAAAAGACTCTTGATGATGAGTGAGGTAACTACGGTCAACGCTCTTCCAACAAGTCCCGGTCCTTGGTACTGAAAATAATTTGGTTCTAATCTCAAGGTAGAAGAGTTCTCTTGCGTCCCCCACTTATCACGATACTGTTGAATACTATGGCCAAGACTTTGCTTCCCTTGCTAAAGCATTTAGAAATCCATTGCTAACTACAAAACAAGCATTCAAAACCCTTAATATAGTTATCTTTTACTCCAATAAATTCATCATAAGATCAATATTTCCCAGTTGCTATTTGCTACATTTAATGATTAGTTTGACCAGATTGAGTCTGATCACCATTATTTGTCTTTGATCTACAGGTGGTTGATCAGTTCCCTTTTTATGTGGTGTGGATTCCTTAACATTCCCACCCATTGCTGACCATTGTGTCAGAGGAAGCGAAGGAGGTTGGTCCTCATCATCATCTCCCTTATCTCTTGTCCCCTCTCCTACATTCAAAATAAGCAATCAAAACCCTTAATACAATTATCTTATACTCCAATAATTCATCCTTCGATCATTGTTGCCCAGTTGCTACTTGCTGCATTTGCTGATTAGTTTGACCAAATTGAGCTTGATCACCCTTACATGGCTTTGATCTACAGGTGGTTAATCAGTTTCCTTTGTAGCTGATGTGGGTTCCTTGACATTCCCACCCACTACTGACCCTTGTGCCGGAGGAGGCAAATGAGGTTGGTCATCATCATCATCTCCCTTATACCTTGTCCCCGCTCCATCATCCATGTCCTATTGTGGCTCCTCATCATCATTTTCATCCTCCACATTATGAGTAAGGTGTTCCATCAATGCCCGATTCATTAACATGGCTATGAGTACCTCAGTTTTCTCTTCCAAATTTGTCTTTATAGGGCTAACCAAATTCTAGACATCTTCAAGGTCCAACATTAGGTTTCCATCCGGATCCGATATGTCCACTAGAGTTTGGTAGATGTATTTATCCAAACTAGATTACTGAAAAATGGCATGCACGTTGTCAAAGAATTTAACACTTACTTTTAGATTCAACAAAAATTAACAATGAAAGGAGAGAATGTGTGTGTGTGTGTGTGTGTGTGTGTGTGAGAGAGAGAGAGAGAGAGAGAGAGAGAGAGAGAGAGAGAGAGAGAGAGAGAGAGAGAGAGAGAGAGAGAGAGAGAGAGAGAGAGAGCAAGGAGAACATAGGTTGTGCCGGGCTGATTTCTTTACACAAGTAGACATAAAAAAAACTTTAACCATGCAAATAACTCAAAGATAATAGCCAATTAAGATTGGCAACTCGATGAGGACCGGATTTTCTTTAAGCGGGTCCCCCCTCCAAAATGACTTGTATTATAATCCTCTCAAAAGAGAGCTTTGTTACAATACATGTTTGTGATCTTGTGGAGTCTTGCTTGAATCAAGAAGATGTCTATTCAAGATTCCATGGTATAACCCTCCTTCTTAAACCCTAAACACCCCCATAGGGGAGAAAGGAACTACGGGAAAAGAGGAAGATGAAGGTGGAAATAAGTATTTTTCAAGCAAGAGAATAGATTGTTTGTATTCACTTGCTGATGGAAAAGATCTTAGCAAAACTTAGTAACATATTAATAAATATGGAGAAAAAAAACTTTCATTGGCTTGGATTTGCATCCATAGCCAAGAGCTTGAACATAGAGTTTGTCTCTAGAGCTCTCATGAGAGAGGGAGAGAGAGAGAGAGAGAGCTTGCTTTGCTAATCTTTGGCACTTGAGCGAGTGTGTAAGAGGAGAAAGAGATTCAAAGATGCAATGGACCTCTCTTATGAAAGTGTGCAACTAGACTTGAATTAGAGTGCTTCACATTTGATCAATGAGGTGGGAACACCTCCTAATGCAACTCAAGCATACCCAATACTTGTCCCTTCTTGCCTTGCCTATTAGAACTCAACCCCCCTCCCAGTCTTGGGACTCATCTTGGAAAGTGGAAACACCACTCACACTCACACTTGTTAATTTCCCTCAAAGCAAGTGTAGGCTACTTTAGACATGTGGATTAGTTTTAAGCTTAGTAAACAAAGACTAGGGTCAACTTACTAAATGAGGAAGAGATTGTAAGAAATGAGGAATACAATAAGGATGTAGTAGCAAGGAGAGTAGAGAGAGATACGATGCAAAGTAGATTAGTGGAAAATCAAAAACTTTAGATTAGCACACTATTACAAAGTGATGGCATCATCCACCCATGCGCTCTCAAGGTAAACCTTAGATGGAGATTTAGACAACTAGAGCAAGTAGGAATACAAGGGACTAACAATCCTTATACAAGGATGTGTTGTGTGCGTCAAGTGTACACACCATTCTGTTGAATTACTCATGAGATGGCCTCCTTATATAGATGTAAGGGAGCCTCTAAACGTCCATGTGTATCCTCCCTTAGATAGCCAAGTGCAAGTAGCACTCTCCCATGCACCCATGTGTAGCCGCTTTTGGGTAGACAAGTTCTCCTAGAAATCGACCATCGGCCAAAGAGCACGGACCATCGGCCACCGGTGGCCATTTTTCGATTGTCTTCCAGCCGTCGTCCGGCCAAGATATTTCGATGAAAAGGAATATTCCGCCAAAGGAGAAAAAAGACTCGGGGGCTTCCGTCCCCAAAGTTGCCCCTGAATTTTCTATGTACCATCGATCACAAATAGAGATCTCATCAACGTGCAAAGTTGGAATCCACCAAATATATGTGCACCATTGGCTTCTTCTCATATGGGGGCCTTACAAACTTTGCGGCATATATTGTGGTGGCAAAACTGAGAGAGGTGGGAATTGCAAGTATACCAACATGGATGATCTAGCATTAGTCGTTAGATTTTCCCTTTCATTTAAAAACAATAAGCTTATGTTTTAATTAATTAGCTCAAATGCAAGACCTTTTCACAAACCTTGGAGGCTTATGAAGCTAACCTACGGCTATAGCCTACCTACTAATTTAGGACCTACTAAATTAGAATAAACTTTGGCAAAAAAATCCATCCTTTGGGATCTAAAACTTTCACCTCTTGTGAAAAACCTTAGCATAGTGCTTTGGAAGTGCCGCCAAGGTACTACCAAAACTTGCTAAATTTAGTCCTGCTAAATTTAGACATTTTGTGGCAAGTTAGATTTTCACCCTAAGGCTTTTCAGACTTCACACTTAGAGTTTAAAGAGTTATTCTATTGACTTGAGCTTAGCACAATCACTTTCCATTTTTAGACTCCTATAATTTTTCTCGATCATCTACTTTGTCATGTACCTTTAATCAAGACTGCGCAAGATACATTTATCCTTCCTTGAGATGTACCTATGATTGAGATATAAATTAATCAGCAATTACCCTTGCTATTTATGGACTTTCCGATTTTGGTCCCAAGACTTCACTTGTTCTATTTTTATTTTCCCTGGAATTATGTGGCCAATTTAAGCTGGAAAATACTTTTAGAAGGTTAGAAATAAGTATTCATGACCTTACCTCTCCCTTGAAATTATAGTCGTCCTCGACTATGGGGGTGGAAAAATAAAGTCATAGTTAGTAGAGGATCCCTTTTTACCTGTCGACATTTTTCCACAGTGGTGACTAACTCCAATTGGTGGTTGGAAGGCTTAGCTACCGCAAGCATGTATTTACTTAGCCCTAATCATCTTTCATAGTAGATTGGCAAAGTTTACTAGATGCTTGAGAGACTGTGTTGCCGCAAGCTTGATTCATGGTATGCATACACATAAACCTTATGAACTTTGAAAAGAAACCTTAGAGTCAAAACAAGACAAAATGCTTTATAAATATACTTGTTCATACTTGATTCTTACCTTTGACATGAGGCATTGTCAGTATTTACAAGGTTTACATTATCCTTTAGTTGGATGTCTTGCATCCACCTTGCATCTTGAAAAGGATAATTCTTAAATTTGACAAGATATCATTGGATAGTCTTACCACTTCTTAAAAACTTGTCTTCATGTTGTAGGATGCTCTCTGACTGCAAGAACTCCTCTTGACCCCCAAAATCAGGTGGTTCTTCAATTATTAGTTCTTTGGGTGGTTTGCCATTATAAGGTTTCAAGAGGCTCACATGAAAGGCATTATGAATGAGCCAAGTACTTGGTAACCTTAACTTATAAGCTGTTTCATTGATAGGCTTAAGATTTTGAAATGCGCCATACTATATTTTTACTAACTAACATAATATTTATGGTGACCCGTTGGGAGTCCTTGTGTTCCCTTGCCTATAGGGTGACTTAGGTTTTCTTTTCAAAACATAGCATTATCCAATAATTTTCTTTGAAGGTCAAGGCTTTTCTATGCTTATTAGCAACATACTTTTGCTTCTTTTGCATGATGAATATAGATTCTTTGATCTTTTGAAAAGATTTTTTAAGATCTCTGCTATACTCATTAGCAGCAAATATGTTCCAAAGTGTTTTGACTATTAATGGGAGCTTGGGTCTTCCTTCAATTACCTCAAAGGGTGTCTTTCTTCTAGAAGTATGGACATTGGTATTGTCTAAGGTAAATAATTTTTCTATTGATCTCTTTGATCTACTTTTGTAGCATAGGCTTTAAGTAGATCAATGATAGTTGAATTTTCTATCTCACTTTGGCCATCCATTTGTGGGTGATAGACGGAGGTGAAATTCAAACTTAGTATCCAAATTCTCAAAGAGACCCTTCCAAAACTTATTGGTCATTCTTGGATCTAGATAGGATACTATAGATGTTGGGAAGCCATGGTACTTAAAGATCTGTGAGATGAAGAGGGTTGCCATATGATGTGCTTTAATATTCTTTTTGACCGATAAGAAATGTGCTTGCTTGCTAAACCAATCTACTATTGTCCATATTCCCGTATTCCCACATATGGACTTGGGTAATACAAAGATGAAATCCATGTATACTTTCCAAAGGGGAATTGGGTATAGGCAATGGCTGAAGCAAGCCGCACAGCTTCCCTCTATCATACTTTGTCTTTGATATACAATGCATTTGGAAACATATTTTGGTGTGTTTGTCTTCATTGTTGGCCAATAAAAGTACATTTCTACTCTCTTGAGAGTAGCTTGAATCCCTCTATGTCCCGCATAAAGTGGAACACAAGATTTAAACATAATCTTTTTATGTAGATTATGTGTAATGCATAGACTATTGCTTAGAGAAGATAACCATCTTGGACATTGTATGGTTCCTCTTTCTTCCCTAGTGCAATATATGACATTACATCTTTGAAGTTTGGATTTGTAGTGTACTCATCTATCATAGAGGATAGATAACTGTGAGTAGATATTGATACATCATTCTCTCTTGGCCTTTTTATAAGTGCATTGGCCACTTGGTTGTGCTTACCAACTATGTGAGCAATATAAAATTTAAACTGTGAGAGAGTGTTTGCCCACCCCAGTTTCTTCTCACTCAATTTAGTTTGCATCAAAAAGTATTTAAGACTTTGATGGTCTGTGCACAAAACAAATGGAGTGACTAGGAGATAATGCTTCAAAGCATCTAGTGTATGTAAGATAGCTAAAAGCTCTTTTTCATATATGCCTAGATTTTTCTCTTGGTCATCCAATCTCCTACTTTCATATGCTATGGCATGCCCTTCTCACATTGGACCTCAAAAGGCTTTGAAAGGTCTTGTAATAATAGCACAGGTTGAGAGATAAGCTTTGCCTTTAAATTCTTAGAAGCTTCATTCTCTTTTGCAATCATAAAAATTTAAAAATCTTTTTAGTCAAATCATACAATGGGTCTACTATGAATAATAATTTTTCTATGAAGCATCTACAATATGCACACATTCCTATAAAAGCTTCTTAATTCATGTAGATTCGTTGGTGTAGGCCATTCTTTTACTACCAACAACTTTGCAGGGTCCATTTGGATCCTTACTTGAGAGATAATATGACCTAATACTGAATCTCTTTTAAGAAAAATTTAGTTTTCTTTTGATTAATGTAAAGGTTCTTGTCTCTCAAAACTTGAAATATTACCTGAAGATGTTGCTTCTGTTCCTGAATAATATTTGAGTAGATGGTAATTTCATTGAAGATCACCCCTATGAAGCTTCAATGAGTTCTCAAGAGCCTTTCCATCGTTTGATTAAAGGGAGCCAGTGCATTGGTGAGTCCAAAAGGGAGTACCAAGAATTCATATGGGCCAAAAGTTGTTTAAAAGGCCTCCTAATGAATGAGTAGGGGATCCGAGAGAGCTTTTGAGGAAGCTTTTCATGAAAAATGGACCGGTTGGAAAATCCATTGAAAAAGCTCTCTCTATGAACTTTGTGTTGGATTCCCTAATGTTATGCAAAAAGCTCCCTCCACCAATGCTGGTTAATCTCCATAGTCATCAAACAAAATTGTGATGCCACATTAAAAGACCATTAATGCTATAGAGTGGTCTTATGTGCACTTCTAACAATGTGCTTGCACACAAGCTACAATAAAAGCAAGGGGAAAAGTGTATAAGTCTCACACTCAAGAGCATTATATGACTCCTAGTTCCTCAAAATAACCAATAGATTCTTCACCTTGGAATACAACAGAATCCAAATACAAGGATCAAAGAAAATGGTGCAGCAAAGAACTTCTCCAATGCAAAATTTGGTGAATTTTCCATAATGCCAAAGATAATGCATGCTTGCATGTTTCAATTAGTACAGGATGCAATACACGCAGCGGGGGAGGTGGGGGGGGGGGGGGGGGGGGAGACGTACTTAACAATTTAAGAGAGAAAATCACACATCAATTGGCATGTTACAGCAGGGCTTGCATGCTACATCTACAATTGTTTTTTTTTCTCTAATATCAATTCTCGACAATGTCCAAGGCCAAATTCATCTAACCTTGCTTTACTACTATCCAGCTAGAGTAGTTTTCTCCTATGAGTTATTGTGGTTGTGCTCAAGAGAATGACGAGAGAGAGAGAGAGAGAGAGAGAGAGAGAGAGAGAGAGAGAGAGAGAGAGAGAGAGAGAGAGATTACACGAGAGAGGACAAATCACGATCTGAGTGGTAGGATCTTGCAATTGGTAAGCTCAACTACCAAGAAAGGACAACCACAATGATTGCAAGTTTATAAAGAAGAGTTACAAGAGTACAAAATGTCCACCTAAGTGAAAAAACAAACAAGTTCATATATCTCTCCCACATTACACGGAAAGTTTTACATGAAAAGAAAAAATCTACTTATTAACAAGATTGGGGTACTTGCAAATAAGCACATCTATTTGTTCACAAGACATGTCAAAGCAACCATCTACAACGATCTTACAAAAAAGATCATCGCTCACACAATGCGAGTTTGTGTTTTAAAAATATACTCCAAGTCATGGGCCGATGGATCTAGCTCCACAATGTTTGGATGTAGCTCCAACAAAGGTGCTGCCTTCAGAGCACACTCCACCTCATCTGCAAGTCTCTTGTCTCGCTCTTGTATCTCTCTCAGTTGACAAGCTTGCATTTCTAAAACAATGAGTAGTTTGGTGGAGAACTCCTTGTTGCTCTCAAATATTGTCATCGTACTGCTCATTTGGCTCCCCAATAAAGCCAACGCTCCATACTCACCTCCGTACTGAACGACAACGTCGTTCTCATTTGTGTACTGCACAAGCTTGCATTTCTAAAACAATGAGTAGTTTGGTGGAGAACTCCTTGTTGCTCTCAAATATTGTCATCGTACTGCTCATTTGGCTCCCCAATAAAGCCAACGCTCCATACTCACCTCCGTACTGAACGACAACGTCGTTCTCATTTGTGTACTGCACAAGCAATGCCCATGTTCCATACCCCCTGCACAACAAACAAATTTCAAAGGATGCATAAAAAGTCTATTTAGAGTTAGTGGGCATCTTAGTCTACATTGCATAGGTGTACCATCCTCCTCTCTCGTCCAATCATCCTCCTACAACGAATCAAACCAGGCAAGTGAGGGAGATAGGGGAGGAAAGAGGGAGATGGAGAGGGAACAAGATGGAGAGCTCACTTTTTTTACTCGCAAGTGAGGGAGATAGGGAGGGAAAGAGGGTGAGAGAGTGTACCTTCAAAGGCTAATGATCTTCACAAAAAACAATTTAAAAAGTCAAAAAATTTAACAGACACCATGCCTTTATATAGGTGCCTCCCACCCTTCCTCCTTACTACTCTCCATTTTGACAAGCATCAATGAGTGCTAGCGCTTGATTTTTTAGTTGAAAAGCTCATCTCCCCTCATCTCTCATGCGCAGATTCAAAAGCACCTCTCCTCCCATCTCTCTTAAGCACTAGTACTTGGATTTTTGTTGAAAAATCTACTCTACTATCTCTCTCTGGAAACAAGTGCTAGCGCTAGCATTTTCTTGCTATCACTCTCTCATTCTTCCTCTCTCTATTTCTCTTTCATGCGGAATTTAATCTAAGCGCTAGTGCTACTGGCTTTACTTGCAAGAAAGGGAGATAGGGAGAGAAAGAAGGAGATGGAGAGGGTGAGAGAGTGTACCTTCAAAGGCTCAATGATCGCCCCTCTCCCCTAATCTCTCTTTAGTGTTACTGCTTGGCTTTTCCTTAGGGAAAATTACCAAAATACCCCTCTAGTTTGTGGAAATCCCCAAAACGCCCTTGTATCTATTTTGGTTGAATTGTTCAAGATTTTCTAATCTTTATTCCTTTTTGACAATTGAGATCCATTTTTGAGTGCTTAGCATGTAATTTATCCCAGATTACCTCACAAAAAAAGGTGATTATGTCTAAAATAAGGAAGCGATTCATCTCCAAAGCCTACATAAACAACTCAAATTCTAGTTTTAGCATCTTGTATTGATAGACAATCACTCTTTTATGAAAAGCTACAAATCTTTTTATCTTTAGAGAAATTTAAATTCACGACCAGGAATATTTTAGGAATTTTGGAAAATTTGAAGGGCATTTTGGGGATTCATGACAAAATATTGGGAGTATTTTGGGTCACCCGCCCCAGCGAGAAAGGGTCTAAGGGTACAAACCTCACCCCTTACTGTAACTTTACTTGCTAATTTTCCCTGCGGCTACTTGGGCACAAAACTTTTACACTTTGTTTTTGTAATTCGGGTATAGTTTGTTGGAGGGAACATCGCAATCAGCGACGACAAGTTCTCTCGAAAGGTTTCAGCTTCAAATTTTGCATCATTTCATGCTCAAAATTCTAAATTGGAGAGGGAGATAGATCATATTTGATTTAAATGTTCTTAAGTAGGGCCTTTTACCCTAGCAAGATTGGAAACACAATACTTAGCACAAAAGGGTGTGTGTAAAAGAGGATGGCTAGGATGCAATAAGCATGTGTGTGACAGGAGGCTTATGATGAGTTTGTGTGGAGGATTTATTAAAGGCGTTGAGGCTTAGAAGTGAACGGCCTTTCCTTTAGATTAGCTCTCAGTGGTGGCCCTACCCATGGTCATTTTACTGGATTGTGGCGTTGCATTGCCCCTCGCAGCTCCTCTTCGGCCTCCTCCAGCTTTTGCCTCATTTCCACATCGCAAGAAAGAAGCCCTGGCTTCAAGCAGTTCGCTCCATGGCCCTTTCTAATCTTCCAATTACTGCTAAGGTTCTCAAACTTACTATTTGATGGCTTTGTTGCAGAGCTTTCTGGTGTGCCAAGCCGTCAAACAGTAAGTTTGAGAACCTTCACCTACCTTATGTGCATGCATACTGGCTTTCCCTATGCACATGCACACTAGCCTGCCCTACCTGCACCATCTCATCTACTACACACACATGAACGAGTGTCTTATTCACATTCTATGTTGATCACAGGTTATAGATGCATTGGAGATTTTGATACACATGGCTCACAAAGGTGCATGTGGGTGTGAGACCAACACAGGCGATGGTGCAGGACTGATTGTTGCTCTCCCCTCATGACTATCTAGTCTCAGTACTCCTATATTCTAGAGGCTTCATTGAGTGGGATGGATCACATGTGTACTCGTGAACATCATGGTTATGCAGCAAAGTATGGAGTAGGAATGTAAAGTATGCAGAAGGGTTCACTGTGGGCAGCACAAAGAAGAGAAGCAAGGTAGGGTGGGGGTGGAATATTTGATTATGATGAGTAATTTTTATAAAGAGTTACCAGTATCCAGATCTCTCTCAGCTACCAACGAGCGCTAGGGCTTGGATTTTTGGATCCCTCCCTACATCTCGCTCTTTATCACTTGCTTTTGTTGCAAGCAAGCGCTAGCGCTCAGATTGCCATGCAACCAAAAGAGAAAGAGAGGGAGATGTGGCACTACATGGGGCATCGCATCCACCATCACATAGTCTGCAGCAGCAGGCGGCTATAGTTTACTTTACACCAGAATCCTACAGCTCGTTTGAATACTGAATACTCCACCTCGTTCCTCTACAAACTGTGGCGCCCTCATCAACTCCTGCTTTAGTGCTGCTCCCCGCCGAGTTGCTTCCTCTCTCCTCTGCTTGTCGGTGATTCCCCTCATTTGCAACACTCTATGTTTCATTCATCTGTTCATGCCACTCTCTACTCAGTGCAGCAGATCAACGTACCACAAGCCTTTTGGTTTTGTGTAGCCGCCTCATCAGTGTGACAATGTAACTAATTTGTCTTGCTAGGGACGTTTCAATAGGCTTCACTCACAGTTAACAAATAAGCGAATGCCCTAATGATTGGCACTGACAACAAAATTGGCATTCGTTCAAACACAACGTGTCTCAAGTACTACAAGTAACAAACACTTATTTCAGATGTTAAGCAAAAAAGGACAAATGTGCCCAGGACTATCTCCCATTTATTTTAGAATGTAGCTTTATTTTGGTTAGATTGGTCAAGATTTTTTAATACTCATCCCTTCTGACCATTGAGATTCGTTTTTGAGTGGTTAACATGTAATTTGTCACAAATTATCTCGTAAAAAAACAATTAGCTCTATAAATAAGGAAGCAATTTATCTCCAAAGCATACATAATCAACTCAAATTTTAGCTTTAGCATCTTGTATTGATAGACAATCAGTCTTCTTATGAAAAGCTACAAGAAGATTTATCTTTGAAGAAATTTAATCTCACAACAACCAAGGGTATTTTGGAGAATTTGAACAGCATTTTGGGAATTTACGACAAAATATTGGGGGTATTTTGGGATTTTTTAAAATTTTGGGTTATTTGGGGAATTATCACAAATTAGAGGGGTATTTTGTTTATCTTTCCTTATTTTGAACACCTTACCTAAGTGACCATTCATATTAGGAAGCCCCTTACTAGCCTTCTTGGAAAAAAACCATCACAAAGCACTGCATTTGGCTTAACACTAGAATATTGGTAACAGGAAACTTTCATGTCGACCTCGGACATTGTAGTGTCCTCTTAACTCAACAAATCCCTATAATTATTTGTTGAGATGCCAAGGAGCTTCTAAAGTGCTCTATATCCACAAAGCTAGCATATCACTTGAACAAAAATTTGGAACTATTTGGGGCTAGTGCTTTGACCTTTAGAGTTAGGTTTGAATATTAACATTGTAAAACCTAACTTGAGCCACAAAAACGTGTGTTGCTTTTTGACCATTTTTTATAAATTGGAATTAGATCATCCTACAAGGCAACTAGTGACCTCTAAGTGATACATATCTAGCATAGGTAGTTCTAAAGGTGTTTTTATGCTTATATTAAATGGAAAGCCCATGTATTGAAAATTCTCTATGCTAATTTACTAGTAAAATTCACATTTTGATGAATATTTTGGAAGTTCCTCATGATCAAAGGGCAATTTTGAGTGTGTTTATGAAGCTCTCACTATGTAACTCTTCTTCCTTGAGTTTCGGGCCAGCTAATATACTAAAATAGCAAACAACAAAAAGGCAAAAGTGATTTTTCATCTAGCCAAAATTATATTCATTTTGAGCTAATATATGTTGGCTTCAAACTGATAAATTTCACTCAACAAACATGGTACATTTCAAGCTTAGGTCCAAAAATAGGCGTCCATTGTCTATAAATATAGGCTTGGGTGTCAGCTTACATATATCTAGATAGCCAGTAAGCTCTAAAGGATACAACAAGTGATGGGTTCCTCTTCGTCAAGCAAGGTGAGTCTGCTCTTGAATACTATTAGCGGTGAACCTTTGTTGCTTGATTGCCCAACAAGATTTTCCATGGTGAATCCTAACAATTATGGGGGTAGTAGTAACAACAAGATGTTTTCCATCATTTTCATTCTAGATGGTGACATTCAGACTAAGGTGGAACATGATAAATTTGGTGTTGTTGGATAGCGATCACCGTCCAACTGATTTTAGAGGATTCATGGCAGACAAGGCAAGAGAAATTTGGAAAGCTATTCAAATTGTATTCAACGGAGAACCTGAGAATGCTATGGAAAGAAGTGAACATTCATGCTTGTTTTCTTGGGAGCAAAGCTTTCACATTCACACCATGCAGTACGTGCATAAAAAATTTCAAGATGAGCACAAGCGTATGTGTGAATTATGGCATTGTGCAAGGAGCAAAGAAGAGGCAACCAGCCTGTACAGAAATATACGAGCTTGGTGGGTATTTGAAACAGTGTATGATTGTAACTTGTTGCAAATGGATTGTTGGCTAGGTTGATGCCAAGAAGCGAAAACAGGCTGGGACAATAAGCTACGAGGAGGAGAATGCTTCACATCGACCTAAGTATCTCTCACAGAACATCTCGCGAAGTCGTGGAGGTGTCCAAGCAACTGCCAGAGTGGTTCGGTTAAGTAGTCAAAGAGCACGAGGGTGGGCCAGTGGTCGAGGAAATAGACATTCATAAGACAATGTGGGAAATCCGCCATACATCAAAGGGAAGCAAGGTTCAATGTCAAGGGTGGTTAGGATCTAGAGTAGGAAAACCCAAATTAAAAATGAAGAAACAGGTGGAGGTGTTGTTGCACCATCCTTTTGGGGTATTTGAACATGGAAAAGAGGGATGATAGTGCTCACGGTATTGGTTCAAAGGGACAATTCATGGGTTTTGCAATGATAGTGGTGGATCACACATGGTAGATCTGTAACACAACCACACAAAGCCCTGTAAGAGTCCTGAGTATATGGCCAGTGCAAAAGGGAACAAACATGACTGCTTCGGAGCTATTGGCATTAGAGATAGGAGGCTTCACACTAAAGAAGACAACAGTTATGAAAACAAGCAATGTGTGTTATCGGCTAGGAGTATCAATTCAAGCCTCCAAGAATTGAAATGGTAGTAACTATGGAAGCCCGAATTGTGCAACACATTGTTGTGAAGACATACATGCATGAAAAATTCTTGGTAGAGACATCTTCTTCACAAGTTCGGGGGGGGGGGGGGGGGGGGGGAGAGGTATGAAGTTCATATTGTGTAGCCCAATGTGTACATGTGGAGACTCTGTAGAACAAGTGGCACAAAGGAAACCATATATACCCTGCAAGCATATTTTCTTCATCTTCCTTTGCTATTTTGGCCTCGATTTAATTGGATTGGGAAATAACAAAGAAAGATCCCTCCAAAAAGCTCTCTCCACATAGGTTGTGGAAAGCTTTATCCATACAAACAGTATTGAACTAAAAGGCTTAGAAAAAGTTCCCTCCATTCCCATCCCCCTTATGAAGATCTTCAAGCACTATCCTTATCTGATGATAACCACTTTTGAGATCTATTCTACTAAAGTAGGTAGACCCTTGTAGCCTTTTGAATAGATCTTCTATCTTGGGAACACAAAATATGTTCTTTATTATGGTTATCCAATTAAGTGCCCAATAGTTCACACACATTCTATAAGTACCATGTTTCTTTCGTACTAATAGAATGGGTGAACAAAATGGAGATGAACTAGGCCTGACCATCCCTTTTTCCACAAGCTCGTTCACTTGACTCATAATCTCCTCTTATTGAGCAGGTGAGAATCAATAAGGAGTCTTATTAGGAGGTGAGCTACCAGGTAGAAGTTCTATGGAATGATCATCTTGTCCCCTTTTGGGAGGTAGCTCCTTAAACACATCTTAAAACTCATTTAGGAAACTAGAAAGTTTTAATTCCTCTTTAGTTTCAATTTTAACTTCATTAGGAACACATACATCTTTCTTAGACTCCTTGACAAAAACCATGTAGCAAGAAAGAGAGCTTTTCATTACTTTGTCTAAACATTAGGAAGGCAATGGGGTATAGGAGGGCCTCTTTATTTAGCAGTTTAATGAAATATTTAAAACTTCATCAAGCTTTAACCAAGGGCTAGAATGATGGGGTAGATAGCGTAGACATGCCTTTAAAAAAATACTTTTGCTTATTTTCTTGGGAAATATGTGCAGATTTTACAAGATCTGGTTGGAGTTACTCTCCCCCCAAAAGCACCTTTTCAATTTTCAAATGTTAAAAGTTTCCCTCTCTTGTTCCCTCTTGGTCTTCTCTCTTCTTGTTTCTCCCCTCCAAAAGTTTCCCTAGCTCTCTTTCTCTCCCCTCAGCTCGCTGAAAAGTGCAGATCTGCAATCTTTATCCCCACTCTCTCTCTCTCTAAAACGCCCTGCTATCTCTCTCTCCTCCTCTTCTCATGCTAGGGCATCTTTTTGTAAAGTAGCCTACCACACATCATTCTACCTCTGTAACATCTCCTTCTAGATTTTCAACCTCTTCCTCCATAACTACAACATCTCCTTCTAAAACTGCAACCTCTTCCTCCATAGCTACAACATCTCCTTGTACACCTGCAACCTCTTTCTCCATAGCTACAACATCTCCCTTTAGATCTGCAACCTCTTTCTCAATAGCTCCAACATTTCCTTCCAGATCTGCAACCTCTTTCTCCATAGCTCCAACATCTCATTCTAGATCTGCAACTCTATCTCCATAGCTCCAACTTCTAGGTTCCCAATCCACTTTTGCTCTCTTCCCAAGCTTCGATCTCTCTTTTGAGTTCCATGACCTCTTTCTTGACATGCAACATCAACTTTCCTACTCTATCTCCCTATCTCTTTTCAAAATCCTTTTCACAGTTTCTGCAACATCTCCTTCTTTATTGTGTGTATGTGTGTGTGTGAACTATGCACTATGCAAGTAATTTCTAGCAAGAGTGTACTTGCTCATAGCTACCCGGCAAAGGATTACGATGCAATAGAGATCTACTATAGATGGTTCCAATGTAGCAGAATGCAAGGGGGGTATGTAAGGCTTATGAAGGGGTTCAATGTTGGCAACGGATCCCAAGGCAAGTTTCAATTCCTGCAAAGCATGTGTTGCTAGTGTATTTTTTCCATGAATGAATTATTGGAGCTCTTTTTACTTTGAAATTAGAAGGATTCTTTCTTAATCATCTCTTGTTTTAGCAGATTCTCCTATATTCAAAAACATTGAAAACTGGTACTACTGCCTCCGAAAGATTTATTTGAAAGCTGCTATCAATGGTTGGAAAACTTGACTCCAATGCATTTCAGCAATGTAGGCCACAATATGGGTTGGTCTAAATTCAACAATGTTTGAATACTTGCTCTTGGAAGAGGTGAATTTTTGAATGTTTATATTGCAATCGAATTCAGCTATGGATTTAAGAAACTCACATTGTATTTAGCTTTTTATATTGTATATCTATGTGTTCATGTTTTATCTGTAGAAGGTGTATCGCAAAAGTTAATGACATGGAATTTCATGCCTGCAATATTTGAATAGTCAAGCCCTAGGGAGATATAATCAGTCACTTTGTGGCTCAATTGACCAAGAACCAACCAAGCCAAGATGGACATTCAAGTGTGGAACCAAATCTCAACAACCAAGAATCGGTTGAAAGTGTTTGCTAAACTTACAGGTGCAAAGAAAGGTGCTACAAATGGAAGGCAAGGCAAAGGGGCCAAAAGGCGGAGCAATAGAGTGGTAGTGAGAGAGAGAGCCTAGCTTTGTTCTCATGTACGAAACACTTAAGTACAAAACTCATATGCTAAGCCAGTGGGCTCATGTAATCGATTAATGGAATACAACCTTTACCATCTTATTGTGTCATCACTTTACTTGCAGTGAACTTTGTCATTGTTCTGAAGTTACTTTATGTTGTCATTCAGGTTAATTGTGTGCAAGTATTTGTCTTGAAATACTATTGTTTCCCTCATTTTCTAGGCCCCACAAAAATTTGTGTTGAGAACCAGGTTAGCCAAGAATGTTTGTAGTTGACACATTCTTGTACATAATTGGATATCAATAGTGGCTGGTGAAAAGATGGTCAGAAGGAACCATAAAACAAAGGAAAGCTCATTATTCGTATTTCTAAATAAAGGAAATCTAAATCTGAAATGTGAACATGAAACATATAGTTGCTAATAGTACAATTAGCCTTTATAAAAATTAGGAAGAGAATGGGATATAGGAGGGCCTCTTATTTGGAAGTTTAAGTACTTAAAACTTAATGAATCTTTGATTAAATGCTAGAATGGTGGGGTAAGTGGTGGACTTTAGGATATATGCACAAAAGTTCCTTGGATCAAGTTAGTGTCTTAAACCACTCAGGTCATGGTAGATTTTGATAATCTGACCATAACTTCCATATATAATATGAAATATTCATGGAAGTATATACGTTAAAAACATGATAAGACTTTTATTTGATTTCAAAGGACCCAAAAAATGGATTTTAAAAAAAATAGAAGCTATGCAATAAGTTGCAATTTATTACTGAGCCTAAATGAGTATTGAATTCCATCAATCTTTATTGAGACATCGTAGAAGCTTCACAACTATACTACATACATAAAATGGAATTTTCAAAAAAGTTTGAGCCAACTTAAAAAATATCCAACATACATTAATGATAGTGAAAATTCTTGCAATTTGACAAATTATTCTGTTAGATGGACATGGAAATGCATTAAGTATAAAGCTTGATTTACCCTTGTAATCCTTATTTTAGAAAAACACATTTTTAAGACCCCATAATGAGTAGAATCCATTGTACATAAGAAAAATCACTCACCGAACCAAAAATCAATCACCGGTCTCGAGCAGGTTCGTCGAAATATTCTCTTTGTCCGGAATATATTGGCTAGATTTTGGAGTGGAAAATTGGAGTTTTCCATGCGAGGCCATGTTCCGGGGGCAGATTATGGCCAAATCAGGCTTTTTTTGCACCAAAGAACCGCGTCGGGGGGTGTTCCAGTACTCAAGGGGTTTGTACCAAGCTCCGTGCGCCACGACGCACAAAATTCATGTTTGAACTGCAGAGTATGGCCAAATCAAGCATCTTTTCCACAAAAGAATGGTGTCAGAGGGGTTTTCGAGATCAGAGGGGTCCGGACCGAGCTGCGTGCACCACGGTGTGCATATGGTATGTTTGACGATCCCGAAAACCCCCCCGACGCCGTTCTTTTGTGCAAAAGATGCTTGATTCGGCCATAATCTGCAGTTCAAACATGAATTATGTACGTCGTGGCGCACGGAGCTTGGTATAGACCCCTCGGGTACTGAAACACCCCTCGATGTGGTTCTTTGGTGCAAAAGATGCCTAATTTGGCCATAATCTGCCCTCGGAACATGGCCTCGCATGGAAAACTCCAATTTTCCACTCCAATAATGAGGCATGTAACTTGATCATGGTGCAAAAAAAACCCATACTTTGATGGACCCAACAAGTCCCGAACGCAACACATTATTTTGAATTTTTTTCCAAGTGACCCCGTTCTCTCAGATAAGTAGACTTGTTACAAAGAGGGTACGCAAGACCAGACCCTCAGTGACCATGCCAAAGAAATTTTAAAAGAGGAAGAAGAATACAACTCAAACCACAAAGGAACGAGCAGTCCTATAGAGTCAAGAAAAAAGAAAAAGAACATTGTCCTTGCATGTAAACAACAATCACCTCCTCCCCCACCACCAATGAATAAGAATAATAGGAAAGGGAGAGCCATCATAGTCGGTTTGCATGATATACAAAAATATAAAAAGAGCATAAATTCCATAATTTCCAAAGCTCCATACTAAAGGCTGGAGTGTGAAATAATTATGAATTTTGCTTATACTACCGAAGTCCAAAAGTCTTTGAAAATATCATTTGACAAAAACAAATTGATGATCCTTGATCACCATTGCATGCAAATGCAACAGATGGAAGTCTAGAACCTCCATCTAGTTTTTAATTTATGTCGTTCGTCACACTAGAGTCATGTAGGAGCACAAGCTTCATTGAGGCCTCTTCATGCTCACTTATATCTTTAACCTCCCTATCTCTCCTCGTGCTTTTTCCTTTGTTCTTATCCCGCTCCGTTTCCTTAAGCACTAGCAAAGCTAGGCCCATATCCCAATTAAGAAATTGGATATATACCTATGCATCCCATGCCCACTTCAATGAGGCCATTGTGATCATCTACCTTCTAATCCCTCTTAGCAAACCCTTTAACAAATTTCAATAGGCAATATCAAAAATTCTTGCTAGATTTGTACACATGCTTTAGAAAATCAATCGACAATCATACGGTGTAAGTTGTTTAAAATGAGTTCATATTCACACTTGTGTGCCTCTAGGTAGTACTACATAGAATTCACTTAATTACTAAAAATTGAGTTTTAAATTATTTTTTGTGTGGAGAAGATAAATAGAGAACTAAACATGCACTTGCAAAATAATACAACTCTTGGATTCCATTTTCTAAGACATAATTACTTTTAATGTTGTAATGCTCAAAACTCAAAGTATTCATAAAATACCAAAATAATTACACCTATAAAATTGAATAAAAGATTAAAAGAGATTAAATTGAACTTTACAATCAATAATTATGCACAGAGTTGGGATGCAAAACAAAATTTCCATTAAGATAAGGCCCTGGAGCTTAAATTAAACTTTACAATCAATAATTATGCACTTAGTTGGGATGTAAAACAAAATTTCCATTAAGATAAGGCTCTGTGTTTGAGCTTGTACAATGATACATCACGAGAATGAGGTCCCCACAAGTAAAACCCTTCTCTTTTCTAGACCTTACAATTTTACTATCCACACAAAAAGAATACTATTCATGGATTGAGGTACTTGCTAAGATTGCTAATGTGCCAGTCATCATTGACACAACTATTGGGAACAATGTCAGTGTGGGGGAATATTTGAAGGTCCACAATCTCTTGAAAAACGATATTGGAGTCGATCGCCTCCCATCCTCCCATTGTTTGCTTCCATCTTCTGTATGGAAATTTCATTGACAAGCCTTGCTTTGCAATATGGTTTCTGCATACCAATTCTCACCAATAATAGAGAATTTGATGTGGCATAAGCATGGCCATAGAGGAATATCTCTTGTGAGGGAAGCTCTCAAGATAAATACTCTGCATATAAAAACTTGCCATCGTCCACATAAATAGCTTCAAAGCTGTCTGTAAAATATTCCATTGACTCCCACTCTGCAAAATTATATGGAAAAATATATGAAAGAAAAATACACCAAAATTATGCATATATTGAAGCAACCTAAGAGGTAAAAACATAAATGGTACAATCCAAAACATTTAAATAGAAGGAGAACATGTACAGTTTGCCAGAAACATAGGTTGAGGCAAAGACATGTCAAGCACCAATAGAGAAGCTATATACACATGTTGTACCTTTGGTAGATGCTTGCCATCTTGAGTTTTCTTTAAATCCATGATCTTCCCATTCCAGTGATGTGTCTGAGAAGCCACATGTTTGCTTGATACCTTGTGTAAACAGCATGAACTTAGCTGCATTTTCACCCACATAAATAACTTGTAGTCATGATAGCAAGTGAAACTGCTATCGTCTTGCACATTGGTGCAACTTATTGAGTTAACAAAACTCCCATGTTGACGAGCACCTAAAGAAGCCATGAAATCAATGCAACACATGCTTTCTGCTACAAATCTCTACATGAAAGATGGAAACAAAAACCAACATGGTGAGTGAGCAAAGATACGAGAACATTGGAAGTAGGAATGAAGCTCACTGTCCTTACCAATGCATAAGCCTAATAAACTTACCCAACAATGTCCCTATGCTAAACCTCCAAAATGATGTGGATGAGTGAGGAGAGATCATTTCAGAGCTAGATTAGGAAAAAGGACCGAGTAAGGTGTTGATGAAGATACTTAAGAAGCAATTACTACTTCAGATCTATACCTTCATGTAGAGTTTTGAAGGTGAGGTTGAGTGATTAACCTCACCTTCCCACCTAGATGAGGAAGAGGGACCAATGAAGGTGTTGATGAAGATACTTCAGAAGCAGTTGTGTTGCAGATCTGCAGCTTTCCATAGAGGTGTGAAGATGAGACTACGTTATCAATGGACAAGGGAGGTGTTGGTAAAGATACTGTAGAAGTATCCAATGTTGTAGATCTACAGCTTTTTGTAGAGGTGTGAAGGAAAGGTTGAGTGAGCAATGGAGAAGGGAGGTTTCAAACCTCTATTGCAAGAGGTATTTGGAGGGAAAAGTGGGCTTGAAGAAGAAGATGTAGGTTTCATAGCTAAAGGGGAGAGAGAGTAGATGTATCACCTTAGGGAGAGTAAAGAGGAGAGAGAATATCAGCACATTTTTTAAAAGATCCCTTTTTAGGGAGGGAGGAGGGAGTCAATAGCCTCTAGAGAGAGAAAGAGTGGGTTTTTACCCTAGCTTTATGGAAAAAGGTTCAAATTTTCTTATTTTCTCATTTTATTGATAAAGAAAAGACCCATCCACCTCTAGGCCTATAAGTTTGACCACTCAGTTTTAGAGCCTGCCACACCCACCATTTTCAGTCCACATGGTAGTCCACCATTTGCTCATTCCTTAATCTCATTTTTAATCCCATGGAAAATAAAGAGGCCCTTCTATACCCCATTCCCTTTCTGATGGTTTGAGTTTGTATAAAGAGGTATAGTGTTGCCCACACTATTAACATCCAATGCAACATCCTTGACTCATAGAAAAAGAGGACTTTTTTCTCTAGCAATCAAACCATGGTGCCCCTAGGATAACATCTTCATGCTTGAGTGGAGATATGAAGAAACCTTCTTTATCAACATAGCTTTGCACATAGAGCCTTAGATTCCCAATCAACGGAGTGACTGAGACCTCTTGCCCTTTCAAAGCTCCATTGGCTTGTCCCACATCTCCCATTTCAAAGTCATGAATTCCCAGCTTGGTAGCTAGCTCAACAAAAATAAAGTTGTCGGTAGAGCAAGGGTCAAACAATATGAAAGCGCCATGCTCTTTTACTTTTTCCCAAGCATAAGAGGGCGGTGATCCTTTGCAATGGCCTTCCTCTTTTAGAGCTTCCACCATGGTGGCTCTAGGAGGGTCATTACATTCACTTGTCTTGGGACATGCACGAGAAGTATGACCTTTCTCTCCACACATGAAACACTCGTTATCTTTACGATAACGTTCAACCTCTTTAGGAGAAAGTTTATGTTTATCTTTGTAGCCCTTTTCTTTTGCCTTTCCTTTTTTGTTGTTGTTGTTAGCCTTGGGGGAATACTGCATTGCATTGTTCTTCCCCTTTGTCTCATTTAATTCTTTGGCACCTATTGACATTGAGCCCTTCTTGGTCCCTTGTTGGAAATGAATCTCAAAGTGACCATAGTATGATGTATGACCTCTATAACAGTTTTAGTTCTTTGTAAAGTTGACACACTCACTCATCTCCTTCGATAGGCCATCACAAAATTGCTTCTTTAGTTTTGCAAAGTCTATCTTTTTGTAGATAGTGGCTTTGAGATGTCACATACTTTTGGATAGACTGATATGGGGCCATCTTCAAGATTTTCCATTTCATGAGGACTTTGTCTTTGGCATCACTTGTAAGGAATTGCTTTGTAATAGCAATCCTCAAGACTTTCCAAGTCTTTGGAGCTTCACCTTCACTATGTAGGCTTGCCCACCATTGACGGGATGACTTTTGGAAATGCATGGAAACATTTCAAATCTTTGAAGATTTCGAGAAATCTTCATCTCCAAAAGCTACATCAAATTATAGTGTTCGATAAAGACCAGCACTTGGTTGCTCTGAAGGTTTCATCATAGGGAAGAAATCTAATTTTCTCTCCTCTCACTTTGAATTTGTTCGACTTTTGTAACCTCTTCCATCTTGCATAACCTCCATTTACCCCTTCTCTTTTCTCTCTTGGGCAAGTCACTTTCCTTTGAGTCAAAAGATGGTGATTATGATGAATAGAAAGAGGAGGAAGAAGGAGAAGATGGTGAACACTTTCTTTGCTTCCTCTTGCTTGGATTTCTTTCTCCCTTGTACAAATTAGCATGGGAGAGAGTGCTTGTTGTGGACTATAACAATCAACACCTATCACATCTAAAAAAGAGACAGAACCAAGACTAAAATATCAATCCTAGAAAGCAAGTGACTTGACTAGGGCATGGAGGCATACCACGAGGTTTTCAATCTCTCATTTGAACACAATACACTCCACTTGGATGTTCAATATGTTTTCTATCTATTGGAGACCTGGATTCACCCCTCTAATTCTTTCATACATCCACATGCAAATCCACTAGCAAATGAACTTAAAATGAGTCCAAACTCAATAGACAACTTCCTTAGATTGTACATAAAAGAGCTGGATCATCAGACTCACAATCTGATATCGAGGAAAAAATGCAATTTTCTCCATCAGGCTAGATGCAAGTCGTCATTTAAGATTTTGAACTTGCCTACAAAGTTCTTCTAAGTGTCGAGAACCTTGAATAATTGACAGAATCATAATACGGCATTCATATAGTGAGAAATTTCACCTGGAAGCTTGTAGAAGTTGTTGCTTGGTTTTGCAAAGCGGTTGCAATGTAGGTATCCACACGTAGAGCTCGATGAGATGAACACAATGGTGCCCTTAGAATTTCAATGTGACAACCATGTGGTGCAGTGCAAAGAGACGAGTTCACAATAGAAAGAACGCGATACACAATGTATAGGAGAACCTTATCTGCTCTCTTTTTTCATAATAATGCTCATGCCAAAAACTTTACAAAAGTGCCTTTTATACCTTGGCTCCGGGTTTTATGATACAAATGATGATTTTTTTTTGCAATACTTACAGAAATTACATCTCAGGATTTAAAGTTACAGAACGATAGCATATATGGATTTTGGCAAAAATATTACAATTTTATTGGGATTACAAAGATGATGAAATTGCTCTTAGTACACACTAGGCCCTCATTGTTGTTGGAATCTTCCAATAATGCTTGATAAATTCCTCTTCTTTTGGAAGGAGTAGGTGACTGCCATTCCACCATCTTCTTGGGAAGCATCACTTTCAGAGGTAGATGGAGTATCACTTTCATACCTCTTCCTTGAAAGTTCAGGGCACACTTCTTCTTCTCAAATAGTTTGCCTTGGAGGTCCCTCCAGCATGTCCTCCTCATTACCCAAAGAGATTCCTCTTTTGGAGGTCTTAATAGGAGGCCTCAAGAATTCTTTCTTCTTGGGAATTTGTGGAAACTTGAGATTGAAGGGCTTGAATTTGGCTTTGAACCTCCTCTTGCAATATAGGGTTTCCCATTGCTTCTGAGGTCTTAATAGGAAGCCTCACAAGAATTCTTTTTTCTTGGGCATTTGTGGAAACTTGAGCTTGAAGGGCTTGAATTTGGCTTTGAAGCTCCGCTTGCAATATAGGGTTTCCCATTGCTTCTTATAACTTGTCAACAAGGTAGTTGACGACTCAACAACCATCATCAAATGTTATACCACAAAACAAATCTAAGTTGTCAATATTAATTACATTCTCTTGATTATATTGGTCCATGATTAAATTTTCTTATGTGCTAACTCTTTCCTTGGCACTTCCAAAACTTTATCTACCACTCCTCTTATCCCTTGAAATTAGCACTCAAGTAACTACACCCCTGGTTTAAGAGTATTGGAGTGGCTTTAAGAGTGCGAGACTGGCATCGATTCCTATCGGGTGACTAATAGTGCAATGATTATTAAGCTGTAGGAAAGTCCCAAAATACTCCATTATTAAGATCATAGATCTTGATGGTGTCCCCCTACCATGTATATAGGCATACCAACCAAGTTAATAAATCGAAGTCCCACTTACCTCTTGCAATGAAAAACTCCAACCTTCCATAGATTACTCAAGGATTTCTCTTTTTAGGCAAGAAAAGAAAACCTTGGCTCTGATACCAATGTTGGAGAATTTAACACTTACTTTTAGATTTAGAGGAAATTAACAAATGAAAGAAGAGAGTTTTCCACCCACACACACACACACACACACACACACACAAAGAGAGAGAGAGAGAGAGAGAGAGAGAGAGAGAGAGAGAGAGAGAGAGAGAGAGAGAGAACATAGTTTGTGTCGGGCTGATTTATTTACACAAGTACACATTAAAAACACTTTAGCCATGCACACAATTCAAAGAGAATAACCAGTCAAGATTGAGAACTCAATGAAGACAGGATTTTCTTGGAGTTGGTCCCCCCTCCAAAAGGACTTGTATTATAATCCTCTCAAAAGACAGCTTTGTTACAATACATGTTTGTGCTTTTGCAAAGCCTTGCTTGAATCAAGAAGATGGTATCTTCAAGATTCCATGGTATAACCCTCCTTCCTAAACCCTAAACACCCCCAACAGGGAGAAAGAAACTGCAAGACAAGCGAAAGATGAAGGTGGAAAGAATTAATTTTCAACCAGGAGAATATATTCTTTGTATATGTTTTCTCATGGACAATCTATTAGCATAGCAGTAATATAGTAATGGTGATGGAGAAGAAGAAACTTTTATTGACTTGGATTTTCATCCATAGCCAAGAGCTTGAGCATAGAGTCTGTCTAGAGAGAGAGAGAGAGAGAGAGAGAGAGAGATAGATTTTTTTATCTTTGGTACTTGAGAGAGTGTACTGTGAGAGGAGAAAGAGCTTAAAAAATGCAACGGCCCTCTCTTATATTGCTATGCAAGTGTGCAGCTAGACTTGAATTAGAATGCTTTACACTTGACCAATGACGTGGGAAAACCTCCTAATGCAACTCAAGCATGCCCAACACTTGTCCCCTCTTTCCTTGCATGCTAGAACTCACCCTTCCCTTCTTGGGACTCTTTTTGGTAGGTGGAAACACCACACACACACACACTCACGCAAACTTGTGATGTTTACTAAACAAAAGTGTAGGGTACTTTAGACATGTGGCTTAGTTAAGCTTAGTAAACCAAGACTGAGTCAACTTACTAAATAAGGAAGGGTTGATATAACCTTAGTCTTTAGCTTTCCCTTTTATTTAATAAAAACCATAATCTTACCTTTTATTAGCTCAGGTGCAAGACCTTTGCACAAATCTTAGAGGCTTATGAAGTTGACCTGAGGCTATAGCCTACGTGCTAATTTAGGACTTGCTAAATTAGGATAAACTTTGAAAAAATAAAACTCACCCTTTGGGCTTTGAAACTTTCACCTCTTGTGAAAAACCTTAGCACAATGCTTTGGAGGCACCACCAAGCTACTCCCAAAACCTGCTAAATTTAGCTATTTTATGGCAAGTTAGAATTTCTCCTAATGCTTCTTAGACTTCATACTTAGAGTGTAAAGAGTTATTCTAATGACTTGAGCTTAGGAAAACCACTTTCTATTTTTACACTCCTATAATTTCTCTCAATCATCTCCTTTGTCATGTAGCTTTGATCAAGGCTTTTTGTCTTACATTTATCCTTCCTATGACTAAGATAAACCACTTTCTATTTTTACACTCCTATAATTTCTCTCAATCATCTCCTTTGTCATGTAGCTTTGATCAAGGCTTTTTGTCTTACATTTATCCTTCCTATGACTAAGATAATTAGTTAGCAATTACCCTTGCTCTTTTATGGACTTTCCTCTTTTGGTCCCAAGCCTTGATCGGTTGTCCATTAGCATTTAGTCAATTCACTTGTTCTCTTTTTATTTTCCCTAGATTTAAGTGGCCAATTTAAGTTGGAAAATAATTTTAGAAGGTTAGAGATTAATATTCATGACACACTTCCTTTAAACTAATCAATGGATCTATTTTCTGATTGATCAATACCCTTTGAGAGTTATTCACTCTGGTGAGTTGGGCTTTATCTTCATCCATAGCTGAATTTTGTGCTTTCAGTTTCTCTATTTGCTTTTGTTGAACTTGCATCGTCTTACTATCATTTTCTTATTGTGCTTCCATATTGAGCACATGGTCCTTGATGCGTAAATTTTCCCATCTATGTTCTTCAAGTGTGATCCTGGACTTTTGAAATTCGGCTTCCAGATTGCATATATCAAATTGTTGGATAGAGCCTTGAGCTTCCATCATTTGTCCTATCACATTCACTATGATATTCTACCTTGTCTGAATGGTGGATACACATCAATTTTTTATGGTGTCCATGTCTGTCTTATGTGTTTCATATGTAATAACATGGGTTCGGTAAGGCATTGGTGATTTTCTAGATGTGTTGATTACCAGATTGCCTTTCATAGGTTTCTTCTGCAAGATGTGTAACCTGTCAAGGATCGTGTTCTTGGATGGAAGAGATGACTACTGATAGTTGCTCAGCTAACAGGAACATCATCATCATTTTTTTATCTCCACATATTGTATCGAAACCTCATTCATTGATTAGAAATCTCGTAAAATTCCAAACTTGTTGTATCACAATTGATTGCCAAAGAGTGTAAAGGGGCCAAGGGCTTCCACAGTTGTAATTATTTGCAGTTCCTAGCCTTATTACTGAGCCAAACTAGCTCAGGATCCATTTCTTAAACCTTGGCTAAGGTATAAAAGCTAGTTTTATAGATTTGACTAGAGTTTTGGATAATGAAAGTGAGCGTATGTTCCATTACTGTATGTGAGCTCTCTTCTGTTTCATCTCTTTGTGTCTCCTTCTTGTGGTGTTGCATTGCGATTCTGCTCGCAATAGGTGAAAACTCTTCCATTCTACTTAACTTTCTCCTTGTGGTTTTAGTCATGTCAGTCTACAATTTTTTTTCATTCCTTACACACCATACATGCATGAAAACTGGTTTTCAACCATAGGAGTAGACAGAGCACGTCTTAAGGCTGCTATAGAGTGCTTCGAAGGCCGGAACCGACCTACCCAAGATAGGTTGTTTATCTTTGATGCAATTGTGTCCAAGTGTCAAAAATGGCTTTTGAGCATATGACACTAGTGAGGATACTCTGCACATTCTAGGTATTAAGTTTTGTTGCATTTGGATCATTGTAGCTACACGAAATCATCGTATTAGACTTGTGGTAAGAAGGTTAGCTTTTGGTGTTTGACACACATCTGAGACCGTTCTAGGTAAGAACACACAAGACTTGGGTTTTCCAAGAAATTATCTATCTCTTGTAGCCTCATGTGACTAGTCGGGTCAGCTACGCCCCACGGATTGACATTTTATGTATGTGGTTCTTGCTTTGCTAGCATCGATATGGTGAGGCTTAGCAGTTGGCTGACATTTTGGCACAGTTTCCAATGATGAGACAATCTAGACTAGAGAAAAACCCAAAGCATTCATTCAAAATTCCATTACTTCCTCTAGTTTTGACTAGAGTAAAACACTTTTTGACTTTATCACTATTGAGAGGTGCTTGAGAGTAGGGATACTCGAGAATGATTGTTGGGGGTACCATCGTAGCATAGCTCCAATGACCAACAAAATTATCAATCCGGAGAAATGAGCTACCCGGATAGGGCATGGAAACACTCACACGATTAGTGAGCTAATCATGGCAACACGAATGGTGACTGTAACATCTTAATGGCTTAATAACTTATGTGTAGTGGAAATTAGCATGAACATAGTGGGCATTTCATTAGAATGGATTCCTAATGAGAATTACAAGAGTGCTTGGGTGGAGAGAGCAACAAAAAGCATAACACCTAGTTAGATAGAATCAACAATACTTTCAAAAGAGAGAGAAATTAAGCTATTGACAACAGTTGAGGAACGGATTTTCATGGAGCTGGTCCCCCCTCCAAAAGGCTTTGTATTATGGTTTCTCCAATAATACCAACCATTTATAGCTAGCTTGAGGACCTCCCTTCTTGAGCAAGAAAAGAGAAACCTTGTGCTCTGATACCAATGTAACATTTTAATCGCCTAATAACTTATGTGTAGCGGAAATTAGCATGAACATAGTGCGCATTTCATTAGAATGGATTCCTAATGAGAATTACAAGAGTGCTTGGGTGGAGAGAGCAACAAAAAGCATAACACCTAGTTAGATAGCATCAACAATACTTTCAAAAGAGAGAGAAATTAAGCTATTGACAACAGGGTAGGACCGGATTTGCATGGAGCCGGTCCCCCCTCCAAAAGGCTTTGTATTATGGTTTCTCCCATCAAGAGAGACATTGTACAATACAATTCTTTGTGTTCCTTCAAGACTAGCTAGTGCAATGAAGATGCAAGCTTCATGCACTAAGCAAAACACTTAGTAAACACAACTTTAATTATCCCCGTTCTCAGACCCAAGACCTCACACACCTTCGAAGATGGTGAGAGCTAGCAGGGTATGAGAGTAGATTGAGAGGAAGAAGGAGTATCTTACGAGAAAGGTGTACATCTCCTCACATAATCACTCATATTAGAATAGCTTAGCTTAGTAATTAGCTTGGTAGAGGAGATGAGCATGCATTGAAGCTTGGCTCTTGGTTGGATTTGCATCCACAAGCCAAGAGTGTGTGATGAGCTCTCCATTAAAGCTTGGGAAGAGATAGTCTTCTTTTCTTCTCACATAGGCTGTGTGAGAGTGTGTGGGCGAGCCCTCTCGCTATTTACTCTTGCAGGCTCCCCATTGGACCTCCCCAAGTCAAGCCAATGGCTATTAAGCAGCATAAGTGATAGCCTTCTGACATGTTCTATCTCACAAGCTTGGAGTGGGTGATGAGCTCTCCATTAAAGCTTGGGAAGAGATAGTCTTCTTTTCTTCTCACATAGGCTGTGTGAGAGTGTGTGGGCGAGCCCTCTTGCTATTTACTCTTGCAGGCTCCCCATTGGACCTCCCCAAGTCAAGCCAATGGCTATTAAGCAGCATAAGTGATAGCCTTCTGACATGTGTCCCCCTTTCCTCTTTTGTGAGAACTTAATCAATTAAACTTAATTGATTTAAATGAATTAAATCCCCATTGGACCTTTCCCCATTGTGACCAATAGGAATTAAGTAGCCCATTGGGCTGCTCAATTCTTATTGGACGGGCCTTCACGGGCTATCCAATAATCATCCAGGAGACTTAATTTTCATTGGTTCTTTTTATTAAGTGTTTTTAAATTAATTAAACTAGATTTACTCTAGCCTAATTCTCATTGGTCCACCTCCAAGGCCATCCAATAGGAATTGGGCACACCTTGTGGGCATCTGGCCTAGGGAGCTGACATGTGTCCCTCATTCCCTTTGTGTAAAGGGAGCTTGTGTGTGTGTGTGTGTGTGTGTGTGGCTTTCTCTCTCATCCCCTAGAAGAAAGCCTCGCCCCCTCCCATGCAGGGATATGCAAAGACTTTTTTTTACACACACAAAGCATCCAATTTCCCCTAGGGTTGACCTTTGGACACAACCTTTGAATTTTGGAACCTTAGCATTTTGGAAGTCTTAATGGGCTGAACCTTAGGGTCTTTTTAGCCCATTGTTTCACATGGCTCTTTTGCAGATGGCCCCCCCTTTGGATCCCTATTTTCCCTCCTTTGGATCCCTACTGTGGCCGGTCTGCTAGCTTAACCAATATTCTAGCTTTTTCTCCCCTGGCACTTCCCCATATTCAATGATCAGTTTAACATGAGAAAATCATTTAGGAGAATTAGATATTGATTATTATGACAGTGACTCTATGATATGAGCTTCTCGGCTTATGGAGGAGCTAAGCCACAATGATTGGCAATCTCCACATCCACTTCCCTTCACCTCCAATCAACCCAATCACACACACTAACGATTGCAAGACGCACACATTGACACTAATACTATCATGCAACACACTAATCACAAGCACACACACACACACACATAGATCTATCGAGCATCACACTCCAATCAGATCTACATGCACACACAAGCAAAAGGATAATCACATAAGATTAGAGAGGGATTAACCACCAATTAGTTACAATCTAGCTAATCAAAGCATCATAGACAATCACAAGAAGTATGAGAGAGGCATAGTGAAAGAAGATTAAGAATTAATTAGTGTTATGTTAATCAAGTCACATGAGCAAGGAGAAGATAAAGGACTCCATAGCCACACACCTCACGATCTCTCACCAAAGAGTGGTCTCAACAAATGAGCTTGAGAACCCTAATTTATTTTACACACTGCCTTATATACCTAGGGTAAAATATGCAATGTTTGGGTACCCAAGGCCTTTAGGGCTTCACCACTTACTAAATCTGCAACCTAGGCACACTAACTTATCTGTTCTTTACATCTTGGAACTCCCATTGAGCCCATAACACATTAAAAATATTACAATGGCTTGAAATAAATCAAGAATTTACAATACATGACCATTTTGGGAAAATGTGAAAAATGTGTAACTCCAATCTTTCTTGCTTCTTCATGTTGTTCTTCGATGTGAATCCGTAAGGATCGGGCCTTTAGCAACTTTTGTTAACTGACGTCGACACAGTTAACATTCCCCCTTTCCAATTTTAGTGCCCGTCCTCGGGCACTATTGAAAAGTGTTCGTGGAGGCTGTGGAAGGTTTATGATTGGTTGTTGATGGGCTGATCGTTTTCATTTGTCATTCGATGTGTTGATGAGGTTCAATTTGTTGTAGCATCTTGATTGGTTCAAATATGTCTGATGTGAGAGATGATGTTGCATTTGTCCATTGTAATAGCATAATGATGAGGCTGCTATTTATTTATGAAATGTACGTACAAGGGAATTAGAACGATGACATTCTAAATTAGGGTCTAATATGTGTCTAATGCATATGTCCAATGATGAGACATCCTATATGCATTCATACAAATGCATGGAAACAATATGTTGTGCAAGAAAGATTTTGAGGTATTCTTCAGAAAGATGGTGTAGCTATAAAAGCATATGACATGGCTTTGCAAGCTGGCACCCCTTTAAGAATGGTTTTTGTTGTTGAGGATGTGTGCTCTCATCTTACTGTGCACTGTGCGTGAGTGTTGGACTCTACAACACTCCACCATGATTAAGTTAATAGACTTTGACTCTTATGCTCATCTCATCCAGCATGAGCGACACAAATTAAATTAGCTCAACTCTTCTAGCTTGAGTGTAAGCCTAATAACTACTACTCTTAGCACAGAGTTTATTATGACTTGAAGCTTTGGGACTAATGCTTTGCTCATTTTATGGCTTAGCAGCCTGACTCTGACTATGCCAAAGAGTGTTTTTTGCACCCTGGCAACTTGATTTTTTACATTCTTGTGCTTAATACAAACATTTCTTCAGGTGAAAGTAAGCTTGAATCCTCAAAAAGAGGACTAGTGAAGAACCAAGTTGGCATTGAAGGTTCTTTTGCCATTCTTGTTTTATCTTCTACAAATCTGCATTGGCGTGACTGTGAAGACTCCATTATATGTTTAATTCTCCAATTAGGCCTATTGTAAGAAGTCGTTGATGTTTTTGTAGGCCTTTGTTCACTGTCGGCATTTGGATTTTGACTAGGAGCATTGGAAGACTTAGGAATCCAAATCTCTTGAGGACCTTTGTATCTCCTTTGTTGACTTTGCTTCGCTCTCGGTCTTGTTGGGTTTTTGAGATCTTCATGCAAGTATGGTGTAGTTACAATTGGCTTGTGGTTGACTCGTAGCCAAATCTTTGTTCTCTTACCTTTACCCAAGCATGTCCATAGAGGAGATACATTGTGATGAGCATCCTCTTCTTGAATTTTGACCAAGGTAGCTCTAGGAGGCTCATTACGTGTATTCTTGTGGGGCAAGCACGATAGGCATGCCCTTGCTCCCCGCACTTGAAACAACGGTTATCTTTTTGATAACGCTCTAGCTCTTCAAGAGAGAGTTTATTTTTGCCTTTATAAACTCCCTTCTCCTTAGCTTTGTTGTTTTTGATGTTGCCTTTGGGAGACTTTTGGACGTTGTCCTTCCCCTTAAGCTCGTTATAGTCCTTGTTTTTCATGGGCTTAAGATTTATCTTAGCCCCTTGTTGGAAATTGATTTGTGAAGACACCATGGTATGGTGTATGACCGCATATATGGTAGGTGGCCTTTGGGAGTTAACATACTCCACCATATACTCAGTTAAACCTGCACAAAACTATTCTTTTTACTCTCCAAAATGCATCTTTTTGAAGACAGTGGCTTTGAGATGTAAATCCAAAACTTGTCTACATATTTATGAATAGATTCGTAGGGAGAGAGCTTCAAGCTTCGCCATTCGGTGAGTACTTTGTCTTTGGAATTGGTAACCAAAAATTGCTTCATGATGGAAGCTCTTAAAGCTTTCCATGTTTGTGGAGCTTCACCGTTTGCCCTTAGGCTAGACCACCATTGCCCGGTGGACTTTTGAAAATTCATGGCTACATGATGTAGCTTAGAGGACTCCGCAAAGCCCTCATCTCCAAATGCCGCATGGAATTGTTGTATAAAGGCCAAGACTTTGTTCGTAGCACCAAAGGTGCCATCGTAGGTAAGGAAAGAGGTGTTCTTTCCTCCCTCTTTGAAATTTTTGAGCTTTGACGACTTCTTTTAGGCGGCATAGGATTTCCTATGGCCTCTTCTTTTAGGTGGTTCAAGAGATGCACCATCACTTTCTTCAAAAGAGGAAGAGTATGAGGAGAATGGAGAAGAGGGTGACCTCCTTCTCGTCTTTTTCTTCCCTTGTTCCTCCTTGTATGCACAATCACTTTCTTCAAAAGAGCAAGAGGATGAAGAAGATGGAGAAGAGGGTGAACTCTTTCTCGCCTTTTTCTTCTCTTGTTTTCTCTCGTCCCTCTTTGAATTTTGGTGTAGAGAAGTATGCGATGGTCTTCTCCGTTTAGGGGGGTGTTGGCAAGCATTTTTCCCGCTGTCTTCGTGGAGCCATTTCCGTCGAGGTGGCAGGAGACTCACTTCTTTCTTGTTCTTTTGGTGGGGGCTCTACCGTTGAAACTTGGGTTCTCCTTTGGGAAGGAGATGCGTCATTGAGTAGTAGATTTTTGAGCCCTTCGTACGGATCCTCTTCTTCTTCCCTTATCGGAGAGAGTCCTCTTTTGGAAGTCTCACCAGGAGCTTTCCTACGTACTCTCTCTTCTTGGTGGGGAGTTTGGAGAATACCATGGGTGGGAAATTGATGTAGCACTTCACCTTGGAGGGATGGGTTGCCAGGGCTTGTTGAAGCCTAGAAACAAGATAGTTTACAAGCATAGGGGAATCATTAGTTGCTCTTTCAAAGCTATCAACATTCATTTCAATCTCTTTTCCCTTGTCAACCATACTACCAAATTTTAGGTGTAAATTTTTACTTGTACTTTGGCACTTCAAGCCCTAGTTGCAACTCCTCTTTACCTTCAAAGATAAGCACTCAAGCATCTATACCCATGGTTGGAATATTATTAATTTCAAGGAATAGAAGAGAGGGTTCTACAGAGCCCAGATAGCACCAGTTCCTGTCAAGTTTCTAATAGCTCAATAATGGTTATGCCATAGGCAAGCCCCATAGGACTCCATTATTAAGACCATAGCTCTCGACAGTATCCCCAATAACTGCATAAAGAAGGGGTGCTTCAAGGATGAACAATCCCTATTCTACTTACTCTTTTGAAATTAATAACACCAACCATTCATGGCAAGCTTGAGGACCTCTCTTCTTGAGCAAGAAAAGAGAAACCAATAGCTCTGATACCAATGTAACATTTAATGCACTAGTAACTTGTGTGTAGCTGAAATTGATAACATAGTGAGCATTTCATTAAGAACAAGTTCCTAATGAGCATAGAGAGAGTACTTAATTTGACAAAGCAACATAAAAGTTGAGGTCCGGATTTACATGTAGCCGATCCCCCCTCCATAAAGGCTTTGTATTATATCTTCTCCCATCAAAGGAGACTTTTGTACAATACAATTATTGTATTCTTTGACAACACTTGTTGGTGCAATGAAGATAAAATCTTCATGCACCAAATTATGCTTGAAAAACACACCTAGTGTCCCTAGCCTCAGTCCCAAGACCTCACACACCTTCAAAGATGGTGAGAGCTAGAAGGGAATGAAGATATATTGAGAGGAAGAAGAGATATCTTACGAGAAAGAAGTATTCTCCTCACATAATCACTCTAATATCATAACTTAGCTTAGTAATTAGCATGGTAAAGGAGATGAGCATGCCACTAAAGCTTGGATCTTGGTTGAATTTGCATTCCATAGCCAAGAGTTGTTGGTGTAGGGCTCTACTTCTCAATGCTTGGAGAAGGAGATGGAGTTCTTGCTCAACACATAATACGTGTGTGTGTGTGTGTGTGTGTGTGTGTGTGTGTGTGTGTGTGTGTGTGTGTGTGTGTGTGTGTGTGTGTGTGTGTGTGTGTGTGTGTGTGTGTGTGTGTGTGTGTGTGTGTGTGTGTGTAGAAAAGTGTGTAAGTCTAAAAATGCCAAGCTCTCTCTCTTGGTCAGCGACCCCTCTTGATTTTTGATCATGCTGGACTCTCATTGGCTCCTGCAAAGCTTAGCCAATCTTAAATTAAAGCATAATTGATAACCTTGTGACATATGTCCCAATTTTCCCTTTTGTGAGAGCTTTAGGTAATTAAATAATTCAGCTAAACTCTCAGTGGACCTCTTAGTCTTCTAGCCAATAGGAATCAGGCAAGCAAATGGGCTGTTGAATGCTCATTGGACCCCTTAGTAGATTGTTCAATAGTCTTCTAGGGAGCTTAATTTCTATTGGTTCTTTTATCAAGAATTTTTAAATTGATTAGACTAATTTTACTCTAGCTTAATTCTAACTGGTCCACCTCTATGGCCATCCAATAGGATTTGAGGGGAGGTTGGGGCCAACTGGCCTAGGAGTCTGACATGTGTCCAGTATTCCGTTTCTGTAAAGGGGAAGCCTTGGAGTGTGTGTGTGTGTGTGTGTGTGTGTGTGTGTGTGTGTGTGTGTGTGTGTGTGTGTGTGTGTGTGTGTGTGTGTGTGTGTGTGTGTGTGTGTGTGTGTGTGTGTGTGCGTTTCTCTCTCATCCCATACTCTCTCTCGCCCCCTCCTTGATAGGGACGTGGGAAGACTTTTTAGTCTTCCCATATCCATCCAATTTTCCCCTATATTGGCCTTTGGACAATTGAATTAAAAAAATAGGAACCTTAGCCTATGGAAGTCTTAATGGAGCTGAACCTTAGGTCTTGTAAGCCCCATTGAAGCACATTGCTCTTTTGCAGGCTGTCCCCCTTTGGATCCCTATTTTCTCTCCTTTGGATCCCTTCAAAGAACGGTCTAGCAGCCTTACAAAAATTCTAGCTTTTACTCCCCTGGCACTTCCCCATATTAAATGATCAGTTTAACATGAGAAAATCATTTGGGAGTTTTAGATATTAGTTTTTATGACAGAAAGGGATAGAGGAGATCCCTTAGTTGAGGATGATTGGCCAAACTACCTCTGGAACGAGTTTGGGAACTGAAAGCCCAGAGTTTGACTTTGAATTTACCTCCAATCAAAGAAGTATGACTAGATCAACCACCCATGGAACTAGATGAACAATCTTTGTATGGGAATTTGGGATCATAGCAGTCAAGATTACCAAAATCTCAAACACTACAGACACTTCCTTCATAATTTGGTGAAAAGGAAGAAAAATCATTGGTGTGTAAAACAAAGAAGTTAAATAGACCAAAGCAAACTTTAATTGAATTTGCAATCAATTATGTTGATTCCTATCCAATGCACAATCATATCGGGTGAGATGCTTAAGATACGACCACATCTATCAAAGGATATACAGTTTACCATGGAAAAGATGGGCTTAAAGGGGGTAACCCAAGAAAACCTAGAGAAATTTCAAGACGAGAAAGTGCGGGCTAAAATTTTCAAGTCAGTGCCCATGAACAAAGTTGGGGATTACTGTGAAGGAAACGAAGGAAACACAACCCTTGCGGTACAATACAATGATATAACGACCATGGCTATTTTGAAGAGTGGAGCAAGCATTGCCATAGCAATGAAAGCTCTTTGGAAAGCCTGGGGAAAATTAGCACTTAGACAAACACGAATGAAATTGCAATTGGCAGATGGGCATATCAAGAAACCAATGGGCTTACTAAACATGTGATAGTCAGCTCTTGTGGAATTGACTACCAATACACTTTGCCATTGTAGATTTTGGAAAAAAACTCAATTATGAAATCATCCTGGAAAGACCTTTTATGAGACAAATACCATTGATCTAGGATTGGGGGAACAATTAACTTTACCTGAAACAAGTTGGGTCAGTTACTTGGGTAAATTTGAAGGATCATTTTTACAAGCATGTTTTGAAAACACCAATCTAAGAGTTGGATTTGGAAACCTCAGCGAAAACTAACTGCCATCATGGATATGTAAAGACACTCCAATTTGGATGTGTGGTGCTTTTGAGTGTGAGAGTTTACAAAGAGAAGATTGCATACTAGACCGAGAGGTAAACAATGTGGGATACGTACGTAAACCCTTTCCTGAACACTTTTTTGAACCATTTGAGTGGACTCAAATTCTGGCTACTATGGACGTATGCATTAACGAATCCACACCCACCCACTTTTGTGATGAGGAGGGTTACGACATAGTTCCTATTCAAATAGTAACTATTGAACTGATAAAGTGACATCAGGTTTTCTTTGATCATTATTATGATGCCACGGATGAATTAGAGGAGGAGACACTCACAACGAAAAAAACAGATTCTCAACAAAAAGAACATGTGAGAGCCAAACTGCTACTCAGGGGAGGAGATCTTTTTGAGTTTCCAAAATACCATCATAGACACCAACAAAGGTATCGCAAAAAACAAAAATAAAATGAAAAAGAAGTAGTCAAAACCAACAATAGAGAGCAGAACTCGATTCTTGATGATGATAGATGCATTGGATTGCATCAAAGACAAAATAACAGGAAGATATCTAGCCGTGAAAAACACAGACTCGTGCACCAAAACAAAAAAAAGCCTGACAAGAATAAGGAAAATGCCAAACTAATTGACCTCACTGAGCCTAGGGATGTCTTTTCTTGGTCCCACAAAGATCTCAAGGGAGTGGATCCTGAGACATGTCAACATACTATCCCTATGAGAGATGATGCTAAACCGAGCAGACAATGACCATACACCTACAATGAGACATTTGCTAAGAATATTAAGGAAGACATAAAAAAGCTCACGGAAGAAGAATTCATCTACAAAATAGAACACATTGATTGGGTATCACCTATTGTGGTAGTGCCAAAAAAGAATGACAAACTCAGAGTGTGTGTGAACCTCAAGAAGGTGAATCCAACTACCATACGAGATAATTATCCTCTTCCTATCATGGCTTATGTTCTAGGACGATTAGCTAAGAAAGAAGCTTATAATCTTGAATGGATTCTTGGGTTACAATCAGTTATCCATAGATCCCAAAGATCAGCACAAAATGGCTTTTGCCACAAAATGGGAAATTTTTTCTTACAAGGTCATGCCTTTTGGACTGACCAATGCACTAGAAACATTCCAGCAAGTAATGAGACACGCTTTTAAGGAATATACATGGAATTTTCTAGAAGTTTACATGGACAATATTTATGTGCATTCTACAAAAAGAGAGAGCCATTTCAAACACTTACGGTGTATCTTTGAGAAATGTAGTCTATATATTGGACATATTGTATCAAAAAGATATGGAAAAAGTAATAGTAATTACCAAAATGTCAAGACTGACAAATGTCAAGGAAGTTCAGGCATTTATGGGGCACTGTGGCTATTACCGTAGATTCATCTACATGTATGCAGTAATTGAAAAACCCATTTATGGCCTTATCTTTCAATTTAAATGGACAAATGAATGTGAGGAGTCATTCCTGAAGCTTAAACAAGCTTTGACATTAGCATCAATACCGAAGACTCTAGATTGGGACAAATTTTTCCATGTGCATGTCGATGCTTCAAATTTTTCTATTGGTTGTCTATTAGCTTAGCCAAGAGAGGGGACAATGGATTTTTCTATCTCCCATGCTAGTAGACAACTAAATTTAGCGGAAAAGAGCTACACCGCCACTGAAAGGGAAGGCCTTGGAATGGTGTATTCCGTTAAGAAGTTTCAACACTACTTGTTATCTAACAAATTTGTCTTTTCTGTGGACCATCAAGCCTTGATCTATCTGGTGAACAAGCCCTTCAATAAAGGAAGAATAGTAAGATGGTTTATCATCCTACTCGAGTTTGACTTCGAGTTTGACTTGACAGTTTTAGTAAAAAAGGGCACCACACACCAAAGAGCAGATCACCTTGGGGGAAGCACCAAAATGGGTAGATGATGATTTGCCAAATGCTTATCTGTTCTCTATGGAAATGGTTCCTAGATGGTCGAAAGACCTTGTATCTCTAATGACCATAGCTCTCCCATAGCACTTACCACTTTCCATTACACCACTTCCAACGTGGCTTTGCTAAGTGGGTAATGGTTTTTGTTAGTCCAATACAACCACCAGCATATAAGACCCAAGTGCAATATATTATTGTGGCCACGGATTACTTGACCAAATGGGTTGAGGCAAGAGCCACTAGTAAGAACAATGCTCAAACAACTGCGGCATTCCTGTATGAGTCCATATTCACGAGGTACGGACTTCCTATTGAGCTTGTAAGTGATTGAGGATCACATTTTCTCAACAAAGTTTTGTAGCACTTGTGAATGAGTTTATGGTGATCCATAAAAATCTGCACCCTATCATCCTCAAGCAAATGGTCAAGCTGAAAATACAAACAAGATCTTGAGCTTAGTGCTTACCAAGATTGTTAGTACAAGAAGAACAGATTGGGTAATGCATCTTCATTCAGCTTTGTGGGCTTATAGAGTGTCATTCAAAACTTTGAATGGCAACTCCTTTTAACTTGGTCTATGGACTAGACACAATATTGCCTATGGAATTCTTGTTATCCACCCTAGGAGTTGTGCATGAATTGGAATGGAAAGGTCACGAGTTGTTAAAATGACTAGAGGACTTAGAGAGACTACATGAAATATTCTTGCCTACGGAATTCTTGTTAACCACCCTAGGAGTTGCACACAAATTGGAATGGAAAGGTCACAAGTTGTCAGCATGACTAGAGGACTTAGAGCGGCTACATAAACAAAGGTTAGTGGCCATAGCCCACATATATGCACAAAAATGAAAACAAAAACAATTCTTTGACTCACATTTGTTAACAAAGGTCTTCAAACAGGGAGATCTGGCACAGTTTATTCCCTAAAATAACATATCCCTAAATTCAAGAAGAAGGGACATGGTCCTTTTGTCATTGAGAATGTTTCACCAAGTCGGGCTATTAAACTAGCTACTTTAGATGGAAAGGTTATGGAAAACTCAATTAGTGGATGTCGTCTTCAAAAATACGATCCACCATTAACTAATGACCTCTTGCTAAGAATACATGCAACAAAATAACGTAAGCTCAAAAGACAACACGTGATTGAAGAAGCACATATTTGGATTCTAAAGCTGAAGGAGAAAATGCGACCATGCCAATCCCTGAAATTTTACCACTCAATATCCTTCAGGCTCACCATCACTGATGATGAAGTGGAGACAGATGATGAATGGCTGGATGGATTAGATATGAGAATAATAGTGACATAGGCGCACAACTCGATGTTGTCAAATATTTGACATACAAATGAGTGACAACCGGAATATTGTAGAACTAAAGTCAAGGGATGTCAAAAAGAATGTATACCAACATTGGGCCTGATTATATATGGTCCTTGGAGTTCCATGGATGCAAACCTAAAAGGATGTCCAAGACTGGGATGATAAGGTTTTGGCATTAACAATCAAGGGCAAACTGTTAAGCGTACCATTTTCTCATATCCATGAAGAGTGGAAAGCCGCTCTCCAAACTCCAAAGCTACTAGACATCATGAACTACTCAAATCCGTTACCCGATGTTTGCCACCGAATATATCCTCATAGTACCAACATGCAAGGAACCAAGAAATTTTGGGTACCCAAAACCTTACTCACCAAAAGCCCTAAGTAGATTTGGGTGCCGAAACAATTGTTAAACACTAAGAAGAAGTCATCAATTATGCCACCATATCAACTGCAACAGCGGACACCAAAGTCACAACCAACTCAATGGGTTTGGAAACCTAAGAAAAAACGTGAAGCCTAGCCTAAATGGAATACTAATTGCAAGGGTAAATTCAAAGCAAATCCATGAGCAGTTATGTATAAATGGGTACCAAAGATTCCACCAGTACCTGCAACACCATCCACTACAGTGCCGACTACTTCCAATGCAACCGTTGCAAAAAGTGTGCAAAACACTATCAAACAATGAGCACAAATACTGCAAGATTTTCTCTTTAAGAGAGTTACCCAACGAGATGCTTCACCATTGAAAACCCTTTACTGCTCAAGACCCACCACTTGCACATCATAGTGTTTCAAAATGCATTGACCTCACTAGCATGGTAGAGCCAACCGCGGCTATGCATACACACGACTTTTTTGTCCATGCATTGCACAAACTAGTCTACACTGTGCTACCCAAAGGACTCATGCAAGGAGGGGGGGGGAGACATTCTCAATGCGGACCCAGATATCGGCAAAACAGATTAGAAAAAAGGCAATGTTTTGAAGTGCTCAAATATTAACGTGTCTATTTTTGCAACTTAAGATTAAAATGCCCTAATGAATAAGCAAAATGGGGAACATTTTCTATGATAATCCCTAGGTGTATGTGTATATAGTTTAAATATCGCCAAACAAGCCAAAATATTGTAATTTTTGCTATGTTTTTTACCCAAAAAGTGATCAGAATGGAGCAATCCACAAAAAATATGGCCAAACACTAAAACTAGTTGTGTTTTCATATTTTTAGGGTTGGAATGGAATTTGCTTTACTAATGTTCGATAATATTGTCCAATTTTGTTAATAAAAGCCCAAAATAAAATAGACAAACTGCCTTGATTGTCTTGTTGTATGTTTTGAGCTTGCAAGTTGGGTAGTGGGGCGCATCCCACCTATTGTTGTATTGATCATCTATTTTTGTGACTCTGTCTATGTCATTTTTCTTTTAAGACTTCATGTGTGCTATTTTTTTTTACTTCGTTTGATCCCATCATTCCCATGTGTCTGATCTTTCCCCTTATCCTTATTTTCTTTCTAAAACTTGTGCAAGCGAGAACATCCCTCAGGTCTCTCTGATTGTCTTCTCCTAAACTGAGCTGAGTGTTGGAAACTGCCAAGTCCCTCACTCTCTCTCTGGTCAAGGTTAGCATCTATTTTGTCATTCCTAAGGTCAAGTTCACCATCAGAACCTTGCTTCAAATGCTCAGCCACTATGCTGATGTGTTCTTGTTCCTCCACGAACATTGTGGTCGATCTCCTTCCTCTCTTTAATCTTACGTGGCACTGTGTGGACTTCATCTTCCTCCAAACTCCAACTAGGAGATAGGCTCCCTATCAAGAGCTTGCGCTCACCACCATGATTGCCAAAATGGAATGAGTTGGTCACTTATGATAGCTATTCTAAGCTAGAGATTTGGAGCTAATCACATCAAGAGAGATGTGATACCAAGTTCAAACTTCAGCTAGCACAAGAATCGGAAACAACCTGAAATGGAAATGCAAAGACAAGAGTGAACATGAAACTAGAAGTGATATGTATTCATGTATTGGAAAGTTTACAACTGGCACCAGATAAAGCTACAAGAAAGCTCAATGATGCTTAGAGAAAATGATTAATGATTACAAAGGCTTAGCTTTAGGACTAAGGAATGACTTCTCAAAAAATAAAGCAATTGGTCCTATTTATAAGAACCTTGGTTGGTGGGCTCTGATTGACTATTGTACAATTATGATGGTAAATACATTCGACTAAGTGTTTTGACTATGCACTAGCACCCAACCAAGGCTCGTTCCCACCGTTTATGATGGCATTCTGACTTACACTCACCAAGAGTGATTTTCAAAGTGAGAGCATACTTTTTGACTCTCCTCGGGCTCTCACAACGGACCCGTTTCTTGAGCACATCGCTCAGAGGTGGAATATTGACATGAACGTTATAGGAGGTAGGGTTTGTTGGAGTTATGGCCAACAACTTTATTCCAACTGAGGAGTAGTTTTGTGCCTCGATCTCACAAGTGGAGTTTTACACTTTTTGGGATATTTCTTGCGCGTTGCCCGAGCATAGTTTTTGAGCTTTCATAGTCATTGGGATTACAAATTTCTCGATACAGGTTTTGAACAAGTTTTTGGTTCCAATGGGAGGTTTATGCATTGATAGATGCGGTTTTTTAAAAAGCACTTAGAGTTCCATTGATTGCTTTTGAGAGCATATCCCCACTGACATTGACACAGTGCTTGCATTACTTTTGGTGCATGTTTGTTCACTTTTGCACTCATCATATTTCATCGGTTTTTCTTCCCTTTACCAAGGTTTTCTCATATTTGTGTGTGTGTGTGTGTAAATATAAATATATATGTATATGTGTGTGGGTGTGTATGCATATGTATGTATGTTATGTATAGAATCTACTAGAATCATGCAAGGTCTTCCAAGGTGCACTTTAGCATTCTAAAAGAATAAAATGGAAGAGAAGTCAAGCCATGTGAGGATGTGAAATGAGAGGTAAAATAAAAAGATCCATCTAATATTTCAAAACAGAAATAGCATTTAAGGTAAGTCTCAATCATCACTGAAAACATTCTCAATCATCGCTGAAAACATTGAAAGTATGCCTAACTCTGCCCTCCTCTAAGGCTTCTTTTAGAGATCCAATAAGGAAGTCACTTGATGCCTTAAATGAAGGGACCACTCGTACACTTAAAATAATGCAAACAAAATTTTGAAGGGTTTCTGCTCTAAGAGGAGTCTCGCACGTCAAAAGGCAAAGTTAAGTTGACGATATCAATTTTATTGATGTGCTGGTGCTTCCTATGTTTGTGTGGGTTGAGTGACAAGGGTATAGAAAGGGATTTGTATGTCTGCCAAAATGGACAGACTTACACATTGTTAGAAAAGTTTGAGGAAGTTATCAAATAGGGGTTAACTCCAACTTGTGCAAACTACCTCTAAGGCATGTTAGGACCAATTTGGAGTATAGCAAACCCATGCCATTTCCATGCTTGTTGCAGTTTACACTAGGAACGGAAGACGTTATGTTTAATATCTATCAAAATCTTTGTAGAAAACTGGATTGGCACTTGTGGATGGAGCCCTTGTCTCTATGTTGGTGTGGTCACATATTCAAGGGATTCTCCACATTTCTAGGCTTAACATGGTGTGTATCTCGAGGTATATGGCTGGCTGTTCGATTGTAGGACTAGTGTGTAACTATAGTATTTATATTAAGGTATTATTAATAACCTCTTGAATGCACGTGATATAGGGAGCTTTTGCTAAGTGACTGTCCTAGGTGTCTGGCCTCGTAGCTACCAAAGCATACATAAGACTGCCTACAACTGAACCTCCTTGAGCTCTCACACACACTAACCCTACAACTAATATCAGAGACAATTGATACCACTACTAGCTTAGCCATCTTGAGGGCATTACCAAGAACCTTGATTTGCCCAAGTTTTGTTAAGTTCACAAGGAGATTAGTGCTACTCAAAGCCCTATAGACTTTCTTAATCAGAGGAAATTGGAAGCACTGCTTCAAATTTCTCCAATCGGCCTTCACGAATGTTACTACCATGCCAAGGCAACCCTCTCCTACACTCAGTTAGTGTTGTATCTAAGGATCAATGTTTTAAGCTATTGGATGGTAGCTGCTTTCTTCTCTCTCTTCTCCATCTTGTTAGAATCACCATTTTCTCTCATAACCGCTTCTACACTTGGATGGCCATTTTGTTTAAACCCTTGTTTCCAAGATCCTTCACATTTAACTCTCAGATTTGTGCACAAGTTTCACCCATGCTTGCTACAATTTGTGTGTGCATGCATTAATTCATTAACAGTGTGTTAGCCGCTACCCTATGCTAGTCCACCTATGTGCAATAGTGCCTAAAGCTAACCCCCTCTTCAATGCCAACATTAGCTCACCTCTCTGTAGCAGTGTGCACATTGTACTAGCCCACAATCTAGTGCTTCCATATTAGACTTAGTTACATGTGCAACCCACAACATAATTTGCATTATTTTGGTTGATGTCAAGTCAATTTTTGGCTTATTGGATATTAATTTCAAAAGCTTTACTTGTTTGTTCTCGTGCAAGATCATGCCCTCTTAAGGGTTGCTTCTTGCACAGAACCACAAAGGGGTTGCTCTTGCAACTTGACCTTCAAGGAATTAAAGGGAATTCAAAGAAGCTTAAAAAAGCTTCAAGTGCTCAAAGGCTTCCTTGAGCATCCCCATAGAGATATAGAGATGCACACCTCTTCCTAAGGAAAAAAACACAAAGCAAAGTCCTACATATTGAGCATTCAAAGAAGTTTTCAAGCTTCATCAAAAGCTTCTTCAATTGAGCTTCAAGCCAAGGATTTCACCCTCTCTCTCTCTCTCTCTTACTCTTTTACTCTTCACTCTCCCCAAGGACCTCTAGCTTTTCTTTTAAAATAATAAAGTTATTGCATCCATGACATCCTCTAATGCATGCAATTATTTTTCACCTACGTCAATAAGGCTACTCAAGCGCACCTATAAAGAGGTCACAGACATTGTCATTAGCATATAGCTAATTGCTAAGACCCCTCTACTTGCACCATGGGAGATAAGGGAAATGAAAAATTCAATGTTGAGGGTCCTTACACTTGGATCGAAGACCAAGCTGTGAGGTTACACAAACAATTGTGGTATGTTGTTAAACTACGAGCAACTAAACCATCCACAGTTTGAGTGAAAATCACTAGAGCTCAGATAGCACAATTTCATGCCAAAGATGAGTAGGCTCTTGGCATAATTATCACTTCATTGGATGATAATTATGTGCATTTCACTAGTAATTGCACCATTGTCATCCAAGCATGGACCACTTCATAGGAGAATTTTGGTGCCAAGTAGAAAATGAGCAAGATAAGCCTTAGAAAGAACCTTTACAAACTCACAATGAATCAAGGGGAGGATCTTTCAAGCCTTGGAAAAAGGTTAATGAGTATCATCACTCAATTGACTTACATCAAGTGTCAAATTTCCAAGGAAGATAACGTTGTTGTACTCTCAAGTGTTATTCCCAAACATTTTGACAATATATTCACAGCGCTAGAACAAAGGACCGAGCATGTATTTTGCAACATGTCATCAATGCATTAATTGAAGAAGAGAAAAAACAAACAAACAAAACTTCAACCAATGCAAGATCTTTCATTGCAACATCATCTAGGACAGAATCTTCATCAACTAGGATGAATTACAAGAAGTGCTATGAGTGCAAAAAATCATGGCATTTTTCTAAATTATTGCTACGATTATTTCTCCCCAATCTTGGATAAATAAAAATTCTTCAAAACATATTAGGTGTGTAAGTGAAGGGTGAGTTTCGGAAATGAAGAGACAGATGAAGGTGGAAAGTCAAAAGACTTTTTGTGTCTATATAAAGAAGTGTTTGTTCACATTGTATATTTTTATTTCTCTTCTCCTTTATTTTCTCTTTAGCGTTTTCTTCTCTTTAAAGTGTCCTCTCTCTCTCTCTCTCTCTCTCTCTCTCTCTCTCTCTCTCTCTCTCTCTCTCTCTCTCTCTCTCTCGCAAATTTGTATTCATTCTTCTCACATCCAGCTGATATTGTTGCAAATCTACGTGCTTCATCATTGCTAGTTGCTACATGTTATAGACTAACACATCGTTTTTGTTGTTATTGAGGGAATCTTTGAATTAGGAATAACTTTTAATTTTTTTGACCATTAGGAATACCTTTTAATTTTTTGCAAATGAGGTACCAAAGGTCATTCACCAATAAAATGCCATAGTAGCCGCAATAGTAGCAAAGAGAAAGGTAAAGAGGAGGAGACTTGTCTCCATGTTTGTACCACGCTTGATCATGACTATAAAGACTTTATTGATGTGATGTAAATATGGATGGTCTTTCGCCTTCTTTATTTGAGGGAAGGAATATTTAGTTTGTGTGACACTATATCAGTGGAGACCTACTTTTAGTATGTGTGACTACTAGCCTGTGTGCATTGAGTCTTGACCCAGCTTGCTTCAGTATAGTTCATGTCTAAGGGGATAATTTTTGGACCATGCATGTCCATCATCCAATGAGTACGGGCATCTCTCTCTCTCTCTCTCTCTCTCTCTCTCTCTCTCTCTCTCTCTCTCTCTCTCTCTCTCTCTCTCTCTCTCTCTCTCTCTCTCTAGCGCGCGCACCGCGCTGTCTCTAACTCAATAAATCTATGGATGTCTACATCTTCAATCTCACATACATTAAACGTATGAGAACTTAGTTCAAAAATCAACAAATTGTAATTTTTTTGCTAGTATTTCCAATATGCTTCTTTGCAAGAAGGAAACCCCGTAGCTTAATAAAAGAGACATGTAATGGAATTTGCCTATTCAATTTGAGAGTAGCGGAATTTAATGAGAGTACTTTCAAGAAATGATTTTGTGAGCATAGCGGGTTGACATAATTGAAGATAGCAACATAATCATAGCAATTAGTTAACTTGGCATAGACAATACTTTTGCAAGAGAGAGAATTTAGAGAACATGACAACAGTTGAGGACCGGATTTATGTGGAGCCGGTCCCCCCTCCAATAGGTATTTGTATTATGATTTCTCCCATAAAAAGAGACTTGTTACAATACATTCTTTGTGTTCCTTGTGACCTAGGTGAAGCAATGAAGATGGAAAGCTTCATGCATCACCATCATAGCATAACCTGAACTTGAAGAAAGCTTTAACTATACCAAACCTCAGTCCCAAGACCTCAAACACCTTCGAAGGTGGAGAGAGCTAGCAGGGAATGAGGGTAGGGAAGAGGAAGAAGAAACATTTCGTAGGAGAAAGAATTAGTTCCTCACTTATCATACTCTTGTTGCTAGCATACATAATAGCATAGTAATGAAGAAGAAGGAGATAGCAAGCTTAAGCATTGAAGCATGGCTCTTGGTTGGATTTGCACTCCATAGCCAAGAGTGTTGGTGTAGGCTCTCACCCTTTACTTGCTTGGAGAGGGAGTTCTTCCACTTTGCATAGCACACAATGAGAGTGCTTGTGAGTGTGTGTGGGTGAGTATACCCCCTAAGCACCCCCCTAGATTGCTTGGGTCGACCCCCCCTTGTAGCTCATGCTTGAAGCTCATTGGACCCCTCCAGGCCTAGCCAATCACAAGCAGAAGCCATTACAAGCAACAGGGATAGCCTTGGGACAAGTGTCCCCCTTTCCCCTTTGAGAGAGAGGACCTTGATAAATGCAAAAACAATTAGATAATTCAAGTAATTTATCATTAGACCCCTTTGAAGCCTAGCCAATAGGCTTCAAGCAACACATGAAGGTAACATGGGTAGGGACCTGACATGTGTCCTTGCTGCCTCTTCAAGCTGGGGCTTCCCTTGTGAGTGTGAGTGTGTGTTCTCTCTCTAATCCCTAGGAAAAGGGCTCGCCCCCCCTCTTGTAGGGATGCTTTTGACTTTAGGAGCTCAAGCACCTTAGTCATCAAGCATGACAAAGCACTTGGACTAGGGGGTATTCCCACAAGCATCTCAGGCAAGCATGTCAAGGCACCTCAAGCACCTTAATCAAGCGGCAAGTCAAGCACCTCAAGCATGGAGTAAGTCAAGCACCTCAAGCACCTTAATCAAGCACCTCAAGCAGGAAAAACACCTCAAGCACGACAAGCACCTCAAGCAGGTCAAGCACCTCGAGCTTGGGCCGGGTTCCCACCTCAAGCTCAGCCCTAGCTTACCTAAGGTCAAAGGACTTTTACACACATTATTGGAGGTCTTCAATGAAGCTAACCCTAAGGTCTTATGCTCCATTGGTTAGCCTTGCTCTTGATAGACCATCTCCCATTTGGGCCCCTTTACTATTGGCCCCGTGTTGAGATAGATCTATAAGCACATATCTATATCTTAACACTTGTTCCCATTTATTCTCCCACATTAAGTGATCAATTTAATATGAGAAAATCATTTGGGTTGGTTAGATATTAGATTTTATGACATTACCTCTCTCTTGAAATCATAGTCATCCTCGACTATGAGGTAGAAGAGATAAAGCCTTAGTCATTAGTCAATCGTATTTAGCGGGTAGAGGATCCCTTTTTTTACCCTACGACATCTTTCCAAGATGGATGACTAATCCATTTGGTGCTTGGGAGACATAGTTTCCGCAAGCATGTCTGCTCTTTAGTCCATTTTATTCTCCCAAAGTAGAGTGACAAATTCTACTTGGTGTTTGAGAGACGTCGTCATCACAAACATGATTCTAAGCATGCATACTAGTTAAATTTGTGCACAATTAAAAAGAGGACTAGTCATATAAGATAGAAACATGAGTCATTTAAAACAAATTTGTACATTTGCTTACTCTAAGGTAGCATTGTAAGCATTGACAAGGTTCATACTATCCTTAAGTTGTATTCCTTGCATCCATTTAGCATCTTCAAAAGGATAATTTTTGCACTTAATAAGATACCGTCGAATTATCTTACCATGTCGTAGTACCTTGTCTTCATGCCGAAGGACAGCTTCGGGTTGTAGCACCTCTTCTTGGTCTTCAACTTCAGGAGGGTCTTCAATAATTGGTTCAATTGGTGGCTCTCCTTTGTAGGGCTTAAGTAGGCTTACATGAAAGGCATTGTGTATAAGCCAATGGTTAGGCAACTTGAGTTGATAAGCCGTCTCCTTGATAGGCTTCAAGATTTGGAAAGGACCATAGTATCTTTTTGCTAGTTTAGCATAATACTTTTGATGGCCCGTAGGATTTTTGCCCGTCGTTTGCCTTAATCGAGCCTTAGGAAACTTGAGTAAGACCCAATCATTTTCTTTGAACATTAAGGCTCTTCTGTGCTTATCAGCAGCAGCTTTTGGCCTTTGTTGAGAGATGGCTATAGCCTCCCTAATCTTTTGAATAGGTCACGGCTATATTCATCGGTGGCGAAGATTTTCCCATGTACTTTGAGTAGCAAGGGACTTGTAGGTCTTCCCTCTATGATCTCGAAAGGTGCTTTCCCGGTAGAAGTATGGACATTATTATTGTAGGCATACTCTACTAGAGGTAAATACTTTTCCCATTGTGAGCGTTGATCTACTTCGGTAACATAAGTCTTGAGTAGATCGAGTATCGTAAGATTGGCTATCTCACTTTGGCCATCCGTTTGTGGGTGATAGGCCGAAGAGAAATTCAATCTTGTTCCTAGATTTTCAAAGAGACCTTTCCAGAAATTATTGGTCATTCTAGGATCTCTATCTGACACGATGGATGTGGGTAATCCATGGTGCTTGAAAATCTGAGATATGAAGAGAGTTGCCATTTGATGTGCCTTAATAGTCTTTTTGACAGGAATAAAATGTGCTTGCTTGCTAAACCTGTCGACTATTGTCCATATTCTTGTATTTCCATGGATAGACTTGGGTAATCCAAAGATGAAATCCATGGATATACTCTCCCATGGTGAATTTGGAATAGACAATGGCTGGAGTAATCCAGATTGCTTCCCTCTATCATACTTGGTCTTTTGGCATACTACACATTTTGAAACATACACTTGTATGTCCACTTTCAGGGTAGGCCAATAGAAATACGTCTCTACTCCTCGGAGAGTAGGTTGAATACCCCTATGCCTTGCATATGGAGGAGCATGGGGTTCATACATAACCTTCTCACGAAGGGCATGGGTAACACATAACCTATTTCCGTGGACAAGATAACCATCCTGCAAGGTGAATGGTTCCTCTTTCTTCCCCAAAGCAAGGGCTGACATTATGTCTTTAAAGTCAGGGTCAGTAGCATACTCATCTATCATAGAGGATAGATCATTGTGAGTAGCTATAGACACCGCATTAACTTTTGGTCGTCGTGAAAGTGCATCGGCAACTTGATTGTGCTTACCAGCTATGTGAGCAATATGGAAATTAAATTGCGAAAGAAAATTTGCCCACCTCATTTGTTTGTCGGAAAGCTTGGTTTGCGTCATGAAATACTTGAGACTTTGGTGGTCGGTTCGTAAGATAAATGGAGTCCCCAATAGGTAGTGCTTCCATGTGTCTAGGGCATGTAGAACAGCTAGAAGCTCTTTCTCATAAATTCCCAAGACTCGTTCATCACTATTGAGCCTTCGGCTCTCATATGCTATGGCATGCCTTTCTTGAAGCAAAACCGCTCCAAGGCAATCACCACACGCATCACATTGGACCTCAAATGGCTTTGAGAGATCCGGTAGCACGAGGACTGGTTGGGAAGTAAGCTTCTCTTTGAGTTTTTCAAAAGCATTTTGCTCCTTAGCAGTCCATACAAACTTAACGTTCTTTTTTGTTAAGTCGTGTAGTGGTCCTGCTACTTGAGAGAATTTTGCTATGAAGCGTCTATAGTATGCACACATACCAATAAAGCTTCTTAGCTCATTTAGATTCCTTGGGTTAGGCCATGATTTTATTACCTCTAACTTTGATGGATCCATACGAATACCATCGTGAGAGATAATATGACCTAGATATTGAATCTCTTGAAGGAAGAATTCACTTTTCTTTTGGTTGAGAAAAAGTTTGTTCTCCCTCAAGGCTTGAAAAATCACTTGGAGATGTTGCTTATGTTCCTCCAAAGACTTGGAGTAGATGATGATATCATCAAAGAACACTCCAGTGAATTTACGATATGGTCTAAAAATTTTCTCCATGAGACGATTGAAAGTAGCGGGTGCATTAGTCAAGCCAAAAGGCATGACTAGATATTCATAAAGACCAAATGTTGTGCGAAACGCGGTCTTTAGGATATCTTCATCCACTATCCTTATTTGATGATAGCCACTCTTAAGGTCAATCCTATTGAAGTAGGTAGAGCCTTGTAGCTTATCAAACAGATCTTCTACCCGAGGCACGGGAAATCTGTTTTTGATAGTGATATGGTTTAGCGCTCGATAGTCCACACACATACGGTATGTACCATCTTTCTTTTGCACTAAAAGGACTGGAGAACAAAAGGGAGAGGAACTAGGCCTCACCATCCCTTTGTCTACCAATTCCTGTACTTGCCTCATAATCTCCTCTTGTTGAGCTTGTGAGACTCGATAAGGAGGTTTGTTAGGCGGTGAGCTTCCTGGAAGGAGCTCAATACGATGGTCATCATCCCCTCGTTTTGGAGGTAGGTCCATAGGGATATCATCGATGAACACATCTTGGAATCCTTTTAGAAAAGTAGACAAGTCTAACTCTTCTTGATTCCTATCATTTTCATTTGATGAAACATTATTAGCTTTTAGAGACTCTTTGACATAAATCATGTACGCAGAAACTGATCTCTTCATTGATTTATCAAAAGAAAGAGTATTTACAAGTGGAATAGTGCGACCACGCTCACTAGAATCTATATACATGTTCTTTCCCCTGTAGGTGAAGTAAATTCTCCTTTCAGGGAACTTCATGTTGGCAGCCATGCGATCAAACCATGGTGCCCCTAGGATAACATCCTGATGTTGGAGAGGAGAGATGAAGAAGTCTTCTTTGTCGACATAGCTTTGGACATGAAGCCTAAACTTCCCAATCAAGGGAGTAACGGAAGCTTGTTATCCCTTGAAAGCTGCATCAGCTGTTACTATATCTCCCATCTCAAAAGCTTGAATGCCCAACTTGGTGGCCAACTCTATTGATATGAAGTTGAGAGTAGAGCCAGGGTCAAACAAGATGAAGGCATCATGCTCTCTTACCTTTCCCCACGCATAGGAAAGTGATGATCCTTTGCAATGACCATCCTCTTTTGGAGCTTCGATGGTGGAAGCCCTAGGAGTCTCATTGCGAGTATTCTTCTTGGGGCAAGAACGATAGCCATGTCCTTGCTCTCCACACTTGAAACACTTATGGTCCTTGCGAAAAGCTTCAAGCTCTTCAGGAGAGAGTTTGTTTTTACCTTTGTAAACTCCCTTCTCCTTGGACCGATTATTGTTGTTGTTGTTGTTGTTGTTGGAAGTGCCTTGGGAATTATTTTGAGCATTGGATTTCCCCTTTGCATCATTTTTATCTTTGTTTTCCATGGGCTTGACATTACGTCTAGCCCCTTGATGGAAATTGATGCGTGAAGCAACCATGGTGTGGTGGATTACTTCGGTAATAGTACCGGGCCGTTGAGAGTTGATGTATTCGGCCATCTCTTCAGGTAATCCCGCACATAATTGTTGTCTTTGTTCGGCAAAGTCTATCTTTTGAAAGACAGTAGCTTTGAGATGTAAATCCCAAAACTTGTCTACATACTTGTTGATAGACTCATGAGAGAGAAGCTTCAAGCCGCGCCATTCGGTAAGAACTTTATCTTTAGTATCGCTTGGAAGAAATTGCTTCATGATGGAAACTCGTAGAGTTTTCCATGTCTTTGGGGCTTCTCCATTGCCACAAAGGCTAGCCCACCATTGACGAGCTGATTTTTGGAAGTGCATAGCTACATGGCGTAGCTTGGAGGACTCTGTGAAGCCCTCGTCCCCAAAGGCCGCATCAAATTGTTGGATGAAGGCCAACACTTTGTTGGTAGCACCAAAGGTGCCATCGTAGGTGAGAAAAGAGATACTCTTTCCTCCCTCCTTGAACTCCTTTAGCTTTTGTGACCTTCGCCATGCAGGAAATGATTTGCGATGTCCTCCCCTCTTGTATTCTCTAGGAGAATAGCCATATCTTTCATCGGAAGAGGAGGAAGGTGAAGAAGAAGGAGAAGAGGGTGACCTCTTCCTAGCCCTTTTCTTCCTTTGTTTCCTCTCTTGCCTTTCAGAGTGATGAGGAGAAGAACTATAGGTTGCTCTTTTCCTCTTAGGAGGAGTAGGCGATCGTCTAGACCGCCGTCTTCGTGGAGCCACATCTTCAGAAGAACTTAGACTGTCATTGCTTTCTTTCTCTTTGGATTCCTCCTCTCGAATGGGAGAGAGTCTTCTTTTGGGGGTCTCTTCAAGAGGCCTCCTAAGCTCTCTCTCCTCTGGGAGAGGAAGGGAAATTCCATAAGCACGAAGTTTTTGAGTAACTTCGGCTTGCAAAACAAGGTTGCCCATAGCTTGTTGCAACCTAGTGACAAGATAATTCACAAACATGGGAGCATCATCATTAGCACCTTCATGTGCAAAATCAAAGCTATCAATGTTCATTCTACTCTCTTGATTATTGTCAGCCATGTTAACAAAATTTATGTTTATACTTAGTGTATGCTTTGGCAATACAAAACCTTAGTTGCCACTCCTCTTAGCCTTTGAAAATCGGCTCTTAAGTATCTACACCCACGGCTCAAAGTGGTTAATTATAGAGAGTAGAGGAGTAGGTCTAACATAGCAGAGTTGCCAAGGGTTAGCTCCTTTCGGACTTCTTATGGCTCAATAATGGTAAGGCCGTAGGCAAGTCTAGAAAGACTCCATTATTAAGTCCAACGCTCCCGAGGTGTGCACCATCCCCCACATAGTGGGCTCAACAAAACCGATAATAGATCCCAATTCCACTTACCCTATTATAATTAACAACATCAACCATTTATAGGCTACTTAAGGACCTCTCTTCTTAAGCAAGAAAAGAGAAACCAAATGCTCTGATACCAATGTAATGGAATTTGCCTATTCAATTTGAGAGTAGCGGAATTTAATGAGAGTACTTTCAAGAAATGATTTTGTGAGCATAGCGGGTTGACATAATTGAAGATAGCAACATAATCATAGCAATTAGTTAACTTGGCATAGACAATACTTTTGCAAGAGAGAGAATTTAGAGAACATGACAACAGTTGAGGACCGGATTTATGTGGAGCCGGTCCCCCCTCCAATAGGCATTTGTATTATGATTTCTCCCATAAAAAGAGACTTGTTACAATACATTCTTTGTGTTCCTTGTGACCTAGGTGAAGCAATGAAGATGGAAAGCTTCATGCATCACCATCATAGCATAACCTGAACTTGAAGAAAGCTTTAACTATACCAAACCTCATTCCCAAGACCTCAAACACCTTCGAAGGTGGAGAGAGCTAGCAGGGAATGAGGGTAGGGAAGAGGAAGAAGAAACATTTCGTAGGAGAAAAAATTAGTTCCTCACTTATCATACTCTTGTTGCTAGCATACATAATAGCATAGTAATGAAGAAGAAGGAGATAGCAAGCTTAAGCATTGAAGCATGGCTCTTGGTTGGATTTGCACTCCATAGCCAAGAGTGTTGGTGTAGGCTCTCACCCTTTACTTGCTTGGAGAGGGAGTTCTTCCACTTTGCATAGCACACAATGAGAGTGCTTGTGAGTGTGTGTGGGTGAGTATACCCCCTAAGCACCCCCCTAGATTGCTTGGGTCGACCCCCCCTTGTAGCTCATGCTTGAAGCTCATTGGACCCCTCCAGGCCTAGCCAATCACAAGCAGAAGCCATTACAAGCAACAGGGATAGCCTTGGGACAAGTGTCCCCCTTTCCCCTTTGAGAGAGAGGACCTTGATAAATGCAAAAACAATTAGATAATTCAAGTAATTTATCATTGGACCCCTTTGAAGCCTAGCCAATAGGCTTCAAGCAACACATGAAGGTAACATGGGTAGGGACCTGACATGTGTCCTTGCTGCCTCTTCAAGCTGGGGCTTCCCTTGTGAGTGTGAGTGTGTGTTCTCTCTCTAATCCCTAGGAAAAGGGCTCGCCCCCCCTCTTGTAGGGATGCTTTTGACTTTAGGAGCTCAAGCACCTTAGTCATCAAGCATGACAAAGCACTTGGACTAGGGGGTATTCCCACAAGCATCTCAGGCAAGCATGTCAAGGCACCTCAAGCACCTTAATCAAGCGGCAAGTCAAGCACCTCAAGCATGGAGTAAGTCAAGCACCTCAAGCACCTTAATCAAGCACCTCAAGCAGGAAAAACACCTCAAGCACGACAAGCACCTCAAGCAGGTCAAGCACCTCGAGCTTGGGCCGGGTTCCCACCTCAAGCTCAGCCCTAGCTTACCTAAGGTCAAAGGACTTTTACACACATTATTGGAGGTCTTCAATGAAGCTAACCCTAAGGTCTTATGCTCCATTGGTTAGCCTTGCTCTTGATAGACCATCTTCCATTTGGGCCCCTTTACTATTGGCCCCGTGTTGAGATAGATCTATAAGCACATATCTATATCTTAACACTTGTTCCCATTTATTCTCCCACATTAAGTGATCAATTTAATATGAGAAAATCATTTGGGTTGGTTAGATATTAGATTTTATGACAGACACTCCTTAACAATGGTCCATCTTATATAATTCTTGTTAAACTCAATGTAATGATTTTACGGCTTTCTTATTGTTTTCGATAGTCACCATGACCCTTTCACTCGTTATTTCTTTGTTTTACAATGCCAACTTTTTGTATGCTATTTTTTTAAGTTTTTAAATGAGTCCCTTCCATGTTGTCTCCTTTTCTTTAGGTTTTCTTTGTTGGCAATGCCTACTTGTATATGGAGCATGTCCAATCTTGATGCACGTTTTCAAAGCTATTTTTAACGTCCCTCCCCCTCTCTTTCTCTCTCTCTCTCTCTCTCTCTCTCTCTCTCTCTCTCTCTCTCTCACACACACACACACACACACACACTCACAGAGCAATGTCGTTGTCGGCTCTATAGTGACAACCACTTGTTTTAAGGGAAAATTACCAAAATACCCCTCTAATTTTGTGAAAATTTTCAAAATACCCTTCAAATTTCAAAAATTTCCAATATACCCCTCATATTTTGTCAAAATTTCCCAAAATGCCCTTCAAATTTTCCAAAATACCCTCGGTTGTGAGAGTAAATTTATCCAAAAATGAAAAAAAATTGTAGCTTTTCCTGAGAAGACTGATTGTCTATGAACACAAGATACTAAAACTAGAATTTGAGCTGGTTATGTAGGCTTTGGAGATGAATTGCTTCATTATTTGTAGACATAATTGTCTTTTTTGGGGGGGTAATTTGTGACAAATTACATGCTAAGCACTAAAAAACGGATATACATTGTCAAAAAAGAATAAAGATTAGGAAATCGTGAACAATCCAGCTAAAATAGATACAAGGGTATTTTGGGAATTTTTGAAATTAGAGGGGTATTTTGGTAATTTTCCCTTGTTTTAAAATGCCATGGTCACGCGAGACTTAGTTATCAATTATAGATAACTAAGACAACTATGCCCAGACAGAGCATTAAATGAATAACCAAGTCTCTTGCATGGTCACGCGAGCGAGGCTTAGTTATTCACTCATCCTCCCAACTAAACCTTGAACCTCACAACTATGCCAAACTCGGCATAGTTAGAAAGGGTGGGCATACTTAATTATTTACTGTTGCTTTTTGCGTGTGACCAAGAAAGAGGCTTAGTTCTTTGTTCAAACAACTGATAACTAAGCCTCGTCATGACCATAGCATTATCATGATATGTGCCTATAGGGTACGTAGGACGGGGTCACCCACCCTTTGAAGAAGAGCAAATAAATTATTTGAGGTTTTCCTCCACGTGTCTATGAGCTTTCAATAATGACTTGTTTACAATGACAGTGCGTAAAAAATCTCCAAGTGACCTTTATCTTATCTGTTTTGATTCGACCTCAACTTAAGTTTTCGGTATCTTTGGCATGCTCAAAAAACAGAGAAAGCTGTATACCTAATTTCTAAATTGTTGAATCCAATTTTTCATCAGTTTGTAAATGGACCCCTTCATTGAAACGCCTCATAATTTCCTTTTCAACTTTTTGTTGGAAAAAGACTTATTTAAATTTTTAAAGAGGTGCTTGATGTAAAGCCCAAAACTTCTTTTTCAACTTTTAGTTTTAAAATGTCAACACGAGTCTATATTATTATACTTCTTACGCAAGATAGATTCTCATTGTACGATATGTACCTTGGGCAAGCCATCTGAATTCGCTTATTTTCGCTTCTCGACCTTGCGAACAAGGGCTCAACGAGTAAAGAAAAGGGCAAACTTGAAATTCTCTTGATTTTTAGGTCGAAATTTGAAGCTTTTCCTGGTAGTTACAGTGTAAACTTCTCGGTTTTCTTAAAGGTAAGCTCAATATCTAACCGAGATTTTACAATTTCAATCAGTTAAAATACACCGGATATCGGAACGTTGTCTATCTTAAGCTTTGGTAGTTGTTGGCTAAACTTATAGCCAAACCTTGCAAGTTGCTGCTTTCTAAGATTCAATTTTCAACGTTTCTTTCATGGTTCTCATTGTCTCCCAACATTTCAGGTCTCCTTTGAAAAATGATTCTTGACTTTTTCAAGATTGTTGTGATGTGTATGTCATTGTTTTAGGGTTGTTAATGAATAATAAGTAGATCTAGCACCTACAATGTAAGCGTGGAGAGGATGTGGCAAAAGCAGTTTGGCTCACAAAAACCCAATGTTTTTTTGGATCCGCCATACATACGGGCGGTCTCACCACCCGCCATACATATAGGCGGTCTCACGTTACAACACTCCATACACTTCGCAACATGCAACACGAAGAATTGTTGAGCACGTGACATCAGATACTCACAATCGTTCGATCTAGCCGCTCGGACTTGCTTGCTTGTTGTCCTTGTAGCTCTTCGTTGGCAGTTTGAATTGGAGAGACCCAAAAGGGAGCAGAGCTTACGACATTTCGTGAGCAGTTTGAATGCACCCTAAGTCCACGACTTATTATGGACTCGCTTTGAAAAGAGGTTGTGCAAAGTGCTTGAAGAAAACCTTTCTCTAAACATTGTGAGAGATTTTGGAGGGAAGTCTTAACTATCTTAAGACAAAATTTCTCAAAAAAATAATATGTTTTTCCACCTTCAAATTTAAAAATTTAAACACAACACAAATGTCATGATTTTTGAAGTATTATGATTCAAGCTACAAGGATTGGAAAGGGCCCAATTTCTCTCGTTAGCAAGACCGTCACCTATTATTCTTAACTTTGTTGTTCCATGGAGAGTTGGAAAGCACTCCGGCAACTGGTGCAACTTGTACTATTATGTACATCCAAAGGCCCCATTCTTTAACCAAGATAGAATGTGAAACTAGATGATGCAATGGCAAGAAATTCCCATTCGATAAATGTGGTTTTGGATCTACCTCTACTTTTCGTAGTAGAGAATAACGCCTTGCAAGTTGCTATGGAGCAGTGTTCGGAAAAGTGTATCTTAGCTTACAATCGTGTTGCTTTGAAATTCAAAAATGTTGTTTGAGAGGAAGAGGAAAATTTTTGAAGAAATTAGTGTAAAGTATGTTTTAAAACAAAGGTCAAAGTCTCTTGAAAAATCCATGAAAAGGACGTGGTTGCGAAAAGGATTTTTCCTAGTGTGATGAAGCAGTTCATCTTTAGAGAGCCAGACTCCATCCTTGTAAACATCTTTCCAGGTTCTCAACCCTGCTTTGAATCACTTGTGAGCCCTTCTCCATCCATTAGCATCCTTTTTTTTTTTTTCCTGCATGCTCACTCAAAATGACTGCGTGATTTAGTATCAAAGCATAACAAAATTGAGGCATTTTATTTCTTGTTTTTTCTTAATCAGTTCGATTGTTTAATCAAAAATATAAAAAAAGGAATTTTGCCAAGCAATGCTATGCGTCAGTGTTCACAAAAAACAAGCTTTTAGTGTATTTTTAAAGGACAAAAATTAAAAAAATTCTCGATTAGTTTTTAGGGACGTCTTGAAGAAAACTTTGAGGATATCAGTTTAAAAACCAATAAAAACTGATTAAATTTCTCTAAGACCGGTAGATTTTCAAGCTCTTCTTTTTTCCATTGGCTCCTAAAAAAGTTTTTGGTAAACACTCCTATGCACTATTTTATGCAGTCAAGTTGGAATGGACTTGGATGGCAGGTGGTGGGGGCAACAAACTCCTATGTGCATGTGTGCCAACATTGGTCAAAAAAAGGTGGACGGAGGTGTGCGGCACAGACAGGATGACGGGATGCGGACCAGGGGGGACAACTCGTGAGCTGGCGTTGGGCGTCGGCTGGCCTACCACCAAAAGAAACGCGCACATTTTGGAGCACATTCCACCGCCACCTATTTATTTAGCCTCCCCTCACATTTTGGAAGCCCCAATTTTTTGGCCTCGCGCGCATGCACGCATAGACACCACACACAATATCTCCCACCGATCAGGCGAGGCACCCTCCTTGCGCGTCAGGTAGAGCAGATCAGCAGATCAGGTGCAGCAGAATTAAGAAGAAGACAATCATGGGTAATTGCTTCACTCTGCCCATTGATTCTCCTTCTCTGTCTTCCGCCTCCTCTGATTGCTCCTCCTCGCGTTCTAATTCTCTATGTTCCAACTTGTCCATCGCCTCTCGTGCAGCAGCCTGTATCTCTGCTACTACCCCGCTGGCTGCAGCGCCTCCCAGAAGAATTCTCCCCTTCCCCACACCCAGAGTTCTGGGCGCTCACTACCATCTCGGCCGAGAGCTCGGCCATGGACAATTTGGTGTCATCCGCCTCTGCACTTGCCATGCCTCAGGTACACGTTTTGCATGTAAGTCCATCTCCAAGCATCGCATGCAGGATCTTCCTGACATCTTGCGTGAGGTCCGCATCATGCAGCGTCTCTCCGTTGCCTTCCCTCGTGAGGCAGCCGCCTCTCACACTGTCCGTCTTCACCAGGTCATTGAGGATGACACCCATGTGCACCTCATCATCGAGCTTTGTCGAGGCGGCGAGCTTTTCGAGCGCATTGTGAAGAAAAAGTGCTATGCGGAAGCAGAAGCTGCTTTCATCATCAAGCACTTGATGAAGTCTATTCAGTTCTGCCATCGCATGGGTGTCATGCACCGCGATGTGAAGCCTGAAAACATTCTTTTTTTGGAAGAGTCGAATACCTCACCTATTAAGCTGGCTGATTTTGGCCTTGCTTTGGAGTTCTCTCCTGGTTAGTGATGCTTTAAATACGAGTTTCCTCGCTTTTACATGCATTTCCTGCATTTGCATGGTCTATAAAGCCAGTTGATTGCTGTATGTGTATGTGTGTTGCTTTATCGTATGGTTAGTGATGCTTTTAACACGAGTTTACTCGATTTTACATGCATTTCCTGCGTTTTCATGGTCTATAAGCCAGTGAATTGCTGTATGTGCATTGCTTTATTGCATAAAAAAATTGAGATGTCTTTTACAGAGCTAGAAGATGAAAACCTCAACATTAGGGTACCCTATTTCCATAAGTAATAATTCATGTTTTTAACTTGATCAACTTGATCAGGAAGAGATGTATATGTATGTGATCAGTGGTAAGGAAGAGCTTTTTCCATTTTGCAGGTAAGAAATTTTCAGGTATTGCTGGCAGTGCATACTATATTGCACCGGAAGTGTTGGAAGGCGAATACTCTGAAGAGGTTGATGTGTGGAGTACAGGAGTTGTCCTCTATGTGATGCTTAGTGGGGTACCTCCTTTTTGGGGGGAAACAGATGAGGACATTTTTAATGCAATCCGAGAGGCCAACTTGAAGTTTTCTGGCACATCATGGAATTCGATCTCATTTTCTGCCAAAGACTTGATCACGCGAATGCTGTGCGCAGATGTAAAAATGCGACTGACCCCCGAACAAGTCCTCGGTATGCTATATTAGGTCTAGTTTTAATGCTTGTGTCTTGTAGATGGCAAAGATGGTTAACACTAACAGTACATGCACACACATACGCATTCACTTCCCAAGTTTTTGATTCAGTGAGCAGCTCACGGTTAGAACCCAAAAGTGCATCTGCCTGTCTCAAGTAGACTGATTGAAGACACAAACTCAGCTTGCAGTAACGTGCACATTTGGTGGTCGTGTGTGCACATGTGAATGAAGCATAATTGGTGGCACAATATTCGTTTTATCTGTTATTTAATTGCGTGCATCAGATGCTAAACAAAAGTTGTGTTGTTCTAAGCTTCCTTTATAATGTCTTGTAAGCAGAGCATCCATGGATACTGCACCATTCCAAAGCATCTGAAAACGGTTCAAGGAAACACCAAGAAGCACTGAAGAACAGTACTAGTATAAGCAGCAAAACAATGTCAAATAATTGTCAAGTGAAGTCGAAGAGAAAGGTGGTACCTCTAATTGAGCCTGCATCTGCATCGGCCACAGCATGCCAGAGGCCTAAGAAGAAGGCAGACTCAATATCAGCTCAAGACTCTTCGTCAATGATTACTCAATTCTGCACCACCTTGGCTGGTCTCCACCCTGCTGAAGGCAATCAGCAAAAGTCAAGCTTATGCATGATTCCAACCAGTAACAATAGAAGTCGAGTGGCGCCACTGACACTTAATTTGGAGGAACAGATGAAGAGTACTGAGTATAGAGATGATGAATCTTTGCAGGCGATGTTGATAGCTAAACTGAACGACACACGGCTTCTACATCTGCCAGAGAGTAATATATTAGATGGGCAAGAAAGTAGAGGTTGGTCATCTATTTTGCGTGCAGGCGGCAACAAAACAGAGCAGATTTTTGGTCTAGATATAGGCAAGAAAAGGTACCTCATGTCATACATGAATACTGGAAGAGAAAAAGGCTGGAGAATTTTAGGACAATGCCACAAAAAAGTTGCTGCAACGTAGTCATTGCACAATGTTGCTCAGCCACTGGTATCTTCATGATAATGCAAAAGCTACAAGCAATGCACGTGTAACACAGGGCATTTCCACTCAATACTTGTAGAGATCAATCCAAGCCAATACTTGCATGTAGAGATGAATACCGCGATATGCGAACACAGCAGGGAACTCTAAATATTCCCCATCACAGCATTCTTTCATTAAAAAAGGGCTCAATTTAAACCTGTCACTTTTTTTTAGAGGACGGTGTTTTAATGCCCTTAGTAACAAAAGGGGATGAAGCAAGCATACCTATCTTTGAGGTAGGTAATATAGTTGGGCAGTGAGCTCCTAAATGGCCAGGCAGATACTTATAGGGATCCTGCTCTGACACCAGTTTGCCATTTATTAAATGGTGTCTAAATTTATTTGTAACGATCTCTGCCTTACAGTATTGAGGAAGAGCTGAACAGAATGAGCAGTTATTATATTTGTCACCCCACAATTTCTCTTCATGTTTCTCATGCATGTACTGATTCTGCTTATATTAATGTGAGAACTGTTCTTTTCCACCATTTTTGTTCCGTGTGTGTGTGTGTGTGTGTGTGTGTGTGTGTGTGTGTGTGAGTGAGAGAGAGAGAGAGAGAGAGAGAGAGAGTAGTGGGCTTGAAGATCTCCAGAGCAAGAGAGGTTCTTGAGATCTAGGACTCAACCAATCAACTATGCAAGTCCTCTTAAATAGGCTCTGTGCTTTAGAATCATGCTAGATAGGTTGCCGGCCTTTTACTATTGGACCATGTCATCATTTATCTATTCCTAGGTGGCTAGAAGGCTTTCCCACATGGTGCCACAAGTTGGGCTTACCCTAACAATCGCCCTTTAAGACAAATTTGGGGTTGTACAAGGATTTCATATGTTTTGGTCACATGGTTGACACATAGGTTTCACAAAGAGACAAAAGGTATTGCACTCACACAAACTGTCTCCCCTCAAACACGAACGAGGATGAAGTTACACAAATTTGCCTCCCCTATCACAATGGGTGTATGTAAGCACACAAACTTCTCCTCACACACCAAGGTGTAGGTACACACAAGCCTCCCCTAGCACAAAAGGGTAAGCACACAATTTTCCAAACACAAGGTTAAAGACACAAAGCATCCCTATCACATGAGGGTGACATGCAACTGAGTACACACACATTCACATGGACCAGGTTATTCTTGTTTGTAGTTTGGAAAAATTTCTCCCCCCACACAAATGTGCAACAGGTTCTTTGTATGTTGTCGTTATCTTCATCTTAATGTTGTTGGCTTCTTCTTTATCTTCATGCATATGTCGAAGTTGTGCTTTGGTTTCTTGATTTTTGTTGGTCCGTATTGTCGAAGGTGCAAATTTCATGGCCAATGGTGTAAAACACACACACATATCATGTGTAGTGCTCGTGTGTGTGCTCATGATCATGGGCGGTCTTATCGTATACGTAATGTATAGGCAGTGTCTAAAATTCACAATTTTGTGCATGGTGTTATTGGTCACAAATATAACATACATTTTAATCATGGCATGTGTTGCCTAGATGCTCGGGAGAAGCCTTTGAGGGTTCACCATTGCCTTGGAGTGCAAAACTTTTTGCCTTGAGAAGCCTTTGAAGATTTTCTTATGTGGCTCTTCTACTCGCAAGAAATGCCCCTTGGTAAGGGTGTTTGAACTTTGGCAAAGGGGAGCTCAGTCCATGCTGTGTGAACAAGGTCCTATGGGAGTAGGTGCTTTGGAGCACAAGGCTCGGGAGAAGGTGGGAAAGGCCCTTGGATAAGACAAGGCCCTTGTAGTTGTTGGTGTGACAAGCCGAGCACTGGATGGCCCGCTAGCAAATGCGAGAGGAGCTAGTGAAGCAATTTGGAGGCCGCTTTGGCATCTGTCGGCGGGATGCCGACAAGCGTGTCTCGATCCAACTTGTGGCATTGAGTCTGTTTGACTACTAGCCTGTGTGGCATTGAATCTTCACCCAGCTTGCTTCAATATAGTTCATGCCTAAGGGGAGGATTTTTGGACCAAGCATGTTCGTCATCCAATGAGTATAGGCATCTCTCTCTCTCTCTCTCTCTCTCTCTCTCTCTCTCTCTCTCTCTATGGATATCTACATCTTCAATCTCACATACATTAAACCTACATACAGAAGAGGTAGTGTCTAAGCAACTCAGAGTACATGAGTGCAAAAGTGAAAAAACAAACACCAAAAGTAATGCAATCAGTGTGTCAATGTCGGTGGGGATATGCTCTCAAAAGCAATTAATGGAACTCTAAGTGCTTTTCAAAAAAGTGCATGTATTAGTGCATAAACCTCCCATTGGAACCAAAAACTTGTGCAAAACTTGTATTGAGAAATTTGTAATCCCTGTGTCTATGAAAGCTCAAAAACTATGCACGAGCAATGCACAAGAAATATCCAAGAAACTGTAAAACTCCACTTGTGAGGTCGAGGCACAAAACTAGCTGGAATAAAGTTCTTGGCCATAACTCCAACAAACCCTACCTCCTACAATGTTGATGTCAATATTCCACCTCTGAGTGATGTGCTCAAGAAACGGGTCCCTTGAGCAATCCCGAGGAGAGCCAAAAAGTATGCTCTCGCTTTGAAAATTATTCACGGTGAGTGTAAGTCGAAATGCCATTATAAACGGTGGGAACGAGCCTTGGTTGGGTGCTAGTGCATAGTCAAAACACTTAGCCGAATGTATTAACCATCATAATTGTACAATGTATAGTCAATCAGAGCCCAACCCAGGTTCCTATAAATAGGACCAATTGCTTTATTTTGTGAGAATTCATTCCTTAGTCCTAGAGCCAACCCTTTGTAATCATTAATCATTTGCTATAAGCATCATTGAGCTTCTTGTAGCTTTATCTGCTGCCAATTGTAAACTTTCCAGTATATGAATACATATCAGTTCTAGTCTCATGTTCACTCTTGTCTTTGCATTTCAATTTCCAGTTTTATCCGATTCTTGTGCTAGCTGAAGTTTGAACTTGGTATCACATCTCTCTTGATGTAATTAACTCCAAGTCTGTAACCTAGAATAGCTATCATAAGTGACCAACTCATTCCATTTTGGCAATCATGGTGGTGAGCGCAAGCTCTTGATAGGGAGCCTATCTCCTAGTTGGAGTTTGGAGTAAGATGAAGTCCACAATGCCACCTAGAAGATTAGAGAGAGGAAGGAGACCGACCACAATGTTCGTGGAGGAACAGGAACACATCAGCATAGTGGTTGATCATTCGAAGCAAGGTCTGGATGGTGAACTTGATCTTAGGAATGACAAAACATATGCTAACCTTGACCATAGAGAAAGTGAGGGGCTTGGGGGTTCTCAACACTCAGCTCAATTGAGGAGAAGGCATTCAGAGAGAGCTAAGAAATGTTCTCACTTGCACAAGTTTGAGAAAGAAAATAAGGACAAGGGGAAATATCAGACAGATGGGAATGATGGGATCAAACAAAGTCAAAAAAAATAGCACACATGAAGTCTTAAAAGAAGAATGAGACAGACAGAGTCACGAAAATAGATGATCAGTACAACGATAGGTGGGATGCGTACACTGATTAGTATAGAAAGCATTGAACAAGAGAGTGAAAATCAAACCAAAAAGAGAAATTCAGACACATGGATCATGAATCATGCCATCACAAGACCAGACATGTTGAGTGCTCCAACGGCATGATAATTGCTTTTCCTATACTCAAGGGTGGAAAGAAGCATGATCTTGTTGTCCACGTACAGACATCATGATCTTGATGTCCACGTACAGACATTCAAATAATACACGGAATTGAAAAAACATCGATGAGAATATATGGAGAGAATAATTTCCAAAGAACATAGCAAGGAAGTGGTATTACCACTATGCAATCTGCAAGCTCAAAACATACAACAAGACAATCAAGGCAGTTTGTCTATTTTATTTTGGGCTTTTATTAACAAAATTGGACAAAATTATCCAACATTAATTTTAAAAAATCCATTCCAACCCTAAAAATATGAAAACACAACTAGTTTTAGTGTTTGGCCATATTTTTGTGGATTGCTCCAATTTGATCACTTTTTGGGCCAAAAACATACAAAAAGTGCAATTATTGCAATATTTTGGCTTGTTTGGTGATGTTTAAAGTGTATAGACATACACCTAGGGATTATCATAGAAAATGCTCCCCATTTTGCTTATTCATAAGGGCATTTTAATCTTAAATTGCAAAAATAGACACGTTAACATTTGACCACTTCAAAACATTTCCCTTTAATGTCTCCCCCCCCCCGCCCTCCTTGCATGAGTCCTTTGGGTAGCACAGTGTAGACTAGTTTGTCCAGTGTATGGGCAACGAAATCGTGTCTATGCATATCCACGGTTGGCTCTACCATGCTAGTGAGGTCAATGCATTTTGAAACACTAAGTCTTGGACATCCTTATAGGTTTGCATCCATGGAACTCTTAGGACCATATCTTCATTCATATGCTCATCAGAAAGGCAAATAACGGTATGTGGACACATAAATGCATGCACAAAGGTGTTGAGATTAATCAGCCCCATTGTTGGTATAAATTCTTTTTAACATCCCTTGACTTTAGTTTTGGAATATTCCAGTAGTTGGGTTGTCGCTCATTTGTATGCCAAATATTTGACAACGTTGAGTTGTGCACCTATGTAAGCTAGTGCTTTGACCTTGAATTCATCTTTCGTGTCACTATTGTTCTCATATCTAATCCATCTAGTCATTCATCATCTGTCTCCACTTCATCATCAACTAGGGGTTGAGTAAAGTAGTGATGATGAACCTGAAGGGTATTGAGTGGTAAAACTTTAGGGATTGGTCGCATTGTCTTCTTTCGCTTCCTCTTCAAAATCCAAATATGTGCTTCTTCAATCACTATTATCTTTTGAGTTTACGTTACTTTATTGCATGAATTCTTAGCAAGAGGTCATTAGTTAATGGTGGATGTAAACTAGATATGCCATTGTCTGAAATTGTATTATTTTTCTAGAACTCCTGTTTTTAGTGACTAGTTTTTTGACAAGCGTAAATTCTCTTCAAAGTTAAATTTCATTTAGAATTGTTGTTGTAGTCCTTATTTTCCTAAACTCTTTTTTTGGTAAGCCTTTCTCAATTTTTTATTGTGAAATTTTTCTTTGTGTACCTAAAATCTACATTAGTTTTCCTATTTCCTTCTTGTTTTTTACGTTAGGAATAAGTTGCCATAATTAAGTGAAGCACATTCTTAGAAAATCATTTGACAAGATCTCGAAAATCTTGACCTTTCCGTAACAAGATTGTCGGAATGGTGAACATGGAGACTGAAATTACCTGCATCTTTGAGAACTGTAACATGTCAAGTATTGACACCATTTCTCCATTGTTGTTCTATTGAAGGGGTTGGAGTAACAAGGTCCCTCTTCATGGTGAACATTTTCCCATATTTTGCATACGTGGAGGACTTTAACGTGTTGCTAGAGTGTGCAGTTGTAGTGCGAGATCCAAATAGGGGATTGAACTATAGAAATTTTTTTGAAGGGGTTGGAGTAACAAGGTCCCTCTTCATGGTGAATATTTTTCCATACTTTGCATACATGGAGGACTCTTAACGTGTTGCTAGAGTGTGCAGTTGTAGTGCGAGATCCAAATAGGGGATTGAACTATAGAAATTTGTTTGATTTGCGGTTGGATGTTGTGTATGCAGCTTTGGATGGTGCATTGGTAATGGGCATGAAGAGCTAATTTGGGGGAGAAAACAAGGAGAAATTATGACTATATTGTAAAGGAGCCGCAAGGATCACTCAATAGCATGACATGCTGTGAATATCATCAGATCAATGAAAAGCAAACCAAGCCTCCTCCTGACTATGTGTGGCCATGAGTGAATCAATGTTCGTCTGACCCGCACCATGAAAAACTTAATATGATTGATAAGCATAATTGTCAAAGTTAAAAGGGCGTCTTCTCTCTTCTTTTTTTATGCCGCCACCAAAGCTTTGTGGCCAATGTAGCAGTAGCTTTCAACTGGGCGATCGAAAATCTAGTTGCTTTCCCCAAATCTAGGATCTCTACTATTATAGTTAGTAATGAGTCCTTGCTTCTCCCTGCCATGCTCAATGTCTACACTGTTGTCACAACAACTCGATCACTCTCTAATCTAAACATGAGTGCCATCAAGGTCTCCACTAACCATGCCTTCAGTGTGCTTAGCATGAGCTTTCCACCTTCCGCCACGTAATTCAACCCTTGCGTGCTCCCCGTGCTTATCTCCCATCTTGACCTCTTTAGAGCTACACTTAAATAATTTGTGACCATAAATAGTTACATGGCAGGCCTCATGATTTTATCACTTTTTTTACCTTGTTCTCCTTGTTTTTTTTAATTGGTGAGTGCTGCAATGAGTGCTCAAAAGAAATTCATGACTAAGGGTAGTGGGTTCTTGAGTGCGTTTAATGATGTTGCCAGCATGGAGGCCGGAGGTAACCTGTGTTGGTGGATGAAAACTTAAAAGGCTCTCAAGAAGGTGCAGTTACCGAAATGGCATCATTGTGGAGGTTCATTTTTTGAGGTTCTCGCTTCCTCGTTAGATGAGGGTAGTGACTAGGCTAGTCCCCTAAAACCCTAGGTCCCTTCCCTCACATTCTATCTTTTGCTCACTTTCTCTTTCTTGCCCTACACTTTTTTGAACAATCATATACATATATATCGGGTTTTCAAGCCCTCGACCGCTCTCCACCTAGTGCTTGCATGAGCCTCTTTGCAGGTTGTGGCTCGGTTGTGCTCGGCTTCTTGCAGAGGAGCATCTCAAGTCATTCTCTTCTTTCTCCTCATGCTCTAACAAACCCATTCTGGAAGCTTTGTCCCTTCACACACTGATCTTGCATGCTCTTTCTTTTCTTGCGGAGCTCTTTTCGACCCCTCGGAAGGCAATAATTTTGCCGCTTCATCATATTTTCACTAACATGACTTTCGCATGTTGGATCTGTTATGCGAGCCCTATTTGAAGGGCTTTGGTGTCTGTGTAGTGTTCTATGTTTGAGGAGCTTTGGGGTTAGTGGAGCATCGACTTTGCAAGATGCAAAAAAGTTAGCAATTGGCGGTGAAGGGATGGAAGTGACGAGCCTGAGGTCATGGTTGTCGCCCCTGATGGGCCTGAAGCCCCGACTTCGCGTTTTGGGAACGAATTCACCCAAGATCTCTAGTGGCACTGATATCTCTCCATTGCATCTGCGAGCAGTGCATATTGAGCAATGTGTTGGTTTTATTTAAAAACATAACATTTTTAGAAATCCACGATCTGCACTTTGTCAACTTATTGTATTAAGTGTTTGTTTTCTTAACTTGGCCTACTTGTCAAACTAAACAGGGTTCTATTAGCAACCCTCACACGATGGCATGCCCTGAATCATGCCACGCAAAGGCCAGAAGGCAATTAAAAGGTGCTTTGCTAATCACAGAGTTGGTGGGTGTCATAAAATCTAATATCTAACTAACCCAAATGATTTTCTCATATTAAATTGATCACTTAATGTGGGAGAATAAACGGGAACAAGTGTTAAGATATAGGTATGTGCTTTTAGATCTATCTCAACACGGGGCCAATGTAAAGGGGCCCAAAAGGGAGATGGTCTATCAAAGAGCAAGGCTAACCAATGGAGCATAAGACCTTAGGGTTAGCTTCATTGAAGACCTCCAATAAATGTGTGTAAAAGTCCTTTTGACCTTAAGTAAGCTAGGGCTGAGCTTGAGGTGGGAACCCGGCCCAAGCTCGAGGTGCTTGTCCTGCTTGAGGTGCTTGTCATGCTTGAGGTGTTTTTCATGCTTGAGGTGCTTGATTAAGATGCTTGAGGTGCTTGACTGGCTCCATGCTTGAGGTGCTTAACTTGCTGCATGATTAAAGTACTTGAGGTGCCTTGAGAAGCTTGCCTGAGATGCTTGTGGGAACCCCCCCTAGTTCAAGTGCTTTGTCATGCTTGGTGAGTAAGGTGCTTGATCACCTAAAAGTCAAAAGCATTCCTACAAGAGGGGGGCGAGCCCTTTTCCTAGGGCCTAGAGAGAGAACACCCACTCACACACACAAGGGAAGCCCATCTTGAAGAGGCAGCAAGGACACATGTCAGGCCCCTACCCATGTTACCTTCATGTGTTGCTTGAAGCCTATTGGCTAGGCTTCAAAGGGGTCCAATGATAAATTACATGAATTATCTAATTGTTTAAGCATTTATCAAGTCCTCTCTCTCAAAGGGGAAAGGGGGACACTTGTCCCAAGGCTACCCATATTGCTTGTAATGGCTCCTGCTTGTGATTGGCTAGGCCTGGAGGGGTCCAATGAGCTTCAGGCATGAGCTACAAGGGGGGGTCGACCCAAGCAAGCTAGGGGGGTGCCTAGGGGGTATACTCACCCACACACACTCACAAGCACTCTCATTGTGTGATATGCAAAGTGCAAGAGCTCCCTCTCCAAGCAAGTAGAGGTTGAGAGCCTACACCAACACTCTTGGCTATGGAGTGCAAATCCAACCAAGGGCCATGCTTCAATGCTTAAGGCTTGCCATCTCCTTCTTCTTCATTACTATGCTATTATGTATGCTAGCAACAAGAGTATGATAAGTGAGGAACTAATTCTTTCTCCTACGAAATGTTTCTTCTTCCTCTTCCCTACCCTCATTCCCTGCTAGCTCTCTCCACCTTCGAAGGTGTTTGAGGTCTTGGGACTGAGGCTTGGGATAGTTAAATCTTTCTTCAAGTTTATGTTATGTTTGTGGTGCATGAAGCCTTCCATCTTCATGGCATCACCTAGGTCACAAGGAACACAAAGACTGTATTGTAACAAGTCTCTCTTTATGGGAGAAATCATAATACAAATGCCTATTGGAGGGGGGACCGGCTCCACATAAATCCGGTCCTCAATTGTTGTCATGTTCTCTAAACTCTCTCTCTTGCAAAAGTATTGTCTATGCCAAGTTAACTAATTGCTATGATTATGTTGATATCTTCAATTATGTCTACCCGCTATGCTCACAAAATCATTTCTTGAAAGTACTCTCATTAAATTCCGCTATTCTCAAATTGAATAGGCAAATTCCATTACATTGGTATCAGAGCATTTGGTTTCTCTTTTCTTGCTTAAGAAGAGAGGTCCTTAAGTAGCCTATAAATGGTTGATGTTGTTAATTATAATAGAGTAAGTGGAACTGGGATCTAATACCGGTTTTGTTAAGCCCACTATGTGGGGGATGGTGCACACCTCGGGAGCTTTGGACTTAATAATGGAGTCTTTTTAGACTTGCCTACGGCTTTACCATTATTCAGCCATAAGAAGTCCGAAAGGAGCTAGCCCTTGGCAACTCTGCTATGTTAGACCTACTCCTCTACTCTCTATAATTAACCACTTTGAGCCGTGGGTGTAGATACTTAAGAGCCGATTTTCAAAGGCTAAGAGGAGTGGCAACTAAGGTTTTGAATTTCCAAAGCATACACTAAGTACATACATAAAATTTTGTTAACATGGCTGACAATAATCAAGAGAGTAGAATGAACATTGATAGCTTTGATTTTGCACATGAAGGTGCTAATGATGATGCTCCCATGTTTGTGAATTATCTTGTGACTAGGTTGCAACAAGCTATGGGCAACCCTACCTTGCAAGCCGAAGTTACTCAACAACTTCGTGCCTATGGAATTTCCCTTCCTCTCCAAGAGGAGAGAGAGCTTAGGAGGCCTCTTGAAGAGACCCCCAAAAGAAGACTCTCTCCCATTCGAGAGGAGGAATCCAAAGAGAAAGAAAGCAATGAAAGTCTAAGTTCTTCTGAAGGCTCCACGAAGAAGGCGGTCTAGACGATCGCCTACTCCTCCCAAGAGGAAAAGAGCAACCCATAGTCCTTCTCCTCATCACTCTCAAAGGCAAGAGAGGAAACAAAGGAAGAAAAGGGCTAGGAAGAGGTCACCCTCTTCTCCTTCTTCTTCACCTTCCTTCTCTTCCGATGAAAGTTATGGCTATTCTCCTAGAGAATACAAGAGGGGAGGGCATCGCAAATCATTTCCTGCATGGCGAAGGTCACAAAAGCTAAAGAAGTTCAAGGAGGGAGGAAAGAGTATCTCTTTTCTCACCTACGATGGCACCTTTGGTGCTACCGACAAAGTGTTGGCCTTCATCCAGCAATTTGATGCGGCCTTTGGGGACGAGGGCTTCACAGAGTCCTCCAAGCTACGCCATGTAGCTATGCACTTCCAAAAATCAGCTCGTCAATGGTGGGCTAGCCTTCGTGGCAATGGAGAAGCCCCAAAGACATGGAAAACTCTACGAGTTTCCATCATGAAGCAATTTCTTCCAAGCGATACTAAAGATAAAGTTCTTACCAAATGGCGCGGCTTGAAGCTCCTCTCTCATGAGTCTATCAACAAGTATGTAGATAAGTTTTGGGATTTACATCTCAAAGCTACTGTCTTTCAAAAGATAGACTTTGCCGAGCAAAGACAACAATTCTGTGCGGGATTACCTGAAGAGATGGCCAAATATATCAACTCTCAATGGCCCGGTACTATTACCGAAGTAATCCACCACACCATGGTTGCTTCACGCATCAATTTCCATCAAGGGGCTAGACGTAATGTCAAGCCCATGGAAAACAAAGATAAAAATGATGCAAAGGGGAAATCCAATGCTCAAAATAATTCCCAAGGCACTTCCAACAACAACAACAACAATCGGTCCAAGGAGAAGGGAGTTTACAAAGGTAAAAACAAACTCTCTCCTGAAGAGCTTGAAGCTTTTCGCAAGGACCATAAGTGTTTCAAGTGTGGGGAGCAAGGACATGGCTTTCGTTCTTGCCCCAAGAAGAATACTCGCAATGAGACTCCTAGGGCTTCCACCATCGAAGCTCCAAAAGAGGATGCTCATTGCAAAGGATCATCACTCTCCTATGCTTGGGGAAAGGTAAGAGAGCATGATGCCTTCATCTTGTTTGACCCTGGCTCTACTCTCAACTTCATATCAATAGAGTTGGCCACCAAGTTGGGCATTCAAGCTTTTGAGATGGGAGATATAGTAACAGCTGATGCACCTTTCAAGGGACAACAAGCCTCCGTTACTCCCTTGATTGGGAAGTTGAGGCTTCATGTCCAAAGCTATGTCGACAAAGAAGACTTCTTCATCTCTCCCCTCCAACATCAGGATGTTATCCTAGGGGCACCATGGTTTGATCGCATGGCTGCCAACATGAAGTTCCCTGAAAGGAGAATTTACTTCACCTACAAGGGAAAGAACATGTATATAGATGCTAGTGAGCGTGGTCGCACTATTCCACTTGTAAATCCTCTTTCTTTTGATAAATCAATGAAGAGCTCAGTTTTTGCGTACATGATTTATGTCAAAGAGTCTCTAAAAGCTAATAATGTTTCATCAAATGAAAATGATAGGAATCAAGAAGAGTTAGACTTGTCTACTTTTCTAAAAGGATTCCAAGATGTGTTCATCGATGATATCCCTATGGACCTACCTCCAAAACGAGGGGATGATGACCATCGTATTGAGCTCCTTCCAGGAAGCTCACCGCCTAACAAACCTCCTTATCGAGTCTCACAAGCTCAACAAGAGGAGATCATGAGGCAAGTACAAGAGCTGGTAGACAAAGGGATGGTGAGGCCTAGTTCCTCTCCCTTTTGTTCTCCAGTCCTTTTAGTGCAAAAGAAAGATGGTACATACCGTATGTGTGTGGACTATCGAGCACTAAACCATATCACTATCAAAAACAGATTTCCCGTACCTCGGGTAGAAGATCTGTTTGATAAGCTACAAGGCTCTACCGACTTCAGTAGGATTGACCTTAAGAGTGGCTATCATCAAATAAGGATAGTGGATGAGGATATCTTAAAGACCGCGTTTCGCACAACATTTGGTCTTTATGAATATCTAGTCATGCCTTTTGGCTTGACTAATGCACCAGCTACGTTCAATCGTTTGATGGAGAAAATTTTTAGACCATACCGAAAATTCACTGGAGTGTTCTTCGATGATATCATCATCTACTCCAAGTCTTTGGAGGAACATAAGCAACATCTCCAAGTGATTTTTCAAGCCTTGAGGGAGAACAAACTTTTTCTCAACCAAAAGAAAAGTGAATTCTTCCTTCAAGAGATTCAATATCTAGGCCATATTATCTCTCACGATGGTATTCGTATGGATCCATCAAAGTTAGAGGTAATAAAATCATGGCCTAACCCAAGGAATCTACATGAGCTAAGAAGCTTTATTGGTATGTGTGCATACTATAGACGCTTCATAGCAAAATTCTCTCAGGTAGCAGGACCACTACACGACTTAACCAAGAAGAACGTTAAGTTTGTATGGACTGCTAAGGAGCAAAATGCTTTTGAAAAACTCAAAGAGAAGCTTACTTCCCAACCAGTCCTCGTGCTTCCGGATCTCTCAAAGCCCTTTGAGGTCCAATGTGATGCTTGTGGTGATTGCCTTGGAGCGGTTTTGCTTCAAGAAGGGCATGCCATAGCATATGAGAGCCGAAGGCTCAATGGTGATGAACGAGTCTTGGGCATTTATGAGAAAGAGCTTTTAGCTGTTCTACATGCCCTAGACACATGGAAGCACTACCTATTGGGGCCTCCATTTATCCTACGAACCGACCACCAAAGTCTCAAGTATTTCATGACGCAAACCAAGCTTTCCGACAAACAAATGAGGTGGGCAAATTTTCTTTCGCAATTTAATTTCCATATTGCTCACATAGCTGGTAAGCACAATCAAGTTGCCGATGCACTTTCACGACGACCAAAAGTTAATGCGGTGTCTATAGCTACTCACAATGATCTATCCTCTATGATAGATGAGTATGCTACTGACCCTGACTTTAGAGACATAATGTCAGCCCTTGCTTTGGGGAAGAAAGAGGAACCATTCACCTTGCAGGATGGTTATCTTCTCCACGGCAATAGGCTATGTGTTACCCATTCCCTTCGTGAGAAGGTTATGTATGAATCCCATGCTCCTCCATATGCAGGGCATAGAGGTATTCAACCTACTCTCCGAGGAGTAGAGACGTATTTCTATTGGCCTACCATGAAAGTGGACATACAAGAGTATGTTTCAAAATGTGTAGTATGCCAAAAGACCAAGTATGATAGAGGGAAGCAACCTGGATTACTCCAGCCATTGCCTATTCCAAATTCACCATGGGAGAGTATATCCATGGATTTCATCTTTGGATTACCCAAGTCTATCCATGGGAATACAGGAATATGGACAATAGTTGACAGGTTTAGCAAGCAAGCACATTTTATTCCTGTCAAAAAGACTATTAAGGCACATCAAATGGCAACTCTCTTCATATCTCAGATTTTCAAACACCATGGATTACCCACATCCATCGTGTCAGATAGAGATCCTAGAATGACCAGTAATTTCTGGAAAGGTCTCTTTGAAAATCTAGGAACAAGATTGAATTTCTCTTCAGCCTATCACCCACAAACGGATCGCCAAAGTGAGATAGCCAATCTTACGATACTCGATCTACTCAAGACTTATGTTACCAAAGTAGATCAACGCTCACAATGGGAAAAGTATTTACCGCTAGTAGAGTATGTCTACAATAATACTGTACATACTTCTACGGGCAAAGCACCTTTCGAGATCATAGAAGGAAGACCTAAAAGTCCCTTGCTACTGAAAGTACATGGGAAGATCTTCGCCGCCGATGAGTATAGCCGTGACCTACAAGAATCTTTTCAAAAGATTAGGGAGGCTATAGCCATCTCTCAACAAAGGCAAAAAGCTGCTGCTGATAAGCACAGAAGAGCCTTAATGCTCAAAGAAAATGATTGGGTCTTACTCAAGTTTCCTAAGGCTCGATTAAGGCAAACGACGGGCAAAAATCCTACGGGCCATCAAAAGTATTATGCTAAACTAGCAAAAAGATACTATGGTCCTTTCCAAATCTTGAAGCCTATCAATGAGACGGCTTATCAACTCAAGTTGCCCAACCATTGGCTTATACACAATGCCTTTCATGTAAGCTTACTTAAGCCCTACAAAGGAGAGCCACCAATTGAACCAATTATTGAAGACCCTCCCGAAGTTGAAGACCAAGAAGAGGTGCTACAACCCGAAGCTATCCGTCGGCATGAAGACAAGGTACTACGACATGGCAAGATTATCCGACGGTATCTTATTAAGTTCAAAAATTATCCTTTTGAAGATGCTAAATGGATGCAAGGAGTACAACTTAAGGATAGTATGAACCTTGTCAATGCTTACAATGCTACATTAGAGTAAGCAAATGTACAAATTTCTTTTAAATAACTCATGTTTTTGTCTTATATGACTAGTCCTCTTTTTAAATTGTGCACAAATTTCACTAGTATGCATGCTTAGAATCATGTTTGTGATGACGACGTCTCTCAAACACCAAGTGGAATTTGTCACTCTACTTTGGGAGAATGAAATGGACTAAAGAGTAGACATGCTTGCGGCAGCTATGTCTCCCAAGCACCAAATGGATTAGTCATCCATCTTGGAAAGATGTCGTAGGGTAAAAAGGGATCCTTTACCCGCTAAGTACGATTGACTAATGACTAAGACTTTATCTCTTCTACCTCATAGTCGAGGACGACTATGATTTCAAGAGAGAGGTAATGTCATAAAATCTAATATCTAAATAACCCAAATGATTTTCTCATATTAAATTGATCACTTAATGTGGGAGAATAAACGGGAACAAGTGTTAAGATATAGGTATGTGCTTTTAGATCTATCTCAACACGGGGCCAATGTAAAGGGGCCCAAAAGGGAGATGGTCTATCAAAGAGCAAGGCTAACCAATGGAGCATAAGACCTTAGGGTTAGCTTCATTGAAGACCTCCAATAAATGTGTGTAAAAGTCCTTTTGACCTTAAGTAAGCTAGGGCTGAGCTTGAGGTGGTGGGAACCCGGCCCAAGCTCGAGGTGCTTGTCCTGCTTGAGGTGCTTGTCATGCTTGAGGTGTTTTTCATGCTTGAGGTGCTTGATTAAGATGCTTGAGGTTCTTGACTGGCTCCATGCTTGAGGTGCTTGACTTGCTGCATGATTAAAGTACTTGAGGTGCCTTGAGAAGCTTGCCTGAGATGCTTGTGGGAACCCCCCCTAGTTCAAGTGCTTTGTCATGCTTGGTGAGTAAGGTGCTTGATCACCTAAAAGTCAAAAGCATTCCTACAAGAGGGGGGGCGAGCCCTTTTCCTAGGGCCTAGAGAGAGAACACCCACTCACACACACAAGGGAAGCCCATCTTGAAGAGGCAGCAAGGACACATGTCAGGCCCCTACCCATGTTACCTTCATGTGTTGCTTGAAGCCTATTGGCTAGGCTTCAAAGGGGTCCAATGATAAATTACATGAATTATCTAATTGTTTAAGCATTTATCAAGTCCTCTCTCTCAAAGGGGAAAGGGGGACACTTGTCCCAAGGCTACCCATATTGCTTGTAATGGCTCCTGCTTGTGATTGGCTAGGCCTGGAGGGGTCCAATGAGCTTCAGGCATGAGCTACAAGGGGGGGTCGACCCAAGCAAGCTAGGGGGGTGCCTAGGGGGTATACTCACCCACACACACTCACAAGCACTCTCATTGTGTGATATGCAAAGTGCAAGAGCTCCCTCTCCAAGCAAGTAGAGGTTGAGAGCCTACACCAACACTCTTGGCTATGGAGTGCAAATCCAACCAAGGGCCATGCTTCAATGCTTAAGGCTTGCCATCTCCTTCTTCTTCATTACTATGCTATTATGTATGCTAGCAACAAGAGTATGATAAGTGAGGAACTAATTCTTTCTCCTACGAAATGTTTCTTCTTCCTCTTCCCTACCCTCATTCCCTGCTAGCTCTCTCCACCTTCGAAGGTGTTTGAGGTCTTGGGACTGAGGCTTGGGATAGTTAAAGCTTTCTTCAAGTTTATGTTATGTTTGTGGTGCATGAAGCCTTCCATCTTCATGGCATCACCTAGGTCACAAGGAACACAAAGACTGTATTGTAACAAGTCTCTCTTTATGGGAGAAATCATAATACAAATGCCTATTGGAGGGGGGACCGGCTCCACATAAATCCGGTCCTCAATTGTTGTCATGTTCTCTAAACTCTCTCTCTTGCAAAAGTATTGTCTATGCCAAGTTAACTAATTGCTATGATTATGTTGATATCTTCAATTATGTCTACCCGCTATGCTCACAAAATCATTTCTTGAAAGTACTCTCATTAAATTCCGCTATTCTCAAATTGAATAGGCAAATTCCATTACAGTGGGTGATGTTGGATTTTACGTGCACATCTTTTTATGTTTTTGATACTAAGTTGCTACCCGTGCCTAAAAAATAAACCTAACTTTTTTTAAATTTCCCCTTAGCCAATTCAAGGAAAGGAACTTTGTATCTTTGGAGAGATGATTTATTCTAAACAATGCTCCTATGTGGGGTAGCTCCAATAAGGTTTTACAGAAGCTTCCGGTGCGGGTGTTAGAACCTTGCGTGCATTTGATGCCTTTTTCGCTATACTATTATGGGAGCGCCTTCGATCAGCTTTCGTGATGTAGCAATTGGTCTTTGGTGTAATAGGTTATTGATTCAGATGGTAAAACCAATGCAATCAGTGTCGATAAGCACATAAGTTATTGTTGGAGGTCTCTTATATTTAGTGCTCTCTCTTTCTCTCTAGCTCACATGTCGTTCTACCTCAAGATCTCTCTCTCTCTCTTTCTCTCTAGCTCACATGTCGTTCTACCTCAGGATCTCTCTCTCTCTCTTCTAAGAGGCAATCTGTAAGATATCCTTTTGTTTGAGCACATTCTAAGAAAATGTAACTCTCTTTATTACTTTTGATAGCCTCGCATTTAAAGTCAAACGTGAAGGTTACCCCAAAGATCATAGACATTGTTAAAAAGATATTAAGATGAAGGTTGCCCCAAAGATCATGACATTGTTATAAAGATATTAAATAATATCTTCCCTGGTGATATATTATGGTGATCTTTCTATCTCATAATTCCATTCATGTCGCTTATATAAGTCTCAGCAAATTGAACTTATTGTATACTTGCATTTTATGGTCATGCCTCCAAGTTTTCTTGCATCATTCTTTCTTTGGTATCCCTTGTGCTCAATGCAAGCTCACTTCTAGCTAGCAATTTGGGGATTGTAGACAAAAAGATTGCTACACTCTTGAAGTATTGTAGGAGTTGTCTTGGATTGTGGGCATACCCTGGAACTATGAGAGCGGTGCACTACCTCCACCTTAAAGTTGTTGGAGCCATCATGGAGCTATGGGTTACGGGCACAACAAGAGCCACGTGAGTGCAATGTCCTCCATGATGGGCACAACGAGAGCCACACGAGTGCAATGTCCTCCATGTGTGTGAGGCTGTTGTAGCCTTGCCAAAGCACAGAGGAACGTAGAGCTTCTTGCAATAGTCATATTGGGTATATCCTGCAATCAAGGTGCTTCGAGAGTCGACATTGCAAATATAAAGCTCGTGAATGACTTCTTATGCTTTTGTAAGGGCACTACATTTGGCTTGCATATCGACCAAAGCATTTCCAATCAGTGTTAGAAAAAAACAGGGGTACAGTGTATTCTAATCGGCTAAAATCATAAAATCCTGGTTAGATTTTATATAATTGTCATGTGATAGCATGGTAGATTTGCTTTTCTACATGGTAAAATAGCTCTTTTCTATATGGTAAAGTAGCAATTTGTACGTCTTTATTTCTATAAGTACCATTATTACAAGTGGAGATACTTTTGGATCTGCATTGTGGCTATACTTTAATTAACATCATAGGCCTCGGGTCTAGCAATCAGCTAGGAGATCTTTAACATATGGGGCCTTTCACATACGGGGCTCGCCTTTGAGCTAAGATTATTAAACAGCAAGACAAGAGTAGATTCTAATGCATAGAATTGGAGGAATTTAAATTGTGATGGATCTCATCATTTGGATCATAATTTTTTGGCTAGAGTTGAGGGAAGTGTGTACAGAAGTTGTTAAGTGACTTTCATAAGGGTTGACTAGTCAATGAGTTTCAAGTGAGTAAATTTTCACAACCTACTTTAGGCAAAGAATATATACATGGGAAGCGAGCCATGACAGTACAAGCTTGCTAGCTATGGTGTCTGTCAAAGCCCCCAAAGCTAAGAAGTCCTGTGTTTATTTCTCAGTGGATGCACAATTATTACATAGTGTTTGTATGTTATTTTTCTAGAAGTTTTATGTCAAATGTTTGTATGTTGCTTTTTGGAAGTTCTATGACAACGATGGAGTTCTTAGTCAGGCCTGTCAAGATTCAACATTTTCTTGGTACACTTTAGGTGGTCATTTTTATTTTGTGTGATATGCGTAGGATTCCTTATAAGCAAAAGTCTTGGATTGTAAAGTAGAGGTTGTTTAGTTGGTATAGCAGGCTCTAAGATAGTTGATCTATAAACTCGTGACATTGGCCATGGGTAAGTCTAAAGGAGGCCATTGCGAGTAGGATATGTGGACGCTTGGTTGTATCTATGAACCTTTAGCATATGTGATGATGTAGAGAACATCTCGTGTGTCCTCATAAACTATCTTGTCAAATGCGTTCGGATAGAAATTAGCAACAAAAATTGTGCTTTTACACTTGGCCAATTTCTTGTTTGTGGAAGCCTAGCAATAAGCTGCATTATGTGCAACACTTTGAACCCAAGCCAATACATTGACACTTGGGACGAGTAACAAGACTTAGCATGTCTATAGAAGAAAGGCGGACTCTTGAAAGGTGTAGTACAAAGGCTTAAAATCTAAGAGCCATAGCCATGTGGGAAACTCCAAAAGAGGGAGGGGATGATTCTACATCAATTATTGATGCCCATCCCTTTCCCCACACGCTCAAAGTCTCTCTCTCTCTCTCTCTCTCTCTCTCGTATCCTCGCCTTTCTTTATCTCTTGTCAAATAATAACTGCTAGCAGTAAGAAGCATGAGCTTTTCAAAACTTGTAATTTTCAAGGCACACCAAAATATTAAAAGAAGGAAGAGAGCGGAGTCTCGGGGCGGGTTCAGACGAGCTCATTGGTAAAAGAGGTACAAAAACTTTTCTCCCACCTTATTTTTCACATAAGGCAACGACAACACATGTATGCAAACCTTACAAACAAGCTTTCAACTAATTAGTGATAATGCAATGGTGAAGTGGATGGCATGATCAGGGCTTCTTACACTCAAGCTGCATGATGTTTCCATGCCTTGACTAGTTTTACTCAGTTAGATCATGTGAGGCATAAATTTTATATGTAAGATAGGGGTATGATAGTTTTTGTCATTGATTGTCGTATAAGCGTAGAAAGGGGGTTTATATTCCCTAGTTTGAGTCCTATATAGGGGCTTTATCAAAGTTGTCCGCTTGCAGGTGGCATCCCGTTTTGTCTATAGAGTGAATCCCCGGGGAGTTGAACGAAGAAAGAAATATCAAGAGTTGAAAAAAGCTCTAAAGGAGATATATACAACTGAAATGGAAACCACTGAAGAGAATGGTAAAGATGTAATGAGTGTTCCATCCCATTACAAGAAATATACTCTCCAAGATTGGAAAATCATAGTTGAACAACCTGTCAGGGAACTACAAAAACAAGGTGAGTCCTACGAAGGACCAGAAAAAACTCAATAAAGATAGATATGGCCAAACTAGGAGAAGAGCCTAGACCTGCATACATTGCAAACGACCTGACGGAAGAGGAAGAAGAGATTTTCTTAAGCTTACTGAAAGAGTATCTCTTGCTTGGTCTTGTAAGGATCTCAAGGGTGTTGATCCAAAAATCTGTCAACATACCGATGAGAGACAATGCAAAACCAAGCAGACAAAGGCCATACGCATATAATGAGACATTTCCTAGAAAGATCAAAGAAGAGATTGAAAAGCTAAAGGAAGCCGAATTCATTTATGAAATTGAACACACAGATTGGATGTCTCCAATTGTGGTAGTCCCCAAGAAAAATGGAAAATTACAAGTGTGCGTCAATCTCAAGAAAGTTGATGCAGCTACCATTAGAGATAAATTTCCTCTTCCAATCACTAAGTATGTTTTAGAATGAGTTGCAGAAAAAGAAGCTTACAGCTTTTTAGATGGCTTTTCGGGATACAATCAACTTTTGGTTGACCCCAAAGATCGGCATAAAACTGCCTTTGCAACTGAATGGGGTATTTTTGCCTATCGGGTTATGCCTTTTGGGTTAACTAATGCTCCTGCCACCTTTCAAAGATTTATGAGCCATGCTTTTAAAGACCATCTTCGGAATTTCTTGGAAGTATATATGGATGATCTATATGTACATTCATCAATCCAGGCTGATCATTTTGAACGCCTCAAAAAGATATTTGAAAAATGTAGACTTTATAGGATTTTCTTAAATTCTAAAAAGTGAACATTTATGGGTAGACAAGGAAAAATTCTTAGACATATAGTGTCTAAAAATGGCATAACTACTGATATGGATAAAATTCATGTTATTGCCAATTTGCCTAGATGACAACAGTCAAAGGGGTTCAAGCCTTCATGGGACATTGTGGATATTACAGACGATTCATTTACATGTACGCTATAATTGCAAAACCTATGTACAGCTTGATTACACACTTTGAATGGACTGATGACTGTGAAGAATCCTTCATGAATCTTAAGCAAGCTCTCACTTCAGCTCCAATCTTGAAAGCACTAGATTGGAATAAGATATTCCACGTACATGTAGATGCTTCCAATTTTTCCATCGGGTATATACTAGCTTAACCAGGAGATGGGAAAATTGATTTTCCTATTTCTTATGCTAGCCGACAGTTGAATATGGCACAGAAAAACTATACAACCATCGAAAGGAAAAGATTAGGAATGATCTATGCCGTAAAAAAGTATAGACATTACTTACTAGCTAACAAATTTGTGTTCTTTATGGACCACCAAGCCTTATTGTACTTGGTCCACAAGCTGTGCAACACAGGAAGAATAGTGAGATGGTTCATCATTCTTCTGGAATTTGATTTCACTATAGTTGTAAAAAAGGGCATCACTCATCAAAGAGCATATTATTTTTCAAGGATTGTTTCATGAGAATCACCTAAGGGAGTAGACAATGATCTACTAGATACATATCTGTTCTCCGTGGAAATGATACCTTGATGGTCGAAAAACATGGTATCATTGATGACCATAGCTCAAGTGGATTCGCAAATACCACTTGCTATTACAATTGGATTAATTGAGCAACTATCTATGTATCAATTACTAGCTGGAAGGTTGTACAAAAGAAATCGAGATGGAGTATTTCTTTTACGCATTAATTCAGAGGTGAAAACCCAATACCTAAGTCAAGCACATATTACCATAGTATTTTGGCCAACTATGAGGAGTGATGTTTATTCTTTTGTGAAAAATTGTCCTCAATGTAAAAAACAAACACCATACCTCATGTGATATTGTTCCAAATATCACTTGTTCTTAAGTGGAGTAACTATCTAGTTACTTACCAAACATTTATTGAGGATATGAGTAAATGCCATCAGAGAGCAATTGAAACTGAAGCAAGAGACTATGCTCTTATTGGAAACCAGCTGTATCGAAGAGGAAAAGATCAACATTTGCGTCTTTATGCAAATGAAGATGAATATATTCCCATTATAGAACAAGCACATACTAGATTAGCTGGAAGTCACTTCTCTAGTGAGACCACCACAAGAGCAATCTTAATGGCAGGCATATGGTGGCCAACACTTTTTGCAGATGCCAAGGAATATGTTAAAAGGTGTGACGTATGCCAACGAGCAAAAATGCCAACCCGTGTAGATAGCATGCCCTTAAGACCATTGATGGGGGCTAGAGCTTTTGCAAAATGGGGTATAGACTTTGTTGGGCCAGTAAAACCACCTGCTTATAGAACCCAAGTTCAATATATCATTGTAGCTACAGACTATTTGACCAAGTGGACAGAGGCTAAAGCAACTCAAAAGAATGATGCCAGAACCACAGCCGCATTTTTATATGAGAATGTGTTCACATCATATGGATTGTCAATAGAAATTTTCAATGATAGGGGAACTCATTTTCTCAATGAGGTAATTGAGTATCTGCTTAATGAATTTGTGGTCATCCATACCAAATCAGCTCCCTATCACCCACAATCAAATGGACAAGCTGAGCATACAAATAAGGTTCTTATCTCGGTATTGACTAAAGTGGTTAGTTCAAGAAGGACAGATTGGGAAATGAATCTCCATGCTGCTCTATGGGTTTATCGCGTTTCATTCAAAACAACTTTAAATGCTACACACTTTAACCTGGTTTATGGTCTTGATGCCATACTGCCGATAGAATTTCTATTCCCGACACTAAGGGTAGCTAAGGATCTTGAGTGGAGTGGACATGAATTGTCAAAGAGACTTGGAGATTTAGAAAAGCTTGACGAGCAAAGGCTAACTGCTGTAGCTCATATCTATGCACAAAAGCGGAAACAAAAATAGTTTTTTAATTCTTATTTAATTACAAAAATCTTCAAAAAAGGGACTTAGTTTTAGTCTATTCCTTTACGCAACACATTCCCAAGTTTAAGAAAAAGGGAAACGAACCGTTTATCATTGAAGATGTATCCCCAAGTGGAGCAGTTAAGTTTTCCACCCTAGATGGTGAACCAATGGCTAATTGGATTAGTGTATGTCGTGTAAAGAAGTACAATTTTCCACTAACCAATGAATTGCTAGAAAGAATGCATGCAGCAAAGCAACGAAAGATAAAACAACATTAGGTTATTGATGAAGCCCAAGAAGAAGCTCGGCTTCAAGTACTCAAAAGGAAAGCTTCTCTCAAGAATCAACAAATACCTATTCCTATCAACACTCTAGAACTAGATGATCGACAATGGGAATTACAGAAAGATGCAGTGTCAACAGATGATGAATGGTTAGAGGGACTGGACCTTCGCATCAAAGTACAGCTGAGCAGTCATAGCACAAATGAATTGGTTGATACAGGAGCTCGAGTAAATGCAGACAGTTATTCCATGTACAAGAAAGCAACAAGTCAGTCTTTGACAGTGGGAATAGCGACTATTAAAGGATGCAACAAGAACCCAACACCGACACTGGGAGTAATCAGCCTAAATGTGATAGTACATGGATGTTCATGCCCTCATCAATTTGTATGCTTACCAGATGAACACATGAATGAAATAATGATTCTTGGAATCTCATGGATACGGACGTACAAGGAAGTACCAGATTGGGATACCAATCAGCTCAAGTTATCATGTAAAGGCAGACAACTCATTGTTCCAATTGCACCAAGCAAGGAGGAATGGAAAGGAGGTTACTAGAAAATCAAACCACAAAGCAATCAATCTTCTCCATCTTATAGACAAGCAAATACTACAAGTATCATGCAAGGAGTCAGGAAAATTTGGGTACCAAAAGCACAACTTAAGGACAAGCCGATTCAAATCTGGATGCCCAAAACATCATCTACAGCACCAAAGATGGTTTCAAAGTTCAAAACACAAAAAAGATCATCTTTGAACAGGGAACCTAAAACAAAATGGATCTGGAAGAAAAAGGAGCACTTATCTTCTCCGCAAACTGTAAAACCGATCAAGCAATGGAGAGTTGAGTCTCAGAAGACTCAACCACACCATTCTGACCAAGATAAACCAAGATACCAATGGCGGGTAAAAGCTCGACAACAATCACTATTGATACCGATAGCTCAAGAAATCAATGTACCAAAGCATCCTGGCCATACAATAAAGCAAAGAGCACACAAGCTACAAGAATTTCTCTTTAGAAGACAGCAAAAGAAAACCTCGACATCAAAAACCCTAAAGGTAATTACTCAAGACCCAACTCTTGCACATCATAATGGTTTTAGCTGCATTCATATTCATAGCATGGTAGATCCAACCAAGGCTATGCATAGACACGATTGTTCAACCCATGCACACAGTCCTCCCGGAGTACGCTGTCTAGGAGGGGTGGAAGGGAACTAAGTAATTAAGGGCAATGTTTGAAGAGGGGGGAAAAAGTTTGATGTTAACGTGTGATTTTTTGCAAAATTACGTGATAATTCTCTAAAAAATCATCAACACGATAAATTTAACCGATAACATCTCCTCGATGAGTGTAAAACGTGTATATAATATGAGAAAATCATCAAAAAAGTAGTCCTTTTTTGTTATTTTTCATCATTTTTCTTGATATTGGGACTTAAAAATGAAGGAATCCAACAAAAAACAATAAAGCCGTATTTTTCAATGGATTTTCTTAATTATTGGATTTTCACTTTGTTATCTTAGCGCATTTTGTTATTTTCTTTGATTTTTTCAATAAACATGTCAAAATTTAATAAATAATAGCAAATGAGCTCAGATGGAAAAATTGAAGATATGTTGATGATCAGAAGGACAAGGCGATAGACACAAAAAATTTCAATCAAATCGGCAGATGGAAGCGGGAACCCTAAATTAGACGGCCAAAGCCTACTTTTGCAAATTCTTGTAGAATGAGCTACAGGAATCGGATTGAAGAAATTTTTGAGTCTAACATAGATCTCACGGCCTAGTAGGACTAATATGGGAATTTGGGGAAAAATGGTTTGGGAAGTCCGAGTATAAATATCAAAGGTAGTCGACTTAAAATCACCTCCACTTGTCGCCTTGGAGAGAGAGCTTTTGACCTTCTTTGCGCGTGATTTCCAGAGTCCACAGTCGTCCGTTTACAGCGCCGTCTCACAGAATACATTAGGGGTAAGTTCTATACTTATCAATGATTTATTTTGTATGGCCGGTAGCTAGTCTAAACCCCAGGAAAAAACCCTAGAATCCGAGCAGTGCACGAAATCCTACGACCAAAAATTGATCATAGTGGCCTGTCAGCTCAACCAAATCGGATGAGACTTGAACTGCAGCATGCCCTTATATAATAGAACACTTCTATATCAACAGTTGACCATTCGGTAGGGGTTGAGGGGGGTCCCAAGTAGAAAAGCTAGGTTTTTGGCATATGCCAGAATTGGATTCTGACTCCACAGACAGCTGATGTAGGGTTTGAGTAAGCTGACGTGGAATACATCATGAACCTTCAAGTTTGCAGGTAACTTTAGCTTGTAGGCCTGATCACTCACAACCTTAACGATCTCGAATGGTCCACAATACCTTGGGTTTAGCTTCTTATATCTGCTTAGTGATAAGTTGCTTTTCTTCGGTCGGACTCGCAGAAAAACCTTATCTCCTTCTTTGAAAGTTCTTTCCAAACGGTTCTTATCTGCATAGTGCTTCTGTCTATCCTGAGCGGCCTGAATGTCTTGGCGAATAGCTCTAGTCTAAGCGAATAGCTCTAGTCTGAGCTTCCATATCTTCTTAGAGGCTTCTACCCGGATGGTTGGATCTGAGAAGTTCAGTGGTGCTAAACAGTCCTGTCCATAAAGAGCTTTGAAGGGTGACATTCCAATGCTTCTGTGTTCGGAATAATTATAAGCATACTCCACCAAAGGTAGATATTGTAACCACTTTTTTGTCTCTTGCGAACAATAGGCTCTGAGAATGTCCTCAATGACTTGATTAACCCTTTCAGTTTGCCCATCTGTCTGCGGATGGTATGATGTACTGAAAGCTAATTGTGACCCAATAGATTGGAAAAGAGAAGTCCAAAATTTTGATGTAAACTTGGCGTCTCTATCACTGACGATATGCTTGGGTAGACCATGTAGCCTAAAAATCTCCTTGATGAATACCCGACTAACATCTGAAGCAGTAAAGGTTGTCTTTACGGGTATTAGATGAGCCACTTTTGTGATCATATCAACAACCACGAGAACAAAATCATAACCTCCTGTAGAAGGTAATCCTGTAACAAAATCCATACTTATGCATTCCCATTTCATCTAGGGTATATCAAGAGGTTGTAGCTGCCCTGGTAACTTGATCCTTTCAGCTTTTATCCGCTGACAAGAAATACATTGTCTCACATAGTGAAGTATGTCTCCTTTCATTCCATACCAAAAATAACTCCTCCTGACAGCATGAAGAGTCTTAGCATATCCTGGATGTCCAGATGTAGGGCTATCGTGTGCTTAATATAGAATAGCCTTTTTTAAAGCTGGATCTCTGGGTACACAGTGTCTATGTCTGTAGTAAAGACATCCTCCCATAAGAGAGTAATCTTTAGCTTCAGGCATCTTATTCTGCTAAACTAATGATACTATACGTTGGTACTCTGGATCTACCAAGGACGCTTCTTTGATTCTATCCCAGATAGGGTTATTTGGAATAGAGATAGCTCCGAGAAAGGATTTTCGGCTAAGACCATCTGCAACTACATTTTCCTTCCCTAGTCTATACTTTATGTCAAGGTCATATTCTTGTAATAGCTCTATCCATCGTTGTGGCCGCATGTTGAGAATAGGTTGAGTAAAAATCCATTTTAAGCTTTTGTGGTCTGTAACCAGTTGAAACTTGCGTCCGAGAAGATAATGTCTCCATAACTTCAGCGCATGTATAACTGCTAAAAGTTCCAAATCATGAGTAGGATAATTCTTCTCATGATCCCTCAGCTTTTGTGAAGTATACGCCATCGGTCTTCCTTCTTGAGTAAGAACTCCACCTAGAGAAAATTTGCTAGCATCTGTGGCTACTTCAAATTCCTTACTGAATTCTGGAAGCTTTAAAATAGGAGCTGAGACCAAGAATTCTTTTAGCTTAGCAAAGCTAGACTCGTGCTCGGTCTTCCATTCGATCCTCATTCCTTTCTTCAGGAGTTCCGTCAAAGGTGCAGCAATACGTGCATAATCCTTTACAAAAATCCTGTACCATCCCGTAATTCCAAGAAATCCTCTTACTTCGATGACGGTGGATGGTTGAGGCCAATCAACAATATCCTTGACTTTGTCTGGGTCCACTGAAATCCCTTCAGTCGATATGACAAATCCAAGATAATTGACCTTTGGTGAGCAAAAGGTGCACTTGCTCTCTTTAGCGTAAAGTTGGTGTTTCCGGAGAAGATCAAGTACTTTGAGAACATGTTCTTCGTGATCTGCCTCGTTCTTAGAATAGATCAAAATGTCATCGAAGAAAACCAAGACAAAATCATCCAGGTAAGGTCTGAAAATATCCTACATAAGTCGATTGAAGCTTGCAGGAGCATTTGTTAGACCAAAAGACATTACTGTGAACTCGTAGTGCCCATACCTAGTATTGAAAGCTGTCTTTGGAATATCTGATTCTTTGATCCTGATTTGGTAATATCCCGACCTTAGATCAATCTTTGTAAACATTTTGGCACCATGGAGCTTGTCCAAGAGTTCGTCAATCCTTGGAATTGGATACTTGTTCTTGACAGTTACCTGGTTCAGTCCACGGTAGTCTATGCATAGCCTTAAGGTTCCATCCTTCTTCTTCTGAAAAAGAACTAGAGCACCCCAAGGAGAAGTACTGGGTCGAATGAATCCTTGCTCAATGAGTTGCCTAAGTTGTTCCTTGAGTTCGATGGCCTCTGGAAGTGACATTTTATAAGGTCTTTTTGAGATAGGTTCACATCCAGGGATAGTCTCAATCTCATGATCTACCTCTCTATGTGGTGGAAGATTTGTAAGGTCTTCTAGGAATACATCATCATACTCCCCCAACCAGTTTGGTCGAAGTGAGGTATCTGATTGGTCCACCTGGTTGAGCTTTACCGCATAAATTTGCTGTCCCTTTCTTAGTCCCTTCAAAAGTCTGCTGGCCTTAACTAGAGTAGCCCTAGGTCTCCCATTTTCCCCCTGGATTAATGCTTCATTACCCAAGTTATCTGTAAAGGTAAAGTTCCCCTGTGCACAATGGATGTGGGCCTTATTTTGCTTTAGCCAGTCCATCCCTAGTATCCCATCAAAGAATCCTAAGGGTAGGGTTCGAAATTGGCCAGAAGTTGGGTGTCCCCCTAAATCAAAGTCGATTTTTCCTGCGGAATGCTGAGATACTACTTCCTTTCCGTTTGCTAACTCTACAACTAGCTTGCTTGTTGGATACTTATCTAGCTTTAGCTTCCTCATGCATCTGGGTGAAAGAAATGAAAGAGTGCTACCACAATCTATAAAAAAGTTACCTTGTTCACCTCTGAGAGATCCTGGCGTATGAATGACTACGTATTGCTCGCAACCATTGGGGTTCTCAATTTCAGCATGCAAGGTTCCTCTCTCCACTGCTTCATGTTGGTTGTACCACTGCGGCATTCACCCTGGCGGTAGCTCCACGCCCTCGCCCTCTGTTCATCCTTCCACGTCCTCCTCTTCCATTAGCTTGGCCACGCCCATGGGTATTCAAGGGTATGGCATTGGCGTTGGTTGCCTGGGTGTTCCTGGGGCACTTGGATCTGTAATGTCCATACTCGCCGCAACCATAGCATCAAACATATGGAAACTCCATGGTTGTGGTGGTAGCCACAATAGGACGCTGGTCATAAGCTTGGTTGGCTGGTCTGTTATTCCAAGCAGTCGTCCTTGCCCTTTTTGCCCAATGATTCCTCCTGTTCTGATTAACCTTTTGTACTTCAAGAGCTAGAGGTTTGGCCATCAACAAGGCATCCTGTAGTGTTGTCGGCCTGAGAGCTTCCAACCGAGTATTCAAAGGATCGATTAGCCCTTGGCAAAACCTCGCCACCTGTTGTTCCAAGGTCATCTTAGGAGCATATCTCCGAAGAGTGACAAACTTCTCATAATATTCTTCGACAGATGAAGTCAGCTGCCGAAGTGAAAAGAATTCATTCATCTTCAAGGTTCTATAGGCAGGTGGTAAATAACGCCACATTATCGCAGCTTTGATGTCTTCCCAGGATTGGGAGGATCCCTTAATATCCAGGTCCCGGCAATGTTGCTTCCACCATATCTTGGCATCGCCAGTCAAGCGCAACATCGCAAGCATGGTCTGATTTACGGGTTGGGTCCCCGCATCTTCAAAGTAATCGTCCATGGCTTCCATCCACACTTTCGCGTCTCTCTCCACATTTGCCCCCTTGCCCTTAAAGATCGGAGTTTGGGCTTGCTTAAGGAGGATCTTCTTCTCTTGAGCTGCCGAGTATAGAGCAATAGGCGGTGCCTACATGGGTTATACGAGATTCTTGATACCATTACTTGGATTTCAAAATAGACACGAGACTTTAAATAAAATTCAAGATTCCACTTTATCAAGAGAAAGAGATTCAGAGACAAAAGCACTTTATTGATGAAAATTATTACAATCGAACCCCTCAAGGTTTAGGATAACTGATGATCAACTTATTACATGGCTTTTTGGATTGCGTATAAAATACACCTAGGAGATTGTGTTCACATGATGCACTACTTTGTTCGTGAAGTAGTTCCTGTACTCATCCTTGAGTGGATAATAAACTAAGATATCAAGCCCGGATTCCTCTTTTGGTACTCCAAAATTTCTGACTCTGTTTGCTGGGATCACCTCGGTGACCTTTTCCAAGAGCCAGTCGTTGATGGTTTGATTGGAGTCGCCTGAAACAGTCAAGTCCAATCAGGTAGGCAGCAAGTAGAATAACTCTACCACCCTTAACTCTTCTCCCCAACGTATCTTCTTCAAATCGGTAGCCAGGCATCCTAGCTTTCGAGCGTTGATGTAGTAAACCCCTCCTACAAGTGTCCAATCAAGTCCCCATCCTCTATCAATGCGAGTGGAGTGTGGCGTATGAGCCTTCATCAGTATCTCCACGACATCTCGCCTGAATTGGTAAACTAGGGATCGTTGAGCTTGCTCATAAATAAGCTCAAACACTTGGAACTTTCGATATTCTAACACGAGGTCTTCCTGCAACACCAATGCAAGGAATTTGGATCAGCTACCTATATACTTTCAGTTCCTTTTCAAATATTCAAACAATACGACTTTATTTCTCAGCCTAACCTAGGCTCTGATACCAGGTGTGAGGTCCCCACCCCGCCGTATCCAATGGCAGATCTGATGGTGAACCTGGTGGCCACTAGATCTATAGCGGAAGCAAACAAAATGGTTCAGGGTTCAACTAGCAGACGATCTCTCATCACAAAGTGAGTCGAGTTCGAGCCTACTAGCAAGGAGATCTAGCTCCACCTCGCAGGGGAAGCGTACTTAAACTATTTAGAAATCCTAAGACCCACCTTCCAAGAGGAGAGAAATCCCGAGTGCCTTTTTCCCCATGTTTCAGAGGCACGTACACTTGAGACTTCGCCGCTCTAGGTGCAATGAGTATTACTAGTATCGATTTAAACACTATGGGGATAGAGAGTTCCCGACCAATAGGGACCACCCTTCTCATAGGCATTGGCAACCTGAGCCAAGCCCCCACTTTCCACCCCCACACTCACACTTTCTTGTGTGTCCTAATTTACTACCACAATGATTGTTCAACATAAACATTCCTTGATTAAATTCCGAATCACAATGTTCGTTAAGACAGCCCTTCAATCAGTATTGCAAACGGCGCCAAGACAATATTCTAGTAAAAATTCTACTCAAACTTATTCATTAAAATTCCATTGTTCTGGAGGTACAACATCCCCCCTCCAGCGAGAGTTTACTCCGCCCGTTGTCGCATAGCTGCCCATACAACTAGGTATGTCCACCGCATAGAAAGCATGACATGGACACTCCCACCGCATAGAAAGCAAGACGTGGGTTCCCACCGCATAGAAAGCAAGTCGTGGGTATCCACCGCATAGAAAGCAAGTCATGGATTCAAGAGCCCTTAACGAGGAACTCTGCCCCCTGTGATCAGTAGGGGGGTCAGGACTAATTCAACATTTGAAATAGAATGAACATGTCGAGCTAAATTTTCCCTACCAGACATTCTTTCCTATTGCAAACAGCATACCCATCAATCATTTCTTTCCTACTTTAGACTTTAATGTACAAATGAATTCAATGCCAATGTTTCCGTCGGATTCCTCCAACATGTTTGGGGATATGTTCTTTCCTAGTTAAACGTGTGCAATGTTAACTTAAACAACTTGAATGAAATTATGACCTACCTCTTCCATTTCTTCGTCAATGGCCCGTGAGATGGCCGGTGTTTGTCCGTCCATGGGTGTCATAAAATCTAATATCTAACTAACCCAAATGATTTTCTCATATTAAATTGATCACTTAATGTGGGAGAATAAACGGGAACAAGTGTTAAGATATAGGTATGTGCTTATAGATCTATCTCAACACGGGGCCAATGGTAAAGGGGCCCAAAAGGGAGATGGTCTATCAAAGAGCAAGGCTAACCAATGGAGCATAAGACCTTAGGGTTAGCTTCATTGAAGACCTCCAATAAATGTGTGTAAAAGTCCTTTGACCTTAAGTAAGCTAGGGCTGAGCTTGAGGTGGGAACCCGGCCCAAGCTCGAGGTGCTTGTCATGCTTGAGGTGTTTTTCATGCTTGAGGTGCTTGATTAAGATGCTTGAGGTGCTTGACTGGCTCCATGCTTGAGGTGCTTGACTTGCTGCATGATTAAAGTACTTGAGGTGCCTTGAGAAGCTTGCCTGAGATGCTTGTGGGAACACCCCCTAGTTCAAGTGCTTTGTCATGCTTGGTGAGTAAGGTGCTTGATCACCTAAAAGTCAAAAGCATTCCTACAAGAGGGGGGGCGAGCCCTTTTCCTAGGGGCTAGAGAGAGAACACCCACTCACACACACAAGGGAAGCCCAACTTGAAGAGGCAGCAAGGACACATGTCAAGCCCCTACCCATGTTACCTTCATGTGTTGCTTGAAGCCTATTGGCTAGGCTTCAAAGGGGTCCAATGATAAATTACATGAATTATCTAATTGTTTTAGCATTTATCAAGTCCTCTCTCTCAAAGGGGAAAGGGGGACACTTGTCCCAAGGCTACCCATGTTGCTTGTAATGGCTCTTGCTTGTGATTGGCTAGGCCTGGAGGGGTCCAATGAGCTTCAGGCATGAGCTACAAGGGGGGGTCGACCCAAGCAAGCTAGGGGGGTGCTAGGGGGTATACTCACCCACACACACTCACAAGAACTCTCATTGTGTGATATGCAAAGTGCAAGATCTCCCTCTCCAAGCAAGTAGAGGTTGAGAGCCTACACCAACACTCTTGGCTATGGAGTGCAAATCCAACCAAGAGCCATGCTTCAATGCTTAAGCTTGCCATATCCTTCTTCTTCATTACTATGCTATTATGTGTGCTAGCAACAAGAGTATGATAAGTGAGGAACTAATTCTTTCTCCTACGAAATGTTTCTTCTTCCTCTTCCCTACCCTCATTCCCTGCTAGCTCTCTCCACCTTCGAAGGTGTTTGAGGTCTTGGGACTGAGGCTTGGGATAGTTAAAGCTTTCTTCAAGTTTATGTTATGTTTGTGGTGCATGAAGCCTTCCATCTTCATGGCATCACCTAGGTCACAAGGAACACAAAGACTGTATTGTAACAAGTCTCTCTTTATGGGAGAAATCATAATACAAATGCCTATTGGAGGGGGGACCGGCTCCACATAAATCCGGTCCTCAATTGTTGTCATGTTCTCTAAACTCTCTCTCTTGCAAAAGTATTGTCTATGCCAAGTTAACTAATTGCTATGATTATGTTGCTATCTTCAATTATGTCTACCCGCTATGCTCACAAAATCATTTCTTGAAAGTACTCTCATTAAATTCCGCTATTCTCAAATTGAATAGGCAAATTCCATTACATTGGTATCAGAGCATTTGGTTTCTCTTTTCTTGCTTAAGAAGAGAGGTCCTTAAGTAGCCTATAAATGGTTGATGTTGTTAATTATAATAGAGTAAGTGGATCTGGGATCTAATACCGGTTTTGTTAAGCCCACTATGTGGGGGATGGTGCACACCTCGGGAGCTTTGGACTTACTAATGGAGTCTTTTTAGACTTGCCTACGGCTTTACCATTATTGAGCCATAAGAAGTCCGAAAGGAGCTAGCCCTTGGCAACTCTGCTATGTTAGACCTACTCCTCTACTCTCTATAATTAACCACTTTGAGCCGTGGGTGTAGATACTTAAGAGCCGATTTTCAAAGGCTAAGAGGAGTGGCAACTAAGGTTTTGAATTGCCAAAGCATACACTAAGTACATACATAAAATTTTGTTACCATGGCTGACAATAATCAAGAGAGTAGAATGAACATTGATAGCTTTGATTTTGCACATGAAGGTGCTAATGATGATGCTCCCATGTTTGTGAATTATCTTGTGACTAGGTTGCAACAAGCTATGGGCAACCCTACCTTGCAAGCCGAAGTTACTCAACAACTTCGTGCCTATGGAATTTCCCTTCCTCTCCAAGAGGAGAGAGAGCTTAGGAGGCCTCTTGAAGAGACCCCCAAAAGAAGACTCTCTCCCATTCGAGAGGAGGAATCCAAAGAGAAAGAAAGCAATGAAAGTCTAAGTTCTTCTGACGATGTGGCTCCACGAAGAAGGCGGTCTAGACGATCGCCTACTCCTCCCAAGAGGAAAAGAGCAACCCATAGTCCTTCTCCTCATCACTCTCAAAGGCAAGAGAGGAAACAAAGGAAGAAAAGGGCTAGGAAGAGGTCACCCTCTTCTCCTTCTTCTTCACCTTCCTTCTCTTCCGATGAAAGTTATGGCTATTCTCCTAGAGAATACAAGAGGGGAGGGCATCGCAAATCATTTCCTGCATGGCGAAGGTCACAAAAGCTAAAGAAGTTCAAGGAGGGAGGAAAGAGTATCTCTTTTCTCACCTACGATGGCACCTTTGGTGCTACCGACAAAGTGTTGGCCTTCATCCAGCAATTTGATGCGGCCTTTGGGGACGAGGGCTTCACAGAGTCCTCCAAGCTACGCCATGTAGCTATGCACTTCCAAAAATCAGCTCGTCAATGGTGGGCTAGCCTTCGTGGCAATGGAGAAGCCCCAAAGACATGGAAAACTCTACGAGTTTCCATCATGAAGCAATTTCTTCCAAGCGATACTAAAGATAAAGTTCTTACCGAATGGCGCGGCTTGAAGCTCCTCTCTCATGAGTCTATCAACAAGTATGTAGATAAGTTTTGGGATTTACATCTCAAAGCTACTGTCTTTCAAAAGATAGACTTTGCCGAGCAAAGACAGCAATTCTGTGCGGGATTACCTGAAGAGATGGCCGAATATATCAACTCTCAACGGCCCGGTACTATTACCGAAGTAATCCACCACACCATGGTTGCTTCACGCATCAATTTCCATCAAGGGGCTAGACGTAATGTCAAGCCCATGGAAAACAAAGATAAAAATGATGCAAAGGGGAAATCCAATGCTCAAAATAATTCCCAAGGCACTTCCAAAAACAACAACAACAATCGGTCCAAGGAGAAGGGAGTTTACAAAGGTAAAAACAAACTCTCTCCTGAAGAGCTTGAAGCTTTTCGCAAGGACCATAAGTGTTTCAAGTGTGGGGAGCAAGGACATGGCTATCGTTCTTGCCCCAAGAAGAATACTCGCAATGAGACTCCTATGGCTTCCACCATCGAAGCTCCAAAAGAGGATGCTCATTGCAAAGGATCATCACTCTCCTATGCTTGGGGAAAGGTACGAGAGCATGATGCCTTCATCTTGTTTGACCCTGGCTCTACTCTCAACTTCATATCAATAGAGTTGGCCACCAAGTTGGGCATTCAAGCTTTTGAGATGGGAGATATAGTAACAGCTGATGCAGCTTTCAAGGGACAACAAGCCTCTGTTACTCCCTTGATTGGGAAGTTGAGGCTTCATGTCCAAAGCTATGTCGACAAAGAAGACTTCTTCATCTCTCCCCTCCAACATCAGGATGTTATCCTAGGGGCACCATGGTTTGATCGCATGGCTGCCAACATGAAGTTCCCTGAAAGGAGAATTTACTTCACCTACAGGGGAAAGAACATGTATGTAGATGCTAGTGAGCGTGGTCGCACTATTCCACTTGTAAATCCTCTTTCTTTTGATAAATCAATGAAGAGCTCAGTTTCTGCGTACATGATTTATGTCAAAGAGTCTCTAAAAGCTAATAATGTTTCATCAAATGAAAATGATAGGAATCAAGAAGAGTTAGACTTGTCTACTTTTCTAAAAGGATTCCAAGATGTGTTCATCGATGATATCCCTATGGACCTACCTCCAAAACGAGGGGATGATGACCATCGTATTGAGCTCCTTCCAGGAAGCTCACCGCCTAACAAACCTCCTTATCGAGTCTCACAAGCTCAACAAGAGGAGATCATGAGGCAAGTACAAGAGCTGGTAGACAAAGGGATGGTGAGGCCTAGTTCCTCTCCCTTTTGTTCTCCAGTCCTTTTAGTGCAAAAGAAAGATGGTACATACCGTATGTGTGTGGACTATCGAGCACTAAACCATATCACTATTAAAAACAAATTTCCCGTACCTCGGGTAGAAGATCTGTTTGATAAGCTACAAGGCTCTACCTACTTCAGTAGGATTGACCTTAAGAGTGGCTATCATCAAATAAGGATAGTGGATGAGGATATCTTAAAGACCGCGTTTCGCACAACATTTGGTCTTTATGAATATCTAGTCATGCCTTTTGGCTTGACTAATGCACCAGCTACGTTCAATCGTTTGATGGAGAAAATTTTTAGACCATATCGAAAATTCACTGGAGTGTTCTTCGATGATATCATCATCTACTCCAAGTCTTTGGAGGAACATAAGCAACATCTCCAAGTGATTTTTCAAGCCTTGAGGGAGAACAAACTTTTTCTCAACCAAAAGAAAAGTGAATTCTTCCTTCAAGAGATTCAATATCTAGGCCATATTATCTCTCACGATGGTATTCGTATGGATCCATCAAAGTTAGAGGTAATAAAATCATGGCCTAACCCAAGGAATCTACATGAGCTAAGAAGCTTTATTGGTATGTGTGCATACTATAGACGCTTCATAGCAAAATTCTCTCAAGTGGCAGGACCACTACACGACTTAACCAAGAAGAACGTTAAGTTTGTATGGACTGCTAAGGAGCAAAATGCTTTTGAAAAACTCAAAGAGAAGCTTACTTCCCAACCAGTCCTCGTGCTTCCGGATCTCTCAAAGCCCTTTGAGGTCCAATGTGATGCTTGTGGTGATTGCCTTGGAGCGGTTTTGCTTCAAGAAGGGCATGCCATAGCATATGAGAGCCGAAGGCTCAATGGTGATGAACGATTCTTGGGCATTTATGAGAAAGAGCTTTTAGCTGTTCTACATGCCCTAGACACATGGAAGCACTACCTATTGGGGACTCCATTTATCCTACGAACCGACCACCAAAGTCTAAAGTATTTCATGACGCAAACCAAGCTTTCTGACAAACAAATGAGGTGGGCAAATTTTCTTTCGCAATTTAATTTTCATATTGCTCACATAGCTGGTAAGCACAATCAAGTTGCCGATGCACTTTCACGACGACCAAAAGTTAATGCGGTGTCTATAGCTACTCACAATGATCTATCCTCTATGATAGATGAGTATGCTACTAACCCTGACTTTAGAGACATAATGTCAGCCCTTGCTTTGGGGAAGAAAGAGGAACCATTCACCTTGCAGGATGGTTATCTTCTTCACGGAAATAGGCTATGTGTTACCCATTCCCTTCGTGAGAAGGTTATGTATGAATCCCATGCTCCTCCATATGCAGGGCATAGAGGTATTCAACCTACTCTCTGAGGAGTAGAGACGTATTTCTATTGGCCTACCATGAAAGTGGACATACAAGAGTATGTTTCAAAATGTGTAGTATGCCAAAAGACCAAGTATGATAGAGGGAAGCAACCTGGATTACTCCAGCCATTGCCTATTCCAAATTCACCATGGGAGAGTATATCCATGGATTTCATCTTTGGATTACCCAAGACAAATTTCTTTTAAATAACTCATGTTTTTGTCTTATATGACTAGTCCTCTTTTTAATTGTGCACAAAATTTAACTAGTATGCATGCTTAGAATCATGTTTGTGATGACGACGTCTCTCAAACACCAAGTAGAATTTGTCACTCTACTTTGGGAGAATAAAATGGACTAAAGAGCAGACATGCTTGCGGCAGCTATGTCTCCCAAGCACCAAATGGATTAGTCATCCATCTTGGAAAGATGTCATAGGGTAAAAACGGATCCTTTACCCGCTAAGTACGATTGACTAATGACTAAGACTTTATCTTTTCTACCTCATAGTCGAGGACGACTATGATTTCAAGAGAGAGGTAATGTCATAAAATCTAATATCTAACTAACCCAAATGATTTTCTCATATTAAATTGATCACTTAATGTGGGAGAATAAACGGGAACAAGTGTTAAGATATAGGTATGTGCTTATAGATCTATCTCAACACGGGGCCAATGGTAAAGGGGCCCAAAAGGGAGATGGTCTATCAAAGAGCAAGGCTAACCAATGGAGTATAAGACCTTAGGGTTAGCTTCATTGAAGACCTCCAATAAATGTGTGTAAAAGTCCTTTGACCTTAAGTAAGCTAGGGCTGAGCTTGAGGTGGGAACCCGGCCCAAGCTCGAGGTGCTTGTCATGCTTGAGGTGTTTTTCATGCTTGAGGTGCTTGATTAAGATGCTTGAGGTGCTTGACTGGCTCCATGCTTGAGGTGCTTGACTTGCTGCATGATTAAAGTACTTGAGGTGCCTTGAGAAGCTTGCCTGAGATGCTTGTGGGAACACCCCCTAGTTCAAGTGCTTTGTCATGCTTGGTGAGTAAGGTGCTTGATCACCTAAAAGTCAAAAGCATTCCTACAAGAGGGGGGGCGAGCCCTTTTCCTAGGGGCTAGAGAGAGAACACCCACTCACACACACAAGGGAAGCCCAACTTGAAGAGGCAGCAAGGACACATGTCAGGCCCCTACCCATGTTACCTTCATGTGTTGCTTGAAGCCTATTGGCTAGGCTTCAAAGGGGTCCAATGATAAATTACATGAATTATCTAATTGTTTTAGCATTTATCAAGTCCTCTCTCTCAAAGGGGAAAGGGGGACACTTGTCCCAAGGCTACCCATGTTGCTTTTAATGGCTCTTGCTTGTGATTGGCTAGGCCTGGAGGGGTCCAATGAGCTTCAGGCATGAGCTACAAGGGGGGGTCGACCCAAGCAAGCTAGGGGGGTGCCTAGGGGGTATACTCACCCACACACACTCACAAGCACTCTCATTGTGTGATATGCAAAGTGCAAGAGCTCCCTCTCCAAGCAAGTAGAGGTTGAGAGCCTACACCAACACTCTTGGCTATGGAGTGCAAATCCAACCAAGAGCCATGCTTCAATGCTTAAGCTTGCCATATCCTTCTTCTTCATTACTATGCTATTATGTATGCTAGCAACAAGAGTATGATAAGTGAGGAACTAATTCTTTCTCCTACGAAATGTTTCTTCTTCCTCTTCCCTACCCTCATTCCCTGCTAGCTCTCTCCACCTTCGAAGGTGTTTGAGGTCTTGGGACTGAGGCTTGGGATAGTTAAAGCTTTCTTCAAGTTTATGTTATGTTTGTGGTGCATGAAGCCTTCCATCTTCATGGCATCACCTAGGTCACAAGGAACACAAAGACTGTATTGTAACAAGTCTCTCTTTATGGGAGAAATCATAATACAAATGCCTATTGGAGGGGGGACCGGCTCCACATAAATCCGGTCCTCAATTGTTGTCATGTTCTCTAAACTCTCTCTCTTGCAAAAGTATTGTCTATGCCAAGTTAACTAATTGCTATGATTATGTTGCTATCTTCAATTATGTCTACCCGCTATGCTCACAAAATCATTTCTTGAAATTACTCTCATTAAATTCCGCTATTCTCAAATTGAATAGGCAAATTCCATTACAATGGGAGCTTTTCCCTTTCCGTTCACATTGCTCGTTCCCGCCTCGCGGTCGTGGGCACCACCGAAGCGAGTTCTCTTAACCGGGGCCATTTTTACTCACTACTTTAAATGATAAACTTGAAAAAGAGCTAAAGTCCAAGAGCATCATAACAAACCAATTGGCAGATTAGAATCATTAAAGAATCCTCCTTATGCAAGAGATTAGAGTTTTCCTTCGAGACCTAGCAATTTTATAGGTAGTTCTTTACTTGCCCTATGGGAACTGGCTCTAAAGTTAATCACTTGGCTTAGATGATTAAGAAATTCAAAATTTTACTAATTGATTTACAAGAAAGATGAAGTAAGCAAGCTCAATCACTTTCCTAGTGCAATTTGAAGATGCAGAATTTCCGCAGGCATGTGTGATAGAAAATTCCCTTCTTAATGGCCTAATGACGGTTTAATTTTCAGCCTTAATCACATTTTAATGTGGGAGAAGATTGAGTCTAATTTAATTACAATACTATTGAATGGTAAAAAAATGAATTTCATCAAATCTACACTATTACTGGCAGACAATTTATTAACTATGCTGCCTAGAGAGAGAATCTTTCCTAATCATGTATTAATCCTTGATTAAGAATAATGAATGGTTTCATAATTTAGCTACTTGAATGATGATTATGTAATGGAGTATAGCTGTGTAAACTTAGAGAGCAGCTATTGGGAATTATAGCTAAAAGTAGGCATAGTAGACGAGGAATTTGGAGAATAATGATGAGAATTAAGAAGAGCCGGAATTAAACCATAATTATCGTGATTAGGGGCTGAGAATCCTCTGATTTTTCTGATCCAATGAATCCTCAAGATGAGAATTTTGGCAGCACCTCCCTCCTTGCTTCTCCTTCAAAAACTATGTGTGTACCGGCAGCACCTCCCCAAGGTGTGTGTAGGTGTGTATGTGTGTGTGTGTATTGGGTGTGTGTGTGAGCATGTGTGTGTGTGTGTGTGTGTGTGTGTGAGCACACCTTTAAATAGGCCTCCTCAAGCTGAAAATCAAACCTGCTTGCTATTTGCATCTGGGAGCTACTCCAGTTAAGCATGGCAAGTCCAGTTGCCTATCCACCGAGTGTCCAGTTGGCTTGGTTAACTGGCTCTCACACTTAGTTGCAAGCTTGGAAACTCTCCCAAGACTCCCACAAGGAAAAAAGGTGCCCCCTAGCTGCTAAAGCTGACCTGGAGTGTACTGGAACCTGCTCCCACACAGCCTCGGGCTCCGGTGCCTCCTCGGACAGTTTTGGGAAAATTTGGTTTTAGGCTGAAACGGGTCATACAAGTCGGATTTTGATGCCGAAAATTGCTATACCGAGCTCTAATTAAGGCGTACTGGCCTGAGTACCTGCCATATTTAGCAGCCCCTAGGGTCCGAAAATGCATTTTTTCAAACTCGAGATACGGGTGCAGTTTTCGAGACGGTCAAAACTGGATGGGTCGGGTGACCAAAAACTTACTATTTTTGGAAATTTTTTACAAAAATTATTTTAAGTCACATTTGGAAGCTTTAAAACATTCTGATCATCATGGCGCTGACAGAATTCGGAAAGTTACTAAAAATAGTAACTTTTTCCATTATGTTCATTTCATGGTACAATGGTGCTCTTTTGGTCGGGGTCAGAGACCTTACAGATCTTATCCACAAATAGATGGAAGAGCCACCCCGTTTGTATCATCAACGCTTCCATTTTCTGGCAAAAAGACCACCAAGGTACAATACACCAAATCACGTCGTGGCCACCACCTTCACTCACGTCCTTAAGTCAACAACAAGGCAGCCTATGGACCACGCACAGTATGTCTTGACAACCTTGAAGGGCACCAAGAAGGAAGGCAAAATCACATACTTGGGTGCACCAGAGGTGTTGACTAGAATATCGTATCATGCCATCGCCTTGGCTGACAACCTACCGCCTGCCCCTTATCAAAATACATGGATTTTGGCCGCACAACCCTCTCCACGAGCTACAAGGTCAGGTAAAAGGTCACAGAAATCAGAGGATGAGTCAGCTGACAGCTCACCAGAACGGCACAACAGCGAGAGCTCTGACAACGAAGAAAAGAGAGCTTGGAGAGAATAGATGAAAAGGAAAACTGTGGCTGCACACCAAGAGGAGCCGGCTCAAAAACAAGCGCGTTTTGAAAGAGAAAAACATGCTTACTAGCACAGTAGGCAAGCACAAGGGAAGGACCCAGAAAAGTGGGTACCCACAGGACTGAAAGGACCTCGAACAAAGCATCATACCAGAAAAGAGGCAGATGATCGAACATAATATTTAGAAAGAATGTACTAAGAGGCTGAAGCCCTAAAGCTTAAAGAGGCAGAAGAAGCTGCAAAGAAAGTTGAGGAAACAGCTACACAAGAGCAAATCCATGGATCTCCCCGAACCGCCTCACCGCCCCCGGAACAACAAGACCATCCCATGCTTAGCCCACCACCATCACCAGCAGGCAAAGGTATTAATGAAGAAGCAGAGACTAAAAAAGAGAAAGATTATGAGTCCACCCAACGAACAGAATCTACACAAGAAGCTGACCACCCCGACGGACAAAAGGAAAAAGAAGCCGAGCTAGAATCGGAGCAGGCAGCAGAACAAACTCAAAAGCCGGAAGAAGAAACTGATAAGGAAGCAGATATAGAAAAAGATCCTACCACTACACATGAGATGGAGCCCGAGCCAGAGAAGGAAAAAAGGCCGGCACCTGAAGAGACAGCAAAGGTTGAGACCACACCATCTACTTCTACTCAGCCAGAAACTGCCGAGGCATCAAAGCCTCAGGATGGCCAAGAAGAAGACCGACCATCTACCATTCCAACTGGCATGACAGGAGGAGTGGTAGGCAAATGATGAAGTGATAATACAGGTCAATGAATATGCACGTCAGATGCAGGAAACGACGGAGAGACTCCGCTCAGCAGCTTTAAACCGCAGCACAAAGGCCAAGGAATTAGAAATGGTGATCGACGCTCTTTAAGGAGAGCTATAAGACAGGATGATTATCATCACTGATCTCCAAAGGCAAGTGCAACAATTGAAGGCAGAAGCAGAACAACATCAAATAGCCAGGGATAAACAACAAAAAGAAATGGAGGAGTTAGGTGACCTTCTCACCAAACTATCTGATGCCTGCAAGGTAAAAGATGAGCAGCTGACAGAAGTCACGAATGAACTTCTTACAACCTCTCTATCAGCTCAAAAAATTCAAGTGCAGTTAGATGTTGCCAATGCTTCCCTGCAATATTCTGAACAGAGAATCAATGATCAGGACATTTTCTTACGGCAAATCAAAGAAAACCCAGTCGTGGTCTCGATCAAGGGAACTAATGAAGTGTACAAGGCACTTGAAAAGAAAAACAAGGACTTAGAATTGGAATTAAATCTTGAACAAACACAGTGCAGAGGCCTGGCACACTGATGTGGGTTCAAAGAGAGGAGGAGCTCCTAAAGGAGATAGCAGAACTCAAGCAGATAAATCAACTCCTCAAAGATGGAAAGCCAGACACGCAGGAAGAGGCAGGCACTTCAGAGCCGCCACAAATAGACATACCCTCGGTCTCGTTTGCTGAGTTTGAGACATAGTCCACAGCAGAGCCAAGTGGTGATGAAGATTTTTCAGATTCAGATCACAGATGTAGATACAATGTCAATGGTCCAGCTGTCAAAAGCTGAAGAAGACGCACTGAAGGAGAAGATCACCTTAGAGGTGGATGAGCAGTGGAAGGCCGCTATGGATTGGGAGTTGAGAGTTTTACACTCTGTCAACGTCACTCAACTCACTCCCAATCAGATCAACGCTCAATGGCACCAACAATCCCTGTCGTACCCTCTCATCAAGGTAGAACTATTGCACGTAAAAGAAAGGTTGTACAAGGATATGCAAGAAGATGGCGCAGATAAAGACCACCCAAAGTGGAGGTTAATCTAACTAAACAAGAATCTGAGATACCTGATTCTGTTCACAAGAGCACCTGCAGCCTTACAAAGAGATCCAACATTCTGTCATGTTCCCAGAGTAAGGACATGGCAAGCGCATGAAGCACTGCAGAAGAAGAGACCAACTTGGCTCAACTTCCCCAGGCTGCCAGCTCCAGAGAGAGGCTAAGCGACAGAGGAATACATGGTGAAAACCCTAACGGGTGCCATGTCATTCTTCAAGAGTCTGCCATATCTCTCCTGTGCAATGTTATATAAGATCTGCAAGATGCTACTCACATGCATACAAGTTTTCAATGAGCCTGAGCAAACAGGAGCCCCGTGGCTCTCATTCTTGGAAGGAAACAAAGGCTTATGCTACGATCTGAGTGGACAACCTTCAGAGAAATCCTTTACGGATTCTATGCCAAATGCATGTTTCTGCCCTCGAATAATATGCTAGCCTTTGAAGAAGCATTCTATACGGGATTCTTCACCTGGCGAATGAAGATATTTGCACCGGTGATAAGCAACCTAACATCCAGGTTTGTAGGCTACTCAGCGGTGGAACTGAAGAATCAAGTCACCATGCAATTTCTGCAAGTGCCCGACAAAGAACGAAGAATCAGATATCAGAAGGCACTGGAAGCACTTAAAGACCACCTCGCCCACCGTCAACCAGAAGACTACTTCAGCCCATAAAGCTATGTCAAGGGACGACACAGGCGAGGAGGGGGGGAATGTTAGCAGCAAGCTAACACGGACACCATTTTTCGGAGTTCTCCTTGTAAAACAATTATTACTTTGATAAATTGGGAATATTGTAACTCCTATTTTCTCAGATAAACTTTGTAATTAATGAGTCGGGGCTACAAGCTTCTAGATTGTGTCAGCCAGTCATTTCCCAGCTTTGGTAGAACTCCGAATTATTAGTTTTGACCACCCAAAAACCTTGGCTAAGGTATAAAAGCCAATTTTTGTAAGTTTTTCAATAAGTTTTTGCATAATAGAAACACAGAGTGAGCTAACGGCACTCACTCCTCTCCTTCTCGTGCTTCCTACTCCCTCCCCAATTGTCACATTGCGATTGCGTTTGTTGCATTGCAACCGCAGGTAAGAGCTCTACATTGACGTAAGCAGTTCACAGTATTTCGTAGCTTTTGGCGTCGTCGACCCGCGGCCTAATTTCTTCATAACTAGGAATTTACACTTTTAAATCAAAAACTAAGCATAGGTGGGGTATTGGGGCATCATTGCTAAGCATTTAGATGCATTCTGGGTTGAAAACGACTAGGTCAAAAATCCACTGCTGTTAATAATCATGATTTTGAAACTTGACCTAAAGTGGGGTTTGAGACCATAAGCATGTGTGCTTAGGTCTTATAAACATGTCCTAGAAGTTTCGTTACGTTTAGATGTCATCTGATGCTGTAACGGATGTGATTTGCTTGCTGATAAGCAATTGGCTTTTGGTGATTTCAATCACTTGAGTGTAGCTTGAGTTAGATGCGAGTTGTTAGTTGTTTTTCAAGAGATTGACAACCTCTTGTAGCCTCTATGCATTAGTCGAGTCAGCTTCGTCCCATGGTTTGACAAATTAATCGTGGTTCTCGCTCATACTGCAATAAGATAGGATTGTGAGGTTAGGCATGCGTCCCACACAAGTCTTTATTGCTGCTCAAAGAAAAGGTGGTAACAGCAATATAGCCACTTCTCATGGTTCTTTCGCAAGTGGTAGATTGTGAGATCCCCAACCCACCGACACCAAAGTCGAGAACGGGTCCTTGATATGTCTCTACGCCTAATAAAAATCAGAGTCTCTAAACAAGATAAATCCAAGGAATAGACCTTTACCATGACAATGGCTTGGGTCTTTAGCCCTAGAAGAAGACCTAGTCCTGTCTCACAGCGGAAACGGGGCAACATCTTAAAAGTCCAAAAGTCTTTCGGCCCTATAACTTCCACAAATTGGGCTAACGTATCCTCAACCAACGCTTTTTTCCCTCTAACAGATGTGAGGGCACAGCCGCTAGTGAACTCCTCTTCCAAGTGAAGAAGTTTTCTAGATGTTTTTTTTTAGTGCACTGTTAGAAGCTGCACACACCCTACGGAAATTGACTACTCGGCAGATCATCATTTTTTGTAATTATTCATTTATTGAGAAAACCCGACCTTTCACCTTGTAAATAATGGGGCTTACAGAAGTTTCCAGATTGTATCCCAGTTTTGACTTTTAGATTGAGTAGATGGTTAATTTGGAACTTTAGGGTTTGAGAATCGTAAGGTATTTATACTACTTTTTGACCTTAATGAAAAAACCTTTTGTCATTTTAAAAAGTTTGGAAGTCTATGAGTGAGCGTACTGTGCACGAGAGAGAGTGTGAGCTTCATCTTGACGCTACGTGTGCACCGGTGGTCGGAATCGAGTGCGGAGAAGTGCAACGTGTTGCCTCCGATGAGAGCTACGCGCCGATACCTACATCGCGCACGTACGGTCCGGTTTTGCGAGCTCCATCTACGAGCTTCATCTTGTGATTTGGTGAGCATACGGTGTCCGATTTTGCATTGCATCATATCCACGCGTTCACATTGAGTAGAGCTACACATTAGGCACTTTAGATTTCAGAAACGAAGACTTGCAAATTTCGGATAGACATCCTACGTGATTTTGCACCGTGTGTTTTGGGTTGGGGTTTTGGTTCATAGACCTTAGGGAGAGCGACCTATTGGTGTTAGTAGGGTCTCCTTCAAGTTCTGTGGTGTTTCGAGATTGTTTGATGGGTGTTCGGCTCTAGAAAGCGTTGTAGGAAGTTTCCTCTTATGCACTCCTGAAGGCTGTGACTTAGACATTGGGTAGAGACCTCTGTAGGAATTAGTTAGGAGTCGGTCGAGTGTAGGTTGACACCCTATGCTTGCTTCCACGCACCTGCGGGTCGAGCTTCGTCCTTAGCTGACAAATCTTGTTAGGTGAGTTCTCGTTGTGCTGACGTCCATCGCCGACGTATCCGTCCAACATTGTCGCCGCTGCCGGGGACGAAAACCTTAGGTAGGTGACCAAGACTAGTCCTTGAGGATAGGGATTCTTTGGCTTGCCAAGAGTCTCATTTTACATTTATATAGGATCAGAGGGTGGAGGACTCTCTAGGTCTTAGAGGGAGTCTAGGAAGCGTGTGTCTTGCCTAGATCCTTCGACTTAGGTAGATTTAGGTAGACTGAGATAGCTTTAGATATTAGGAGTTGGAGTGGTAGAAGCGGTGAGAGGAGAGCTTGAGAGTCCGGAGAGGCCAGAAAGCAACCAAAAACACCATTATCACCATTTCACATGATGAGTAGGAATAGAGTAAGTAGGACATCATGATTCAGGATCTAGAGCACTTCATGCATGTATACTTGCTTGTGGTAGATTCATCACAAGGTTGTAAAAGACGCAAAAGTGTGTTTGAAAGCTGAAGTGAAGTCCAAAAGTTACTGTGAGTGTTTATGATAGAGCTGCAGAGCATCAGGAGCATTTCTGTCAGGAAAAAAATTAATTTTAAGCCAGGAGATATCCTACGTGTAGGATGTCTACAGGCAAATCTGGTGGGAATTTTTGAATTTTGAGTAGACCAGTGTGTTCAGAAGGTGGGGTTTACCCTATATTCACCTGGAAAGTGGAAATTTGACCATATCTTGACAGGATAAGGCCAGATAGACTGAAATTGCCAGAAATCCTACCCAAATTGTGCCAAAGCATTATTTTCAGACCAAAACCATACGATGGCTGCATGAGCATGATCTACATGATATATTGAGTGACTGAGAGAGGTTTCATCCCATTTGGGAGAGAAAGTTGGGTTCTAAGCAGACTTTAGCACTTTTGACTGAAAAAAAGCTAGAACAGCTAAAATTGGGGACTTTTGAAATCCAAACCAAAATCTATGCATACCACTGGGTTGCTGACATCAAGGGGAAGCTGTGGGTCAAGTCTGGGGTCAAACAGGCCCAAAAGACTGATCAAGACCAGCAGAGCAGACTGTCGGAACAGATTTCCGATCCATTGACCAGCTTATAGGTGTCCAAATCAAAAAGTAAAAACAGCTGTGGACTCAGCACATCAAGGGGAATCCATAGTGCAAGAATCCAGGCAAAACAGAGTAGGAGACATCCTACGTGTAGGATGTCTATTGGGGCCTACTGAAGAGAAAATTTGACTGGGCTTAAACAGTGAGGTTCCATTTGGCTTAAGGGTTCCATAACTTCTTTTAGAAGTGAATTTGGACCTTGTTTGTCCAATTGACGGAGCAAAGACTGAATTCAGACTTTTTCACGTAAATTGACCAACATCCGAGGGAAGGACAGTTCCAGATTAGCAGACCTAATCCAGAACATCAGCAGTCTATAAAATATATTAGTGGTTGAGATTAACTCTCCAGTTATACCAATCATTACTAAGATAACCTCTAGCAGTTAGATGCTTTGATTCGATTGCCGAAATTAAACGCTTGTGTACAGGTATATTCAGCAGCAAAGCAAGAAGTTGTGCGGAGACTGATCCATTTCCAGTTGAGTGGTTGGATTTGTGATAAATTGCATTGATAAGTTTGATGAATTTAAGATCAAGAAGATACATTTTTAGAGACCAAAAATTGGCAGGTGACCAAGGTAGCTTAGTGTCCACCGAAGAGAGTGTAACTGAGGCAAGGCTAGATCCACTAGCACCGATTATTGAGGAGGGTAGTGATACTGACACTTCGTCATATAAATCTTTCTTCATGATGGGTAGTCAACAGCCAGGAGGTTTTACCTATGACAGACCAATGCCAGGAGGAAGCACCTCCCTAAATCCATTGAATGATTCCAAGTTCACTGTGATCTTCTTAGAAGGAACAAACTCGAGGGGAGCCCTAGTTTATTCTGATTATCGAGGACGCAAGTGTATTTGTATTGAAGAAAGGCTGGCTCAGAGACTAGAGATAATTTGAGTCTATGATGATGGAGATAGATTCCGAGACGAAAAGGGAAACCACTATCTGATAGTTAGTCACCTTGAAGATTACAACAGATATGGAGATAACGTGGCGAAAGGGAAAATGGTTTCAGAAACTCAAGAACCTCCACCAAACATTGATCGACCTGGAGAAATTTTTATGTATGATAAGAAACAACCAGGGTTTCAACTTATAATGAGAACGTGGGAATCTACAAGCATGAGAGTGAGGGAATAGTCTCTTACTTTCACTACAAAGAACCATACTTAACCAATTAAGCAAGGACAAGGTTCTTTACTTATTCTCTTATGAAACTGCTATGGGGAAGGATATAGTTTTTGTTGATAGGTACGGGCGAGAATACCAACGTATTCTCCCAGAGGAGGTAGAAAAGGCAACAGTTCCAGGAGCATCAACATATGCCCCCGACGAAGTGCCAAGACCCATCTACACCCCTAGCAAGTCTACAAATCCCTTTTCAGAGAAGTATGACGCTACCTCACATTCTACCCGACCGTAGACATTCAACAACCAAAACCAACCAGCAACTCAGCCATCATTGCAGGCATGGCTTCAACAGAGTGCAACATTGGAGCAAGACCGAAACCGAGATGGTTATCAAGCCGCACGAGGGCTAAGGGATTTGCAAGAACCACCACTCTACTCAAGGTATCAAGGAGAGAGTAAGCCAAAGACTCAAGGGTCAAAAGAGCTTGGAAGACCACCCATAGAACGAGTTCGAAGAGATGAACCATCTCTTGCAAGAACTGTTAGAAATTATGGCTTAGGAGCACCATTGGGAGAGGAACCAGCCTACTACAAAATACCAGAGGAGGTATATCGATTAGGACGTGGAGATCCAATGATGAGATTTGTAGACCATCATAGAATTAGACCTTCTCAAGTGCAAAAATGGGTAAACAAGAAATACACAGGAAACAGAGATCCAAGAGATCATGTAGCTGCCTTTGTGCGTGTAATTAGAGCGGAAGAGGTATTAGACTTCCCTACCCAGTTTGCAGGATTTGGACTAACCTTAGAGGATGATGCTGCTACTTGGTTTGACTCTGTGGAGCGTAGAGACTTTGAGTCTATGGAAGAGGTGTTTGACGAGTTTATCGAGGAATTCTCACAAAGGGGGATAGCTCATAATACCGTCTCACAAATCCATAAATTCAAACAGAAAGACGGAGAATCTGTGCGAAAGGCAGCCGTAAGACTAAAAAGATATGTTAAGTTCTGCCCGGTGGAAGAACTGCCAACTCAGTCCAGACTTATGCTTATATTTATCCAAGGACTAAGGAATGCAGATCTCCAGAAGGACTTACATATGAAGAGGAGCACGGCGTTGAATGAGTTAACTAAGGAGGCTCTTTACCTTGTGGACAATTGTGCGGTCTACAAAGAGGGGGAGTTCAAGGACCTTGACGACGATTCATCTTCACAACAAAGTGCAAGCAAGTCTTCTAAGACAGCTCAGAAAGGAGAAGTAGCTGTAAACCAGGAGCAGCTTGTAGAGGAAGTGCTAAAAAAGATTAACTTGTATGCCAAACCCTAGGCTAAACAGCCCAAGTGGTGTGCTATTGAACAAAAATGGACAAACCATGGGACGGAGGAATGTTATTATAACAAGGGATATGTGAGAGAGAGACCTTACGCTCCCCAAGCTCAGGTAGCTTCTTCTCAAGTTCCACCGATGCCTAGGTATCAAGCAGGCAACCTACCAAGACCTGTAGGGGTAGAAAGACCACAACCAGTGTTGGGGCAATAACCACCCTTACCAGGATTAAGACCAGTCGGCATAAGATACACACCAACCGTAACCGAATCAGAAGAGAAGGCTTTGGTGCCTATGCATGCATATTATGAAGATCCCAATGGATATGCGGCAAACCCTGTCTATTATCCACTAGAATAACCCTCGACACCAGAACCATGGAGCATGATAGGAAATACAGGACCACCAACAGCTGCACAGACAGCAGGAGAAGGAAGATATAGCTTAGATGAACGAACATTGTTGTTCATAGCCAACGGAGGCATGGGCGGATAGAGACATGCATACCAACAAAGAGGAGTTCAAGGAGCACCTCAACATCCTAAAGGACCCTGCTACATATGTGGTGGAGACCATTGGCTAAGAGACTGTCCTCATGATGAAATCACTAGAGTCAACGCATATTGCACCGAGTGTGGAGTTACTCATTTGATTCCTGATTGCCCTAAGAACCCTAACAAAGGAGCAAAAACTACCTTGAACATGCTGGAAACAGTGCCTTCCAGTGGAGGGTCAGAAAATGAAACAATCATACCTATTCAGGCGGTGACACGAGCCCAAGCTCAAAGAATGACGAACGAGCCCATAATTGAAGAGCCAAAAACCGATGCCCCAAGTTCAGAAACGAAAATTCAGAGAAGCACTTGGAAAGCTAGAAAGGCGCGGATGAAAGCCAGGAAAGAACGAGAGCAAACAGCTCTATCCGGGGAGTTAAAACACACAAAGGATAGATTAGAGCGGTTAGAGGATCTAGGTAGCCTAAGCTCACACGCCGCAACAACCATAGCACCCAAGGAAATAGCAGAACCCAAAAGTACAGGATCAAGAGGATCAGTACTGGCAGACAAGGTAAATGAGCAGTTGGATGCACTTCTAAAAGCTTATGAAGCCAGACTAAAAAAAAATCAAACCCAAGAGCAAAGATGGATGACTTATCCATATGCTGAAATAGAAAAACAGAGGTTGAAAATGTGTAGAAAGATGATTGAAACGGCTCAATCTTTGATGGAAAACCCGCTTGGTAAACCTGCAAATTGGCATGAAGTACTAGCTCCAACCCCTATCCAACCACCTTTAGAGGAACAAGTAGAAACGAAGGAAAGACTCACGGATGCCTATGAGTCTAGGGGAGAACCTATCATAGTGCCAAATACAACAGATGAGGTAAGTGACGGGTTCCAGCCTAAAACATTGGCAGAAATGGGTAAGGACTGTAACGGTCTAGATGATCTATGGAAGCAAATCCGTGAGGCCAACGAAGCTAACAGGGTGAGTAACCACATGAATAGCACGAGAAAAGAGAAAAATGAGACCTTGCCTCCTATTGAAGAATTTGAGGCAAGATCACAAATGAACTTTGATATACATTCACAAGGGGGAGACCAGGGATCAATTAGTTCGGGGCATAGCCAACCAGACTCGTTGAAAACTCTACCCTCTTACCTAGGAGAGTATGAAGCCAAGTCTGAGGTGAGAGAAATCCCATCTCAAAGACTTTCTTCTAACAAATTGATGGACTCACAAGGGTTGATTGAGTTATTGTCCACCCCGGTGGCATGCACAATCACATTAGCCGAACTCCTAAGGTTACGACCAAACATGTGGACCACATTAGGTAAATGCCTAGAAAAATTTGGAGTGAAAGACCCCACCTCGAAGCTTCAGGAAGGGATCAGAGAATTGGACAGGCCTCAACTAAACACTAGGCCAGTACCATTAAACAAGGTTGGAGAGTATTGCGAGGGAGAAGATGGAAACACCACGCTACCAGTAGAATTTCAAGGAGTAGTGTCCAAAGCTATTCTTGACAGTGGTGCAAGAGTTTCTATCGCCACCAAGGAAATCTGGAAAAAACGGGGAAAACCAGCTTTAAGAGCTACCAGAATGAAATTGCAATTGGCAGATGGGTTCATGGAAAAGCCTCTAGGACTTTTAGAAAAAGTGATTGTCATTTCGTGTGGAATCGAGTATGAGCATACATTTGCAATAGTCGATTTCGACAAAAAGAACAATTATGAGATCATCTTGGGAAGACTGTTCATGCGACAATTGAAGATGGTCCAGGATTGGGATTACAACCACATATACCTCAGACATGGCGAGACAACAACCAAAATACACCTGAAAGACCATAGTTACAAGGATGTGAACCAGACACCAATGGAAGAGTTTGATTCAGCTACTGTCGCAGGATCGGAACTCTCAGCATGGTTAGGGCAACAAAAAGAGCTATGGATGTGTGGAGCTTCACATTGTGGAAGCCTAAAAAGAGAGGAATGCGTCTTAGAAAGAGCGATTGAGGACAAGGAGTATATTTCGGAACCTTTTCCTGAAGATGCCTTGGAACCTCTAGAATGGGAACACATACTAGCAACATTGGATGTCTGTACCATTACAGATAGCCCAACAACAAAATTTTGCGATAAGGATGGTATGATGTGCTACCCTATTACATGGTAAGCCTTATACTAGGAGGAGATGAGATGGTAGAACCACCAGAACAAGAAGAGTTTGATAACTCCTCTGAACATCTGGAGGTGAACAACGATGCCAATAATGAGTGTTCAGACAACTCAAGTGAGCATGGGGAGAAAACAAAGAACATCAAGTTTTATGATTTTGCTAATCAACACCCTAGACGCCAGGAACGTATCAGTCGTGGATGACCAAAGGCAGTAGAAAACCATCGAGAAAAACCCTAATTCCTAGAATCCCGCAAGAGGCCACCAAATGGGAAATCGGCGGAAAGGCGCCCAAATGCTACCAAAATTGATGGGTAGGAGCATCTCGACATGCTCGACAAGTCTATGTATTCCACATGACCAAAAGGTGACCCGAAGCGGCACTAAAATTCAGAAACGGCATCAGACACACAAAGCGTCAAATAGCTCTCGCGGCCAAACCGCATGTCCGTTTGCCACCAAACTTCACGAGCGGCTTTCTAGACCATCAACAACTAAGTCCTATGGTGGTAGACAACCACAAGTCATCAAAGACATGTAAACGCAATGACGGGTGCTTCTAGAGCAACAAATTGCCAAAAGGATCTTCGGTGAAGCCAAAGTCGACAAAAACCATGCGGCAAGGATCCCCAAGGGATCGGGAAGCTATGGAGACCAACATCAAGAAATTTCATCGCTGAAAAGCACTCCAAAAGTCAGAAAACGGTTCGGAGGCTCTGAAATCCACACAGGGAGTTACTTTCTATCCATTTGACTTTTTTGTTGAAATTAGGCTTAAAAGGGACTTAGGGGGACTAAGGGCAAGAACTACTGACAGTTTCCATGAAAAAATCATCAGGAGACATCCTACGCGTAGGATGTCTCAAGGCCATTTCTCGGCATAGAACCCAACATTTCTCATCACACACATTTTCTGAATAGCCTTTACATGCTAGCCACCAAGTTTCATCACATTTGGACCAACATTGACCTCATATGCATGAAAAAACGCAAAGTTAGGGCATAGAGGCAATAATGGGCCATAGACCTACCAAAACTTGTCCAAATCACATGAAACTTGCACAACACATTCATGAGCACATAGCCAACCAATCTATGTGGTCACCTGCAAGAAATGATGAAGTAGGATGTCTATTTGACATTTTTGGCCTACAGAGGGTATTTTTACATTCCAGATCTTATCACATCATCTTCAAGAGCTCATATACCAAGTTTGAAGCCATTCTAATCATTTTTGACCCCCAACACCTTCAAGATACACTTTTTGAGCCCAAAAACACTACACAGGGTCTTACCAACATCAATTCTTGTCCAAATCAAAATCCAAGAGCATGGCCATGTTCCACATGCCAAGGACTACCCACAAAACAAATCCCAAGCCATTTTGATGAAAGAGACATCCTACGCGTAGGAAATCATGGGAGCCAATACCATGGTGCAAGGAGCCCATATATCAATTTTCAACCCATTTGGACATCAATTGCTACCTGTTGTGGAGATTCTACCCAATTTGTGAGCCTAAAGCTTGAATTTGCCCAAAAATCCACTTTTTGATGCCCACATCCAAATCCAAGCACATAGCTATGTTGTACAGGCCAAGGACCACCAGCATGTCAAGTCTTACCAAAATCACCGGCAAAGAAGAAGCGGATGACCATAAAGGATTATTTGAAAGAAGTAGAGCCCTTCATCATACCAGAAGGAACTCTAAAGCCAACAAGCACATGGATCCAAGAAGACCTGCTAGAGTCAAATGATCTAAAGATTTACCAAGGCGTGTTCAAAGACACCGAAGGAAATGTGATAGAGCTACCAATGCTACCACGAGAGCTCAATGAGTTCGTCAGAAGTAAGATGGGAGAGTATCTGGAGAAGATTGATCTCCACAATTATTTTGAAGCTGTGCCGACAGGTGTTGACATAAAAAGAGTATGGAAATTTGTGACGACAATCAAGGAAGATGGAGTGGCCAAAGTAACGGATCTGCAGGGCAAGCCAGACACAGAGATTATAATCATAGAGAGAGTAGTGGCAGCTGCACTAGACCTCTCCAACAAAGGGGATAGTGTAACCAAAAGAAGAGACGAAGTAAAGGTGTACACTGAAAAGAAAGGCAACTATACCTTTGAAGACATTGCCAACCCCAAAGTGGCAATCATGAGTCACCTGTACAATCAATATTTCCATATGTGTACAAAGTGGCCACAAAAGTACAGAATGTCGCTTGCAGCAATTGCCACAACATTCACTTGGGCAATGCAGAAAAGCAAGCCGAAGGTAATCAATTATGCAGCTTATGTACATGATAATCTTGTGAAGATGGGCAACAAGAACCCCACATACATCGTGCCGGGTGAGCTAATCACGAAGGTGATTTATGGAGCATTGCACGCCAAGGGAAGATGGCCCGACCCTCCATCACAGAACGACTGGCTGAGGCTCAAGGAAGATAAGGAAGAGGAACAGCCAAAAGCACCAAGGGTGGCAACCCGTTTGAAACGCCAATTAGAAACCGTGCAAGAAGAGCAACCAGAGCTGAAGAAGGGAAAGAAGGAATCTTTCCAAGTGCCAGTAAAAGAGACGAAATCACAGAAAGAGGCACGGCTAGAGCACCTGATGGAAAGTTTCAGGGCCGAAAGAGCCCTCAAAGGAGATTTGAATGAACTATGGAAGTCGTCTCTAGAAGCAATGTGGGGATCATCCCGAAGGGTGCACAGAGACAGTTTCGACAACTACATTAAGAAATTTGAAATTCCGGATGCCATAGCGGAAAATATCCCACATATACCATTCACAAAAGAGGAAGTGGAGCAAGTCCGACGGCAACTGCTAGAGGAGCAGGAAGGCCAAGAGAGAGAAAGAAAGACAAAGGCGGACAGAGATTTCAAGAAAAAGCCAACAACTCCACCGTCCACCCTGAGTCCGGCCCACCACCCTCACCACCTCCTTGTAGCCCTCCACAGACTCAAGAGAAAGAGGAGCAAGACAAACCAGAAGACCAAGAAGAGTCAAAGCAAGAACAAAGCCAAGAGCAAGAACCAAAGGAAGAGGCTAAGCCTAAAAGTGAGCAGCCAGAGCCTAATGAAGCAAGATATAACACATTTCTAGACCTACTGGCTGCCGGATATACAAAAGAAGAGGCTGCCACAGTCACATTCGACTTGGCAAGCACGGGGCCCAAAGAGCAAATGCAGAGCTTGAGGTTAGTGGAGCTAAAGGAGATGGCCACTGATACAGTGGACCTGCACCCGCCCACCAATGATTGGGATGTGGTGATGACAAAGCTAATCGAGCTAAGGGCACAATCAATGGACTCAGAAAATGAAATGGCAACTCTCAAAGCCGCTGAAGTGCAGATAAAGCTTGAAGTCGACACGTTACAAAAACAAAGCCAAAGACAGATAGAGAGAGAGAGACAGAGCTACAAGCCACTCTCGCAAAGGCATTGCAAAGATGCCAGGAAATGGAAAGAGAAAATCAGGAAGCAGCTCAAAGACTGCAAGGAGCCGAAGAGGAATATAGAAAACTCAGCAAGTCATTGACAGATGCAGAGAGGGAAAGGGATAACCTAACCCTACAACTTGCTGAGGAAGTTGAGGCCATGCGAAATGCCAAAGAGAAGGTGGAAATAGAGCAGGAGGCTAGCCAGGATGAGTTCCTTGAGCTCAAGGACCAGCTTAAAGTTAAAGATCAAACCATCCAACGGCTACGGGCATCTCCTGCCAGAGTCAGAGCTACTAGCTTGACTCACACCACTACAGAGAGCCAGATCTATGAAGAACAGATGAAAGAGCTCCAGAAAGAGTTGACCTTAGAGAAGAAGCAAAGGTTGATGATGGCAGAAGGGTCGGTGGTTATGCAAACACGCATGGAAGAAGAGAAAAACGCAATGCAAGATGAGCTAGAAAATATCAAGAGAAATCTCGAGGAGGCGGAGAAGATAAACGCCGAGTTGAACAACCTCCTCGTAAACATGGGAGAAGAAGCTGAAGCAGAGAAACAGACACTCCAAAAGCAGATAGAAGAGTTGAGAGGATAGTAGGCAGAAGAGCAGGCAGACACAGGGCCAGCAGCCATGGAAGGCATAGACCTAGAGAATGTGGCAGATCTTGTGGACACACCCATGCAAGAGGAAATCCTAGTAGGACCCTCTCAAGAGCCACAAGATCTGACACAAGAAGAAGAAGAGAAGCTACGCAAGGCCATAGAGGCAGAAATCAGAGAAACGGCCAAGGAAGCCTTGGAATGGGAGAAGAGGGTTTTTAAATCCATGATCATTCAGAAGATAGATGCCAGAAACCTCCGGCGTGAATGGCTACATCCCTCTCTCCCATATCCTTTGCTAAAGTACGAATCCGCCACCATCAACAAGAGGATCGGAGAAGAGCCAACAGTGCCACTCTACACAGCAGATATCTCCCAGCCTGAAGGGGCAAAGTTGATAGTCGACTCCTAGCCCAGGTGGAGAAGGGCATGGCTAACGAAGTATCCACAGTACCTAATCCATTTGGTAGAGGCACCCAAAATCATCAGAGATAACCTAAGCTTTTGTCCTCTACCAAGGATGCGGACGTGGAAGGCCCAGGAGATACTACAAAGAAGCCAACCCACTTGGCTAAACTATCCGAAGCTGCCATGCTTGAAGGAAGGCGAGAGAATAAGTGTTCAATACATGGTGAAAACCCTAACGGGCGCCATCAAATTGTTCACTGGTTCACCTGACCTTTCTTGCATTATGATGAGGAAGATTTGCAAAACCCTTTTGGCAGTCTTCGAGACGTTCAAACTGGGCCAGGTGACAAACAGTATCTTCTTCTTTCAAGATACTTACAGATGTGCATACGATATGTCTGGTCAGCCTTCCAAGGAGGTGATACATGCATTGTATCAAAGGATCATGTTTCTGCCATCCTATCACCTCCAGGCCTTTGAAGAATCTTTCTACACCGGCTTCTTCACCATCAACACTGATATATTCGGCCCAACACTATTGGATTTACATGCAAGATACGAGTCGCTGCTCAAGATGCAAGAAACCATAAGATGAAAATGCAGCTAAACAGACATGTCGGGGACGACATGAGCAAGGAAGGGCGGAGTGTTAGAAGTTGAACACACCCTACGAAAACTGACTACTCGGCAGATCATCATTTTTTGTAATTATTCATTTATTGAGAAAACTCGACCTTTCACCTTGTAAATATTGGGACTTACAGAAGTTTCTAGATTGTATCCCAGTTTTGACATTTAGATTGAGTAGATGGTTAATTTGGAACTTTAGGGTTTGAGAATTGTAAGGTATTTATACCACTTTTTGACCTTAATGAAAAAACCTTTTGTCATTTTAAAAAGTTTGGAAGTCTGTGAGTGAGCGTACTGTGTACGAGAGAGAGTGTGAGCTTCATCTTGACACTACGTGTGCACCGGTGGTCGGAATCGAGTGCGGAGAAGTGCAATGTGTTGCCCCCGACGAGAGCTACGTGCCGATACCTACATTGCACGCGTATGGTCCGGTTTTGCGAGCTCCATCTACGAGCTTCATCTTGTGATTCGGTAAGCATACGGTGTCCGATTTTGCATTGCAGCATATCCACGCATTCACATTGAGTAGAGCTACACATTAGACACTTTAGATTTTGGAAACGAAGACCTGCAAATTTCGACCAGACATCCTACGTGATTTTGCACCGGGTGTTTTGGATTGGGGTTTTGGTTCATAGACCTTAGGGAGAGCGACCTATTGGTGTTAGTAGGGTCTCCTTCAAGTTCTGTGGTGTTTCGAGATTGTTTGATGGGTGTTCGGCTCTAGAAAGCGTTGTAGGAAGTTTCCTCTTATGCACTCCTGAAGGCTGTGACTTAGACATTGGGTAGAGACCTCTCTAGGAATTAGTTAGGAGTCGGTCGAGTGTAGGTTGACACCCTATGCTTGCTTCCACGCGCCTGCGGGTCGAGCTTCGTCCTTAGCTGACAAATCTTGTTAGGTGAGTTCTCGCTGTGCTGACGTCCGTCGTGGCGTATCCGTCCAACATGCACGGGGATGGATAGTTACCTGACTAATCAGGTCCACCCGTCCATGATTGGCAACCTTAGTCAATCCCCACTTACCACCCCGCACTCACACATGATTCTTTTGTTTCCTAGTTACTGTCAACATGTGTTTTGACGTTTAAAATAATGGATTCATTTTTAACTTTTCCGCACAGTAATACTTTTCGTCACAGTGATTACTTCAATCAAGTATTAAAGACAGCATTGAAAAGCATTCTTTTAGCAAACATACATCTTTAAACTTAAGACAGAGTACTGTCAATCAAAAACATTGACAATAATAACGATGACCTACTAGTACTCTTTTTGTCTCAAGACCACCTAAGGGTGAAAAAACGACACCCATTCCTTATTCATTATCCAGAGTGGAAACCCATCACCCAAAGTACGGGATGCCCATACGCCAAACCAGTTGCCCATACAACCGGGCGGCTCTCCTAGGATGAAAATGGTATTCTAACTTATGTAGAAACATCAAGACATGACACGGAGTAGAAACTCATCATTCATGGAGGTAACCGACTTATCCGTGGCTGGAAAGCCATCATTATTCATGAAAATATACCAAGGAGTCGAAGGTATCTTGAGACAAGCTGTCTTAAGGATGATCAATCATATCTTTCTTAATTCAACCAACCTTAACCCAAATAATTCTTTCCTAATTTACAAACAATGCACGTTGTTTTCTTGGAAGATGCCTTCCGTTTTCAATCATTTTCCACTTTTCCTAATTCCTTACACTCTCTTTTACGTATTAAATGTTAATAGTTAAAGAAGGACTTGAATTATTCATCTTAAATTGTAATGAAGACCCACTTGGGAATGATCGGGCATTTGCTACAGTGCTAGCGTGTAAGGTTTCCAGTTTTCGAAACCTTAAAAATTGTACAAAGCTTGTAAAATTAACTTGAAAACCACTGTTGAAGGATTCAATCATGGCTGATATTGGTATTTTTGGAATCATAAGCAGAGCTTTACTATGGTTAGTAATTTTCAGAATCAGAATCCGATAAAAACTGGAAAAGTTACAGGCCCTGGAAGGTTACACTAGGAATTCAATTAGTTAATAAAAATTGGATGGTTTCAGTAATTATTATTAACAAAGACTTTCTTATCGTAAGGTTCTAGAATTAACTGATATTCCACTTTTCATCATTAGAAATCAGTAAAATCAACCAAAATCGATTCTGGAAGATATGGGGGCAGTGTGGAGCTAGGGGGAACCTGCCAGAGACTGATATCGCAGAAATTGACGCCATCTTCAAGCTGAGGGCCTGCTTGGGGTGTCAAAACCTGTCAGGAATAGCCCGAGCCCCACAAAAACTATAAAAAGACCCCTCTCCTTCATAAAAATTTAGACTCGGAGCGTTGACACACTCTCTCTCATCTAGAGAGACCGCTACGTAGAAATCACTAGATTTTAAGCTCTAGTTGATTAAATTAAATGGTAATTAGCCTAATCCTTCTTAATTAGCAAGGCTAGATTAATCTATTTTCTTAATAAATTAGAGATTAGGCCTATGTATACTCTAAAATAATCTCTTAATTAAATATTCTCTGTTGAATGTTGTAATTAAGTTTAGGGTTATTAAGATAATTAATGATTACATCATATTAGGACTGAAATTATCCAAATTAATCATAAATTAATATAAAATATATTAATTAAGTTTAGATTAAGTTGTTATAATTATTAAAGCTGCATTAGATAGTCATTAAGCTAGAAAAACTATCTTATAATTTTTTGAGTAATTTTCATAATTAATTAAGAAAAATTACACTGTTTTTTAGAGAAAATTAAAGGAAAAAATAATCAAATTGATTCAAAATGCTTTGAGTTATTTATTAGAAGTTAATTATATGTTAGGAAACCCGTGATAATTATGTCAAGCTCATATAATTAATTTATCTAATTACTTTAGCCGAATTACTATATTGTTAGTACAAATTAAATGGAGAAATTAACAAATTGATTTAAAATGTTTTGAGTTATTTATTAGAGATTAATTACATGTTAGGGGACCCGTAATAATTATTTCAAGCTCAAATAGTTAATTTATCTAATTACTTAAATAGAATTACTCTATTTTTAGGACAAATTAAAAGATAAAAATTAGCAAATTGATCCAAAATGCTTTAAGTTACTTATCAGAGGTTAATTACATGTTAGCAAATCCATGATAATTATGTCAAGCTCAGATAATTAATTTATCTAATTACTTTAGCAAAATTACTTTGTTCTTAGAAAAAATTAAATGGGGAAATTAGTAAATTGAATCAAAATTTTTTGAGTTATTTATTAGAGGTTAATTATATGTTAGGGAAGCCGTGATAATTATGTCAAGCTCAAATAATTAATTTATCTAATTACTTTAAAGGAATTACTCTGTTTTTAGGACAAATTAAAAGGAAAACTTTAGCAAATTGATTCAAAATGCTTTGAGTTATTTATCAGAGATTAACTACATGTTAAGAAACCCATGATAGTTAATTTATGTAATTACTTTAGCAAAATTACTCTATTTTTAGGACAAATTAAAATGGAGAAATTAGCAAATGATTTAAAATTATTTGAGTTATTTATCAAAGGTTAATTACATATTTGAGAACCCGAGATAATTTTGTCAAGCTCAAATAATTTATTTATCTAATTACTTTAGCAGAATTACTCTGTTTTTAGGACAAATTAAAAGGGAAAAATTAGTAAATTGATTCAAAATTATTTGAGTTATTTATCAGAGGTTGATTACATGTTAGCAAATCCATGATAATTATGTCAAGCTCAGATAGGTAATTTATCTTATTACTTTAGCAAAATTACTCTGCTTTTAGGACAAATTAAAAGGGGAAAATTAGCAAAATGATTAAAAATTCTTTGAGTATTTATCAAAGGTTAATTATATATTAAGAAACTCATGATAATTACATCAAGCTCAGATAATTAATTTAGTTAATTACTTTAGCAGAATTACTTGGTTTTTGGGACAAATTAAAAAGGGAAAATTAGCAAATTGATTCAAATTGCTTTGAGTTATTTAGCAAAGGTTGATTACATGTTAGGAAACTCGTGATAATTATGTCAAGCTCAGATAATTATTTACCTAATTACTTTAGAAAAATTACTCTATTTTTAGGACAAATTAAAAGGGGGAAATTAACAAATTGATTCAAAATTCTTTGAGTTATTTATTAGAGGTTAACTACATGTTAGGGAACTCGTGATAATTATTTCAATGTCAGATAATTAATTTACCTAATTATCCTAGTAAAATTACATTGTTTTTAGGAGAAAATAGTAAATTAATCCAAAAACCTTTGATATAAATATCAGAGTTAGAACTCACCTTGAGGAATCTATGATAAACACCCCAACCTCAGATAAATAGGTAAAGTATTTATCTTCAATAAAAGTAATCAATTTTGTGTATAAAATAGAGAAACAAAATTAGTAAATGAATTTATCTAATTACCAAATAAATACCTAAGGTCCAAAATCACTATTGAAGGGTGGAAAAATTACCTCAGCATAAATGGTTGGTATAACAAATTACTATCAATTCTGTCTAAATTAGACCATAAGTATAGGAGGAAAAGGTTATAAATCAAATTTATAAAATTCCTAAAGGTAGAACATATTCAATTGCAATTTAGGGTGAGTAATCCATTAGCCGATAGAAATTTATAATTTACTAAGGCTAAAATGAAATATAGATTAAGGATAAACCTAGTTAAATGGCTTCCCAAATTAAATGGTAATTATGGAAAATTACTTATAGCATAAAGAAGTTACAGGAGGAATATCTCATCAAATTAACTATCAAGGATACCTACTTACTCCAAAATTCCTTATTTTTGGGTCAAAAAAAGAAAAAAGAATATTATTCAATTAAACTTCTAATCGATTAAGTCTTTTTATAAGGCTGTCGACATGGCTCCAAAGAGAACCAGGGGAAATCCTCTTACCGAGGAAGAGGATGTTAGCAAGAAAAGAAACAAAGCCACTAATGACCATGAGGCTGGGCCTAGCCATAGACCAACGGAGGAAAGTCTACGGACTCCCGCGCAGCTGCAGATGGCCGAGCAGTCCCAGGTGGATTTCTATTTTGTTAAAATTAAATCTTTTAAAGTTCATTTTTAAGTTAGCATTACATACGTAAGGAGTGAGTAAGAATAAAAAAATGAATAGTTGATTAAAAAAAACGGAGGGTAACTTCCAATGTGCATTGTTTATAATGTAGGAAAGAATTGTTTGGGTTAAAATTGGTTGAATTAGGAAAGATATGGTTGATCATCCTTAAGACAGCTTGTCTCAAGACACCTCCGATTCCTTGGTATATTTTGATGATAATGATGGCTTTCCAGCCACGGATAAGTCAGTTACCCCCATGAACGTTGAGTTTCTACTCCGTGTCATGTCTTGGTGTTTCTACATAAGTTAGGATACCGTTTTTTATCCTAGGGGAGCCGCCCGGCTGTATGGGCAACCGGTTGGTGTATGGGCGCCCGGACTTTGGGTGATGGCTTTTTCCACCCCGGATTATGAATAAGGAACGGGTGTCGTTTTTTCACCCTTAGGAGATCTTGAGACAAGAAAAGTATTGGTCATGGTTATTATGGACAATGTTTTGATTGACAGTACCCTGTCTTAAGTTTAAAGATGTCTGTTTGCTAAAAGAATGTTTTCAATACTATTTTCAAGGGCTATTTTAATAAAATCCTATTATTGAAGGATAAAAGGAATCATTATTTTAATTGTGATAAGAACGTGGTAGTAATTAAATAACAAAAGAATCATGTGTGAGTGCAGGGTGGTAAGTGGGGATTGACTAAGGTTGTCAATCATGGACGGGTGGACCTGATTAGTCAGTTAACTATCCATCCTTGCGCACTAAAAATTTTAGAAAACTTCTTCACTTGGAAGAGGAGTCCACTAGCCATTAGGAAATTTCGGAGGTCATTTGAGGGCCATATGAAAGAGAGAGAAAATAGAGCGCGTCCAATGAGCAGGAGGGCTACGTTACGTAGGAAAATGCGTGGAAAGACTCAAGAAATAGGAAAATATTTTAAAAAATTTCACGAATCTAGGATTGTGGCATCGTAACTTCTTTGCTTTTACCGAGCTGTTAGGTGCATGTGTGTCCCACTACTGATATTCTCTTATGGTCATTAACGTACTGGAGGGTGACCATTAACCCCGCACAAGATATTGGAATTGTAAAACACTTTCCCTCCATTAGGATGCTTTCAAAGTGAATCTCCCTCCACTAAAGTTTTTCTCTCAGAGCTATGGCTTCCACGTCTTCCCGCCCAAGAAGCTCTAGGGTGTTTATGGTCTCTCACACCAACTAGCAACACCTGCACTTTTCCTAGAAGGCCAAGTAGTAGCATATCATCAATTACAATATCAACTTCAGTAAGTGCAGAGAACCAATGGGTTGGACAGAGGATAAACAAAGGTTCATGGGTCCTCATGCAACCAAGAAGAGCCAAGAGGTCTAGTGCTATCAATGTTTACCGCTTAGCATGGAATGCCAGAGTGTTGGATTTCAAAGTTGAAATCGGCAAAAGATCTATAAAGGAAGTTCTTGTTCAGCATGTGTTTTACCCATCCAGACATGATAGCAAACGGTGGAAATGTGTGAGATATACATCAACCACGTTGCAATTGTAAGTATTCTTCACATCTCAACTACATTTGATTTGTCATTTCACTTATTGATACTCTCATTTTAACTTTTCTTATATATTTTGCAACGTTTATCCCTCTTCTTATGAGTAGTGGCTCCATTCTTCACATCTCAACTACATTAGATTTGTCATTTTCACTTATTGATACTCTTAGTTTAACTCTTATTATATATTTTGCAGATGTTTATCCCTCTTCTTATGAGCAATGGGAGCCTGTGGAGTGCATAATAGGCCTCTTCGTTGTCGTTCATGCCCACGTTGGTTCTCTACAGTATTCAGGGAGAACCAACAAAAGCCTCGCTGATGAAGGAATATTTTTCTATGACCACTTCTACCAACTCTACCCAGGGAATAAGAATGGCATATTGGTGAAAGTGCCTCTACCAACCGACTGGAACACTATGGACTGGCTAGTTCCTGAGGAAACAATGGTGGAGGCAATGCGAAGTAAGCTCTACAAGGATATACAGAGGTCTCTACGTAGCTCTATTCCCACCAAACTGGTTAGAATTGCAAACTTTTATCCTGCTGCACTGTTCATAGAGTTGTTTCATAACTACAATATACGTGTTACGAAAACTATGTTCATCTGCAAGTCATTTCAGCAGTCATCCTGTGACAAACTTCTTGACAAATGATGGTATGTAAAGGAAGAGATTGGCATACGGTGCGAGGTCGCGCTTGACACTCTAGTTGTCAAGTACATGATTGCAAGCCAATCACTGTTAGTCTCCTTTTGGTATATGCGATCACAAATGCTCAGAGGTAAGTACATTTCTATGGACCAGGTTTCTGCAGGTTTGGAAGATAATCCTATTGTGGATGTAGAAGTGTTTGATAAAGAGCATGGCCTAATGTTGGCGGTTACAATAAGGGAGCTATGCAGTCTTCTGCAGTTGCGGCACGACATAATTGAAGAGTCAATGGACAGGGACCTTTCAGATTTTTCCTTTTTCCTAGCTGGCCGTAAGCTGATGCGGCGTAGGGAAAAAGATATTTTGTGCAAAGAGTTGGATGGTCAGGTTGAAATAGTGTCAATGTAACAGAGATTCTTGTGAACCCAAGTGTATACGAATGACTTTCAATACATGAAGTTTTTTTGAGCTCATTTGTCAATTGTGGTCTGTGAATATAAGTGTTCTTGAAATACATTTCTTTAGCCATTGCCACATCTCTCTCTCTCTCTCTCTCTCTCTCTCTCTCTCTCTCTCTCTCTCTCTCTCTCTCAATGTTAGGCAAGACAAAGACATGATAGAAGAGTCATCTTAATTCATTAGAAAGTACAAACTCATTCGTGAACAATGGACTGAGATACAATTTCTGTAAGTATGGAATCAAAATTTCTTCAAGGTAAAAATCAAAGGTATGTCCCTCAAAAGAGGGTGGTGAGATAATTGTTCCTGGTGGATTCAGGTCTCCCTCTTTAGGAGTATCATCAACCAGTAGTGTATTATTTGCATCAAAGGGTACATCAATTTGGCTGAACGGTTTGTACAAAAGAGGTAAGTGTGGTTTTTTAGGGTGGTAGTGACCCTCGACGGTAACGCATTTTCTCTTACCATACAAAAAGGCAAAATCTGACCTATCAGCACCGCATACACCGAAAACTATTGTAACTAGTGGCGACAAGTTTTGCCTTTGCATTGAAGACCATACGACAACTCTGAAGCGCGGAAGAAGAAATTGAATAAATTCTTTGGTGCCTGGACGAAGCACGACTCGACAAGTACCCATCCGGAATGTTTGCAAATCCTCGAAGGGGTCTGCTATACCTAGAGGCACGCGCATCAGCAGCAATCCATTGATGTCCAAGATAATCAACCTCTGTAAAAGTTGACAAGTACATATAAGTAGTTAGAAGCTGAACATATTTTTCCATACTTGAATAGACATTATCGGAACAACTGTATCTACAGGTAGCAAGGGTCCATACTGGGTCTCTATAGTGTTGTCGTTGTTTCTATCCTCTGCTTTAGCTTCATCGTCGTAGTCATCGTTCTCATCTTCATCAAGAGTCTCCCCCATGGCTCTTTCTACCTCATTCAAGGTTTCCTCCAAGGTCTTTTCCTCTCCCTCCGTTGGCCGGCTTGCATCATCCATATCCTTTTGGGGCTCCACCATTGGCCAGATTGCCTCATCCATAGGCGTCCTTTCCTCATCCATCCTTGCCTCATCCAAGGTTTCCTCCATGGGCTCTTTTGGCTCCTCCCCTGCCTCCTCCACTGGCCTACTTGCCTCTTTCATGGGCTCTTTCATTGTCTCCTCCATAAGCCCCTCTGCTTGTACACTAGCACCTTGCATAGCCTCATTTGACCTTTCTTCATCCTCGGCTCTTTCATCTTCGGCTGGTATGACCCCCTCGGCCTGTTGTGATTCCACTGTATCTGATGGAGGGGCTTGTCGTGATGGCTCGTCATGTATTGTCATATCAATTATGTGATCGTCCAAGACGCTATCTTCAGCTTCTCTGGGGTTCGACATAGTGAGCAAGTGCTGTATTAGACTTGCCTGATATCTTTGCAAATAATTATATGTGTAGTTTTGCACAGCACTTTGCAAAATTGAAAGACCACATGGTGAGAAGTCTTGTATAAAGAAAACCAAAACTGACTGAATGCATTGCCAAATGCTTACCTTAGTCATGAAAGGTTTTAATGCAAAGTAGCTTTGCAGGACATATTCAGCATGGAGAAGACATCTCCAGCCCGCAAGAATTTACATCAGTTTGATTTGGTACAGGCACATCTTTGATTGGGGCCTTGTATAGTTCATACCTTCTACATAGCTTTCCATAAGCAAGCAATAACCTCTTTATACAACTGCACAAAGGAGTATCAGGATGTTAGCTTCAGGCTTTTAAATTTACATTTCGTTGTAGGACCTTAAACTTCTTGTCATGTACTATATCTGCTGCAAGGCTTCTACTTATAAGTGGCTTCAATCTCTTTCCTATATTGGCTTTGGGGTCAATGTTTTCCTTGTCAAGATAGATTGAATCTCTACATGAAGACAATGCATAAGTAAATAACAGAAAATTTACTTCACTCACACTATTTAGGCACATGAAAACAATGCATAACAAGAAAAAACAAAAAATTTACTTAACTAAGACTATTTAGTCAACCAAGAAGCATCACCTTAATGCTCGGATTCTTTTCTTGAGACCTTTGGATGCAACCTGCAATGTTTCAAGATTGCACAATTTCTTATTTCGGATACGACCACCCAAGATGGTGTCCTTCATTTGACAACTTCGTACCTTTCCTTTCAGTTTCTGTACCTCTATTTTGTGTTGCAAAATGGTAACCTGATTTGTAAAATGCAAATGTGAAAGACGAACAATCTCACACTGTTGAGCTTGGAGAATGCCCTTATAAGTTTCAGCTTCCCTTGTAAGAGATTTACAATAACCCAGAAGGCCCTTTTCTCCATCACCAGCAAAGGTCAATAAGCTTGTAGGATTGACAAATGGCGGAGACGCATTAGTCATTGGATTCTTAGGATAGAGAGAGCCTCTCGTCCAGATATCTATGTGTTTAGCTCCCTGAGCTCTAAGCGTGTCTATGGATGCAGGAGGTATATGTGTGTTTGCTTTACTACACTTAATCAATGGTTGGTACTCATTGTCCAAATCAATGTGAAGGTGATATTTGGCTCGTTTCTGCGTAACATTTGTGCCATTTGAGGAGTGTGCCATTAGCCAAAGGTGTAGATTTAATGAAAAGTGAATAGGCGGTTGCGGCTCGTCCCTCCATGTTAGCCTTATTCCCTCCATGTTGACGAGGTTCATCAATGCAACTGAAAAGAAGATTATCCCTCGATCATTATAGATGAATGTTCAGAAGAGTAAAGAATCTACTTGAAGTACACTTTTTGAACTTTTACCATGAAAGACCCACCTCTATTATTTGCCATATTTTCTAGAGAGAGAGTGCGAAAAATACATTTTCTTAGAAGGCCCTCCAAATGACCTCCGAAATTTCCTAATGGGCTGTGTCCTCACATCTGTTAGGGGGAAAAAAGCGTTGGTTGAGGATACCTTAGCCCAATTGTGGCAGTTATAGGGCCGAAATAGTTTTTTGGGATTTTAATATGTTGTCCCATTTTCGCTGCGAGACAGGACTAGATCTTCTTCTAGGGCTATAGACCCAAGCCATTGTCAATGGTAAAGGTCTATTCCTTGGATTTTTATCAGACCTAGAGACCTATCAAGGATCCCATCCCGATCTTGGTATTGGCGGGTTGGGGATCTCACATAGGGCATGAATGCTCTCATCAGTACGTCTACTACTACGCCCGACCTCGTCGTCGTGCGACACTCTAGCTCTCTTGGGAATATTTGCCTCATCATTAGATTGAGGATTGGCTCGGGTCCTTTTTGGTGCCATGACTTCTATACTTATAAAAAAGGGTGTCTATTTATTAGGTAAATCATCCAAAACTTGAATTAACCTTCGTATTCAATCTATTTTCTCTTTTTATCCCAACTAAGGTTTAATTTGTAGTCCTAGATGGTAATTTCTTGACCTAGTATTTTCTTATTCGTTTATATAGGTAAGATAACTTTATCATAGCTTCCTTGGTTTTTCTAAGCTCCCTTAGTTTTCTTATAAATTTTTTCATCTTTTTCCTAATTTCTCTATCTTTATTAAGCTTGCAATCTCCTTATTTTTTTCTTAATATTTATTACATTCATTAAATCCTAGAGATTAAATTTTCTCGACTTCATATCAATGTTTTATACTTCCAGTAATTTTTCTAAAACTTTTAACAATAATTTCTATTTATCCTAATTTAATTTTATCTTAAAATATAATTTTTGATCTATTATAATGACTTAAACAAAACATAAACTAATTAGCTATAATTATCACAGTAAAATGATGATATTTACTAACTTTGATAATTACTTTGTAATTATCCAAGTTAGTTATCTAGTTTTCCCTTTTAAGTTTTAGCTAGAATTAGTTTGTTTGGCCTAATTAAATGTCTAGATTAGTTTTTTGACCATTAAATAATTATCATGATTTACTTATGAATTTTATTGATTATCTTATAATTATCTAACTTGATTAGCTAATTTATCTCTTTTATTTTTAGCTAAAATTAATTTGTTTTGGCATAATTAAATAGCTAGGTTAACTTTTTGATCATAAGCTAATTATCATGAGTTATACATGATATTTCCTAACTTTGATAATTATCTTGAATTATGTAACTTGATTAGTTAATTTCCTCTTTTTATTTATAGCTAAAATCAGTCTGTTTTGGCATAGTTAAATATCTAGGTTAACTTTTTGATCATAAGCTAAATATCATGGCTTACTCATGATGTTTAATAACTTTGATAATTATAATATAATTAAATAACTTGATTAGCTAATTTCCCCCTTTTATTTTTAGCTAAAATCAACCTGTTTTGACTTAATTAGATATCTAGATTAACTTCCTGACCATAAGCTAACTATTACCACTTACTTATGTCATTTACTAACTTTGATAATTAGCTTATAATTATCTAACTTAATTAGCTATTTTCCCCTTTTATTTTCAACAAAAATTAGTTTGTTTTGGCTTCATTAAATATTTAGATTACCTTTCTAACCATAAGCTAATTATTATGTCTTATTTATATGTCTACTAACTTTGATAATTATCTTATAATTATCTAGCTTGATTAACTAATTTTTACCTTTTATTTATAGATAGAATCGGGTTGTTTTGGCTTAAGTAAATAGCTAGGTTGACTTTTTGATCATAAGATAATTATCATAGCTTACTTAAGATGTTTAATAAATTTGATAACTATCTTATAGTTATTAAACTTGATTAGCTAATTTTATTCTTTTATTTTCAGCTAAAATCTATCTATTTTGGCTTAACTAAAAAGGTAGTTTAACTTTGTGCTAGTGAAATTCTCTAACTCTGATAATTATTTTATGGTTTTTAAAGTTGTTTTACTAAATTTTCCATTACTTTTATAGCTAAAAATAGATAATTCCTATCTAAATGATTCTAGAAACTAATCAAAAAATCATAATATACTTTTCTTAGCTTATTGATTGTATGTGAAATTTTTTATAATTATCTTAAAATTAACTAAGCTTGTTTAATATAATTTACATTAATTAAGGCCAGAATTAATCAATTCAAGAACTAAGTAGATTATTATTATTCATGAAGATTAAGTAATTAACAAATAAATAATGTATAATAGAGTGTTTAATAGTAGAGAATAATCTTATCTTCTTTAATTAATAGATTAATTAAGAAAAATTGGATCTAAATTGCTAATTAAGTGAGATTAGCATAATTACCTTGTTGAATCACTTAGATTTTCTCTCTTAGTGATTTCTATGAAGTATCTCTCTCGCACGAGAGATTCTAATTGAAATTGAGAAGCCTAGGGTCCTATTTATAGCTTTTCTGGTACTCACAAGCTCTCATAGGCTGAAATTGGCAGTTGCTTGTAGCTCAAGCAGCCCTCAGTCTCCAGATAGCTCTAGCTACTACTAAATGTGTCCCTGGCAAGTCACTGATGGCCTCCCCTAGCACCTACCCAACTTGGTTGGTCAATTTTACCATTTTTTGGTGAATTTTATGTTTTTTTAATATGTGGTAAATCTAATAAATATCTAGGAGGTTAAGGTAAAGTCTTTAGCTTTAATGATTACTAAAAACCATTCAATTATTTTTACAATTTAAAGTGGCAATGAATCTTTCAGAGAGGATAGCGGTGTCACTTTTTACCCGAATTTAGTTTTGAGAGTTCCTAGCTATAGGTTTGTTGTGCTTTAGATTTTAAAAATACAATTTTAACTACTTTCGAGATAGTGTTTTACATGTTTGTACGCCCAATGCTTTCTCCTAAAGCTTGACTTCATTTCCTTGAAGCTAGAAAAGTGGAGACCTTACATAAATCACATGCTCCTAATGCTTCTATTGGCACAGCAGCTTGTCTAGGAAATCTGGTGAAAAGGGCAAAAAGAAAATGTGTTTCCGTTATTGTAAAGCTAATCACTTGATCAATCAGTGTCCAAAAAATTAAAGGCAAAAGAGGCCAAGAAGAAGAGTCTGGTTCCCCTAGAAGTGCAGCTATTGTAGAGTGTTCTGTGAAAGGAGATTGTGATTTTGATGTAGATGCAGAATGGGCTTTTAGTGCATAGTGCACTTATGATCCTTTTGTCCATGATGGATGTATTTCAGTTGTTGAAAATTCACATGTGTGGTACTTTAATAGTGGTGCTACAAAGCACATTACCTCTCATCGTGACTTGTTTACCTCTCTCGAGGATGTCCCTCATTGGAATATAGTCACTTGTGCCAACAATGCCTCTTATCCGGTCAGAACCTTTTGTCTGTATCTGCACTTGCTAGACTTGGTCTTATTGTCAAATTTGTGGATGACAAATGTACAACTCAGCATCTCTCTTTTGGTGATGAAGTTGCTGCATCTGGTATTTTGTGGTGTGGGTTGTATAAGCTCACTTTGAAAGACAAGTGTGGGCAAAAATTTTCAAATGCAATTGTGGATTCAAAGGTTGTTTCAGATGCAAAATTTTGGCATGCACGTTTTGGGCATCTGAATTTTGCCAATTTGCTATGTTTGCAGAAATCTGCTATGATTGCTTGTTTGTCGCCTCTTGAAGCACCAATGAAGCATGTTTGTGGCTGTCTTTTGGGTAAGGTACAGTGTTGAAAGTTTTCAAAGGATGGTTTATTAAGGGCTATATGTAGACTGCAGCTTGTGCATAGTGATGTTTGTGGGCATATGCAAACTCCATCCTTAGGCAATGACCTGTACTTCATGACTTTCACTGATGATTACTCCAAGCATGCATGGGTGTATCCGCTTAAAGCTAAGTCCAAAGTGTTTATATGCTTCAAGTAGTTTTTGACTATGGCTGAAAATGTCTTTACATGTACTATGGACACCCTTCGTTCAAATCAAGGGGGGGAGTATATGTCTCATGAGTTTAATGCATTTTTGGCTAGTTGTGGGATAATACACCAATGTACAATGTTGTATACACCTTAGCAAAATGGTGCTGCTAAAAGAAAAAACAGGTCACTTATGGAGATGGCACGATGTATGGTCAAGAGTCAAGCTTTACCACATTTGTTTTGGCTTGAGGACATCATGTGTGCTACTTATGTACTCAACAGGTGTCCTACAAAAGCTTTGCAGTCTATGACTCTACATGAATCATGGCATGAAAGAAAGGCTTCTATTGATCACATGTGCATTTATGGTTGTTTAGCTTATGATTTGGCGCCACAAACACAGCGCACAAAATTAGATGATAAGGTTGTTAAATGCACTTTTATTGGTTACATTACTGAAAGTAAAGGTTACAGGTTGTACCATCCGCAAACAAAGCGTATCTTGGTTTCACAAGATGTTGTTTTTGTGGAAGATTATGTTCAACCCTTGTTGTCATGAACTAGACAGAGTAATGTAAGCTCACATGACATTTATGACAGTTTATTGCCTCTTTTCAGAGGTGCAAACTTGAATGTAAATTCCCATGAGGAAAATGTATAGCCTATGGGGTGCTACGGATTAGCCTATTACTGATGCAGATGTACATGATGTACTTGATGTGGAAAGGGTTGAGAATGAGCAGACTAGATGTATGTCAAAATGGGTGGTGCATACTTTGTATGACAGTAAATTGGATGCACCTTTGTCTAGTCATACTCGTTCACGTTCTCGCCATGCATCTTATGCATCAGATTGTTATGCTTTGGCTGTTTCTGGCTTGTGTGATGTAGAGGAACCTCTGTCTTTTGATGAACCACAAAATTTTTGAAAATTGGATGGCTGACATGCAATCACAATATGATGCACTTATAGAAAATGACACACGGACTTTATGTGGTTTTCTTCCTTGCAAAAAGGCCATTGGTATGAAGTGGGTTTACAAGTTGAAACGTAGGCTAGATGGTGAGATTGATTGCTATAAGGGTCGACTTGTTGCAAAGGGTTAGATTATGAAGAGACTTTTGCTCCCACTTGTTGTATGACTACTTTGCATTTTCTATGTGCATTGGCAGCTCATTTTAAATTGGATGCACCTTTGTCTAGTCATACTCGTTCAGGTTCTCGCCATGCATCTTATGCATCAGATTGTTATGCTTTGGCTGTTTCTGGCTTGTGTGATGTAGAGGAACCTCTGTCTTTTGATGAACCACAAAATTTTGAAAATTGGATGGCTGACATGCAATCACAATATGATGCACTTATAGAAAATGACACATGGACTTTATGTGGTTTTCTTCCTTGCAAAAAGGCCATTGGTATGAAGTGGGTTTACAAGTTGAAACGAAGGCTAGATGGTGAGATTAATTGCTATAAGGGTCGACTTGTTGCAAAGGGTTAGATTATGAAGAGACTTTTGCTCCCACTTGTTGTATGACTACTTTGCATTTTCTATGTGCATTGGCAGCTCATTTTGAATGGGATGTACATTGTAAGATCCTCAATTTTTGGGTCTCTTCTAAAAATAAGAAAAATAGCTTTCAATATCTATTTTGCCAAATCTTAACTTAAGATGCTTGATTGACAGTATTGAAAGGTTCTAAAGTAAAAAGCAAGGTCGTTTCCATGCTCCAGTAGGTTAGACGGACGTTTGGTTCAGTTTTGGGAAAATCCGCTATTTTTAGCTTTTTCATGCTTTTTATGCTTTTAAGTGCTTTTTTGCAAAAAGCAAGGTCGGATCCTTGATCTACGTGTTCCAGGGAAGCTATGGTTCAATTTGGTAAAAATCTGCTTTTTGAGTGCTTTTCACACTATTTTTAACTTTTCATGATTTTTAGTGCTTTTTAGTGAAAAGCGAGTCCGCTTTCTTATTCTAGTGGTGGACGAGGGAAATCCGTGGTTCAATTTTTTTTTTAATCTCTTTTTTGCTTTTTACGGTATTTTTAGCTTTTCATGCTTTTTGACGTTTTTTGAAAAGCAATGTGCTTTTTATGATGACGTAAACAAAAAAATATTAATTTTAGTCTCCGTCGGATTTAAAAATGGTCACCCGGAGCAAAAACGGGACCAAACGTGATTTTTACGGGGATTATTTTATGAAAAGCAGTACCATTAATACGTCGAGGCAGTATGGGAAAATCATAATTATGTCGGGACATTACGGTGTGGCATAGTCTAGCTAAGGTTCCATTAGTTGACCGGATATTGTTCAATCGGCCAATTTTACTATAAAAATTGGATGGTAAGTGGGAAAGTTGACCACCAAAAGCAAAGGCTTGTTTTTAGCAAAGTTTCCAAAAGCTTGTAGCTATTCCTAGCTCAAAATATAGCGCTACCTTTTGGCTTGGGCATCACTCTGACCTGCTGCACTTGCCTATAAATTGTTAGTTAGTGCTCAGTTTCTAGTGCCGTCTGTTGCGTCTACTATCGCAAGGCTATACGTATCTATTATACGGAGTGGTGCAAGCTCTTCATTACCATCTCCATAAGATCTTCTCTTGAGGAGGAGAAGAAGAAGAAGGATACTCTTTCTCTACTTGCTTAATATCTTCTCTCTCGTTTCACGATGTACGCGCTCTCCGAAAGCTTTCGTGGTGAATACCTCTATGTATCTCTCATCACCGCTCTCTTACGGCAAAGCAAGAAGCCTTTTGACAACCCCGAATCGATTCTAAAGCACGGTGAGAAGCTCTAAACTCCATAGCCATCATCTCTCTATGTCGTTTTTTTGAGTAGTCACCCTCTCGGTGATTGTTTTTTCGTTTACGAGTGCATGTATGGATTAACCGAGTACGTATGAAGTTGTCCCTGATTATTTTATAATGTTTAACACGCTAATTTATGCACATGATGCGTGTATGATCACGTGCGTGCATAAAAAGCGCTTTTCGTTTTACGTTGTAGAGGCGATAGGAACACTCTTTGGCCATAACTCACAAACCATTATGAATCAGTCTGAACCCTTTATGCTAGAGATAAAACACATCATTTGGAACATTTCATCTCTTTGGTTTCATATGAAAAACATGCACGAGCTAAGAGATATGGTCAAAAAACAGCTTGTTGTCCACTGCACAACCAATTTTTTGGACTCCAGGCTCCTTGGAGAACCACTATATAGATTCACTGGATAGGCAAACCCACTTAACCAATTGAAAATCTTGATGAAACTTGATGATAAATGTATTTAGGTCTCCGTTATCACCTTAAGAATGCGATTTATTAATCGTTCCATACTCGGTTTTGCCTACACGTGTAGGGGCGCGACCGGGGGGGTACCATATGACGTCGTGAGTTAACCGAGCTATCTATGTATGATTTATGGTTTGTTTTGGTGAGTTGATTTCAGCTATTAGACGGTCATAAACTTATGTGAAGGTATATGGTTAGACATCCCGAACTGTATAGGCAGATCTGATTAAAGTGGCTTTCTTTTGGGGTTATCGTTTGTTGTGTGAGTACCATACGGGTGAAGTGATGTGATAGAGTGATAGTGTTTATTATGAATCTGAGCTTGATGCATTGGTTTGAGGTCAAATACTTTAATTTGCATGTTTTGCATGCTCCCGAAAATGCCAAAAAGTTATTTTTTGCATATGTGTGAAGTTATGGTTTATGGTTGACCTAAAGGTCTGGGCTGTTTTGCATCATGTTTATGGTGATGGAATGTTATCATATGATGTATGGAAACTTATGGATTGCCGTGGCTACCTCATATGCATGGTTATGATTGCTTTCCACCTTTCTAGGTCAAAACTAGCTCTATGTGCTAGGGAGGTGAAGAGCAGATATGATGCATCAACTTTGCATGGTTGGACGTTGTCAAAATTGTACTTTTATATCATGATTAGTTGTTGGTCGGACCCTATGTGCTAGGGAGATGAAGTACAGATATGATGCATCAACTTTGCATGATTGGATGTTGTCAAAATTTTTCTTTTATACCATGATTAGTTGTTGGTCGAACTCTTTCTAAGCATAAAAGAATCGTGTCTTAAGGGTCATATGTGTGTGAACTCCGATTGATTGCAAGGGATATGTCAAACTCTAAGTGTGGGAGTTGGTTTAGTGTGGTTATGATTTATGGTTAAGGGCTGAGATTCCCTCATGGATTATGGTTGTGATTTTATGGTGGAAGCATGTGTGGCTCATGGTTTTTTTTCTAGATTTGGTTATGCTGCAGAAATTTTTGCAACCATGTTATGTTCTATAGTGGTTATGCAAGATTGGTCGTGCCTCACCCAAGTTGGCTAGACTGCTTAATCATGTGATATGATTGGATTATGATTTAAGGTTTTTGGGATTGGATCATGAAGTGGTCTAGATGGTTTATGGGAGATGTGTAAGTGTAGAGACCTTGTATAGTCTAACTGCTTGGAAAAGATTGTTTGTGCATATGGGAAGTGCTATTGTGATTGGACTCATGTATTATGTTTCTCATGGCAGCGTCGCTACAAGACTAGGATCACCTACATCGCTTAGCCTTAGACTAAAGGGTCGTTGACCTGGGGCTTTGGTGGATCGAGTGTGTTGCCTAGGTCTTCTTCTTTTTGTTAGGCTCATCTACACGATTAGTGCGTCGGGGGTTGAATGACCTACATGGCTAAGGCGTCGAGGATTTTGCCTTGGCTTTGTCTAAACACTTGGTGCTGGGCATCGAAGAGGCGTGGCGCCTAAGTTGGTATGGTTGGTGTTGATACCCTACCACCTACTGGTACTTGGGATCCTTTCATAGCTCGGCTTCATGAAGGGAGGCAAAGCGGCCTCAACTTATGTTTAGCTCAGGTAGGTTGGAGGTGTTCTGGCTCACTCCCGACGAAGTGAAATTCTCTATGTCCATAGTAGCGCGGACGTGGATGGGTGAACTGGTTGATCCCTACACAGGGTCCGGTGCTCTACTAGTTATTTTGTCATAAACTTTTTGATGTTATGGTATACCCAGATTTTGTCATTGCATTAATACATGGTTGCCTGTTTCATTTAGAAGGGGCATTTAAAGATTCTCTGTTGTCATTTTCTCATGTCTCTGTGCACCTATTTCACCCTCCACTATATTCTCTCTCTCTCTCTCTCTCTCTCTCTCTCTCTCTCTCTCTCTCTCTCTCTCTCTCTCTCTCTCTCTCTCTCTTTCTCTCTTCCTGCAACACGGTGTACACATATATTCACCCTCTACAATGTTATATTTTTCTTGACTACGCTTTCACTCATAGCATCGATTCAGGTGTAGCACTAGTCGCTAGGTGCCTCTGGATGCAGTCCGAATCATGGCCTAAACTCCATGCTTGGTCGGGTGTTGAGAACTCCTCCCCTATGCAAATGCTTTCGCAACTCTGATGTATATTGAAAATTGATAAAAGTGTAGATTGTATATTTTGTGCATAGAGCCCCGAGGAGGGGTATCTCTCACCTGGTATCAGAGCCAATGCTTAAGGTTAGTCTAAAGCTTGATACTAGTCGTGTTAGTTATGCATCGTGCACACGTTCATGCATGCTGTTTGATTGTATTCATGATGCATCTATAAGTGACATTGGTTGGTGATACTTGTTTGACTTGTCTTCTTGAGTGGAAGTGTTTTTTGAGTTACGGCAAAGTGGTTGAAGTGTTCAAACAACGGTGTTGTAATTTCTTTGAATGTTTGTTTTCTAGTAGCAAATGGATCCCAGAGTGACGTCTGAATGCTTTAGCCAATGGAATGAGGTTTTGGCCATAGTGTTCAACAATATGGCGACACGGTTGTCAAGGGATGAACGGGAACTCTTTTACTTAGAAATCGGGGCCAAAGTCTTTGGCATGCTAGAAAGCACAACTTGTTCGAAGTGTGTTAACCGTAGTTACCTTACCCGTCACCAAGAACCCTTCCGTCAATTCTTCATCTATATTGACGACAATTCAAGAGATTGGTTTGCCAACCTCAAGCTACTTCAACTCAGAATAGAGTGACTCAGGATGAACTGCAAGAACCGAACCTGAATACCCAGAGGAACCACAGACTGTGAAGGTATCAACAGATATGGATGAGGAATTTAAACTGAAACTGGAAGAATTGTTGTTGAAATTTAAAGATTTTTTTGCATGGGAATACACAGATATGGAAGGAGTAGATGCTAGCTTATGTCAACACAAAATTAATTTGAAAGCAGATGCAGTTCTAGTTGTACAACAAAGGTACACGATGAATCCTAATTATGTCAAATAGGTTAAAGAAGAGATTGAAAAATTGTTGGCTATTGGTTTCATTTATCCTTTGGAGGAAGTTACTTGGTTGTCACCAATTGTTGTAGTTCCAAAGAAAAACGGAAAGATCAGGGTGTGTGTGGATTACAGGAAACTGAATGCTGCTATAGTAACTCATCCATTTCCCTTACCTTTTTGTGATACACTACTGGATGCAGTAGTTGGACATGAGATTTATAGTTTTTTGAATGGTTTTAGTGGTTACAACCAAATTTCAATGGCATTTGAAGACAGGGAAAAAACTACTTTTGTGACTGAATGGGGAGTTTATGCTAGCAGTGTGATGAAATTTGGCTTAAAAAATGCTCCATCAACATTTCAAAAAGCAGTACAACATGTGCTTTCTAAATTCCTTACAACATTTATGAGGGTTTTCTTGGATGATTTTAGTGTTTTTGGAAAGAAGCAAGAGCATCTTGAACATTTAAAGTTGTATTTTTAGAAATGTAGGGAATTCACATTATCATTAAATCCATCCAAATGTGCTTTTGTTGTAAAAAGAGGAGTTCTTTTAGAGCATGTGATTTTTGAAGAAGGGGTTTCTATTGATCCAAGAAAGGTGGAAGCTATTAGAAAGGCACCATAACCAAGAACAATTAAACAATTGAGCATATTTTTGGGGCAAGTCAAGTGGCATAACAAATTCTTGAGGTATTTGGCTCATGCGTACACACAATTAACAAAGCTTACAAAGAAGAATACTATATTTGAATGGGGACGAGGAATTCAGGATTTTGAAGAACATGTTGACTGTAGCACAAATGTTGATTGTTCTTGATTGGAAGTTACCATTTCACATCTTTGTGGATGCAACATTAATGCAAGAAACCAGTAGAGGTTGGTTCATACCTATTTACTATGCAAGAAGGGTATTGACACCTGCAGAGAAGAATTACACAGTTACAAGGGAAGTACTTGGGAATGGTTTATGCACTGCAAAATTTTAGACATTACCTATTGGCAAATAGGGTAATTTCTCATGTAGATCACTAGGCATTGATCCACTTGGTGAATAAACCACACCTTTCAGGGAGGTTGGCAAGATGGATACTGTTATTGCAAAAACTTGATTATGTAGTAACACATACTCTAGGCAGACTTCATGTATTAGCTGATTATTTGAGTAGATTGGAAACAGGAGAGGAAGATTCCGGAGGTGTACCCAATCAATTGCCTGATGGAGAGTTGTTTCTAGTTCAAGTGACTGACCAGTCAGGGGGCTGGTATGAAGACATGCTTCATATTTTTACTGAAGGGGTGTTACTTGAAGCAATGACCAAGGATCAAAGAAAGAGATTAACACTAAGAAGCAAACCTTTTACAGTTATTGCAGGGGTTTTATACAAAAGAGGAATTGCTCAAGTGATCAGGAGATGTGTTTTTGAGTTTGAACAAAGAGCAGTACTGGCAAAAGCTCATGCACGTAATTCAGGAGGACATTTTTCAGGAGATGTTACTGCAAGAAAAATATTTCAAGCAGGACTTTGGTGGCCAACTGTTATAAAAGATGCTTAGGAATTCATTAAGAACTGTTTGTTATATCAAAGAGAAGGCAGACCAATGAATGTAGACAGGATGCCCTTGCAACCTATATTACCTTTGGAACCATTTCAAAAGTGGGGATTATATTTTGTTGGCCCCGTCAAGCCACCTGCAAGGTTTACACAAAACATGTACATCTTGGTTGCAGCTAATTATTTCACAAAATGGGTAGAAGCTGTGGCTTTGAGAGATAACACAGTAAGGAGTGTGGCAAAAATTTTGTATAAAAATACCAAGTTTGGATGCCCTATTGAGTTGGTTTCTGATCAAGGAGGACATTTCATTAATAAAGTGATCAATAAACTAGCTGAATTGCATATGATCCTGCATAAGAAATCAACTGTGTACTATCCTTTGGCAAATGGACAAGCAGAAAGTACCAATAAGATTTTGATTAAGATAATCAGGAAGTTGGTGAATCAGAACAGGACAGATTGGGATGAGAAGTTGGATTCAGCACTTTGGGCTTTTAGGAAAATATTTAAAGTGACAACAGGCATGATACCATTCAAGTTGGTGTATGGATTGGAAGCAGTAGTTCCTATGGAATTTTTAGTACCAAGCCTCAAGGTTGCAGTTCAATAGAACTATCTCCTGAATAATCAGTTAACTACAGAAAAGAAGCATTGTTGAAACTTGAAAAGGACAGGATTTAGAGCATGTATATTGCAGAGGTTATCCAACAAAGAAGGCAAGCTTGGATCAACAGGAACATAAAATTCAAAATTTTCTCTGCAAGAGATTGGGTGATGGTTTACAATAGCAAGCTGGGACACTAACATGGAAAATTAAAACTCAGGTTTGTAGGGCCATTCTAGATAGTTAGTCATGTGGGACCTAATATGCTTGTTTTGGCCGATGAGTCGGGACAGGTAATTGCTAAGCTAGTCAAAGGTTTTCAACTTAAACCATTTTCTAGAAAAATAAAGGGTACTCGAGTTGAGCATCAAATTAATGATGTTAGTGGGATAGAGATGTCTTATGCATGTGAGGCAATGGGCAAAGGCATCATTTCGAGGGGTGTGAAAAATTTGACTTCGCCGCATTTTTCTTCTCTGTTGCACTTTCTTGCTTGCTACAGTATGTCGAGCCTTCATAATACACCTGTGACTATGGGGTCTGACTTGAGGTTGGAGGAAGAAGAGCCCCTTGTCATGCTGTAGCCTCTATGCAAAACTCGTTACCAGAGGACGGTGGTGGATGAGTCCAACGAGGAGGATGAGCCAACGATGCTTACGCCCATCAAACAAGGAAGTACTCCAAGAGTACACTTTCTTGGACTTCAGGTATGATTTAGTGGAAAATGAGGAGAATATTCCATGGTTGAAGAAAATAGGGTTACAAAACTTTGCAAGGTTACCCTGGATGAGTTGGAGGCGGAATCAAATGCCAGTGGTATACTTAAAGCATATGTAGGCAAATGATGGGCAGATCTTTGTAGAAGATTATTTGATTGAAGAATTGATTGCACAGGTGTTTGATATACCTACTGCAAATGACAAGGAGGTCAGTAAAGCGACTGAAAAAGACATGACAAAGTCTTTTGTACAGTCTCAAGGTGGGAGGCCTTACTATGAGCTATTAAGAATGAAGAACCAAGTGAGACTACAAAAGGTGAAATGGTTTCTTGAAAGAATATTTTTGTTGGTGAAGTCAAAGTATATAAGTAGGGAAAACTATGACATATTGTTATAGCTGAGACTGGCAAGAAAATTGGATGGGCAAACATGCTGTTTGACAGGATCAAGTTTGTAATTTACACCAAGCAGAAGAGAAAGTATAAAACTACAAAAGTTGGGCCATATTTGGTAGTAGTTTTTCAGTATGTGAACAACAAGCGCATTTTGTAGGGGAATTTTTTTTCCAGGGGCATGATAGTTGATTGAAGACTTAGGATCTGCACCAAGGAAGGAAAAAAGACAAAAGTTGCATCAGGAACAGAAAAGCCTGCATATGACAAAGGATGTGCAAAATTTGGTCTCTGCAGGATATTCAGCAAAGGAGTCTTTGGAAGCAGTAAAGGTGAACTTGGACAAAGAATTTGGGGACTTGTTTCTTGAAGTTGGGATGGAAACAAGTGAAAATCCAGCAGTACCTATGTCAGTAAAGATAGGGTTTAAACTTAGAACGCTAAAAGGAAAGCTTGCACAGAGACACATGTGATAGCAGTTGGGGAATCTGCAGTTGAAAAGCCAAATATGCCCAAAGCAAGTTTTTCAAATGTATCTTTAAATGAGGTTCAAAATGCAATTGGAGTAGTGAAAAAATATGTGGAACAACAAACAATGGATTTTACTTTAGTGAAGAGGGAGAATAAGAGACTGCACGCTGAATTGGAGCAATTCAAGAAGGAAAAGAAAGTTCACGTTGAAGAAGCAGTTTTGCAGAGGAAAGTTCAGGAATTAATTGAAAGCCAGGGGTTGATGCAGAAGGAATTAGCCTCATATAAGTAGTTGGTAGTATACATATAGAAGAGTTCATCCAAAATTTCTCAATGGAGAGATGAGTGGTTTAGTGTCTTGCAAGGACAGTTGATTGAAATGAGTACCTTGCTTACCACTTTGGAGAGCAGCAATAGAGTTTTGTTGAACAGGGTTACTGCATGCAAAAAAGTGGAAGAAAAGATTAAGCACCATATTAGAGAGTTTGATACTTTGGAGCCAATTTGGGAACCACAAATGTCTTGAAGATTTAATTTAGGGAAATATCAGGGGAGGACATAGATGTAGAGGGATGGTATCTTGCTTCAGGTGATGTTGAAAAGATGAAGGTTGAAATCAGAGACTATATGAAAGGTGTGTGGGAGAAAATCAAAGTCAGAATGTATGATGTGGTCAGTAAACCATATCAGATCTTTGCAGAAGAAGAAGTAAAGGAGGAGAATTTGTTTGTGCAAAAGCAGAATGATGAACTGAAGCAACAATATGATGGACTGAAACAACAGTATGAGGAATTGAAGAAGCAGTTAGAGCAGCAGAAGCATCATCAACTTGAACAAGTGCATACTTAGAGTGATACTGTAATGTTGGAAGTGACTGAAACTGAAGTCCAGATGCAGTCAACTAAAGATGCAGTTATAGTTAAAGCTGTAGATGAAGAGGCAAGTGGTGCAAGTGGACAACAGAAATGTAAAGATCTAGTACTGATTATTGTTGAAGATACACTCAGTAGGGAGACTACTGAGGTTACAAAGGAAACAACTAAAGTTGAAGTGGATGCAAGACTTGGTGAAGATGACAAGGAAACTGCAACTAAAGGGAAAATTTCACAGCAGACTGAAGTTAAAAATCATGTTGATGTTGAAATTTCTGATATAGGGATGGGTTCTCACAATGTTTGATAAACATTTCCCACCAGATGTTCCAGGTGTTAGGGTTTGATGTGTCAGGTTACTTATCTTTTTGGACTTTAACTAAGGTCTTAGCTTTACCTTAGGGGCATGTTTACACAAGTGCCTTTGTTTAGGTAGTTTGAAATACCCAAAATGTCTTATGGCGTGTGGCAATTTTTGGGTGTAACCAACGAGCAGTTTGCAGTTTTCCCTGTAGTCATACTATTGTTTTGCCCTATAGTTTGATGTTGATGATGAATACACAGTGAATCAATAATTTCTTATCTTAATCATGGTGTTTCTTATTCATATACTTTGCAGTTCTATGATAAATGAGCAGTCTCTTGTACTCATTTTCCTTTATACTGCATGTTTCTTGTACCAAATACTTGTTAGGGTTGTGAGCCCCTAATAGTGACCAAAATCTGAGTCCACTCAAATGGTTTGAACAAGTGTTCTGGAAAGGGTTCTGGCACATATGCAGTATCATTTACCTCTCACTCTAAAATACAATCCTCTCATAGTAAACTACCACTCTCAAGTGGTAGCATTTTAGAAAATGGGATACGTTGCAATTGCACTTTGCAACGCTGCATTTTTCTAAGTCCAGATTAGTAGTAGTATTTTTTTCTCACTGACCTTTAATAGTGTCACATTTTTTCCCATGGTTGTTGTATACAAAAGTTATCTCAGAAGAAGTAGCGTTTGTAAAAACACTTGCCTTGGGTTTGTCTTAATCCATAAAGGCTTGTTTTTATAAAAGACCCTTGAAGCCCTAGATCACACTCAATACGGAAAGTGTGAGTCATGTGAGGTGCATGCAAAGTGCAAGTCCAAGTGAGGGAGGAGATAAGTGCACAGAGTGTTGGTGGAGCTCAGCATGAGGATTAACCCCTCACTACTCCTTATTGTTCTATATAACCAAAGAATAGATAAGGTTAGTATGGTTAATGAGTTAGGTGTCCAACTAGTTTTCTTGAATCCTAACAATCTCCCACTTGAAGGCCAATGTAGCCCAAGTGGTCTATGTATGTACAGCTTATATAATTGTGAAGCATTCAAGTGGCTTCACCCTACACCCATAATCTCCATGCAATGTGTAAACTGCTCTAAGTGTAGGCTCTTCATGAGAGCATATGTTGTGTTGGCATCCTTATGAACCTTGACTAACTCAAGGTGCTTACTAGCCAATATGTCTTTTATCGCATGATAACGGACTTATACTTGTTTGGACTTGGAAAGAAACACGAGGCTCTTTGCTAATGTGATCGCACTCTGCTAACTATCACAATGCAACATTGAAGTCTAAGTAATGCCAAGATCTCCCACCAAGCAAGCTAACCACATAGCTTCCTTGCTAGAATCAAAAATTGCCACATACTTTGTCTCTATATGGTGGAAGATGACGTGCAATCTTGGAGACATGATCTCCATGACATGACTGCTCCAACCAATATCAAAACACAGCCAAACGTGGATCTTTAACTATCCACACAGACCGCATAATCCGCATCCGTGTAACCCACAATGGATGCATCACTATTCTCAAAGTATAAGCACTTTCCTATCATATATTTCAGATCTCTCAAGATGTGCTTCACTACTTCCAAGTGCTTTCTACCAAGATTTTCCATAAATATTCTAACCCCTCCCACTACAAAAGCAATGTCCAATCTTGTGGCTACCATGGCATTCATAAGACTGCCAATTGTTGAAGAATATGGCACCTAGGCTATTTCCACTTTCTCAGCATCAGACTTGGGAGCATCATTCTTGCTAAGATTTGCATATGCTTGCATGGGAGTACTCAATGTAGCCTTGCCCCTTGCATATTAAAACATTGCAAGACTTTATGGATATACTTTTTCTGTGATAGCTTTAGTATTCCATGCTTTCAATCTCTCTTGATTCACATACCAAGAAAGTGATTCGCATCTCCCAAATATTTCATAGCAAATTGTGTGCTAAGTGACTTTTTCAAGATGGAAATCTTGTCTTTAGACTTCTTGGCAATGAGCATACCATCTTTCAACTTCCAAGTATACAAGCAGTGATCTTCTTGGCTCCTTTCATACCCTTGGGACTGGATGTACTTGTCATACTTCATGTACCACTACCTTGAGCCTTGTTTTAGGCCATACAATGCCTTATGAAATCTACACACTAGTTCTACCCTCATAGCCTTCTCCCCGTAAAGAAGTGTTGTCTTCACATCAATATGGACAAGCTCCATGTCCTAAGTGGCTACCAATCCAAGCACAAGATGCAATGTAGTCATCTTGACTACAAAAGAAAATGTTTCATCAAAATCCTTGCCTTTCTTTTGCTTGAAATCCTTAGCAATCAATCTATTCTTGTACTTAAGCTCACAATTATCTGCTATGAACTTCTTCTTGTACACCCATTTGCAAGGCAGGGCTTGTCTTCCCTCTAGCAACTCTGTTAGTTTCCAAGTTTCATTAGCCAAAATCGAGGTGCACTCAAATTGCATTGAACTTTGTTCCCATGTCACATTATCTTCCATCTCAATAGCCTCTTGGCAGTAGGTAGGCTCTCTGCAGTCAGTGACCAATAGATAGTCTAATCCTGACTAGAATCGCTCAGGGGCATGGGATACATGCTCGGGGTGGTCACTTTTCAAAATTTGTATCATATCACGTGAGTTAACTAGACAGGATTATTAATTATCCAAAATGTATACATTAAAGGGCTGTAGGGGTTTTTTTAATAGGCATGTAGTATATATAGTATGTATGTTGAGGTATTATTAATAACCTCTTGAACGCATGTGATATAGGGAGCTTTTGATAAGTGACTCCCTTGAGATGTCCTCACTGCCTGATTGCTAGACCTAGCTCTCTCTAGAGCACTACTAGCGGTAGGTACATTGCCAATAGACAGAGTTGTTTACATAACTAGACTTGAGGCTACAACTCATTTTGTGATACTCAACCTCTCTCACGGGCTATTTGTGCATCTTTGAATCATTAAAGATCACTTGTGAGATGTGAATAACTCTTCAAGAGTCCGGGTGCCAGAAACGATAATCCATCTCTCCATTTGCATCATAGCTACTTAGGGTCTAGCTTCTTTCTAAGCTCTTTAGGCACATGTGAGAATGCCTCACGCAAACACATATTAGGCTTCTTGCCTATCTATATCTCCTAGAATCTTGTAGTTCAATGGTGTACTAGGTGACATGTTGATTATATGCATCGATTTCATAGAAGCCTCTCCCCAAAACTCGTGAGGTAAATTTTCCATAGATAGCATGGAAGTGACCCTCTCATGAATATTTATATTCATGCACTCATTCTAAGCAAGTGTGCATGGTGTAGTAAACTGCCTTCTAATGCTACAAAAGTCCTTAAACTCAGTGGAGATGTACTCTCCCCCGTTGTCAATGCACAAGGCCTTCAATTTCTTGCTTGATTGATTTTTCACTATGGCTAGAAATTTTTGCAACATAGCAAAAACCTTGTCTTTCCTCTTCAAGAGGTAGACCCCCACCTTTTTAGTAGAGTGGTCTATGAAAGCCAGGAAATTTAATTCCCCCCCTAAAGACTTATACTGCATAGGAACACATAGATCACTATGAACCAAATCTAGAGGATTCCCTAACTTTTAATCTAATGGCGATGAGGTAAGGCTAGTCTGTTTCCCGTATATGCAAGGCTCACACAAACTAAAATTAGAATAGTTTTAGGGATAGAGCAAAAGCGTTGCAGCTACTTCGTTATCTTTTGTCTCATATGACCAACCTGCCTATGATACAAGTCACTAGAAGGCACCTCAACAACATGGTTAGAGTTCTCTTTCACATTAGAGACATACAAGGAATATACTGAGCCAGACTTTTGGTCTTTGAGCACAACCAAGTTACCTTTCTGTATCATCCAAATACCAAACACTATAGAGTATCCAAGATTGTCGTCCTATTGAAACCAAGCTCTTAGTTAGCATTGGCACATGTCTAACATCTTACATCATGAACTTAGTACCGTTGTGCACACACAACTTCACATCTCCAATGCCACATATCTCAAACCGATGAGAATTACCCAGCTAAATTAAACCATGTGTAGAATCATATTTGGAGAACCACTCCTTGTGAGGAGGAGTGACATGAAAACTAGCACCCGAGTCAATAATCCAATTTTGTGCATAGTATTCATGAGAGAGCTAACAAGTTCACTAGACTCAAATGAGTCGTGAAGACTAGTACATCTAATGGCTATGGCACATCAAGGACAACATCAACATGTGGAGGCTCAGCGATATTGAGCTCCTCTATCTTCATACTACTCTTAGGAGGTGCATGACTTACGATAATGGCTTTACCCTTCTCTTTGCAACAAATGGAAATCTTTCTTCATGTGTCCTTTCTTGTGACAATGACAGCCTTCATTGTTCCTCGTGTTACGTCCATGACTCTTGCTACATGCATTCTTGTAATCTTAAGAACAATCATGACTGGGACTATGACCTATTAACCACTGGCGTCCACTTCTAGTAGTCATGGGCCGGGCTTGTTGGTCCAATAAGAAAAGAGTAAGAGTGATCGCCGATGAGAGGCGCACTCTGACAGGAACATTCAAGGGTTAGTTGGCTAAGTATGGGAGCCCAAGTGTGAATGGGGCGAGCTCATATAAGAGTTACTAAACCTAAAATTCATTCATTCATTCATTTTTTCAATTGAAGAGTGCTCTTGCTCCATCTCCAACTTCTTCTTCTTCATCTCCTTGTGTGTGTGTGTATGAGTGACAAAGAGAGAGAGAGAGAGAGAGAGAGAGAGAGAGAGAGAGAGAGAGAGAGAGTGTGATCAAGCATTGCAACGATAGCACGGTGGTGGCGAGGCGGTTGAGCACGGCACGACAGTAGCTCCTTCTTCTTTGCGGCAAGGAATCCTCCAGGAAGGCGAGTGTAGGGCGGTGAGTGACACACCCTTGCTCTCTTGAGCTTGCTAGATTAGTGTGGTTGTGTGCTTGCAGCCATTTGTGGCTCGCACACAGTGTATCAGCAAGTCCCTTTAGAAGTAAGGCAGTACAAATAGCCAAGCTCACACAAAAATTTAGTGGAGATGGGGATGTGAGAAAGCATATCGAAGTGTTTGAACAAATATGCGATTCTCTAGGAGAACACAATGACCTGCATAAGAGTAATTCTTTAAGCCTAACCTTAAGTGGGAAGGTAGGGGATTGGTATAGAACCCTAAGGGCGGAAGCAAAAACGATTTACCCTACTCTTAGGAGACTGTTCTTAAAAGAATACATACAAGAGGGAGTGCTTTGGGGTGTAGCCTCTCAACTCCAAAAAGCCCAACGAGAGGAAGGAGAGTCGGTGAGAGACTTTATTAGTCGCTTGAAGCATTTGAATTCTCGTTGTAATCCAAATGAGTGCTTCAATGATAATCAATTTCTTGATAGATTCATTAGGGGATTACGACATGAGGATATCTACAATGGCCTAGTCATTAGAGGTATCACCACTTGGGAAGCAGGCACCACCAATGCAATTTAATTGGAGGATAATTTAATGATTCAAGGAGAAAGAGTGTCTGTTGAGCCTAAATCTATTAGCTCGCAAGCATCGGGGCATCAGCCAATGACCCTAAAGCCTAGTGCTAAGGAGCCAAAGATATCTGAGATGACTTTAGCAGACCTCACCAAGGCCATTCAAGAGAGTCTTAGAGACAATCGTGCTCCGCAAAACAATCATATGTATCCAAAAAGGGAGCAACAATGGTGCTCAGTATGCTATGGACCGCATAGTACCAGTGAATGCCCTACTTTTAGAGTAAAATTCAATGGGAACTACAATGCCTGTGGGAGGTATGGTCATCAAGCTAAGGATTGCATAGTATTTAAGCGCGCAATGGCCAATAGACCAACCTTTGCATGGATAGACACACCTCGAGTGCCTGCATCGATGCCGGCCCCACCTCTTGAACAAACGTCACAACACATGGTCCCTAGGGCCCCGAATGTTGTTCAAACAACACCCTTACCACCTCCAGTGCTAGGACCGCAACCACCACATCTCAGAATCACTTCAGTGAATCAAGTGGGTTGTGAATCATCTATTGCTTGTTTGGAAGGTTGTGAGGAAGATATAGACCCTAAAATTGCCTATGGGATGGATGCGCTTGAAGAAATTCCACAATACTACATGGAGGACTATTGGGGACGAGTCAAACCTATCTATCAAGTACCTACTCTTGCTATAAGAGGCCAAAATATCAATTACACTGCTAAGAGACCACCTCTTCAATGCTATGAGTGTGGAGGTCCACATCGTGTGGCGAGTGTCCTATCAGGCTACAAAAGAACGCCACACTAATGCAAACCAATCAATCGAGCATGTCTACAATGCTGATACTCATGTGTAATCGATGTGGCATAGATCATTGGATTGCCCAATGTCCAAATAATCCAAATGCACCGAAGATCACGCCATTAAACTTGGTTGAGGTTACCGAGGAGCCATCACAAAGTACACCTGTGGTACCAGTAAACGTATTGACACGATCGATGCTCCAAAAAAAAAATTATATTCGTGAGGAAAGAGACACGGCAACAATTGCCCAATCTCAGAAAAAGAAGAAAACACGAAGGAAGAGATCGCAAGAAGCAGCGAAGTCAGACCCCAGTTCAAAGACCAACATAGGGACATGTGACGTATATATGAACAACGTTGAAGAGGATTCCGATTCAGGTGAAACCATGGAGACCAAAATGACCACTAAGATAAAAACCAACAAGGAAGATCTTCATGAGCCACAATGGCCAGGATCCAATAAGAAGATAGGAACTCATCCAAACCCTACAGAGGAGATCGAGCGAGTCAAGCAATTAAGGAGTTTGGTAGAAGATACCCAAAGGGATCTAGAACCAGCACCTAGGCAGATCCAGATTATAGACACAATGTTCCCTACGCAACAACAACCTCACCAAGTCCATAGACCCTTAGCCATACCTGGTGTCATCCAAGAAGAAAGTGACTTAAAGTCATGGGAAAGTGGACGTATTCACTTCTTGATGGAAAGAATGTTTACAGAGGGACTACCTGATCCTATCAAAGAAATGGAGATCCCATCTTCCCCACGTCAAGGGACTGAAGCCCAAAAGGTGCCATTAAACATTGCCAAATTGATGGATTTCATGTCTTCAAAAGTTAGAACCACCATTATGTCCAAACTATATAAAGACCTTGAGCTAGTCTCAACGCTTCGAGCCTTCCTCAATGGAGAACTGAAGTTTGGGCTACCACAATTTGCACAGATGGATGGAGTTGGGGAGATGCCAATAGAGGAGGAACACTTAGATCCACAACCCAACCTAGATGAGAACCTTGTTATAGAAATACCTGTTAACAAGTTGGGACAATACTTTGAGGGTGATGTATCCAATGTGACCATACCAATCACTACTAAGGGATTAACTATGAAGGGAATCCTTGATGGTGGCGCTGGGGTTAGAATTGTGACTAAAAATTGCTGGGAAACTATGGGAAGACCTCACCTTGCAACCACAACCATAGTAGTGAAGATGGCCAATGGGTCTATTGTTAAACCTATTGGGATGCTAGAAGACCTCAAGATCAAGGTCTTTGGACATAAATAAGAATTACCTTCATTGTTATGGATTTCTCCAAGCACACTATGGCATCGGAAATGATATTAGGATGTCCTTTCATGAGGGAAGCAAAAATGGTGCATGATTGGTCTAAAAACCATGTCTACTTGCAGTTCCAAGATTCTGTCATTCGAGTGGATCTTGTAACTGGTCGAGCACATCCTCTAGGAAACAGGTTTATAATTGATCATAGATCTGACACCACAATTCACTCGGCCACACTGCAGTATTGTTACACGTGTAAAGAGGACACTGATATTGGGGAAGATTCTCCTTATATGGATGTACTACCTGGGATGACTGAGTCGGACAATGTGGATTTGGTCCACCTAGCAACAACCATAGACACTTGGGGAAATAGGGGGACGACTTGGGTAACACCTGAGGGGATGAAATGCCACCACTCGTACCCTTAAGTATGCTGGAAGCAATGAATATAGCTTCTGATGACCTACAAGATGAAGGTTTGACTGGCATTGGAACCAGTAGCGCCTCACAAGACTATAGCCCACACAATTTGGGGTCAGAATCAACAATTTAAATTGACTTTGAGGACCAAGAATCTGAGTTGAATCTTAGTGCAAATGTGGGGATAAACCATTCAGGGCCCAGTGGTACCCTAGATGACAATCTATCCAAGGGACCAGAAGACACAAGAAGCGATTCATCTAGTGACTCTTCACTAGAGATCGGTCGTAATAAAAAATTAGACAAGAAGAGTAAGAGATATAAGAGGCAACGATATCGAGCAAATGTGAGTGCTAGAATAAATGAAAAGAAATCTACCGCGAAATGGCTTAATTATATAGGGGCATGTGATGCTCATCGGAAGTTGGTAGATAACTAGGGTGGATACCGTCAAAGCGTTATGTGGTGTAGTCCACAACCCATTGACATCACACAACTAGAGGCTACAAAGAAGCCAAAGTTAAGCCATACCATAAGGAGACGACAAAATCAAGAGTTAGCTCAACAACAAAGGAATCGGAAGTGAAATCATAGTCCACAGAACAATAGGACCCCACAAACTTACACCCTGCACCTGAACATTTCAAATCCTATATCACAGAGGAATGTAAGGTTGTGTATACAAAGGCTCAAAGAACACCCATCGATGGAGTCTATGACAGTCCAGTGATAGTTATGGAAATAGAGTTAGCAGACCCAGGAGAAGAGTTCAAACGTGTTTTTATTTCCCAAGATCTTACAGAGATTGAGGAGTGTGTACTTAAAGAACTTCTCAAGGAATTCAGGGATATATTTGCCTGGACATATCATGATATGAAAGGTGTTCCACCTTCCGTGGTGCAACACACAATCCCATGAATAGCATGGCTAAACCAGTTCAGCAACGACCCTACCCAATGAATCCTAAATATGCAAAAATCGTTCAAGAAGAGATTAAAAAGCTTGTGAAATGTGAATTCCCTTATTGAGCACTCAGAATGGGTGTCTCCAATAGTGATTGTGCCAAAAAAGAATAAAAAACTCAGAGTGTGCGTGGATCCCAAGAATGTCAATGCCGCCACTAGGAGGGACCATTACCCCTTACCATATTCAGAACATGTGCTTGAAAGAGTTGCAGAGAAGGAAGCTTATAGCTTTTTAGATGGGTACTCTTGCTACAATCAAATCACAATTGCACTGGAGGACCAAGCTAAAACAACCTTTATAATCGAATTTGGAGTGTTCACATTTCGTGTTATGGTTTTTGGCTTAACAAATGCCCCTGCTACCTTCCAAAGATTAATAAACACTGCTTTTAGAGAATATTTGAGGGAGTTTTGTGAAGCTTTCTTAGATGACCTTTGTGTTTATTCCTCTTGGAAATAACATCTATCATGCTTACGAAAAGTTTTTGAGATGTGCAGATTGTATCGCATCCCCTTAAACCCTTTCAAATGCCAATTTTGGGTTAAACATGGAGTCATTTTAGGGCATATAGTGTCCAAAAATGGGATTTCCTCACATGAGAGCAAAATTAAAGCCACCACCTACAAACTATAAAGGAGTTCAAAGGTTCATGGGCCATGTTGGTTATTACCGACGGTTTATTTTAAACTTTACCAAGATAGCTCGTCCTTTGTACAAGCTTCTTATTGAGCTCCACTGGACCGCGGAGTGTGGCCATGCTTATGAGTCATTGAAAAAGACCTTGACTAGTGCTCCTATTCTACGAGTGCCCGATTGGAATGTAATTTTCCATGTGTATATTGATGCATCGAACTTTGCTATTGGGTGTGTTATAGCTCAACCAGGAGAACATAAATTGGACTACCCCATTAGCTTTGCAAGTCATCAATTGAATGATGCCGAGAGAAACTACACCACTACAGAGCGAGAAGGTTTATGTATGATTTATGCAGTGAAGAAATTTTGCTACTACCTTCTGACCAACAAGTTTGTTTTCTATGTTGATCATCAAGCCTTGTTGTATCTAGTAAATAAACCTTGTTCCACGGGAAGAATTACACGATGGTTGTTAATTCTCCTTGAGTTTGATTTTACCGTTGTGACGAGACCTAGTAAAAGACATGTCATGGCGGATCATTTGTCTCACATACCCAATGGTGAAGCCCCTACTGGAGTCAATGATGAGTTGCTTGATACTTCTCTATTCCTAGTCGAAACCATACCTGAATGGAGTGAGAAGATTGTGAACTTTCTAGTTAATGTTTTTCCACCCAAAGAGCTTCGTAAGGACACAGCTCGAAAACTGTTAAAAAAATGTGAACCTTACTCTCTCATTGCAGGAACTCTCTACATGCTAGGGAAGGATGATATTCTTAGATGTTGTGTCCGTGAGGATGAGTATTTATACATACTGCAAGAAGCCCACATGGGTATAGACGGAGGACATTTCTCAGGGGAACTAACAGCTAGAAAGGTGTTGCAATCAGGCTATTGGTGGCCTACCTTATTCAAGGATGCATCACTTTTTGCAAAAGGATGTGATGAATGCCAAAGTTACAAGATCACACAACAAAAGGGTAACATGCCCTTACATCCTGTTAAAGTGACTCAACCATTTGAAAAAAGGGGTTTGGACTTTGTAGGCCCAATTAGTCCGACAGCTCGTAGCACCCAATCCGATATATTATCGTTGCCACTAACTATGTGACAAAGTGGGTGGAAGCTAGGGCGACACGTAAGGCTGATGCAAGGTCAACTGCCAAGTTTCTCTTTGAGAACATTATTACAAGATTTGGTTGTCCCTTTGAGATTGTGAGTGACAATGGTACTCATTTTATAAATGGAGTAATAAAAGAACTCACTACCAACTTTATGATAGCTAACCATGTCCAAACCTTATTATCCACAAGCAAATGGCCAAGCTGAGAGCATCAACAAGACCTTAAATCTCTATATTGACCAAAATGGTGGAAGCTCAATGCATAGATTGGGATTTAAAGCTGACTTCAGCTTTATGGGCTTATCGTACTGCGTACAAAGTTGCCATTAACTGCACACCATTTAAGATGGTGTATGGACAAGAAGCAGTGATGCCATGGGAGTTTGTCGTTCCTAGTCTTCGAGTAGCTTCTCAATAATGTTGGGATGGTAACCCCTTAGTTGAGTGATTATATATCCTTGAAAGGCTAGATGAAGAGAGGCAATTAGCTGTGCAAAACGCACTTGTGGAGAAAGATAGGAGGAAGAAATGGTTTGACCGTCATCTAAAGAACAAAGATATCAATGTTGGTGATAAAGTCCTTATGTATGGAGTGCATAACGAAAAGAAAAAGTTGAAATATGTGGGAAAAGGACCATATAGAGTATGTGAGATCACCCCACAAGGAACCATTCGTGTGGAGACTCTTGATGGAGTTGAAACCATTGGATTCCTCAATGGGAGCAAATTTAAAAGATACTATGATCCTTTAAGCCAAGAGGAGCTACGTGCCATCCATCAAAAAAAGGCAGCCAAGGTACAAACAAAATTGAAGAAGATACAAGCTCAAGCTGAGGCTAAGGAGCGACAACAACGCATAAGATGCCAACAAGAGGCTAACCTTGGAGTTACACATGCATTTCACGTTGAAACTGACAAGGATTGGTTGGACTCTGACACAACTCTACGATACCCTATTGAGCTAAATAGTGCCTATGGAAAAGTGCTATATAATGCCTTATTGGACACGGGTGCTAAATATAATTTTCTATCATATGGGGTGTGGTGTCAGTTAGGGAAGCCACCTCTATCTGAGAGTATTATCCAAGTCAAGGGTGTCAACAAGAAAAAAACTGCGATTTTTGGAATATGGCACACTTCTGTGAGTTATGACAATGGGGTTGTAGCTCAAGACTTTTTGGTCATGCCTATTGGAACTATGGAGGGTAATATAAACCTAGGACGGACGTGGATGATAGCCACCAAATGCACTATTGTGTACTTCTCTTAGAGTCAACCTAATAGACCCTAACTCAATTGCATTTTCTTCAGGTACTACGCTTGTTCTAGTTGGCAATGTTACAATTCATGAATTTGTTTTTGCATTTCCTAGAATATCATGTATGCATCTCACTTATTGCACACTTGTACATGCGGCCTTTGAGCTTTCACAATGTTGTTTTTCTTCTGACACAGGTACTTCTATCATGGATCCCGATACTGCACTGTTATATTTCGAGGACGGAATCTACATCAGGAAGGGGGGCATGTTAACCACTGGTGTCCACTTCTAGTAGTCATGGGCCGGGGTTGTCGGTCCAATAGGAAAAGAGTAAGAGTGATCACCGATGAGAGGCGCACTCTAACAGGAACATTCAAGGTTAGTTGGCGAAGTATGGGTGCCCAAGTGTGAATGGGGCGAGCTCATATAAAAGGCACCTAAACCTAAAATTCGTTCATTCTTTCATTTGTGCAATTGAAGAGTGCTCTTGATCCATCTCCATCTTCTTCTTCTTCATCTCTTTGTGTGTGTGTGTGTGAGTGTGTATGCGTGAGAGAGAGAGAGAGTGTGTGTGTGTGTGATCGAGCATAGTGACAACGGCACAGCGACGGTGAGGCGGTTGAGCGCGGCATGGTGGTAGCTCCTTCTTCTTCACGGCGAGGAATCCTCCACGAAAGCGAGCGTAGGGCGGTGAGTGACACACCCTTGCTCTCTTGAGATTGCTAGATTAGTCTGATTGTGTGCTTGCAACCATTTGTGGTTCGCACATAGTGTATCGGCAAGTCCCTTGTATTGACACGTGCGACAAACGCACACACGACCTCTCTTTTGTTGCCTTACATTTTGTAGCACCACAATAACTCTCCCTACCTGTAGATTGCGTTGTAAAAATTCCCAATGCTACGTGTTACGTTCACTTGCGCTAGAGTAGAGTTCCACACCAACATTCCCTTTCAAAAAATCACGTGCATTTGATAAATCTTCCTACCGTTTCTATCTATTGTTTTCAAAGTATAGCACTATGTGTTTCTAGTACCCAACATTGCTGACTTTTTTAATTTTCAACTTCAAATCAACTCCACACTCTCAACTTCGATTATACTTCACATAGTAACGCATAGAGCTTCAATCAATTTCTTGTATCTCTGTGTAGCTACCTTGAACCAAGATAACCTTAGGCTTGCCTCAAAGCCCGTGAACACGCAAAGTGGGAGGAAGCGCCCGTGGATCTAATACCACTTGTGAGTGCACGTGCAGTGCGTGCAAAGTGCGAGTGCAGGTGAGGAAGGAGATAAGTGCACAAAGTGTTGATGGAGCTTAGCGTGAGGATTAATTCCTCACTACTCCTTATTGTTCTATATAACCAAAGAATAGATAAGGTTAGTACGGTCAATGAGATGGGTATCTGGCTCATTGGCCTTGTCTTCTTCTGGAAATTTATTCTTTATGCAAGACTTCATCACCAAAATGGCTCCCCATGTTTGAACGATAGCGACAAGCTTACCGAGACAACTATGCACATTAGAAATTGATCATGCGATTGTGGTTTTTATGGAAAGGGTTGTGGGACATTGTCAATGATGCGAAGACAAGACCCATGGTGTTCGATGATGAGTTTATTCAATTTGTGTTGATTGGGATACGAGTAATGCAAAAGGGATGCCAACCATTGTTCAAGCACTCACGAAGGATGTCTCTCCTACAGTATAGACTTTGCAAACTTGCGAGTGATATGTGGTCAAAGCTTGGAGATATGTTTGTTCAAGACTCTACAATGCAAGTGATCACCCTACTTGTCCATTAATTTGGAATCCTAGACTTCCATGTCATCATTTTTTATAAGGCAAAGGTCATCCATGATCAATTCTCAGTTATGTGAATTGCAACAACTAGTACTCAATTAATTGCCTTGGTACCTACACATTTTCCCAAGGAGTTTGAGGTGATGGCAAGGGCATTAGGCTTGCAAATCACAAAGGAAAAGCTAGATTTTGATGATCTCAACTCTTTCCTTATTGAGGGGAAATTTGTCTTAGCCTTCCAAGCCACAACATGATCTAGCTAGACTGGTGCAAGTGGAACTCCCAATACTTCATTTGGACCAATCTGTCAGTTTACAAAGCACATTGCATCTGGCAACGAACCCACGTGACAAATACAAAACACTATGGATGTTGTGCATACAATCCATTATTGTCGATAGGATTATGGATTATGGATAGGATCTGTTCCAAAGTTCATTATCTTGAAATATCTTGGACGAAGATGTGTTCATAGTTCACAAATGGGGATTCTTCAATGTAGTGTGGTCCATAATTGAACTTTTTATGAGGCAAGATGGTTTTTTTTTTTGTGACAAGGTGTTGGTTGAAAATTGAAGGTGTATCTAGTAGAAGGCTTGTGATGGGGTGTCCATTGTTGGGATGAACCCAACTTGTGTCCTCTATGGGAAAGCCAACTAGCCACCTAAGAAGGATGAAATTATGACATGGTCCCAATGGCAAGAGAGTGCAATAGAACTAGCCAATGATTGTAAAGCACTAAGCCTGTTTTAGAGGGTCTTTTCTAATGAATCATTGCACCTTTGAATTTTACCATTTATGTCAATACTCTACCCTAATGCTCTTACACTTAACCTAACCCTAATCTCCATCTGTGTAATCCTAACCCTAACACCATGATTAAGTAAGGCTCCATCCTCCATAGCCTAACGCCACACCATTGGTGATTAAGGAGCACACTTTCGCTACTAACCCAACAAGTGGTATCAGAGCCGACGATTCCATACCTAGGCCTACCTATCAATTAATTTATATTTTCATTAAATGTTCTTAATAATCCAAATCCATAATCCCCACTTGGGCATGAGCATATTCCACCACCCTTTGGTGATTAGAGGAAGAGGAAGTTGTATTTAGTTTTCATTGTTTGATTTCTTGAATAATTTCAACTAGCCTTTGCATCTTAGATTGCATTTAGTTTTATCATTGCACGGTTTTTAGCTCCCCCAATTATGTAAGGAAATATGACGTAGCTTAAGTAAATAATTGAGTAGTCTACTTAATGGAGAAAGATAATTTTCACACATGAGAGATTATAGAGTAGAGGGAGAGAGAGAGAGAGAGAGCACACGATATACGTGGTTCACCCAATGTGGGCTACGTCCACGGGAAAGCTGTCACTCAATGGCTTTAGTACTGCAAAACAAGAAGTAGATTACAAAGGGATTATACCCTTTTGGAGCTCCCGCCTCGCTTCACACTCACCACCTCACATCAACTTCACAATGCACCACAATGCTTCACAATCCATTTTTGTGTGTAGAAGAGGCCTCCTTTTATAGGCCAAAAGGGTTGGGTTGCCCTCTCTCATGAGAGGCAGCCGTGTGTAGCCGCCATTGTGTTGACAAGTCCGACTTGGACTCTCCAATGCGCCCATGTGTCGCTGCCCTTGAGAAGACAAGTCCATCTTGAAATCGGCCACCAGCCATTGAATTTGGCCACCGTCCACCGGCCATTGACTTTTGACCACCGGCCATTAACTACCGGCCACCGGCCAATCGACCAACCGTTTTCCAACCACTTTTCGACCGTTGCCCGGCCATAATATTTCAATGAAAATGAATATTCCAGCTGGCCATGAAAATTTTGGTTTCCGACGAGTGATTTTTCTTCACGTACAATGGCTTCTCCTCATAACGGGGGCCTTACAATTGTGCGTTTTTAATACAAAAAATTACAAAGGGTAAATCAGACTCCATACTTAACAAATTATCCACTACTTGAACCTCAACTCATTGCATGAGAGGTGTGTGTGTGTGAAGCCATTGGCAAGAGCTCCTTGATGATCCGATGAATATTTGTTCGCTCTAATCGGATCTCATATGTGCATTTAATTGCTCAATTATTTTTTTGCAAATTAGTGCATCATTAGCTTATGGAATTTTTGCAAATCTGCAATAACTCAACTTTTGTGTGTGTGTTGGCTTTTGAGCATTCATCAACATCAAATGAAGACGAAAATAATGACCAACAATGAAAAAGAACGACATCAACACATGAAGACGACAACAATGACAAGAAGATGAAGACACTTTTGAAGAGGACACACACGATATAAGCGAAATTTGTACTACCTAGGACTACTAGTGAACCTACCAAGTCTCACTTGTGAACCATATTGATGAATCCAATTGAGAACCACTATGATGTATCATGGGAAATTGAACCATGGTGATGGATCAAATTGAATCGCCATGATGTATTGGGTAGATGAATCATGTTAGCCTAGGAGTATGCCATGCCATGAATACATGAACCACAACATCATGAAATATCTATGAAAGCCCCAAGTTTGACTTAAGGTGGCGATTGTTAGGATAAGCCCAACTTGTGTCTTCTATGGGGAAGTCACTTAGCCACCTAGGAAGGATGAAATTATGACATGGTTTAATAGCAGGAAGGTGCATAACACTAGCCAATGATTGTAAAGCACCAAGCCTATTTTAGAGTCTCTTTTCTAATAAATCATTACACTTTTGAGTTCTATTGTTTGTGTCTATACTCTACCCTAATGCTCTTGCACTTGGCATAGCCTAACCCTAACACCATGGCTAAGCTAAGGCTCCAACCTCCATATCCCAATGCTACACCATTGGTGATTAGGGAGCACGCTTTCGCTATTAACCCAACATCCATGGTAGCTTCTTTATGGACTCGGTCTTTCTATATATGTTGACTATGAGTTGCAAAGAGGGTGTTAAGGTTATGCATCTCAAGTGAATGCCCAATGTGATCCTATTTATTTAATTTATCATTTTTAGGTATTTGTTTTACTAATTTGACAAGAGTCTAGGTAAGCGATTCATGTGTGGGACATATAAGACTCATAGAGGAGTATATAAGAGGATCTTGTCCCCAGAGAAATAATCTATCTAATTCAGTGCTTAGTCGATTGGTTTGAGAAATCTCTCTCTCTCTCTCTCTCTCTCTCTCTCTCTCTCTCTCTCTCTCTCTCTCTCTCTTTGTTTGACGGCTTCAACTACCCCCCACACACATTGGCATCCATTTTTGAATTGGTTGGCGAGAAGGTGGTTTGAGTGTGCAGCTTCACATGTGTTCAATGCACAAACAACCCTTCAATAAATGGGCATTGTAAAGGGTTTTTTGTTTTTGAGGGGGGCACTCTTAGAGCTCTCTCTTGCCGGGTGCGTACGAGGTTTTGGGGGGGGGGATAGGTGTTGTACACACCCCATGGAGTGGTCTCGCCTAAGCTCTACAACACATACAAGGGGATGTGTGCTTGCGCTCTTATCCCCATAACATCTTACTACAAGCTGCATGTTTACATCATACAAGGAAGGAGCGTTTATGGTGTCAAAAAAAGTAAGGGCTACCAAGTCACAAACAATCAATTGTAAAATTGAAAGTGAATATATTGGGTCGTATAATTGTAGAAGCAAGAGTCTTGTTTGCATTTAGCGTGTTGAGAAAAGAAGCTTACAAACCATGAAAGTTGCTCTTCATTGCTGTCCCTTGTGGCATTGGGTGGGATGGGGCTCTTAGGCTACCTAGTATCCACATAGAAAACTCTCTTGTTGGCTTTCTAAATAAAGCCTTTAGAAGAGGCCATGCAAAATTTTATTATTTTCTACTATGATTTGACCTTTCTTTTGGTGTAAACAATTAAAATCTTAGGCCACTGTCACACATGGTCGGTCGAACAAACATAAAAGAGCTTGTTTAGGCCCTATTTGCATCACACAAGGGCGGGCACATAAATGTATAAACTGTTTTGGCTCAATTATTAGCGAATAGAAATGGCACAACTGTATTGGTTAGCCGTTGCAACTGTATGGGTTAGCTGTTGTTGCAAGTCTACTGGTTTTCACTTTCTTGATAGGAAAGGCAAATGGGCACTGCTTTCTTCTTCTAGGCGAGGGGGTAACTCTGGATGTGTTATAGCACTCCCGAACATCATCTTTGGAAAATCATTTTGTGCCAGCTCAAAATCACACATGTCCAGGCGGACGTGTGTGACAAGGGCCTTAGTACATGACTTATGCCAACGTGAACCTTCCGTGTCATTGGTCCTTCACCTTGTTGGCACTACCTGCTTGTAGGTTGGTGCCTATCAAATCTTGTACACATTTTTTAGGCTTTTTTGAAGCCTTTTTTAGGCTATTTTAAGATTCTTCGATGCTTCGTAATAAAAATAGCACTACTTTGTAATGAAAACAGTGCTTGTGTAAAAAAGGCTTTGCAAATAGCAGCAGTGCAAGGGGATTCGTGTAGAGATGAGAGCAAGCTGGCTCTCTCTCTCTCTCTCTCTCTCTCTCTCTCTCTCTCTCTCTCTCTCTCTCTCTCTCTCTCGTGTGTGTGTGTGTGTGTGTGTGTGTGTGCACGCTAATAAAAAGAGGAGAATGGCATAACCTTTCTATCACCTAAGTTTGGTAGATTGGTTATGCCATTTCCCTCTTGAATAACAGGTCTTGAGTTCAACTCTCCTTGTCGGATAGATCTTTAAGGTCTCTTGGGATAGTTTCCTACTCTCTCTCTCTCTCTCTCTCTCTCTCTCTCTCTTTGCTGCAAGGTAAGAACTCAAGGTCTGTGCCCTGTGAAGCAGTCATGGGACGCACTCACAATGGCCAAATCCTCGATTGTCAAAGTGGCCATGGAGCTTTAGGGGGATTTCGACCTTCAAAATTATTATTGTGAGCACATAAGAGGAGTCAATCAGTCACCCAGCCAATTTCAGGGGCGTGTGCTAAGGTGGACACCCATATTTGGGTCAACATGGCCGACGAGCAAGCCAGAAAAATCAAGGCCTGGTTTTCACAGCCAGCCAGCCAGTACTCTGACGAGATTTATAACAAGAAAAGCAGCAGCAGCTTGATGTGCTCAAACCAACAGGTGAGCCAAGGCCATAAATATGAGCGACTATCGTTATGTGCTCAAGATTGCTGATGGAGCTTAGGTTGAGCCCAGGATGACTGGACTTTCCTGACTTGCCTTATGTGCTGAAGACATCTGAACATGGGCAGGGTGAAAAATCGCCAGAGCGTTTGCAAAAGGAAGGTGTTTCATTGACGAGTCTCTGTGTGTGTGTGTGTGTGTGTGTGTGTGTCTAAGAATGTCTAAGAATAGGTAGTTCCGCCTTGTTTATAAAGGTCATGAGGTGGGAGGCGAGGGATCTAAGGCGATGCGTATGATAGACGGAGCGGGGGGGCCTTTGGGCCGTCGGATCCACCCAACATGGAGGGGGCATGTTTTTATAGCTGTGGAGTCGCATCCCTTGCACGGATGCGCGATAGGTAGGTTGGATAAGGCGTGGGAGTCCTGAGTCGGAGGTCCAGGGCTTGAGGCGCGAGCGCGACGGAGGTTTAATCCATCGTTGATCCGATCTCCGTGCGATTAACAGGTAAGGCTCCCCACCATCGTAGATCCCTCGACTATTGGGCGTGGCTCCTCATGACTATTTGACACCCCCTTTGTCAAGTGGGATCAAGGATCCACGATCTTTGAACAATGTGGACAATCCAATTATTCTCAAGAATAAAAAGATATCGACCGGTCGAGCCTCCGCGACTCGAACCCACTACCTACCCCACCAAAGGCCATGACTCTCCCGTTAAGCTATCACGCACCACTTGAAATGGAGGTGTGAACATAGAATCTAATAGCAAAAATGACGGAGTGGGGATCACATGGTGTTCACTTAGAGATCACTTTGGGATGATCGGCGTCACACTGCAATCACTTTGGGATGGTCAGGGTCACAAGGTGATCACATGTTGATTGGGATTCACACGAGACTCACTTGGCGGTCACTTGATGTTCACATCAAATTTCCTTGGGGTTCACTTTAATTGTAATCACATGGGGATCACTTGGGGATTAAACTGCTATCGGACGGTGCAAAACCACCCCCAATTTTTAGGGACCATTGATCCGACCTGAGAGAGAGGGGGTGTCAAATAATCACGAGGGGCGTGGCTAGTCCTTGTCTATACTATATATAATTGAGCTTAAAGTTTTCAAGAAAGGAGAGGGCATCCAGGTGTCACTCTCTCCTTCGTTTTGAAAACCTTAAGAAACATTTGGTTTGAAATGTAAAAGTAAAGGGTAAGTAGCAAGTACTCTCGTGGTAGAAAATGAAAAGACTTAAAAAGCCTTAGTTTTGACTTCCCATTTCTGCCAAAAGTCACAATACTTAGTACTATATTTATTATTTAAACTCTTTAGTAAGACCATTGAGTTTCACTCCAGTGTTTAATTTTGAAGGGTGATTACTTTTGTTTTTGTAAAGGGTAGCTCTACTTCGCATTTTGAAAGTCGTAAAAAACACCGAGCATTATATGGTATGGATGTAGTTAAATGGGATTAAGGGTGGAGGTGATAGATCATGACATGCATGCGATGTAGACCATCCGATCGACACCCAAATTTACAAATCAATCTGCATTTACAATGTAATGCATAAGAGTACCATGATCTTCAGTGAAAGCATGTAAGCGTGGTGGTTAAAGCCCATGCCTTGAATACGGTAGGGCGTGGTTTTGACGTGCAAGGTGTGAAACAATCTTGACTAGCTCAAATTTATTTTTTCGCCCTGAATTTACTCGACAATCCAAATTGGACGGTCTAAATGACCCCCAATGTCGATCCCATTGGGATGTGCCCCGGTTAGATTGTGCAAAGCAAAAAAAAACTCCCTTTTCCTTTCTAGCCTTGAAATTTATACTTGAGCTTCAAAAAATGTAGAACTTTCAAAGATTTCACGCATTGAATAAGGTTGAGCTAAAATTTCGCACTTGGCATCTTCATGTATAATTTTCCTTCTAGCCCCGAAAATGTGCACATTGCATGTTGTAGCTTTGCACAAAGGGTTAGAGTCGAATGATCTCAGAGTCGATTGGCGCTACCTACACCTTATGTGGCACATCATGAGCTTGCACACACACACACACACACACACACACACACACACACACACACACACAGGGTTTCTTGAATAGGGCCTGCCAAATTTTTTTTTAAAAATCAAAGAAATCTTAAAATAAAAATTACAGAATAAAACAAGCTTTTGAATTTTATGTTGAAATTTGAAGAATTGATAGTATTGACAGTAAAACTTACAAAATTTAGTCAATTTTCTTCTTTGGCAAGCTTGAAATCTAGCAAACAAATTTGCAATTTTAGTGGCAAAAATATATTAAACCTGGCTTATTGCAAACATTGGGAATCTCAAATAGCCCCAAAATAGAAGAGCATGATAGATGTAGAAAAGTTGAATACCCAGTACATCCACGATCACTCTCTCACCACCCCAAGCACACCTATTGAAAGTCACCCTTGCATGGGGCACTGGTGTGTGTTAGAGAGAGAGAGAGAGAGAGAGAGAGAGAGAGAGAGAGATGAGCCCTAGAGGCATCCATGTGTCACTTACAAGGTTACTCTACTTTTCCTTTTGAAGGCCATAAAGAAACTCCAGCCCTCAAATTTAATACTTTTATATCTATACTACTTCTTTATTGAGCTTGAGAAATCCTCGAGCACTGAATCCTTCCACGGATCAAAAAGAGGATTCAACGGATCAAAAAGTGCTCTCTCTCTCTCTCGCTCTCTCTCTCTCTCTCTCTCTCTCTCTCTCTCTCTCTCTCTCTTGCGCGTGGGTGAACCACCACTTTTTTCAGGATTATAGAACCTCACAGGTATCGACAATCGAGATGGCTGTCACTGCTATTCCCATGCCACTACTGGTTAGGGAGCATGAGGTTGGCAAATTGACTTGCGAGAGAAGTTAGAACTACAGCGCCACAAGTCTAGGGCTCCTGGTCCCAACTTGCTGGCTACAGCTCTCGCGCGCGCATGTGTGTGTTTTTGTGTGTGTGTGTGTGTGTGTGTGTGTGTGTGTGTGTGTGAGAGAGAGAGAGAGAGAGAGAGAGAGAGAGAGAGAGAGAGAGAGCACTCGCGTCCAACCTCCATGGCAGCTGTGTTAGTTCCCTTCCAGCACTTCTCCTCTGCATGTGCGACAAGATTGACCTTGCGACTATGCTTTTTGGCCTTTCATTTCTTAGCTCCCTGCCACACAGGTGGTGTCATCGGTGGCTTCTCTCATTGCACCTCCCTCAGCTACGCAATGGATGTTAGTGGCGGAGGAGGTCCTTCCTACACACTCACAACATGTCTTCCATTGGAATGCGTAAGCGAGAACTATTTAGTTTGCAAGGAAAATGAAACCAGTTTTGTTACCTTTCCAAGCAAATAGACACCTGCTTAGAAGTGGAAGCAAGATAGGCAAGTCTCTATGTGTTACCACGATAGAAAGATCGGGCCCTGTTGGTATAGAAAGCCCTTAAAGAAAAAACTCATGTAATGAAGAGCAAGTTTAGACTCTGTTGGGATCTGAGGTGTCTTTTGAATACCTTGGAATTGTTTACAAACTATGAGCTTAATATTTAAGTGAAAAACCAAGTTTGGTGCCTACACGTAGGTACTATCTCTAGAAAGGGGAAGTATAAGGGGTATGAGCCTCCCGAAGACCGGCCACGGGAGGGGACCCCCCACCTAGACACTGTAGCCTCACTCCACGCACTCGCGCACCGTGGGGACTCCACGCAAGGTTCCCCGGGGCACGCTATGACCCGTCGGCGGTGCGGCGGAGCCTGAGGCTACGTGGGGCTAGGGACCCGAGACGCGAGATCCGCGAAGACCCGCGAAACGCAAACGGCCGTCGACCCATGGAACGCAACCTCGCCCGAGCCGGCCCCGTCCGAGCCGGGCCCCCGAGAAGGCAACTTGACCCGAGCCGGTGCCGTCCGAGCCGGGCCCTCCTGAGCCGGTGCCGTCCGTGCCAGGACCCCTTGAAGCAACACCTTGGTCCCTTGGCTGCGCGCGGGTATAAATCCCCGCCGGGCCCTTGAAGGTAGAAGTCCCCTCGGCCGCGTGCGGGTATGAATCCCCGACGGGCCCCTTGAAGATAGAAGTTCCCTCGGCTGCGTGCGGGTAAGAATCCCCGCCGGGCCCCCTCCCCGACGCGCCCAGAAACTGGGGCGTCACACTTGGTATCAGAGCTCCAGAACGAGCTCCTGGAAACGAGCCGAAGACTAACGTGCCCGACGCGCACGATACTCACGACGACTCCAACCGCAATGGCCCGGGTCGTCAAAATCCTGGTGAAGAGAGCTCTAGAAAGCAACCACACGCCCTCCGCACCGTGACGCGTTCCCTGAACACCGGGCCGTCACTTGTGACCCGTGCCGGCCCCGATCCGAGCCGGGCACCTCCATGAGGAAAAGGAACGATGCGAGCCAGACAGGGCTCTTCGTGACGCGTCCAAACAACGGGCCGTCACCCGTGACCCGCGCCGGCCCCGATCCGAGCCGGGCACCTCCACATGACAAAAAGCAAAGATGTGAGCCAGACAGGGCTCTCCACATGAAGAAAAGGCAGATACGAGCCAGACAGGGCTCTTTATGACAAAAACAGAGAAAGACCAAAAACGCGACGAACCAAGCCAACGGTGTTCGTCGCGCCCCGGCCACGTTTTGTGGCCCATGCTGAGCTGAAGACCCATTCAAGTCTACAAAGAGACCACAGGGCCCCGAGCTATGCCCTCCAAACGACGTCCAGACAGGGACCAACTCGCAAGTGCTGCATTGCGACGGAACGCTCTTTCAGATTCGGCTTTCAAGAAGCCTCCGCGCGGACCAACGCAGCAGGTGGCTCCGCGCACATCGGGTTACCTATTCGGGGAACGCTCAAGTACGGGGAATTCTACTTGGGTGTTCAAAGCATACTTTTTCAGCCTTCTGCCAAAACCCCACAAATACTCACTCACTCATTTCAAAAATGACAAAAACAAAGCATGCCGACTTACTTGCATTTTGGGAACAGTTTTGATCACTTGCACTTATATGCACCCCTTTGTCCCCACGGCCTCATGCATAGCCGAGCACTTTTTTCCACGTTCGACGCGGTCGTCGAACTCTCTTCAAACGGGGGTGTATATAAGGGGTATGAGCCTCCCGAAGACCGGCCACGGGAGGGGACCCCCCACCTAGACACTGTAGCCTCACTCCACGCACTCGCGCACCGTGGGGACTCCACGCAAGGTTCCCCGGGGCACGCTATGACCCGTCGGCGGTGCGGCGGAGCCTGAGGCTACGTGGGGCTAGGGACCCGAGACGCGAGACCCGCGAAGACCCGCGAAACGCAAACGGCCGTCGACCCATGGAACGCAACCTCGCCCGAGCCGGGCCCCCGAGAAGGCAACTTGACCCGAGCCGGTGCCGTCCGAGCCGGGCCCTCCTGAGCCGGTGCCGTCCGTGCCAGGACCCCTTGAAGCAACACCTTGGTCCCTTGGCTGCGCGCGGGTATAAATCCCCGCCGGGCCCTTGAAGGTAGAAGTCCCCTCGGCCGCGTGCGGGTATGAATCCCCGACGGGCCCCTTGAAGATAGAAGTTCCCTCGGCTGCGTGCGGGTAAGAATCCCCGCCGGGCCCCCTCCCCGACGCGCCCAGAAACTGGGGCGTCACAGGAAGATAACTCAAAGATAATAGTAAGCTCGTGTATGTATAAAAGGGAACCGAGTAAAATGGAAAGGGGATTAGGTAAGGTAGAGAGCTAACAAAAAAGATACCTCATATGGCACTGTCAATATGTGAAAAAATAAGAAGGATGTTGCTATCGGTTATGACAATATGTAAGGGGTCCATGTGAGGCATGGTGACATATTCAAACCAATAGTGAGGCCAATGCATTTTGATGCAAGCATAAGAGGGAAAACATATGGCAAAGTAAGTTTGCAATAGTTTAATTTATAATCAAAATGGACTAAATTGTAGCAAAGCGTGGATGTGGATGTGGATGTGGATGTGGATGTGGATGTGCATGTCCATATAGCCATAAAGATTGAGTACAATCCATCAAATGGATGGTGGCAAAGACAAATTCACAAAGGAGAAATGGTGGCAAGCTAATAAAGTTTGTGTTTGTTGCTTATCAAAGTTACTATATTGAGATCAAGATGTACATAGTGTGAGGAAGGTTTAGAATATTCTTGGAATTGCAATAACATGCGTGAATCAGATATGCTGGTGGGAATCTGGGATCTCAATGTTTCACGAAGGATCATAGGCTGTGACTTATTGCATGCCTAAAAAAGAGTAGATCGCTAAACTCTACCATTTGAGGTATGAATTTTATAAAACAATATGCTATTCATAGATATTGACAATATAGTAAGAGCATGTAACCCTCTAAAAATACCCTTTTCTCTTGCACATCTTCTTTCTTTACTATTAAACATCATAGTTCACAAGTTTTGTAGTGGTTCTTATAAGAATACGGAGACATGTTTTTCTTTTTTTGCGTTACCCATTGCATTGAACTTATTGCAACGGTGTAAAGTGAGAGCTTAGGGGAATAGCATGCATTAGCCCCTTGGCATTGACATGATATACACCATCAAAAGCTTACTTGGATACCAAAACATGGCCCTTTTATCACAAATGTGGTGACCGCCCATGCCAAGCAAGGTGCTCACATTGAAGCAATCACTCCAACACTTTTGGTGTGTGTGTGTGTGTGTGTGTGTGTGTGTGTGTGAGAGAGAGAGAGAGAGAGAGAGAGAGAGAGAGAGAGAGAGATCTCACACACACACACACACGGAATGTGGTCAACATAAAAAACACTCTTTGGTTTTCCCAACCTTATTGTACACACTACATAAGCAACATTACATAGAGCAAGCCACACCTTTAAGGTGGTGGTCACACGAGGCACAGGTATCAATAATTGATAATTGTGTTTACTATGCTTTATTTTGAGAAATTCAATGATCATTGAGCCTACTCCATGGTCGTGCAAAAAGACTAAGTCAAAACTGAACCCACGCTGCTGCCACCTGGCGGTTGAGCTCCAACCACGAGTCGGTAGTTGGCCTTGGATACGCCTCACAACAAAACATCTGCTTTGAATGTGCTACAGCTGCCATGGCCGTGTAACTGGCTCTCTCTCTCTCTCTCTCTCTCTCTCTCTCTCTAAAGAGGTGCAGACAACGTCGTCAACATGCGCAAGCTTAAAAAAAGAAAAAAAATGTATAGGTGATAGGCCTTTGCAACTATGCCGATTTTGACATACTTACAAGAGCCTTGACATAGTAGGATTGAGATGCTTCACTCAGGAGGCTCAGTGATCTACCCAACTTACTTATAACTGAGCCTCATGTGATCACGTCCTAAAGTCGGCTTTCTATAGTTGTTGTTAATCCACAATGTTAGGGATACTTAGGCCATGGGACCTTGCCTTTGTTTTTAGAACCACAAAGCCCTTGGAGAGCCCACGATTTTGCGACTCTTCTTTTATGACCGCAGCAACGCGCGGGTCACGTATTTTACTCCGAGAAGTGTTCACGACGGAAGCTTCTACCTTTCCACGAAAGGCGCCCGCCACCCCCAGTGTTTGACTCCGTCGCCTGTTACCTTCCATTTCTTACGATCTAACATACGGGAGCTGCGGGTTTACTCTATTCGAGAGGAGAAGAAGAAGAAGAGGAGAGAGAGAGAGAGAGAGCGCTTGATGGACCCTGTGTACATATCGCATGGATCGCCTATGCTTCCCTTGGAGGACATCCCTGCTAGAGATTTTCTTCGGCAATGGAGGCAGTATTTGCCTGAGAAGCCAACGGCCATCGTTGCGATCTCTGCCCATTGGAATACCTCGCACCCAAGTGTCACCACCACTTCCCAAAACACCACCATTCATGACTTTTATGGCTTCCCTCCCGAGCTTTACAAGGTGTGTACTTACTTACACTTCTGCACTTGCTAGTAGACCCATTGATTTTAGGCACATCTCTCAGGAAACTGGCATTGCGTGAAACAAAGGTTTGGTTGGAGAGTCCCATTGTGGAAGTTTATTACAGTAATCATAGGAAATGTCCATTCTCTCTTTTGTTTTTTGCCACATTTCAAGAGGATACAATGTACAAGAGAAAAAGGGAGCTCTTCCATGCTGAAGAATAGAATGTATCAGCTCCACCAGAAGGCACGTATTGTCGCTGGCCTTGGACATGCTGACCATGCTATTGCTCCCCAAGTGAAAAGCACCTTCGGCAAAATAGGCGTCCTCATGCGGAGAATTGTGAGCCTAATGGCCTGTGTGCAATCCCATAGAAAGTGCCTAAAGGATGCCCACAACCAGGGCAAACCGAGGGGTGTCCACCAAGCATAAGCCACACCCCCACTGGAGTCCCTCTATGTGCGACTAGCCATTGAAAGACAGCAATCCACCAAGCCTGGTGGCTAGCCCAAGGACAAGTTCAAAATTTGTTAAGAACTCATCTGTGATCACCTGCTGATGCAATGGTAATGCTGTTGGAATGGCCTGCTGCCCTGGATGCCAATATATGCCCGCCAAGCCGAGCTGTATACTCGAAAAAGGGAATCCTGGGGTGGTTGGGAGAAACAAAGGGTTTTACTGAAGTTGAGCTAGAGCGCAAGCTCCAAAAACCCATAATTGTCCGTTCCCTCTGTCTCCCCTGAATTTGGGCCAAGAAACCACGGTCATTGACCTGAAGTGAGATCATTAATGCTCTGAAATGTGCACTTCAAGACCACACAGCCACCTCGCACTGAATGTGAGAGAGCTGACCCTCCTTATACACAACGAAGGAAAAGCACTTACCCTCATCTATGCAAGCTTTCACTCAGAGCACCGACTGTATATACTATATTTAGTCACATAGTCAATACCTCCTCATTTGAGGCTCAGTCTGTCTTTCTTCACCTCCTTAGGCAAACTGCGTACACTCTTCAAAACTCTGAACTGGACGAGCTGCCATAGGACCTGAGGCTACATATGGTCTAGTACCCAACATATGTCCATTCTGTGTGCAAAGCAACTGGTTTCCATTCAAAGGCTGTCGAAGACGCTCCTCCATCCAAGTTGGCGGACTTTGATTCAGGCACGAGCGCAACATCTCTCAGGGTGTGAGCAGACTCATGGCGAATTCGTCCTCCCATCCTCATTGAATTTGACTCTGCATCTTTGTGAATTTCCATCGAGTCTCTAGGGCCACTTGCTAGGGGAACACAAGCCTGAATCCTGGTGAGAAGCAGCTCCTTTCAAGGTGCAGGACCTGGGTGTCCTCGAACAATAAGTGTCATGTGACACATCCCAACCATATGTGTCCGTGGCCAAGCTACACCACAGCAGGGTTCAGTCAGTCCGATCAAGTTAGATTAGCAGTGATTTGGTACTTTTGTGAGTCTATTCGTAGACCGTGCATGCCCAGTCACTTAGCATAGATGCATATCCTCCGGTTGCACACAGCATGACCATCGGAATTCCCATCAGAATCCATTAGCATCAGTTAGGGGAATTTTCTAGTGCATTTAGCCTATTTTCCTATTTATTGGGATTTTCACTTATTATTTTTAAGTGACTTTCCTACAAAAGTAGGTAGGGCAATTTTGCTAAGTTAATATATAAGCAAACCAAAGTTCACACTTTTTGGCAGAAGAGGCAGTAGGAGCTTCCCGCTCAACAGGCAACTTCTCAACAGTACCCCCAGCATTTAGCAAAGTCCAACCCTTTCTAGCGTTTGTTCCCCCTTCAGGCAACCCCCAAAGCCCATCGTTTTTGGGATTGCAAAGCATCAGCAGAATCAGCGTTTTGACATCATATTGTCGCCGGAAAGACCATCACGTGCCTGGCGTTTTTCACATGCCCAGCGTTTTTGGAAATGCAAGATCAGCTAGCGTTTTTGGTCAACCTCAGTCTCTAGCGTTTTGGATTTCAACAATAGAAAAAGTAGCAGATTCAGCCCCGTAAAGATCATCAGTTTTCAGCCATGAAGAACCTCAGTTATCAGCCCTAAAACGCAGATCTGCAGCAGTCAGAAACGCAGATTTTCAGCCTTTAGCAAGGTAGCAGATACATCCCAGATTGGTTGCAGAAGTTCCCCCATCTTTAGCCCAAGAAAACGCAGCCAAAACAATCATTTTTAGCCACCGAAACAGTCCCGAAATTCAGCGATTAGAATATCTCAGATTTCAGCCATCAAGTCATCGTCGTCGTCACCGTCGTCGTCATCGGCATAGTCCCATTGCATCAGTCCATTGCATACGCATTGTACACCTTTTTGCAATCAAAGTAGACCACTCTCGCCGACGAGAGTGGGGCCTTTGGAGGAGGTTTTACAACCTCTCGGTGTCGTATCTCTTCTCTCTCCTTCTCTCAGTCTCATTCACTTGCACGCACAATATCCACTCACTTTGTTCGTGACCACAACACTCTCCATAAGATGGAAAGCTCTCTCTTTCCGTAAGAACTAAAAGGAACCTTGAGCAATAAAGATCACTAATCTTGAGAAAATACAACATTCATTCCGCTGCACCTAACATTGGTATCAGAGCTTTGGAAGCGTTCTGCATTACTCAAGGAAAGAACCACAAGAACCACAAGAATTTTTTTTGCTTGTTGCAATCGCACGAACCCAAGTTTACTTCGGCGTGGCGATTCCTAATCGTGTTTTGTTGAAGAGTGACAGGAATCCCAAGAAAGAAGGGCTTGTCCAGCCTCCCCTTGTGTCTCTTTTCACTCATTGAGAGCGGACTGTGCACTTAGCGGCCGGCCAATCGACGTGAGGTGGGAAAAAGCAACCTTGGTGTGAGCGCAAGGCCGCCAAGGGGTGCGCCCTCAAAAAAGGGTAGCACTCGGGTGAAGAGAAGATCCTTCTCCAACGCGATTTGCAAGCGAAAGAAAACCTCAAGAACCCCAAGAACCAAAGACCCTCAAGACTCAAGAACCTCAAGAACCCAAGATTCTCACGAATCAAGGACTTCAAGAAACTCAAGACCCTCAAGAACCCAAGTTCCGCGTGAACTTAAGAACCCAAGACCCCCAAGATCCCACAAGAACCCACAAGAACCCACGATTGCAGAATGATCATCACTCGAAGCGGATTGGATACTTTGCTTGGAAGTGATGAGCATGAGAGAGGCGAAGAAGAATTTTCCCTACCAGGAGGTTTTTCTGACCCTTCCCCAGCTACGACAAAGATTGCACTAACTCCTATGGAGGAGTTGGACCAAGAAAGAGAAGCAGAAAGAAAAGCCTACGAAGAAGATATGGCAGCCATCGAGCGTAAGTACCAAGAAAGAAGGGCAGCCATAGAAGCAGAATTTTATCGCGAGAACAAAGCACAAATGCAAGAGTTATTGCGACTCTTTTCTCAAGCTCAGGCACAGATGCAACAAAATCGGAAAAAGGAGACTCTCTCAGTCTCTTCTTCTCCAAAGCAGGATACACAGGATTTGCATGATTGTTTGAAGCATGATGATGAATTGAATGATAATGACTTGCATGATGATTTGAAGCACAATGATAAGCATGATGATTTGGATGCCAATGATTTGCATAATGATTTGGATGACAATGACAAGCATGATGATTTGCATGATCAAGATGTGATTTCTCACAAGCATGATGATTTGCATGATCAAGATGTGATTTCTCACAAGCATGATGAGTTACATGAAGATGATGTGATTGTTCACAAGGATGATGTGTTAGTGGATGCTTTTTCTAGCGAAGCTAACATCGTTGTAGATTAGATCAATCACGAAGAATCGATCTTGACTTTCGAGTCGAGGTCCACGGAACCCCCACAGGACGATTCGATGGACCCGGAAGAAGCGATCTTGGCTCTCGAACCTTGGTCCAAGGAACCGTATTATGTGTTTGCATGATTGATACGCACGCATTGTTCGAGTGTTTCATTCGTGAAGGTTTCCTGTATTTTAGTCAGCATCGTTATGTGATCCCTTTTCCTAGGCATGACATATTGTATGTTGAGCACGTTTCTCTCATGAATGAGCATGGATGTATGCGGATTGTTCATGAAAAGTTGAAAAGTTTGTATGTTAGGAAGGCGCATTCCATATCTCTTCCGTGGCATGACACAGTTTTCGAAAGAGCACATGATAGTATGAGCACCAAGCATGGGCATTTCCATTGTGATTTGCCACAGTTGATTGATTTCGATCAAACAGAAAAGATTCGACCGCATTGTTTGCATATGTTTGATGAACGGGTTGTCACTCCGTCTCTATGTTCATCGACATTGTATACACAGTCTTTAGAGAAGACACGATTTTTTTCCTTCTCTTTACATGGAATGGGTATGTTCATGGTTTTGTGTTGCAGATGGTTTCAGGAATTTTCAGCTATGGAGATTCTTGAAGACGAAAGAAGTAGATCTCTAGACGTAGTTGACACAAGGAGATTCAAACAACTTTGAGTCGCTTTCGGCGCGGCCCAAAGAAGCAAGTGTTGCAGACCTTTATGAAGTTCAAGTACCGCACGACCCACACATCAGAGTGGGCCGGCGAAGAGTCCCTTCCAAGATTCCGGATGCTGTTGGCGATCTCCCTCGACGCCATACAGTTCGGTATCAGTACCTCACTTTGAAAAGGAGGGGATCTCACGTGACACATCCCAACCCTATGTGTCCGTGGACAAGCTACATTGTCAGTCCGATCAAGTTAGATTAGCAGTGATCTGGTACTTTTGTGAGTCTATTCGTAGACCGTGCATGCCCAGTCACTTAGCATAGATGCATATCCTCCAGTTGCACACAGCATGACCATCGGAATTCCCATCAGAATCCATTAGCATCAGTTAGGGGAATTTTCTAGTGCAACCGCTCTACAGGCAACTTCTCAGCAGTACCCCCCAGCACCCCCAGCAGTTAGCAAAGTCCAACCCTTTCTAGCGTTTGTTCCCCCTTCATGCAACCCCCAAAGCCCAGTGTTTTTGGGATTGCAAAGCATCAGCAGAATCAGCGTTTTGACATCAGATCGTCGTCGGAAAGACCATCACATGCCTGGCGTTTTTCACATGCCCAGCGTTTTTGGAAATGCAAGATCAGCTAGCGTTTTTGGTCAACCTCAGTCTCTAGCGTTTTGGATTTCAACAATAGAAAAAGTAGCAGATTCAGCCCCGTAAAGATCATCAGTTTTCAGCCATGAAGAACCTCAGTTATCAGCCCTAAAACGCAGATCTGCAGCAGTCAGAAACGCAGATTTTCAGCCTTTAGCAAGGTAGCAGATACATCCCAGATTGGTTGCAGAAGTTCCCCCATCTTTAGCCCAAGAAAACGCAGCCAAAACAATCATTTTCAGCCACCGAAACAGTCCCGAAATTCAGCGATTAGAATATCTCAGATTTCAGCCATCAAGTCATCGTCGTCGTCACCGTCGTCGTCATCGGCATAGTCCCATTGCATCAGTCCATTGCATACGCATTGTACACCTTTTTGCAATCAAAGTAGACCACTCTCGCCGACGAGAGTGGGGCCTTCGGAGGAGGTTTTACAACCTCTCGGTGTCGTATCTCTTCTCTCTCCTTCTCTCAGTCTCATTCACTTGCACGCACAATATCCACTCACTTTGTTCGCGACCACAACACTCTCCATAAGACGGAAAGCTCTCTCTTTCCCTAAGAACTAAAAGGAACCTTGAGCAATAAAGATCACTAATCTTGAGAAAATACAACATTCATTCGGCTGCACCTAACAATAAGCTTCCCTAGTAGGGTCCTAATCTGTGAGGTTGGGTCAATGAGCCGAAGATCACTTTGTGTGGTAGGTAGTGTGATGACCGAAAAGGTAACTTTGGTACATGTGACACAAGGTGATGACGTGGCATGTACCTTATGAACTGGATGAGGACAACATTCGTGTCAGGTGCAACAGAATTGAAATGGTGAAGATCTAGGTTTTATACTTCCACAAATCTTTACTTCTTTCCTTGCGTTAATGATTGCTTTAGCTTGATTGATGTTTCCTTTTACTTTCCCCGAAGAGAAGGAACGAGAGAGCGGTAGAGATGTGTAGAGAGGGGGGGAGAGAGAGAGAAGGCGAGAATGACTTAATTGGGGTCCCAACCAACCCTCTCAAGGGCCCCCACACCGTTGCCGATGTGATATTTGCTTTTGATTGCATAAATGGAATGTAGACACATGCAATACCTCAATTGCAGACTCTACTGACTCGAATGGGGAATGTCGCCACGGTAACTGCAACCAGCCCGTAGGGCGGTAGACTTTAGCTTTCACCCGATTCTTACTTGAAAAACTTTACTTGAACTTTACGATACAGAAGGACTTCACGAATAAAGCTATGACTAGAATTAACACTTCAAACAAAACGCGGGTGACACCCTGTAGGCCCCAAAGACTAGCACCCCTTTCAGTATTTCTTTATTCTTATTAAACTTGAGATAAAACTTGCAAGTTTCTACGAGCTGTCCCGCTTTTACCGGGATGAAGATGACCTACTCTAGCCCGATTTCGCCAGCATAACCGCTGTAGGAGCCTTCACAGATAAAATCCCCATGCAAAAGGTGACTTCCCCGGCGCATACGAGCACTTTCCCCAAACCTAGCGAGGAATTTGCAGCACGCTGAATTCTCTGTTTTTCGCCACAAAAATGCACCAGATCACCTGAATAGCGATCCCATCGCTTCCTCGAAGCTCCTGGGGGTATTAGGAATCAATTAGGGTCAAAACCCTAAACCTGCAAAAATACACAGCAGGCTGTATTTTACTGTTTTGGGCTCCGTTTCGTGTGCCAATCGCATTCATTGAAAGCCCTCCTACTCCCGCACCTGTAGGGCTACTTACTCTTTGAATTGGACGAGGGGCCTAAACGACTCCGAATTGAGCTTAGACACCCTTTTACTGCTCGGATTCCAGTGCCAACTGGCCCAACCATTTTGTGGCGACTTGCCCTTCTCGACTGCCATGAAACTCTTAGCCGTCGGCCATTTCACATTGGCCACACAATGTCCGGCCATTTGTGACTTCAAAAAGAGGGTCCCGAAAATTAAAGAAAAATCAAGGGAAAGAAACCAACAACTAAGGTTAGTGGTTGCCATAGCCTTGTGACATACCCCCCTCTTGAAATCGCAAACGTCCTCGATTGCATGCCAGATATACATGACATAGATGATTTAGTGTGATTAGCACCCTTTTATCATCACATGTCTCTGCAGGAAAGGTCATGAAACATAGATACAAATGACTTAATGAGACCTTCATACTTTTGTCATTTCATCTACGATAGAAGTGAGCATAATACCTTTAGCATTTGTAGAGTAATATCCACTTCTATTGCACTGAATCCGTAGGTACATTTGATGGCTCCAACCACTGTAGCTTGGTGGCGGCGGTGGTGGTGGAGATGAGGGCAACGGCGGTTGTATCAGGGTCAGATGGCTGTACCATATTACTGAAGACTCCCCCGATTGGAATAGACGACTGTGAAGGTTGCCGGCTGGAAGCCCTCGTACTTTCTGGTGCCGGAGGAGGAGATACCACCCGAGGCATCCGAGGGGGTAACATGTAATTCAAAATTGTCGAAAACTTTGCAGCATTGGAAGAGTCTGCTGAGGATGCCGTGAAAGAATGTCGTGAAGCTCGTCGAGAAGAAACTACAAATATTCTGCTGAATCCGTGAACACCATGTCTTGGGTTCTTTATGGCTTATGCCCTGTAAGACAAAGCGATGAAGACGGGAGCGTGCCCGATGCGCTTCTATGAAGTAAGGGTGGGAGTAGCTAATAAGTCCGGGGTCGGGACCTGAAGATACTACAAATAAAGTTCCAGTAGTCTCTGGTTTGCTCTGTCTTCTCTTTTGTAGGACCTGTATGCTTTCAGAAAAGCACACGCCTGATGCTCTGATACCACTGTCACAAGACATGCACCACGTGCCAATAGAAAAGAACAGACTGAACATACTTTTAGCACTTCAATAACAACTGAACTGAGAGAGAGAGAGAGAGAGAGAGAGAGAGAGAGAGAGAGAGAGAGAGAGAGAGAGAGAGAGAGAGAGAGAGAGAGAGAGAGAAACGCGACACGGAGTGGCGGAATTCTACCCTAGAGAGTATTGGCCCCAAACCTTGGCGCCCCTTTCGGTATTTCTTTTTATTGCATCAACACAGTGCAAGCCAGTACTCTAGACTCTGCACCTTCTCCAGGAAGCATGCCAGAGAATGGGCCCTAACCTCATATTTAAAAGCCCTTGGCCTGAAAAGCAGTTACAATGAATAGCTTCAAACTCAAAAGCAACTGGTCCAAAAAATACTAGCGCGAAAATCTGTCAGCGCGTTTTGCGGAAATCCGTACAAATGCCACATCAGCATTGTGAGTATGACCAGGGGAACATTTTATTACTCTGCTGCAAAGTCAATTGATGCACCAGTTGAGAGATTTTTAAGCGAGAAGCCCAATGCGGGGAAATTGCATGCATGAGTGCCAAGTGGCACTTTTTGGTCAATCTACCAAGTCTGGGAGAAGAGAACTCGTAACTAACTTTTTGGAGCAATTTTGGAGGCTGATAACTTTGATTTTCAGCCATTTCTCTCCATTTTTGAGCTTCCCATGACTTTGCCTAGGTCCAAGGAGCTCATTTTCAGCATTGGAAGGCATCATATGCGTGTTTACAGGGCTGTTTTGCTGCGTTTTCAGCGATACGCAGGTTTTGGCAGCCATGGAAATCTTCCCCTTTTTGCATCTATTCGTTCACAGATGCATTACAAGTTAAGGGCAGAAGAGGGGGCGCTCGATTTATGCTTGGGAGATGCTTCATTGAGAACCTGTCACAGGTTAAGAGCTATGGAGTGCTTTCTTTCCTTCTCATGTATAGTGTGGTGCTAGGAGTGATGCCTTACACGCTACACACTGCTCTCTCTCTCCCCTACGTGCAGTTATGTGATGCCCCACAAGAGGGCTCTTCAGGGGTAGCTAACTGCTACTCCAAAGCAGGCACCGATGAGGGTCATAACCTCACCGTACAGGTGCGTATTCAGTGCTGTATATGCGCAGAAAATTGACCGTTTTTCGGCCATACGGACGCCAGAACCATTGGGAATAGTGCCCCACTGGCAGAGGACAGTTAGGGGACTGTTTGGGGCTGAAAACAGGGCAAAAACCAGTAAATACAGCGTGCTGAATTTACTGTTTTTGGGCAGGAATCAGAGGGTTTATGCCAGTGGAAGTGAGTTCCAACAGGGGAATTGGTTTCGCGCAAGTTTTGGGGTTGTTATGTTGCCGAAATTTTGCCAAATCAAGTGGTATCTAGTTGGATATAGACAAGGGATTCCCAGGACTCTACTTTGTAAATTTACCCTCTCAAAGTATAAAGAAATACCGAAAGGGGCGCCAATTTTGGGGCCTACAGGCTGTCGGCGTCCGCTTGGAGCATTCTAGCTTCCGAGCCCCGTGTGATTAAGTGTTAATTCCCGTCGTAGGTTTCCTTTGCAAAGTGCTCTGCGTGTGTGTCTAAAGTAAACAATTTCGGGTGAAAGCCAACGTCTACCGCTCCACCACGGGCCGGTTTCATTGCATGTTGACGAATGCACCGTATTGAACCTTTTGCCACCCTCAACAATCTTAGAAGGTGCCTTGCATGTTGACGAATGCCCCGTATTGTTGTATGCATACTCAAGAATGGGTAGATACTGTTCCACTTGCCCTTATTATGTGATACATAACATTTGAACAGATCTAAGACAGTAGAATTAGCCTCTTCTGATTGTCCATCAGTTTGTGGATGAAATGAGGAGGAAAACTCGAGCGTAGTGTCCATGTTTTCAAACAAGCCTCTCCAAAATAGGCTGGTCATACGAGAATCACGATCATTGACAATAGGTTGTGGCATACCATGGTACTTGAAAACATTGTACATAAACAACCGTGCCATGTGGTAAGATTTTATGTTCTTTCTAACAAGAAGAAAATGGGCTTGCTTGCTTGCTGAACCTGCAAACAATTGTCCATATACCATCATTCCTTGTTGGAGTTCCTGGAAGATCAAAGATAAAATCCATAGCAATGCTGTCCCATGGTTTATCTGGTATAGGCAGTGGCTGTAACAACCTTGGTGCCTTTTACCTGTCAAACTTGACCTTTTGGCAAATCACGCATGCTCGCACAAAGGCAACCACATCTCTCCTCAAAGTAGGCCAATAAAAGAATGTCTCGACCGTTTTTACTGTCACATCTATCCCACGATGCCCTGCATACGGTGGGACATGGCTTTCTACCATAATCTTATGTCGCAATGGCCTAGTGACACATAATCTGCCATGCATCATCATAAACCATCCTTGAGGAGGTAGTGCTCATGGCATTGCCCGTCTTGCAACTGTTCAAATCTTCATCAGTAGCATCCCGTTCCTTCATGTCATCAAGCTCATGATGATAAGGAATTCACATAGCTGAAATTTGTGGCTTCCTTGAGAACGCATCAGCCACAACATTCTTCTTGCCTTCCACATGCAAAATCTGAAAGTGGAACATAGAGAGAATGCTTGCCCATCGCATGTGCTTTTCGGATAACTTTGACTGCGTCAAGAAGTATCGCAAGGTCTGATAGTCTGTCTGGACAACAAAATCAGCACCTAATAGGTAGTGCTTCCAACTAGAAAGCGCATGAATCAGGGCTAGTAGCTCTTTCTCATAGATTTGCATAGTCTTTTCTGGCCCTTGCAAGATTCTGCTCTCATAAGCTATTACCTGACCATCTTGCATTAACACTGCCCCAATACTATTGCCACACGCATCACACTGGATCACAAATGACTTTCTGAGTCTTGGAAGACAATTACTGGATCCGAAGTCATCTTTTCCTTTAAGAGATTAAAAGCTGAAATCTCTTTTTGTGTCCACTCGAACGTGACCTCTTTCTTTTGTAGAGCATAAAGGGGTGAAGCAATCTCGACAAAGTTCTTGATAAACCTTCTGTAGTAAGAGCATATGCCCAATAAGCTATGGACATCATGCATAGTCTTCAAATCTGGCCATGTCCTAATTGCTTCAACCTTGGCAAGATCCATTCGGACACCATCCTTTGACACTCTATGGCCTAGAAAGTGAATCTCTTCCTAGAAGAACTCTCTTTTCTTAGGATTGATAAGTAGCTTATGACCGCGTAACTCTTCGAACGCAATGGTCAAGTGACGCCTATGCTCCTCTTCATTCTTTGAATAGACTATCATGTCATCAAAGAATGTGCCGACAAACTTTTGATGTGGGCGGAAAATCCGATCCATCATCCTATTAAACGTAGCAGGAGCATTTGTAAGACCGAACGGCATCACTAAGAAATTATACAGACCAAAAGTCATCCTAAACGCCGTCTTGTGCAAATCCTATGGCCTGATACGAATTTGATGGTACTCACTCTTAAGGTCTATCTTGCTGAAAATTGCAGCACCCTCTAGTCGGTCAAGAATATCATCAATCCTTGGAATAGGAAACCTGTTCCTGATGGTATTCTTATTTAACGCACGGTAGACAAACCCATGCGCCAAGAGCCATCCTTCTTCTGCACTAGAAGCACTAGGGAGCAAAAGGGTGAAGAACTAGGTTGAATCAGGCCTTTCTCTAGCAGCTCCTCTACTTGGCCCATGATCTCTTTTTACTAAGCCGCACTAACCCTGTAGGGAGGTCTATTTGGTGGGCTACAACCTGGCACCAAATCTATCACATGATCCCGAGGCCTCTCCGGCGGCAACCGAGACGGTAATGAGTCAGAAAACAGTCATTAAACTCTCGCAAAAATGTTGACCTTTCTTTATCAAACACACATAAATTTGATTCTTTAGCACCTGGGTCAAAAAAGATAAGTGTTTTCTGGTCTCTAACTTTACCCCATGCTTTGCATAACTCACTGGCATCTGACTTTGGCCTATCACCCACCATGTTTGGCACTAAGCCTGCCGTGGGTTTGGGCTCTGGCCTTGCCTGTCCTCTTTGTCATTCGAATCAGCTGGTCTCCTTTTTTGTGGACAATCTGTCGCAAAGTTTCCAGGCTGCTCGCATCTGAAACATTTGTTCTCAGCCATTAAAACCTTCTTTTCCTCGAACGACTTGCGCACAAAAGGTTTCCTTTTCTTTTTCTTAGCGTGTCCTTCAGACGTCTCGGTTGAGTCCTTGCCTTTGTTTGCCTTTTTTGACACCTGGGATGCTTCAGGAGTCAATTTCACAACAAGCTTCTTTGCTGAATTTTTCTTTTGCTGACCCCCTTTTACGTTGCCCTAAAACCCACTGTCCTCTCCCTTCAACAAGGCAAGACCAGCGTTGGCAACTTCCATAAGCTGAGTGAGGGTAGTGTCACAAGACGGGCACCACGTGCCAATAGAAAAGAATAGACTGAACAACTTTAAGCACTTCAAATAACAATTGGATTGAAAAAGATGCACGGCACGAGACGGGGAGTGGCAAAGTTCCATCCCAAGAGAGCACTGGCCCCAAATGCTGGTGCCCCTTTCGGTATTTCTTTATTATTGTTGATTCGCAAAGTACAATAGTCGGGGAGTACCTCCTCTGCAATCTGCGCATTGAAGAGTGCCAGAGAGGGCCCCCAAGGCTCATATTTAAAGGCCCAACACCTATATTCTAGCGTAGTAAAATTAGCCATGACACCTAGACCGCACTGATCTTCCACGGGTGTCTTGATGCACTAAAGTTACTTACCCAGGCAATCTCATCCAATTAGGAATATTCAGTGGTTGGCACATCACAATGCAACACAAATGCTCACATATGCATGTTACAAGACATAGAAACATAAAGCCGCCAATGAACACTCCCCCCGCAAATAACCATCCAGGTCAGGGCCATGAGTTGTTCAACGACTCCCTTATCACTCCTCCCGCAAATAACATAAAAAGGTCGGGGCCATGAGATATAGAGGCCTTTTACAACAAACGCCCCCAGACCGCAGCCTGCGTCTTTTGGAGCTGCTGAGAGTAACCACTGCTCAGACTTCTTAATACTCCCCCCTTAAATAACCACAAGGGTCCGGGCCATGAGTAAAAACAACACTTTTCAATCATTCAATACTCCCCCCGCAAATAACCACAAGGATCCAGGCCATGAGTATGAACAAGCATTCTCAAACATCATTTCTCACTACTCCACCCGGGAGTAA